>NW_026991718.1:84289562-84889562 GCF_029215605.1 Mirounga angustirostris
TTTGCTTTCTTTCTTTTCTTTCTTCTTTCTTTCTTTCTTTCTTCTTTCTTTTCTTTTCCTTCCTTCCTTCCTTCCTTCCTTCCTCCCTCCCTCCTCCCTCTCTCTCTCTTTCTTTCTTTCGTTCTTTCTTTCTTCTTCTTTCTTTCTTCCTTCTTTCCTTCCTCCCTCCCTCCCTCCCTTCCTTTCTTCCTGTCTCCCTCTTTCTTTCTTTCTCTTTCCTTCTTTTCTTTCTTTCTCTTTCCTTCTTTCTTTCTTTCTTTCCTTTCTTCTTCTTTCTTCTTCCTTCCTTCCTTCCTCCTCCTTCCTTCCTCCCCTCCCTCCCTCTCTCTCTCTTTCTTTCTTTCTTTTTTTCTTCCTTCCTTCCTCCCTCCCTCCCCTCTCTTTTTCTTTCTTTCTTTCTTTCTTTCTTTCTTTCTTTCTTTCTTTCTTTCTTTCTTTTCCTTCCTTCCTTCCTTCCTCCCTCCCTCCCTCCCTCCCTCCCTCCCTCCCTCCCTCTCTTTTCTTTCTTTCTTCCTTTTTTTCTTTCCTCGCCTGTGTTTGTGCTGTTAGTGTCACATCTAAGAAGTGTTTGCCTACACCAAGGTTATGAAGATCTACTCCTACGTTTTCTTCTAAGATTAAAAAAAAGTTTTAGGGGCACCTGGGTGGCTCAGTCGTTAAGCCTCTGCCTTCTGCTCAGGTCATGATCCCAGGGTCCTGGGATCAAGCCCCACATTGGGTTCCCTGCTCGGCGAGAAGCCTGCTTCTCCCTCTCCACTCCCCCAGCTTGTGTTCCCTCTCTCGCTGTGTCTCTCTCGTCAAATAAATAAAATCCTTAAAAAAAAAAAGTTGTAGTCCTTACATTTAGGTTTATATACATTTGCAGTTAATTTTTGTGTGTAGTGTAAGGAAGTGTAGCAACTTAATCCACTTGCATGTGGCTGTCTAGTTGTCCCAGCACCATTTGTTGAAAAGAAATGTGTATTTCCCTTTGCAGGGAGCAGGAGAGACCATACACATTTGATGAGCTCAAAAGAGAAGCTAGCAGTCTGTTCAATGGAAATCTGGGTTGAGACTTAAGGTTAATGAGGATGATATAACGAAGAAGTATAATTAATGAATAATTCTTTATATTTTATTTTCTTTAACTATTGATGAATGTTTACTTTGTATCAATGAACTATGTGGTGGGTACTCTGCATCTGTTAGTTACAGCTCATTCCAACTCCCTTCTAGCATTCAGCATGTTGGAAGGCCTTGGGAGATAATGTTTCCAAGTCATTTAGGCTCTACCAATCAGATGCATTTGCATGAGACTTTGGTTCAGAAAAGAACCAAGGGGGAGGAACTTCAGGGCAGGTTGTGGTGGAAACAGTATCATTCTGGAACCCAGAATTGGGTTTGCTGAAAGTATCAATTCTTGTTTCTTATTTTTAAAATTTTTTATTATTTATTTATTTATTTATTTATTTATTTATTTATTTATTAGAGAGAGAGAGAGAGCATGCACGCACGCATGAATGGTGGGAAGGGGCAGAGGGAGAGGGAGAGAGAGAATCTTTTTTTTTTATTATTCTTATATTAATCCCCATACATTACATCATTAGATTTAGATGAAGTGTTCCATGATTCATTGTTTGTGCATAACACCCAGTGCTCCATGCAGAATGTGCCCTCTTTGATACCCACCACCAGGCCAACCCATCCTCCTACCCCCCTCCCCTCTAGAACCCTGTTTGTTTTTCAGAGTCCATCGTCTCTCATGGTTCGTCTACCCCTCTGATTTCCCCCGCTTCATTCTTCCCCTCCCGCTACCTTCTTCTTCTTCTTCTTTTTTTTTTTTCTTAACATATATTGCATTATTTGTTTCAGAGGTACAGATCTGAGATTCAACAGTCTTGCACAATTCACAGGGCTTACCAGAGCGCATACCGAGAGAGAGAATCTTAAGCAGGCTCCATGCCCACCGTGAAGACCAGTGCTGGGGCTCAATCTCAAGCCCTGAGATCATGACCTGAGTGGAAATCAAGAGTCGATCACTAAACTGACTGAGCCACCCAGGCACCCCTCATTTTCTGTTTCTTATAAACAGCTTCCTGATATGGTGGCTTTCTGACCCTGATCTGAGAGCTGGCAAGTGGACAGGCAGCTTCTGTGTTTTGCTGCTTCTAGGGTGATGCAGTCACTCCTTGGCACTTCCAGCCTTCCTCATGTGTGGGCAGAATGGAATGCACCAGTCCCAGGAGGTCTCAGGCATAGAACCATCGATGATGGCTTGTGGAAACTGGGTTGGCATGCACAAAAAGGCAAGTGCTGAAAGGGTCGATGTAGAGCATCACTTGAATCTGGTACATTTAAATAAACTTATAATAAATTGCAGATCAGGCCTGGAGACAGCATAAAATTGGACATGGAGACTGATTCCATGGATTTCTGATTTATAATGTGGTTGAATTCATAACCTTCCTCGGTTTCTTAGGTGAAAGTTAGAGTACTGGTTATTAACGGCTGAGATCCAGAGAATTTGAATGATGACATTTGATAAGACTCAAGTGAGTCATATTATCCTGATTCTCCCAACCTCCCTGAACTGTCATTGCCAGGAGAAGTAAACCCACTGCAGGCTAATGAGGCCTTGCTGGAAGACCAGACAGTGGTGACCTGAAGTAATCTCTTTGGGGATGTTAACTCTTCCACCATAATTGACCTATAATGAGAGTCAGATCCCAACATGCCTCAGGGGCTGATTACACAATCACATCTGGGAGCAGAAGTCTAATGTACTAAAAGATTTATAAGACTTAAAAATTTATAGTAGCACAGCCCAGATGAATATGTGTGGGATAGATTCCAAGGGTGCTAAACATGATTTCTGGTCCTGCTGAATTTATCTATGTGCATCAACTTATCAAAGATTCTGCATCTAATGAGCTACCACGTGTACCGGGAACAGGTTTGTTTGCTTGACTATCGACTGTAAGTGGAATCTTTGATGCACGGAAGAATATATTGCTCAGAGGAACACTAGCATCTTCAAAAAAAAGCTGTAATGCTCATCCTCCATAGACCAGAGATGAAGATGAGAGTTGCTGCCCTTGAAATGCGCTCCTGATTACAACAGAGATGATGAGGTTCTAGGGGGCTGAAATCAAATCAGCGAGGAAGGTCCCATTGCTATAACAGGGTACAGGGATGAGGGTGGTTGGGTGGTAATTAGCATGTTTTGAACCACAGAGATCTTTGGTGGTGAAATCTTTGGGCAGTCCACTAAGTTTATACTTGATCTGTATAACCAAAAAGCACTAAGCTCAGCAAAACAAGATTTGACTTTCCCCCGTGATGATGGGAGAAAGTCATGAACTTCTCAGACTTGTCTCAGTTCACTGACCAAAATTCCTTGAATAAATGAGGGAATCAGGGGATCCTTGAAGAAGAGCCCTCTGGTAAGAAGACAAGTACGTATTGTAAATCTTTCTCTTATTCTTTTTGAAAGGGATCTGCAGCCATTTACTAGAAGCAAGAAAATACCCCAAATTTCTGGAATGGTTGGATTCTGGCTCAGAGTCACAAGACTTAGGATATCACTGTGGTCCACTGGTCAGAACAGGGCTTCTTATGAGGGTCAGGAGGTAAAGAGAGATTTAACCTGAACCTCTCCATGTCAAGTGTCTTTAGCCTAGTGTTTGTTTATTTCCTGAATCTAGAGATGGAGCGGTCACACCCAGCTATCAGGGGAAACTCCACATCAGCTCTGTGGAATGAAGGCTAGAATTTTGAAAAGGGTCCAGGACAATTCACTGATGTGTCCACTCCTTACCAAAATTGTAGACCAAAGGAAATAGCCACATTCATTGGCAGGAGGGGGACAGACATCAAATGTTGAAAGATTCAGAAATAGTGAAAAGAGTTTTGTCTGTGTAGAGGATACATGGTTCTTGGAACGTAATAGTAAATTACCATACACCTAATCCTACTCCAGGGAAAAAGCCAAGGTGATCATTTTACCAGAATAAATCAGCATGGCTCCTGGTTTGGTATGAAGTTATTATCCTGAAAATTGTTGTCTTCTTTCCCCCTTCTATTCTAGTAAGCAAGAAACAGGAAAAGCAATTTTCTTTACTCGGGATCGTTTAAGGACTTGGTTCTCTCATGATCTCACAGAATATTTTGCTGGTCTACTACACTGACAGCATTATGATGATGTATAGGCTACGAGGTACCAATGATTGGGTTTTGAGCAAAGCCATACCCTCCTTTGGAATGTAATCATTCTCTTTTAAGGAAAGATGTTGGCTTGCTTTTGAGCCCTGGTAGACCACGGCACTTCAGTCGACCATTTAACCTGAACTTTCCATCATGGATTCTGTATTATATGAACTACACAGCCATAACTTGGAGTATATGATCATAACTTTGAGTACAATTTGAGGAGAATTTCTTTCACAAAAAAGAATTGAAATGGTACATGTTGTGAGAGACGATGGACTCTGAAAAACAAACAGGGTTCTAGAGGGGAGGGGGGTGGGAGGATGGGTTAGCCTGGTGGTGGGTATTTAGGAGGGCACATTCTGCATGGAGCACTGGGTGTTGTGCACAAACAATGTATCATGGAACACTTCATCTAAAACTAATGTTGTAATGTAAGGGGATTAACATAAGAATAAAAAAATTAAAAAAAAAAAAAAAGAAATGGTACATGTTGTCTGTTATCTTGTAGGGAAAGATGGCCTGAGATCAGAATGCATGCTATTTCATGGACTATGGTTTACTTTTGGCCAGATGGACAGAGATGTGGAAAGGAGACTAGAGAAAAAAAAATGACAAAAGTATCTACGGAAGAGAATGTGGATAACCTCTCAAAATGGTCTATGTGAATGTGAGAATGTTTGCGGTTTTTCACTACAGGGTGGTTTTTCACTACGGGGTGCTCACTTTGAAGGAGGCTTCTTATAACCAAGTAGACAATTATTGTGCCCTGTTAATACCAATCAGCCTCTTTCCCCTGCCCTCCCAGTGGTTTTTTGGTGGAGCAATGGTGGGACAAGGTGACCAAGTGGCTGTGGGGGTAGGATGAGAAAGACGGGGCTCATCCCTTGAGTGAGGCTGACGTCTTCCACTAAAGCTGAGTGAGACCAACTGGAAGCCTTGATGCAGCCCCAAGTCCTGGAGTGGAGGAAAACCAGCCAGCTGCTCAGAGGCAGTTAGATTACATTTGAACTTTTCCATGGTGGAGGGGTCAGTGATTCATGCTTACTGAAATAGACATTAACACTGGGTATGATGCTTCTGCGACATCGAGAGGGAACTTACTAAATGCCTTATTCATGGTAGTGGTGTCCCACAAAACATTTCCTCTGACCAAGGAAATTATTCTACAACCTCCTTCCTCCTACCAAGCTCAGTGGATTCACTGATACTCAAAAGGTGTTTCATCACCCATATAATGGGGACCTTTTAGCATGATGAAATAACCTAATGGAGACCTAGTTATGGTATCAGCTGGGAGCCAGCACCTTGAGAGGTTGGAATGGTGTCCTGCAGGATGCAGTGTATGCTTTTAATCAGTGATCAATAGATGGTGGTGTTTTTCCACACCAAAAAAGCGAGCATCTGGGAACCAACAGATAGACAGGGGAGTGAAGCTGTCATACCTACCCACAGACTTGTACATATTTTGCTTCCCATTCCCACAACTTTAGTCTCCAGTGGAGATGGTTGTTTTCCACACCAGGGACACAGTGATGGTCCCATTGAACTGGAAGCTGAGACTACAACCCAACTCATGTATCACTGGGTGAGCCCGCCAGAAGAAGGATAACCATGCTGGCTGGGGTGGTGGATCCTGATTATCAAGGGGGATATATCACTGCTGTCACACAATGCAGGAAGGGGCGAGTGTTTCTGGAACTCAAGGATTGTCAGCGTGCCTCTTAGTAGAGCAAGTCCACTGATCAAAGTTAATAAAAAACTGAAGCAACACCACATAAGTGGAACCACAAAGAACTCATACCTTTTGAGATGGAAAGTCTGGGTCATGCAGAAGGCAGTGCTTTTGAGCAAATGCAACCTGGATGGATGGTGGGGAAGGAAGATAAGGAATGGAGTGAAGTTGCTGCCCACATGAGAACCAGAGATGTTACTTACAGGTCTGCCCCCGCCCTTGCCACATGAGATGTGCACTGTAGTATTATAGCTAAGTGACACCATTGTGGAAAAGGATCCCAGAACTAGAAGACACTGTGTGGACACAAGCCCAGAAATCTGAAGGACAGTTTTGAAATTCCTAGAACTTGAAAATGAGGTGTTTTAGTCAATTTAACTTACATTTCAAGCAACAGAGAGTCTCCACCTAATATCAAAGTTTTGAGCAGCAGAATTTGCTCTATAGCTTAGACCAGGAGGGCTTTTGGGGTCATCCAGAAAGTAATTTAGTCTATAAGAGTCCAAAATCCAAAGAGATGGTCTAAGTGTTGAGTATCTTCCTAATAGTAGGGGAACAAAATGAAACCCCTTGCTTTTACTTTGGAGGAGATATTCCAATAGGCTCTCAAATTCTGGAACATCAGAAACTGAGTTGGCAGGTGCTCTATTTTTATTGTATTTATTTTTACCTCTCTGTCATGCAGGTGTCTAAACAAGGCTTCTGGGAACCTGTCATTTCCTGCCCTTAGGATTCTAATCATGATATTGTTCATGCCAGTGACAAGTGTGATGTCCTGTAGACTGGGCCACTGGGGCGGTACGAGCCCCTGAGATGTGGTTAGAGCATGGGATGGTAGTTGTACATAATTCATTCTTAGGTTACACCATCTACTTATCCTCTGATCATTACTGTGCCCGTCCCTGGTTCCTCTTCTCTCTAGGGCGATCGTGACATCCTTTCAATTGCCAGTGCCCCCCTCCTTTAAAATATCCTGGTGCTTCCTGCACCAATGTCTTCCTCAAGGCCCCAGAGGAGACCTTTGAGAGTAGCATGTGAGTGTGTGCGGGTAGAGGGAATGAAGGCAGCCTCTTTGGTAAATGCAGTTGTAGCATATATTCAGCCTAATCTACAATTATGTTCCATAGTATTTGGTTGAGCACTCTCAAAATCCACTTCCATGAATATCTTTCAGATTCTGGATGTGGAAAAAGCACATTTCTACATCTCTTTTTAGACACTCTGTCTCTGATATTTGACAGTTGTCCTTCTAGAAGGTTGCTGGAGCTGAGGATCCCTGGTTCCTGATCTCCCTGAACCCAATTATCCAATTCCCTATGCTACACAGTATCCTTTGTACACATTCCTTTCTATGGAAGCTGGAGTCCTAACTAATGCAGAGACTGGCCCTAGATAAGAAGCTGCCAACCACAGACTCTCAGAGAAACGTGAATTATTTAGAATTTATATTGGGCCAAGATGGAAAGAGGGACAGTGGGATTCTTAATCATTCTCTAAGATGGGAAGTCGGCCCATGCGCTGTGTATGGCAAAACAGCTAATTAAATCATCACCCATGGTGCAATGGGCTGAGGAGCCCACGGAGGGTAAAACCCCAGGGACCCAGGAACTTGTGGCAAAGACCAAGTAAACAGTACTGAGATTCTCCTGAGCAGCACTTGCTCCTCACCAGGAGACAGTCAGATCCCTAAAGTCTTTCCTCAAGGAGCAGGATGAAACCCAGAGCCCTTCTGTGATCGTAAAACAGTCTCCTACTGCTTGTTGCTGTTTATCATGCCCATCTTTCCCTGTTGCTCACCTGACGACAAGGATCTGAAATTGGCCCTGGGGGAGGGTCGCAGGGTGAGCAAGTTGAGAGGCTAAAAGTAGTTCATAAAAAAGAAGCTTAACAGCTGGAAAGGAAATGTAGAATTTTCTCTTTGCTCATCCCAAACCTGTTTGGTTTAGCTTGGGTCACAGTCCCGCCCCATCTGTGAGGGGAATGGGTTCTGACAGCACACCAGAGTCCCCAAACCAGAGAGAAGTGAAATCCCCCAAAGGGAAGGCGTGGGGGCAGAGAACATAGACAATGATCTGCTCGGGCAACCAACACTGGGGTGTTTGTCACAGTGGCCATCAGGCACCTGACCCCGAGGTGGCCAATTCCTAGATTAAGAGTAAGGAATTAGAACGAGTCTGTATCGAGTACTTACTATGTGTGAAGCCTCCCACAGGGTGCTTTATATAGACCATCATGTTCAATCCTCATAACATTTCTGGGATGCAGGTACCATAAGAATCCCAGTTTACAGAACAAGAGCCTTTCATGGTGGAGCCGGGCTACACAGTTGACCCCATGATGCCCCAACCACATGAGAGGGGAGGTGGTACATTAGCTAAGGTGATGAGACTCATGGCCTCCAGTCTAGAACATTCACTGGAGCATATTGGAAAGACACAAAAATCAATGGTAAGAAGGGAACAATAGGGGCATGCAAAGATAAGCAGGGACAGACACACACACAGAGAAGCTGGTCCGTAGAGCAATTAACTGAGGGTCCTAGAATCAAGTTCTAGTTGACTTACAGCCTTTTAAGGCCAACAGAAAGAAAAAGAAACATTAACAAAACCAAATGAAATCTTCTCTGACTGAAGGTGGCTTGATAGAATTCTGTTCATTGTCACAGAAAAAGCAATCAGGGGATTAATATATTCCTGGCGGGCAATGCTTTCAGGGACTTCCTGGGGTTGCTGACTGGTGAGTCTGACAGCAGAGGGGGGTCCCAGTGTAGCCGGCAGCAGGGAGCTCCAGTTCCAGGGCATTGGATACTGCAGGAAAGAGCAGCTGGGGGAGGGGGGGGGTTGCTGCCTGGAGGCATCACTGAACTCTGGCTAATGGCAGGGGCCCAATGCTTCACCATTGTAGAAGCACCCAGGGGACAGAGGAGCTCGGGTGCAAAAAGCTGAATATATAGTCCAGAAATTCTTTGAGGCATAATGTCTTTCATATAATGCCCCAATAGTAGCTTTTTGAAAAATGCACAACTACCTTTTCCTTTCCATTTGTATTACAGTGTCCAGACATTCCTCTAGGGACAGTCACCTAGTGGACGAGTCAGGCACCGAAACTCCAACACGTTTAAAATTTAAATTTTCAGGCTACTGACACACATTCCATCAGAGGCCAGGACGCGTGGGCTGTTTGTTTGCGGAGGCCCAGGGATGTCATCACCTTAGAGAGAAGACGGATTTTGAAATACAGACTTAAGCATAACAGAAATAGTTTACCTTTCAAAGGAAGTCCTTGTGTAGGAAATTGAAGGTGTTTGACCAGGCGGTGGCTGAGTGTCCTACCAGCCTATACTATACTTTTTTATTAGAACATTAAGGCACATTTATAATTTGGACAGAGAAAAAAAATCAGCCATAATTCCATTACTGTAGTGCCTTAAAACATTCCTTATGTGTTCCTTTGTTCCCACGGATAGGTATACTCTTTCTACGCAGTTGCATAAAGCCCTTCTGTTTTTTCTCCACCCCACAGGAGAGGTGGACGTTCCTTCTTGTTGTTATTTGATAGTTATCATTATTTTAAATCTAAAGCTCATCAAAGATTTTGGCTCACTGGATCCCAAGTAATAACTTGGGTGTAGTTCGATGCTAGAGAGTTCCTAAAACCTATTCCAAATGAACCTTAGATTCATATTGGAACATGACTTTGCTGTCTTGAGTATGGCCAGTTTTGCCTTAAAGAGCAGAAGACAGAAGGACGGAACTCATAAGGAGTTTTAAACACGGAGAGTAAGCAAGCTTGGAGCTCGGGGGATTTAGGTGACCTCGAGGGCCTGTCAGGTTAGACAAGGAGCGGGCAAGCGGCATGTGCACCACGCACAGAATCCAGAAATGTGATAAATGTGGATGGCAAGTCAGCGGCTGGCCAGGCACATGGAAGAGCGTGTGAGTGGGAGACGTGATGGCAAGAGAGATGGCAAGAGAGCAAGATGGCACGAGGGAACTGACAGATGAGAAGGGTCACGGCCCCCCGGACTGGCAGCTCTGTCACCCCTAGATGGGCCCAGCACGCGCTGACAGCACCGTCTGCTCACGGTGACCTGCAGCGGCCACGGGGTGGCCTCTCTGGAGACTTACTGCGTTTCTCCAGAAAAATGAGCATGCGTTATTGGCTCCAGGCACCTCTTTCTGTCGGACCCCTACCCCACCCCAGCTCTGATCTTTGCCATCACACCTCCAGTGGGGAGGGCTGCTGCGGGAGACAGGGATGAGGGGACAGGGAGGTGTCCGTCCTGCCCTGCACTTTGCCCTGCTGGTTACCTCGCCACACCTCTCACCCTTGCTGCTGGCGCTGTGTGTAAACTGTGTGCTTCAGTTTATTTTTTAAGATTTTATTTATCTATCTGACAGAGAGAGAGAGAGAGAGAGAGAGAGCACAAGCAGGGGGAGCTGCAGGCAGAGGGAGAGGGAGAAGCCGACTCCCGGCTGGGCAGGGAGCCCGATGCAGGGCTCCATCCTCGGACTCCGGGATCGTGACCTGAGCCGAAGGCAGGTGCTTAACCCACTGAGCCACCCAGGCGCTCTAGCTTCTAGCATTTTAATTTGGTCTGTGGGGCTTTTCATTTCTTTTTTTTTTTTTTAATTTTTAATTTTTTATTCTTATATTAATCCCCATACATTACATCATTAGTTTTAGACGAAGTGTTCCATGATTCATTGTTTGTGCATAACACCCAGTGCTCCATGCAGAATGTGCCCTCCTCAATACCCACCACCAGGCTAACCCATCCTCCCACCCCCCTCCCCTCTAGAACCCTGTTTGTTTTTCAGAGTCCATCGTCTCTCATGGTTCGTCTACCCCTCCGATTCCCCCCCTCTTCATTCTTCCTGTGGGGCTTTTCATTTCTGATGACTAAGAGGGCATGCCTGGTGGTGCATGGGAGGGCCATCATTGCATCAGAGAAATCATTTCCCACAGGACAGGTCATCAAAAGGTGTCCTAGGCTGGAGACAACTGTCATTGAGCCAAACTTTCCCAGTTTTCCCAGGAGAGCTCAGACGTTTGAGTTTACCTTCCGTGTATGGCCATAGATTGGAACTTCGGCCAAAGATACAACAAATTATTATGCAATGCCACCAAGGGTACAGCGTTTAAAACACAACATACTTATTTTTATTTTTAAGTGTGTACTAAAAAAAATCTCTGAATGAGCTTAAGAATAAGGGGCTGCTTGGCACATTTGCACATCTGTTTTTTGTTTGAATCCATGGATGCTTAAAATTTCTTTCTTTTCTTTTTGAGAGAGACAGAGCAAGAGCGAGCAGGGGTGGGGGAGGGGCAGAGGGAGAGCGAGAAAGAATCTCAAGCAAACTCCCCTCCCAGCACAGAGCCTGATGCGAGGTTCGAGCTCACGACCCTGAGACCATGACCTGAGCCAAAACCAAGAGTCGGACCCTTAACTGACTGAGCCACCCAGGAGCCCCTAAAACTTTGATTTTACATTTGGCACTGGTTTCTAAGGATGCCCTTTGATTCTATCAATACTAAATTTCAGCTCTTTACAGAACACCCAGGTAATGACATATGACCGAAGAAGAGGTGGTTGTCCTTGCTGCAGGGACGCTGGATTCCCAAACAGCCTTGCAGAGAGTGTCCATTGTGCCACATCTAATTAACACTGCTGGAGTTGAGCTTATGAAGGAAGCTCTGAAGATAAAGTCAGCACGGAGGGAGAACACCCACGATGATGAAGCACATTCGAAGTCAGCGTGGGACAGGCGTCGTGCTTCCTTGTTGCTGTGCAAGCTTCAGGCACCCCACTTTGGAAATCAGCAGTGGAAATGAACATAAAATGAATGAGACATCTCTGTCTTGCTCCTTCTCTGATCCTCACTAAACGCCGATAAGTGGATGGCCCCAGAGAAAGTCCTGGGTACTTGGTGAGGTCAGAGGCTCACAGACCTCCAGCCCCCAGAGCATTTGTCTCCTGTCTGGCTGTGGCAGCCAGCACCCCTGGGTCCGGGGAAGTGTAAGCCATTACTCCAAGCAGAGGACTCGTGAGCTTCCCCGTGGTGGCACAAAGCCAGCCAATACAACACAAGAGCGGTTTAAAAACAGGAAAACGTGGTGTAGACAGAGTCGCCAGCAAGGGCGGGGGGAGGCTCTGTCCTGGGGGAGGTGGGGCTGTCGGTGGAACTGGAGATGGAGCCTTCAATCTGTGTAGACTACCTCCAGCTGAAGATTACTCATCTTGCCACAGTTGCTTTAAACAGTACGCAAACGCCCTGCTCTTCTCTTTTCTCTTCCTTGGCACTGATCAGAACTTGGCTTGTTGCACAAGGTACTGAGGACCTGAGCACCTACTATTTGTGCTGGCTAAGTATTCCATAACTAATAATAATAATGGTGATGTGTGAATTTGTGTGGTGCTTGATCACTCACAAAGTGCTGATATTTGGAAACTCAACTTTGCAGCATGACAGCCCAGCGGGCATTCTTGTCTGTAACACCCCCACACCCCTTGATTCTCACCCGCATGTCATCCCTGACAGCAGCTGACTGACTTCCAGGTGCTCCTGAGTCTTGACGCCATATTTGCCAGGGGCCAGTTCTCTGCCTCTGTGCTCAGCGTGGACCCCCCAGCCGCCTTCGTCTTGTACACTCCACCCAACCTTCTCGATCCCAGGCTTCCTCAGGGGGCCCTTTCTGTCCCTCTCCCATCAGATGGGGCCCTCCTCTCTTAACCGATCTCACACCGGCATGTTCCCTCCCAAAGCTTGTGCGGTGCATGCTTGTTCATCCGTGGGACTGTGTGTGGTCACTACACGTGGCCTGGTTGAAGGTGAGGTTCAGAGCCGGGTTCTGCAGGCAGGTCAGCGTGTGCAGACACGACCAGGACCCCCAGACGGAGCAGGTGTGGGCTTCAGCTCTCTGGCTCCTGCCGCATGGCATTGCTGTCGTGATGACATGGATAGGCCTCTTCAGGCACTTGGAAGAGGGCCTGGGACGCCCACAGCATGCAGGGTGTTGGTTGTCATTATGTGAGGGCCACACGCGGTCCCTGCTGGAGGTGGCTTCATGCTCGCAGGGACCCCCGCTCCTGTTCCCCGTTATGTCCCCAGCGCCCAGCACAGCACCTGCACACGGCAGGCTCTTGATAAACATCTATTGAATAAATGGGTGAAATGAGTGAGTTCAAGGGAAAAAAAATTTTTTTTTTTTTTTTACATTTTTTTACATTTACATTTTTTTACATTGCTACTATGTAGACTGCCTTCTTTAGGGGAGGGAAGAAAAGATATGCCCTGCTTCTGTGCTGGTAGAATGTGAGCCGCTTGTCATCCCTACGACTTAGCACCAGGCATGCAGCTCTCTGGTCCTTTATTCTGAAGACAAATGATGGGTCTCATCGTGTAGTTGGGGGCACATGGGCTGTGGACTCTGGAACAGGGGCAGCTGTTCTTCCCTGCTTTATACGGATCTACTTTGGGATGTGTCCTCCCAGAGACCAAAACCTTTTGGAGGGTAAACCTTATCTTATTTACTGTTGCATTTCCTTGTCCTTGGCCCAACACATTATACCTAAGAATATGTCGACTTGAATTCCAATTTCTGGGTGGATATAAGGGTTGGGAATGAAGCTGATAAAATGAGGGTGGGATCTGACATTTGAAAAATTACTTAGGCTTTGTCACATTAAAAAAAGACAACAAACAGAATATACAGTATATTCTCATACGGTCAAGGACGCTGGCCCACTCCATCACTCTTCCGGTCCCTGATAATCTCTTTTTCTCATGGGGTTTCCTGAGGCTCAGTCCATTTCTTGGTAAGCATTGAGTGAATTTTGGTGTATTATTTTGCTTCTTTTTGTTGAGAATGAATTTCAAGTAGAAATTCTACACGTAATGTCATGTAGATGAAATTAGCCTGACTGTAATATTCCAATACTTTTACGGTTTAAAGGAAATTCAGTTTTGTTATCTGGAATGGTTTCCTAATGATGAAAAGAGAAAATGAGAGCTTTAATTATCAAAGAAAGAACCACACAGAGAATGGTTTATGTAGACTCCTTAAGTAAAAGAAAAAAAAAAAACCCAACAACCCCCCAAGTATTGCTGTTTCTTAATTTTACAGTCTCAAGATAGGTGTTGGAATAATTCTTTTATTAGAAACTCAGCCTCGGGCGCCTGGGTGGCTCAGTTGGTTAAGCGACTGCCTTCGGCTCAGGTCATGATCCCGGGGTCCTGGGATCCGGGTCCCTGCTCAGCAGGGGGGTCTGCTTCTTCCTCTCCCTCTGCACCCCCCAGCTCCTGTGCTCCCTCTCTCTCAAAGAAATAAATAAAATCTTAAAAAAATTAAAGTCCTCATATTGCTAATTATTTCATAAAGTATCTTTTTGAGAGAATAAAACTTCGAAATATATTTGCTGGATTTTCACATAATGTAGATTTTCCTTCTGTGTTTGTCTGTGGAGTCTATATATTTTTCCGTTCATTCAACAAATACATGCCTGTTGAAGATACTTTGGATAGAAGAGAAAGATATAAGAAGCTGTATATGTATACACTGATATTTCTAATTATATAACCTATATTATGCGTATATTTCAACAGATGTGGATATAGATATATAGATATAGCTCTGCCACTGTGCTCTAGATATACACATATAGCTATAGATATATAGGATAGAAATAGATATATAGATACGGATACGGATACAGACACAGATAACACCACTCCCACCATGCAGTGGCAGGACTCGTCTAAAATCCAAGGTTTCCTTCATGGTACGGATTTGGTTAGATTTAGTATGGATTTAGCCATCGGCTCAGCGCACACAGTGAGGACATTACCTTCCAGCTACTGAATGCATCGTTTGCATCTCCTTTGGGTTTTTGGTGCTAGGCAAGCGTTATCCTCGGAGCTAAGCGGCGCCCCTCAAATGCCTGTTGGGATGCAAGCCTGGTCAGGAGCGGGCCGAGCTCTGCTGCCCCCGTGTGTCCCAGCGCAGAACTGCAGGAAGTGGGCGGCTCCGTCGCTGGCTTTGGAGCCCCGGGAAGAAGTAAGTATGACATCATGACTGTCACCCGCTTGTGGGCTCTGTGAACAGAGAAAGTTGGAGCTTCTCTCCCGAGAAGAAATAGCTTCAGTGGGTCCAGATTCAAGCTTCCTGTAAGAACTAGAAAGAAAGGTCCTATTTCCTCGTGTGCCTGCGGCGGGGGAATTGCCCACCTGCACTTCCGAAGAATAAGCTTGCAGGAGCTGCTTTGGTATTCGCCAACAAACCATCCAAAGCCTTTCCATCGCTGTTTTGTGTATCAGTGGATTCTGGACTGCGGTTGGCCTGCACTTCGAAGAAGAGAGAGAAATCTCTCCCGTTGGCGGGCGCTCCGGACATTTTAGGTGGATTGCTGATACTTCAGCTTCGCCCATAACTTTCACAGTTTTCGTGAGTTTGGAGGGATTGGTCCACTTTCATGTTAAAGGTTGGAGACAGACCTTGCTTGTGCACCTCTTCCATCGGACTAGAATGCTCTCCACCCATCAAAGACCTATTTTTCTTCAAGACCAAGTCTCCCTGGGAAATGTTTCTATGCTGTCAGCGAGCGTTTCCCCGCCGGGCCCGTGGTTCCCGCTGCTGTGGGCTCCCCTCATGTGCGGTGGTCAGGGGTGCGCGGTCCCCGTGGCTCCTGAGCCACTGTGTGGCCTGTTTCTAGGACTCGGCAGAAGACCCTTAAATGGGTGCTCGGTCAGACTGAGTGTGTGCTTGCAGATGCCCTCCTGAAACTTAGGGTAGTTGTAAACATTTCTCAAACCTTTAGTTATTTTTAAATGCATTTTTGGGTAGATTTGGAATGTGGATAGGAGTTGCAGCGGGAAATGCCTAATGATTAAGTATAACTTGGATATATATTTTTTAAAGGTTTATTTATTGTAGAGAGACAGAGTGTGTGCGTGTGCACGCACATGGGAGCGTGAGGGAGGAGGGACAGAGGGAGAGGGAGAGAGAGAATCTCAAGTCTACTCCCCGCTGATGGTGGAGCCCGGCAGGGGGCTCGATCCATCCCGTGACCCTGAGAGATCACGACCTGAGCGGAAATCAAGAGTCGGAAGCTTAACCGACTGAGCCACCCAGGCGCCCCTAAATATAACTTGGATATTTAGCACAGTTGCACGGAGGAGCACCTGCTGGCTTGCCGCTGCCAGCAGCTTGGTTGTAGACTTTCCTCTCAAGGGAGGACCCTTCAACGACCAGAGCCTTAGCTTCAGGTCTTAAAGGGACCAGCTCCCAGCAGTGCGCACCAAGCTCAGCCTCTTCTCTCCTTCACGGGGACGGCAGAGAGGGCTTCAAGGCTTTCTTTCCAGGACACTGTGTCTAGTTGAGTTTCCTTTCTTACCTGTGATCCCAGCCAAGCCACTGAAGTTTTCTGAGTCTCTACAACCTCATCTGCAAAATGAGGGGTTGGGCTGGGTGATCTTCAGGAGCCTCATGCAACGCAGCGATTCTGGATCCTGAACTGGAGGTGACACAGAAGTGAGGGGGTCAGATGCCATTGGAGAGAATGTCGCAGATAGGAGTGGAATAGTTTCCGCTGGCTCTTTGAAGGACAGTAAAACTGGGGCAGGGGACCTTTAGAAGCACTTCCCCACCAGGGACGTTTTTGGATGTGGACTGTTGGAGGAGTTCTCAAGCTGTTCTCCACAGTTCTGGAGCCTCAGGCTGCAGGGGTGCTCCTGGGAAGCTGGTCCCCTGGTAAATAGGCTCTGAGTGCAGGCAGACACTGACCCAGTGCCCCCAGGACACCCAGGGGAGGAGTGCCAGAGGGCGTGCCCCTGGGATGGCCAAGAGCCCTTCATCCCTGGTGCCATCTTCACTCCGTACAACCATGTCCATCGTCAGAGAGTTTGCGGTGTCGTCTCTCCCAGGACATGATCACCTCTGTACAAACAAATCTGCTACGTGCTGCAGGAACCTGACCATCATTAAGTCCTACCGAAGAAACATCCAATCTTTATTCGGAGCCTGCAACTGTCTTCCATCCATTCACATCACTGTCCCATTGCACCACAAGGAGAGCAGACCCTGGAGATCTTGTCCGGAATAGTGCTGACCACTGATATAAGTAAAAGTAGTCTTTTGAATAAGAATTATAAGGAGCCCTACTTCTCTGAGCTGTTCACATGCACCATACTCTTGACCTCACCCTGTGGTGTACAAGGGATTGAGAGTCATACACAGGTGGGGCTGGGTCTCACCATAGATGGTGGGATGGCTTCTTAGTGGTCCCCAGTGCCCGTGTTTACTATTTCAGGTCTTTGCTGGTTGGTTCAACAGAAGTCTGTTCTGGTGTCTGCTTCCTCCTTAACGTGCTCTCTTCTTTACTTCTGTGACCATGCAGTTTTCTCTCACCGCTCTCAGCTGAATCCTTTTCCTGTGACCATCTCCTAAATATGGATGGTCAACAAACATAGGCTATAAAGATGATGACTTTTATCCATGTCCCACTGCCACTCTCTGAGCTGAGGCCACTGACACACTGTACTGTAATTATGGGCATGGCCTCCCAAAGGATTTCTCATCTGTCCTCAGCTCCAGCAGCCCCCAACTCCCCGTCCCTCCTTCACACGGCATTCAAAGTGATCACCACTAAAGGTGATTTCAGAGGATGTCTCTTTTCTGCTTAACCACTTTCATGCCTCCTAATCACCATCAGAATAAATCTGAACCCCTTTTGATGGCCCAGACTTTCATGGACTTTTTGAAAAAGGAGTTGGAAAAGATGAATTATTTTATCTTTGTAGTAGGAAGGATGCACGGATGGGGTTCACATGGCACCTGTGGAAGGTTTTGGCAGAGTCGTGAGAGTTGCTGCCATTTTTTGAATATCAACTACATTTTAAGAGCTTTAATATATTTCATTTACTTCTCATGAAAATTTTATGAGGCCTATCTCATACTATATTACATCTTCATGTTACAGACAAGGAAATATAAGCCAGAAAGGACCAAGTGAACTGAGCAAAGTCGTACAGGGGGTAGGTGACTGAGCTGTGACTTGAATCCAGACCGAGTGACCACCCAGAGCCTGTGGCCTCTACCACCACCCTCAATTCTGTGAGGCACATAGGATTGTTGCTGGGCACTGAGCAAACTGGAATTTTTATTTTTTTATTTTTTATTTTAAATAGGCTCCACACCCAGCATGGAACCCAACATGGGCCTCAAACTCATGACCCTGAGATCAAGACTGGAGCTGAGATCAAGAGTTAGATGCTCAACTGACTGAGCCCCCTGGGTGCCCATGAGCAAACCAGAATTTTAATAACTCTGGAGATAAATTCTTAAACAGAAGTGTTTTCTTGTAGAAGGAAAGAAATAATATTTTCATAACAAATTTAGTGTAATTCGTCCTGAATGGAGAAGTCATGAAGACAGAGACAGAGCAGGAAAACATAGCTCTATTTTCCAGGTTATGCAAGATAAACCCAAAGAATGCTGGCTTCCAGTTTCTGTGTTGTATGAGGAGGACTGGCGCCTATCAATGCCATTTTCAGCTCTGAAATTCTGGACCTTTCTGACTGCTGCAAAATGAATATTTTACTTTTCTAAGGCAAATGCCTGTGGAATGAGAAGAGTATGCTTTTAGTTTTAACTTAAATGTTTTAAAATTTGAATACAAATGTGCTTGTTTAAATAAACATACCCATCTGTTGTAGGAAAAAAACACTTATGCAGAGTACATTTTCTTCAGAATACAAACATTTTATTTTTGATATAACAATGCTAGTCTCTGTTGTGATTTGTGTTTTGGTCATCTATTGCTGGGTAACAAACTATCCTGGTGCTCCATGGCCTCAAACAGCAACAAGGACATGTATGTTGCTCACGCATCTGCAGTTTGAGAAGGGATTACCACCTCCACTTAGCAGCCGAGCAGTGTGAAGGCTGTCGGTTGGCTGAGACCTTAGCTGGGGCTGCTGGCTGGAACTGTGGCCTCTCCGTGGGGCCTGAGGCTCTCATGACTTGGGGGATGGGTTCGGAGGGGTGACAGAGGGGGTAGCCAGGTAGATGCCCTATCAGTTTTTATGACCTGGTCTCTCATACCCTGTGGCATCACTTCTGCCACATCCTATTCATGGCAGCAGTGACAAAGGCCCACCCAGGACCAAAGGAAGGACAGTAGGCGTCATGATGGAGAAGTGTCATGTCTTTGAGGATAGAGATTTTGTCTACCTTTCCTCTGATGCACGCAGCACGTGGCACACAGTAGGGCCTGTGTTTGCATATTGTAGGTCCATGTTTACTGAGTGAATGAAGACTCAGAACATTTGATAATAAAAAAAGATCCAACAATAAAGGTGGAAAAGATTGGAACAGATGCTTCACCAAAGAAGAAAAAGAGAGGAGGATAATCTCATGAGAAGTTTCTAAACATCATTAGTCATTAGGGAAATGCAAATTAAAATCACAGCAAGATACCACTACATAGCTATTAGAGTGGATAAAATTGAAAAGACTGGCCACACCAAGTGTTGGTGAAGATGCAGAGCAGTTGGCACTCTCTTACATTCTGGTGGAACATAACATGGTAAAACCACGTTGGCGAACAGTTCGGCTGCTTTTTTTTTTTTTAATGTGTTAAATGTGTATTTGCCATGTGATCTGCCCTTTCCACTTCTAGGTATTTAAACACAGAAGCAAGAGTATTTGTTCATACCGAACCTTGTACTCAAATGTTCACAGCAGCTGTGTTTGTATAGTCAAAACCAGACAAAAATCCAAGTATCCATCAGCAGGTGAGTGGGTGAGCAGACTGCGGTATATCCACGTGATGGAATACTGCTAGGCAATGAAACAATGGAGTATTACGGAACAAAACAACATGGGGAAATCTCAAAATAATGATGCAGACTGAAAGAAGCCAGATGAAAAAAAGGTACATACTAAATAATTTCTAGAAAATGCTAGGAAGTGCGAACAAATCTTTAGTGACAGAAAAGAGGGCAGTGGTTTCCTGGGAATGGGGTGGGGGGTGCAGAAGGGTAGGAGTGGGGTGTACAGTGGCCGGGAGGATTGTTTCATTGTGATTGTCTTAGTTCCTTCTTGATAAACAGTAGCTTAAAACACCACACATTTATTCTTTTACAGTTCTGAAGGTTAGAATTCCAGAATGAGTCTTAGGAGCTAAACTTCAAGGTGTCAGCAGGGCTGGTTCCCTCTGGAAGCTCCTGGGAGGATTTGTGCCAGCCTCTTCCAAAGGCTGCTAGCATTTCCTGGCCCCCAGCCCCTCCCTCCCATCAATCCAGCCTCCGCTTCCCTCTTATAAAGACCCCTGGAGACGTCCAGCCTCTGACTGTTGCGTAAGCCCCTAGTCTCTGGTTTTGTGTCATGGCATCCCTGGCAAACTGGCAGTGATGGAGAGGGGGGACTGGGAAAGATGTGTCCAGGACCTCAGTAGGTGCACAGGCTCAAGCAGCCATAGGTAGAGAAACCACGTCACTTCAGAATGCTTTGGGGTTTTGTTGTTGTTGTTGGTGGTGGTGGTGGTTTTTTTTTTTTGTTTTTTTGCTTATATCAAATTTTGTCCCCCTCCCCCCAACACAGATTTGGCCTGCTCCTGGTTTTGCATTTCTCGTTGCTCTCATGATATCCAGCACTGACCATGTTCCTCCTCTCCCTCCATCTGCCTTTGTATCTTGCCTGGTGTCCTCAGGACTCATCAACCTCCTGATCTGTCCAGTAACAAGAACTCAGGTTAACTCCAAGCCAGAGAGGCTTTACCCCTTGGAAACTCACAGCCTGGGTGTCTACAGGGAACTCCACCATCAAGGGGTCCCCAGGAAATGCACGCATGGCAAACAATACAATTCCTTATGGGATGGAGGAAGATCATCCTTTGGCCAGCTGTGGCTCCGGTTCCATGGAGAAATCATGGACGGTCGTGCCCCTAGTGGCTTCTGAGATGGTGTCCCAGGATATCTGGGCGGGGATCCTAGTGCTCGCTATGGTTCCTTGTGAATTTGCCCTCTCTCACACCCCAAAGATGTGGCATAGCGAGCCCTGCACTGAACTGTTTTGCTCTTCCCAGCTCACCTTTGCCATCCAAATCCAGCTGAATGCACCTCTAAAAGGGGTGATGCTCTTACTGAGAATTAGCCACAAACCCGTGATTGCTTGTGATTGCTGTTTCCATTAACCACTGGTGAGTGTGTATGTATATGTGCCACTGGAATGCACGTACACACGTGAAGCTCCTTGCCATGATGTTGGAGGGACCCCTGGCATCTTATACTTGGTGTGGAAGCTCAGGTCATCATCTTTGGGGGGATCTTACAAATGTGTGCTCCACTTCATGACTTAGCCATGTCACTATTACTGGCTCCATAATGTCTTGTTGTTTTCTCTCTCTCTCTCTCTCTTCCACAAGAAGCCATCCCTAGAGAAGTTCTTCCTGCCTCTCCTCGGTATACTTCTCAATCCTCCTGCCTGTCAACACACCCTTATTTCTAGCCTTCAACACACTTTGTTCCTTATGACAAGGTGAGGCTTGCTAGCACCGAGGATTGGCCAAAAGCATCCTAAATGCATGAAGTATTTCTCATCTAAGACATGGGAACCTGAACTGTCCAGGAGACACATGACGTCCTAGGGCAGAACCTCAGGATAAAATGAACGGAGGGGCTTCTTCATTTGTCTTCTAAGGGGTTAAACATTTCCACGTTGGCCGTCATCAGGACGGGCTGGTGTACGCTGTGACTTCATCTGGGAAGATTAATGCTAGAGCCATTTATCTTTGAACATACCTTTGAAGGGAAACAAATGAAAAATTGGAGTTATAGTCCAATCTAACCTAATGAATCCCATCTGATGCAGAACTAACATCAGAGAGGCTGGGGAAGGGTTACATGCTGTCCAGACGCATAAATCATCTGAAATTATGCCATTGGGCTGGACCGTAAGAAAGGCAAGAACAAATCTAACTATAGTCTTATGAGGTGAACCACTAAATTATATTTAACTTTCTATGTATGGCCAATTCAGAAGAGTACAAGTTTCCTGCACATTTTTCATTCTCCCCTGGGCTCTGAAAAATAACTGTTCTTATAGCCTGTTCAGTATACCTGTAAGGGGAGAATTTGTTGGTACGACTATCCAATCGCCTTTCAAAAGGATCCCACAGTAGGTGCACCAAAATCTTGGTTCTATTCTGCTTTCCTTTGCCTTCTTGTCCTCTGGCAGCTAGAAATCCAGGCTGTTGTCCTGCAGGTCATACGTGCACCAGAGCCCTGAAGATCTGGGTCTGGACAGGACTCTGACTTTTATTGGAAAAGTGATGTTGAGCAAGGCACCCATTTTTCCTCTTGTATAATTGAGACCTGTGTGAACGAGTGGTACTCAACCAGGAGGGTTGGGTGGGGAGCAGATTTGGCCCCAGGAGCCAGTTGGTGACATCTAAAGACATTTTTTGGTTGTCACAACTCAATGGTGGGGGGAGGGTGCTATGGACTCTAGTAGGTTGAGACCAGGGAGGTTGCTGAATATCCTGCCATGCCCAGGACAGCCCCTCAAAACAGAGAATCATCCTGCCCCAAATTTTAGTGGTGCCCATGAACGCTGGTGGAAAGCAAATGATCATCATGCAAACGATGTAGTGCAGGGGGACGGGTGAACACCTTCTATGTAATGATGCTGGGCCCGATCTGTACATCTTATTTAAATTAATGTTCACGAAACTCTATAAGCGTGGATATCCACGTTCCCATTTCACACACGAGGCAGATGAGGCTCAGAGATACTAAGCAATAGTCCTATCGCTAGAAAATGTTGCGGTCAAACTTGGGAACTTTATTAATTTGGGAGGGGGGAAGACGTTGAAGCAGTGAAATTGCTGCTTTGTAGAATCACAGGTCTCCAATGTGGGAAGGCATCTTGAAAACGGTCTCATCGGATATCCTCATTGTCCGGCTGAAGATGCTGAGAGGTTTACCGTGGCGAGAGGCAGAGCCTGGCCAGGGGCCAGTGGCCCAGCTCAGTGAGGGCCTAGGTCTTCTGACCGGTGCTGTGTGCAGGAGAATGGGGGTGGGAGGACCCAGTTCTCCGAGCAGGGCGGGATTGGAGCTTTATCGCTGGCCAGGCAAATCCCAAACACTGCAGGCCACGGCAGATTTCCAGATGAGGTGGACAGGTGTTCCCTCCTTGGCTCTGGGGACAGGTAACTGGCTTTTCAGGTGTGCTCCTAACCGGGCTCAAATGCTGTGGGCAGTGCCACCTCCCTCAGGATGCCTCCTTGCCTCTTTGTAGCTGCCCTTTAGCCCATGCCCTCCCTCCCCCCTCCTCCTCCAGCTCTGACGGCAAACTAGACCGGGATGACAGGTCATTAGTTAGAATGTCTAGGAGCAACACACAAAAACGTTAAGTTTTAAAAAGCTGGATCCCTACGGTCATCGGCTGCAGATAATGGTCGCTGAATGTATTTTTGATGATGAGATGACACCTCGGCCGGTAGGTGTGGACAGACTCATTCAGAGAATAGATACACAAGCGTTCTGCAGGACGGGTGACACGTGATGGACACACCGACTGCAGGCGTGACCTCTGCATCCCACTGTCCCCGGCTTCCCACATTTATAACTCAGTATTTCACTCCTCGTTCCTTCATTCACATTCTGTTTCTCTCCTCCCTTATCTTATCAGGTTTTAGGAAGTTCAAAACTATTTCGTGATGAATTACTCTTTGCCCTCTCTGAGAATTCGATGCACTTTCTAACATTGAATTTGGAAACACAGATTTAAGGCAATTTTTTCAAGAGACTTTGCTTGGAGAGTCATCTTTTCCAATTGGCAGTACAGAGGTAGAATTTTACTTATTTGCCATTTTAGCCATTTATATAACGTGATAACTAAAAAAATCCATATTAAAATGAGCTTTTAAATGTATGCTACCAATTGGATAAGAGATATCAGTTTAGGGGCACCGGGTGGCTCAGTCGTTAAGCGTCTGCCTTCAGCTCAAGTCATAATCCCAGGGTCCTGGGATCGAGTCCAGCATTGGGCTCCTTGCTCAGCGGGGAGTCTGCTTCTCCCTCTCCCAGCCCCTCCACTCCAACCCCCCCCCCCCCCACCGGCTGCTCATGCTCTCTCTCGCTAGCTTCTTCTCTCTCTCTAAAATAAGTAAAATCTTTAAAAAAAGAGAGACATCAGTTTAGCTTATATTTTCTCTAATTTAAAAAAGTAATACCTATTTCTGTGTAATTGTGACAGGCACATCGTAGAAACTCAAGAAATATTTCCTGAATTAAATTGAATGTGATATGGAGAATCTGAAAGGTATAGAAAAATATGAAATTTACCATCCCGAAGAAATAACCCTTATAAACATTGGTGTGTATCCTTTTACTCTTGTGCTTACACATGTGTGTATACCTCTCTCTATATCATTTCTTTTTTTTTTTTTTAGATTTTATTTATTTATTTGACAGAGAGAGACACAGCGAGAGCAGGAACACAAGCAGGGAGAGTGAGAGAGGGAGAAGCAGACTCCCTGCCAAGCAGGGAACCTGATTCAGGGCTCGATCCCAGGATCCTGGGATCATGACCTGAGCCGAAGGCAGACACTTAACAACTGAGCCACCCAGGCGCCCCTCTCTATATCATTTCTATCTACAAATACACACACACATTTATATGTATAAGATTAACAAATTTGGGATCACAGTATACAAAGTATGTAGTATTATAATTTCATAAATATTGTCGTGTTGTATGGCAGTTACAATGTGGGCTAGAAGTTGGACAAACTCAGGTGTAATACTGATTAAGTTTATTTAACTTTATTTTTTTATTTTTTTTTATTTTTATTTGACAGAGACACGGCGAAAGAGGGAACACAAGCAGAGGGAGTGGGAGAGGGAGAAACAGGCTTCCCACAGAGCAGGGAGCCCAATGCGGGGCTCGATCCCAGGACCCTGGGATCATGACCTGAGCCGAAGGCAGATGCTTAATGACTGAGCCACCCAGGCGCCCCTATTTAACTTGTTTTTATTGCAACTTTTTTAGTATTGTTAAAATGGGGATAATCATATCTACCACACATTTTTGTGAGGATTAAATGAGATAATGTATTAAAAATGCTTAGGACAGGGTTTGACACTTAGAAGATTTTTCTCTATTATTAAAAATTCCATGGGGTTCTTCCTGGTATAAACATCTTCAGGCTTATCTGTTTTTGTTTGTTTATTTCTTTTCTTTTCTTTTTTTTTAAGTAGGCTCCACACCCAGCATGGGGCTTGAACTCACGACCCTGAGATCAAGGCCTGAGCTGAGATCAAGAGTCAATCACTTAACCATTTGAGCCACCCCAGTGCTCCTATATTTTTGTTTCTTAAGCACTGATTCCTGAAAGTAGAATTATTGAATTGGGGAAAAATGAGAATTTTCTCTAGAAAACTTGTACCAATGTCAGATGTTACAAAAGTAACTTCTATTGAGTATTGAATATGGGCCAGCCGCTGTTCTGATTACATGTTTTAACTCACTGATCCCAGTGATAGCTAATGTGAAGCGGATAAGATTATTTTCCAAGCTTTTCTGGTAACTGATGCTCTAGGAGCCCAAGTGCCTTGCCCACAGTCGCACTGTTAGCAGGTGGTGGAGACAACGTTTGTGTCCAATAGCCTGGCCCCAGGCCCCGTGCTTTTACCCGTGACAGATTCTTATGAGGATCCCTGGCAGAAAATCAGTAAGAGGAAGCGTATTTGGCAAATCCTGCATTCAAAGGGGGGCAGTGGGGAGCAACTGCAACTTTCCAATTGGATGAGGAGATGATATTATATCCAGGGCCCCTGGGAAAGGGCTAAGGTGATGGATTTGGGGATAGGGACGATGAGGGTGAAATCTGTGACTTCTGATAATGCCTATTGATTCCTCCTTGTCTAAAACTAAATAAATAACTGTTTACTTTGCTTGGTTTCCTTTGCATCCTGAGAATTTCATTATTGGCTCAATACAAACCGCTTTCTTTTCACTTCCCAATGACTAGGGTAATGAGAGGAGTATTAATACTGTCCCTTTATTCCAGGACTTTATGAAAGCCTGATGTTCCGAGGTCAGTTGGCCATTGAGAAGGGGGTTCACTGACTATTCTTTCATTCAGCTTGTGATCAGGGAAAATCATTTAATAGAAAAGAAGAGTCCCTATTGCAGCCAGAAGCCCATCCATCTTGCGCTCGTATCGATAGCTGTCTGCGCCCTGTCTAGTTATTTCCTGTCCTGATTATATATGCAGGCATTTGAAATAGACCGTGGTCTGGCGTCAGCTCCTTTTTATTTGCTCTAGTGACTCGTCAATTGGGAGGCAGAGTTGGAAACATTCATGGTAAGAATTCTTGGTTTTTCTACAGAACCCTTCTGCACAATCCATCACATTCCCCAGAGTCCTCGAGGAGAAGTCACGAGGGCCGCCAACTGCTTCAGGTTGGGAGCTTGTCCTCACATTCGCTGGTCAAAACCGTAAGCAAGGACCGCAGGACTTTAGAGCTGGAGGGCGAGCCGAGACCTGTGAAGAGTCCTTTGCAGATAACGTAGGGATTTTATCTTTATTTTCCTCTGCAATCTAAAGAGTTAGCCCACCACAGTTTCATCAGTGTGAGCAGAAAACACAACTTCCTGGCTCAGAAATTAAGGAGAGTTTATTACTCATGACAATGATAGTGGCCAGAGCACCAGCAACCAGCATTTGTGTGTCAGTCCCTGGTCCCTAATCCCAGCAGGGTGGAGGGGAGGTGACACCTGCACACTCAGTGGGCTTAAGTTTCAGGAGAGGATTGCTCGGCTTACCGGTCAGGGCCCGGCTCACAAGCTGGGGAGGATCATGTGCGATGGACGAAGAAGAGTGTCCCAGCGGTATCCATTCCTCACTACTATGCCATCTTGGCTGTGAAAATGTCTCCACGAGCACACCACTCCACTGGCCTCCCTGACTGATCTGACCAGCAGAGGCTGGGGCCAAATCCATTTCAGCGGCCTTATGCAGTCGCCAGCCCCAGAGTTCCAGACGCGTGCAGGCGTCCTGAGCAAGTCCCTAAGCCCCCAGCTGCGCCGGAGGAAGCCGGGGAGTTTCTCCTTCAGTTTTGGTACAGCAGGGTTTTTTTTTTTTTTTTTTTTTTTTTAAAGACTTCTTATTTATTAGAGAGACAGAGAGAGAGTGTGAGAGAGCACGTGTGTGTGTCAGTGGGGGACGGGGCAGAGGGACAGAATCTCACGCAGGCTCCCCGCTGAGCGCAGGTGACTTTCTCGCAGGCGTGCTTCGCACGGATGCCTAGACACGGGGATCCTGCGCTGGGAGAGACCTGGGCCGATTCGGGGTCCGGTCACACAGGAATGCAGAGGGTGGCTTGGCTTGCAGCTAAGATAGGATCGAAGGTCCAAGGAAAGAAGGCAGGGGCTCAGCTATGGGAAACAGGGCCATAGAGGGTTTCGGCAGGGTCAGTGCCTCGGATGGAGTGAGGGCCCAGTGCTTCACCGGGCGGCCTGAAGGCACTACTCCGCACTCGGGCACACTGCTGGCTGCAGTGCACGTTCAGGAGGACCTGTGTGCAGAATGTGGCGTGTGTGTCCTGGCAGCCCGTCGAGGTGACAGCCTGCCTCGCAGCTTCTGGCACCCCTGCAGCCTGTCACCCACGGCAGCATGAGCTGTGAGGGCTGGCCCCTCGGAGCCTCATCCCCCTGACTGCCAGCCCAGGAGAGGTCTATAAATAGCCAGCGCTGGGCTAGTCTCCCTTCTACTTATATTCTTTCCCAGATTGCTCATATCATTCCCTTTCACAAGGCCTTGTTAGCAGGTGTCACCATATCTAAAGGATGTGGAAGCCTCTGTGATACGATGGGAGATTTGCCCATCCCCAGATATGCTCCTCAGGCTTGACTTTTAGAAATTCTTGGACCCTCCTCTGGTCATGATAGAGGTGCCCATTTTGGCTAAGGCTGTTTTCAGCAGGGCTGTGTTATGATTCAGGTTTCTTACAGTGTTTGTTCTGTGGAAGGGGGAAAGCAGCAGATCTAGAGAATATTGTGGAAGAGGACTTACTTGGAGTGGTTCTTTTTTTTTTAATTTTAATTTTTTTTTTTTTTTTAAAGTAAGCTCCACACCCAGCAAGGAGCCCAGTGTGGGGCTTGAGCTCGTGATCCTAAGATCAAGACCTGAGTTGAGATCAAGAGTCGGACGCTTCACTGACTGAGCCACCCAGGCACCCTGGAACAGTTCCTGAAGGATGAGAAATTTTTCTCTTGACAATTAACATCAGAAATATTAGCGCAATTTGCTGCGTGACGTTGGTTTTGATGCACCGAGCCTGCCATTTGGAGTAGATAGAATTTGTCTATCTTTGTAAAGCAGTGGTTCTTAACCAGGGCAATTTTGCTTCTCAAGGGACGTTTGGGAATTATTTTGGTTGTCACACCTTGGGGCGAGGATGCTAGTGGTATCTAGTGGGTAGAGACCAGAGATGTTGCTAACCATCCTGTAATACCCGGCAACAAAGAATAATCAAATCCAAATGTTAATAGAGACTAAGAAACTCTGTCCTAAACGGAGTTTTACAGATATAATTTTAGTAACAAGGAATCCTAACTTTGATTTCCGATGGATTGTCAGTGCAGTTTTGTTTCATCTTTAAATGTTTCTTGTTTGGGGTCTATAAAGAACTTATTAGGTATAACTATATCCTAGTCAATAAACGTCAGGAGTTGACAAACTATGGCCTGTAGGCTGATCTGGCCAGCCATGTGCTTTAGTAAATAAAGTTTTATTAGAACATAACCATGTGCAGTGATCTGTATGTTGTTTATAACTGTTTTTGTGCTATAATCCCAAGTCAAATAGTTGTGACAGAAACCATATGGCTTGTGAAACCTAAGATATTTGCTATCTGAACCTTTACAGAGAAATTTTGCTGACCCGTGGGCAAAGCAATACACTAAATTGCTTTCAGCTGGTCAAAACACAGCATAAGAAATAAACTTTTATTACAGCTCTTAGTGCAAGTCCTTGGGCTTCTGCAAGATCTTTTTAGATTCTTTGAATTTATCGTCTAGTCTCTGACCTCCTTTTGACTGGTGGTTTGAAAAAAAATGCCTGAGTGTTTATTCTTGTTACCTCAGGGACATCTCTCATCAGCTCTCCACAGCTCAACGTTGTACTCAACCTAAAAAGAATGAACCCGCAAACAAGAACATTAATCATCGAGGTGAAGTGGAGATGGCTCCTCAGTGCCCGTTAGCTGACATTTGTTGGCTCTGACTCATCGGCCCCCAACGCTGGTTCTGAATGTGAGAATATGAAAATGTTAGCCCCACAAACCTTGGCCATGTCCCTTGGGCTTCCAGATATCTTGGGGCCTGGAATTAATTGGATGCTATGCAGAATGTGGATCTATTTTGGGTCAAACATCAATTCAGAAAACTGTTCTGTGTTATCTTGGGAAGGACAGCTGCTGTTACACAATTGGATCCGAAGCAACATCTAGACCCAATTTCCCAAGGTCTTTAAAGTCAAAACAGTATAAAGAATTAATTCATTCACTCACGAATTAATTTAAAAAAATACTTAGCAACTAATGTGTGCCATGCTTGGTACATAAGGATCAGAGAGACAAAGTAAAAGGCAGCTCACAGACTAGTGTGAGAGACCAGAAATAATGAGTATTTGCAACATGGTGGTTCAATTGGTAACCACCAGGGGGCGTGGTGGTTAATGGAAGGAGGTGTTGAAGCTGCCAGAGGATGGGGAAGGCTAGGGGAGGTGGGCAAGCTTGAATAGGTCTTCAAGGAAGGGTTATGGAAGTCTGAAAGGAGCCCTAAATGAGAAGGGATGGAGCAGCAATGGGAGGGCCAAGAGGCACTTACCATATTGAATAACACTGGTCCCTGGACCTGCAGCCTCAGAAACTGGATCGTCAGTTGTCAGGGTTCAACAGATCTAGGTGTGGTACCAGCTCCCGCTGACCAAGCGGAGGGAACACATTTAAAATCAGAATACTAATTGTTAACAGATTAAAAATATGACTGCCAAGGCTCTCTGTAATTGCACTGGCCTCAGTGGTACGTTCCTTCAACAGGCAAATTGTACACTGAGCCGAATTATCACAAAGTCCTTAGTGACCTGGCAGTCATCTATAAAGAGAACTTTACAAAATAATAATGGTAGGTAGCAACTACCCTTGAGGGCCCACTCTGGGCCAGACAACAAAAGAAAAGCACTTTACATGCATTGTATCTTTTAAAAACATTGAAATTACGTCTTTATGTTTTCTCGCCGGACTATGAGTATCTTGAGAACCTTGGCTATATTTGTCCTGTTTGGTATAATATCTCTAGTACCTGGCATAGTGGTAAGCATCAATAAATATTTTGTTGAATGAAAGAAATAAACGAATACGCTCATAAATGGACATAAAAAGAAGACATGTAGCATATCTTTCTTTCTGGACCCTTGGTCTCCAGATTGGCAACTGCGTCACAAACATCACAAGGATGCAACGGATTAGCTATTTGCCGAGATGCTCACCTGAGCTTGATGTCCCACTTCCAACTTTGGTCCGTAACACGGTTTTTCCTTCATGGTGGTCATTCCTCTTCAGATGAGCATGTTCTTTCTCTTTGGTTTTTTACATTTTTGTGTGTGAAAAAATCATGCAGAAAATTACAAAAGTTGTATGTATATTATAATGAATAATCATGAAGGGGCACATCTAAATACCACCCCTTGTTCAAAAAACAGACCACTTGGTGAAAAGAAATCATGAAGTCCCCAAGTGGCCCTCCCCGAGTGCTGGTAATCACCATCCCAATAGTGGTGAGAGTCATTTCCTTGCTTTCCTTTATAGGCATCCACCTAGTGATGCATCCCTGATCATCACACTTGACTCTGCCTCGCTTTGATTTGGATGCAATGGAATAAAATGGCATACACTTCTCTGTAACTTTTTTGTGTCTCTTGTTCTATTTCCACACTGTGCATGTGAAATTGTTCCATGGTGTTCAGTATAGCTTTGGTTCATTCATTTTTTTTTTTTAAAGATTTTATTTATTTATTTGAGAGAGAGAGAATGAGAGACAGAGCACGAGAGGGAAGAGGGCAGAGGGGGAAGCAGACCCCCCGCCGAGCAGGGAGCCCGATGCGGGACTCGATTCCGGGACTCCGGGATCATGACCTGAGCCGAAGGCAGTCGCTTAACCGACTGAGCCACCCAGGTGCCCTGGTTCATTCATTTTTCATTGCTCTATACTATTTCAGAGCAGGGACAGATGACTTTTCTTTTTCCATTCTGCTGGTGGGCTGTTTCCAGCTTTGTGTTTTTGAGGACAATACTGATACAAACATTTTTAAACACCCATTCTGCTAGACACGTGTGCCAAACTCTCTGCAAAGGTATATATCTTATAGTGAAGCTGCTGGGTCATAAGGTATGTGTGTTTTTTACCTAAATATATAATGCCAACCTGTTTCTACAGTGGTTGTACGAATTTATACCCCTACCAGCAGCGTATGAAGATTCCCTTCCTCCACATGCTTCCCTTTCAGACATTTTAACTTTGGCCCACAGGGTGAGAGTAAAACAGTGTCCTGTTGCTTTTAATTTGCTTTTCTCTGACTACTAATGAGGTTGAGCAACATTTATATATTGATGGCCATGTGCATTTCTCCCCTTGTGCTGGATCAAATCTTTGCACATTTTTTTCTATTGTCTGTGCTTTTTTTTTTAAGATTTAATATATTTATCTATTTGACACAGAGAGAGAGAGAGCGAGAGAGAGCACAAGCAGGGAGAGCGGCAGGCGGAGGGAGAGGGAGAAGCAGACTCCCCACTAAGCAAGGAGCCCGATGCAGGACTCGATCCCAGGACCCTGGGATCATGACCTCAGCCAAAGGCAGACGCTTAACCATCTGAGCCACCCAGGCCGCCTCCCACCTTTTCTTAAGGTTTTTAAATCTGTATTATTTTCTGTAATATTTTCCTCTATTGTTCTCTAAAATCTTTGTAGTTTTAGCTTTCAGAGTTGGGCCCTAAATTTACTTGGAATTGATTTGAGAATGGTATCACCTAGGGGTCTATTGCTTTCCCTATAAGGATACTTAGTTGTCCCCACTCCAGTTAATGCAAAGAGCATTCTTTCCCCATTCATCTGCAGTGCCCTGTCTCATATAGTGAGAGTCCATAACTGTATAAATATGTGGCACTATTTCTGGGCTTTCTAATCTATTGGCCAATTTGTCTTGCATAATGATTCTTCTATCAATCAATCTATCTTCTCCCTTCCTGCAATATAAAGATGTATAAGCAATATATATTTAATTATTCAGATGACCAAAGTATATTTCTCAGATATTTGGTCTCAGATATTTGGTCTTCATCCACAGTTCCCGAGAATGCCAGAGGCATAAAAGTGACATGGGTGTCTTATTACTAAGATGGCTTTTGACCGTACCCAAGGGAGGACTAAGAGGACCAACCATGCGATTGGGGGCTTGGAACTTTCAGCCCCACCTCCTCACCCCCAACTGCCCCCCCTCACTCCCAGGCTCTGACTTTGGGGCGGGAGGAGAGGGGCTGGGGTTGAGTCAGCCAATGAACGATGACTTTGTTAATCAAGACTCTGGAGTGAAGCCCCCATAAGAACAAAAAAGGACTGGGTTGGGAGAGCTTCTTGCTTGGTGAACATGTGGAGATTGGAAAGAGCTGTGACCTGCAGATGGCATGGAAGCTCCCCACCCCTTCCCCATGACACAACTTATGTACCTCTTCATCTGGCTGCTGATTCATATCCTTTATCGTATCCTTTAATAAACTGGTAAGTAAGGGTTTCCCTGAGCTCTGTGAGCCACTCCAGCAAATTAAAGGAACCTAAGGAAGAGATAGTTGGAACCTCCGATCTGGAGCTGGTGACGGTCTGGGGCTTGCAACCGGCATCTGAAGCGAGGGCTAGGGGACATCTCGTAGGACCAAGCCCTTACCTGAGGAACGTGATGCTGTCTCTGGGTGGTTCATGTCAGAACTGAGTTCAAGTCTCACCAGTGGAGAATTGCTTAGTGTTGTGTGTGGGGAACCACCCCCTAATTTAAAATTAGGTCTGGGGGGCACCTGGGCAGCTCAGTGGGTTAAGCAAGACTCTTGGTTCCGATTCAGGTCATGATCTCAGGGTCATGAGATGGAGCCCCGCATTGGGTTCTGCTCTTTGCAGTGAGTCTGAATGAGATTCTCCCTCTCCCTCCACCCCTCCCCCTCTTGCACGTGCATGCTCCTCTCTCTCCCTAATAAATACATAAATCTTAAAAAAAAAAATAAAATTAGGTCTGGGAACTCAAGAAGAGCTGGCATCAGTGAAACCCCCACCCCCAAACAGCCCCACGTCCTGGCGAGCAGTCCTGCACAATGTTGAGGGCAGCCTCGGTTCCCAGATTGTCACTTCCTGCTTGTGTGTCCTTGGGCGAGTTACATAACCTTTATACGAAGAAGTCTTCTGGCCTCTCGTCTAGAGTGGAATCGGTCATTTGTGGCTGCCCGATGTTTTTTGAGAACTCTTTCTACATTTTGGGAATTCCTGTAAGCCCTGCTTTTCCAAAGTGAAAACAAAACCCTACAAAACCACCCCACCTTCTCCAGTCTCCCTTGGAGAGAAGGTGCAGCTTGAGGTCTAGTTTCCACAGTCAGACGTGTTGCACAAGACTCGAGTGTTGCACAAGACTCTAGACTTATTCTCACATTGGGATTTTACTGCCCCCCCCGTGTCATACCACACCCCTGTGTCGTACTGCCCCCCTATATTATACTGCCCCTATATCATACCACACTGCTATGTCATACCACACCCCTGTGTCATACTGCACCCTTATAACATACTGTACCCCTATATCATACTGCACCCCTGCATCCGAATTAGGAGCTGATTTTTCCCCTTTACTATGGCATTCCCCACCTCCTGCTAGTTGAACAGTATTGGGAGATGAGACTCGAGTGTGCAGCAGGGGCTGGAGGCACGGCCGGCGGGGGTGGCTCTGGCAGGAGTGTGGCTCTCGGGGAAGTGTCCCATTGGCTCCAAGCCACGGTCTTGGGGGCACCATGCCGGCTCCCCCCAACTACCACCTTTGTAGCTGTTGTGAATGACTGTCTTTAGTTAGATACAAGCAGTGCTGGGGATTAACCCTCAAAGCTATGAGTAATTTCCACTGTACGATTTAAGCAGATGATCAGCCAGAGCTGGGACAGCACTAAAGGACAGCTGGGACTCACATGGAAGTCCCAGACAGCAAACGCTGACTGCTTCAAGTTTTTACTGTATCCTGGCCTTCGGACTAAGGAATAGGACTGGGTCGTAGCCACGGAGCAAACAGTCTCATCCCCTTGTAAATTTCAGAGGCTTGCTCTTTATGAGGTGGTATCAACCAGAGGAAAACAAAAGAAAATCATGTTTGAAAACTGTGATATTAAACAAAACCCAAGTAAAGTGAAAAGTCTGGAATATTGGAAAATGGGTCTTCATATGGAAACATTATACACTTTCCCTTTTTGAAAAGTAAGCTCTTCAGCCTTTAATATGAATGATTTAAAGAGATAACACTAGGGCGCCTGGGTGGCTCAGTTGGTTAAACGATTGCCTTCGGCTCAAGTCATGATCCTGGAGTCCCGGGAACGAGTCCCGCATTGGGCTCCCTGCTCAGCGGGGAGTCTACTTCTCCCTCTGACCCTCCTCCCTCTCATGCTCTCTGTCTCTCGTTCTCTCTCTCACAAATAAAATCTTTAAAAAAAAAAAAAAGAGATAACACTAGATAGAGTTTACTTCCATTGTCTTAATTACTGAACTTTAAAGTCTGTGCTGTAACAAATTCAGAGGAAGGTAAGAAACATTGTGTAAGTAGTTTTTGAGAGAGGAATCTTTGAAATTCTCAATAAAGAAAATTTAAAGTTCAGCTATTTCCAGCTAGCCTTGGGGGAAAAAAGCCTGCTTGTTCGTTAATAAATACTTTGTGAAAGGTCAGCCATTCCCGTGGTGAAGACATTTAATTGAGGCAATAGTGTTCAACTAGCAGGAGGTGGGGAATGCCACAGAAAAGGGGAAAAGTCAGCTCCTAACTCGGGTGCAGGGGTGCAGTATGACACAGGGGTGCAGTATGACACAGGGGTGCGGTATGACATAGGGGTGCAGTATGATATAGGGGTGCAGTATGATATAGGGGCAGTATAATATAGGGGGGCAGTACGACACAGGGGTGCGGTATGACATAGGGGTGCAGTATGATATAGGGGTGCAGTATGATATAGGGGCAGTATAATATAGGGGGCAGTACGACACAGGGGTGTGGTATGACACAGGGGGGCAGTAAAATCCCAATGTGAGAATAAGTCTAATACTAGTTCAGAAAGTATAGACAAAGTCACTACAACAGATTTTCCCGGAAAAGAAATCAGGAAATTGGTATTAGTCTGATAACTATGTTGAACAGAATTGTTTTTCCTGGAAGATTAGGTCAAAGATTTTTGTTATTTACTTTAATCATGGAACATCACATAAAGGAATGATTTTAAAATTCTAGAAAGCAGGGGCGCCTGGGTGGCTCAGTCAGGTAAGCGTCCGCCTTCGGCTCAGGTCAGGCTCCATGTGGTGAGGATTCAATCTTATTCTGGAAAAAAGAAAATAAAGGAAAAGAACATTTGTAACAGCCAAATCTTGTTCACTGCGGCCTCCATGTTTATATTTCTGAGTATGTGTTTTCTTCGTCTCTGAACAACACAACAGAATCCTAGAATCCTAGGATTTTGATGTCTGTGTGAACTTGACTTTGCACATCATCTGACTCACCCTCCCATCCAAAGCCAGAATTCCCCCTCGGTTCTCCACTTTATGAAGCAGGGCATTTCATTTTTGTCTTCTCTTTTTAAACAGTTCTGTTTTTTATGGGTTTTTTTTTTTTGAAAAAAGTGTTTCCTTAGATTAAATAAAAATCTCTCCAATCTGGATGAGTAATGATTCCTAGAAATGAATATTTCAAATCAAATCACTCTTTTACATGAAAACCTATCAATTACATTATACTGGACATTATTTATTTATTTTTTCCTCATCCCCACATCTTTTTCTCTGGAGAATTGCCTCTCCTCTCTTCCTTAGCAATCCTGCTCTGTGTAGGTGGTTTGGGGGCTCTCCTCTTCCTACCCTTGTGTGGACACAAGGACCAGCCAAGTTAGTAAGATCTATCATCACCCCAACCACAGTGATTAGTCTAATAAGGGAAGGAGACTCTCACTGGGCTTCTCAGTGTTATGCGGGGTGACTGCTGAAGCAATCTGGAAATGTGTTTCCCATTGTGGAAGAGGGAGATAATGAGTCTGGAGTCAGTGACGGTCTTATTTTCTACCATCTGGAATGTGCTGGATTTGTTGTTTCTGCTAGAGAAGCACCCCGACAGCCTGGGGATGCACACTGCTCAACTCCTTCCAAGGGCTCATGGCCTCACCTACACTCCAACCAGTAGCAAAAGCCTGCCACCATGAGCAGACCACTCAGGGCTCCCTGCTTTACCTGCCCAGCGCTAGCAGCTCAGGATTTCCTATCCACATGCCTTCAATTCTTCTCTCACTCCTCACTGCTGATCACTGCCTGGCCCTTGAACAGACGTCACTGGACCAATGTGACAGTGTGTTTTCTTGCTTGACTGTATCGCCTCTGTCAACATGAGCTGTGGCATCACTGTTTCTGGTTGCTGATCCATCTCAGGGATGGCCTTTTCTCCTGGGCCCTTTTTGGCCATGGCAGTTTCCGAAATGGGGCACCCTCACATGTCCCTTGCGAAGGGGATATTATCTCCTTAGGGTAGACCGAATAATCCCTTCTCCATATTTAGTGGATATTATTTCAACTGGAAGAAGAAAGTTATCAGCCTTCATCCTAACCACAGACTGGGGGTGGAGTGCGGAGTTACCTTGTCCAGTAATTTAATTGGGCCCCCACAAACAAGGATTTGGAAGCTTCTGCTGAGTGTTTGTTTGGCTATGGATTGGCTGTTTAGAAATTTATACTCAGCTATGATTCCTTTTCTTATTTATACACCCTGGCAGTGTATATGAAAATGCACCAAGGGAAAAAAAAGACAACCACCTGTGATTCACAAAATAATGTGAGATCTTGGGAAGTATTAATTCCATTGTGATCCAGGTGGCCTCAGATAATATGGTGCTATCAGACGGTGCTCCTTCGATTGTGCTCACTCTGAGAAATGGATACTTGCTGTTGGGAAGTGCATGTTATGTGTGTGTGCATGTGTGTGTGTGTGTGCATGTGAAGGTAGCAGCCATTCCCCCACAGCTGGAAGAATAAAGTCATAAAGTCTCAGAACTACAACTCAGTATGGTTGGGATCTCACAGGGCATCAACTGGGTGTGTCTGTACCCACCTCAAAGGACTCCAGTCAACCAAGGTCATTCTCCCTCCTTTTGTCGCTCAGGTGTATTATTTCAGACAGAATGACTCAGACCCCGGGGGACATGTACTCATAGGGAGAGGGGTGTCCAGGGTTGGAGATGTGGTTTCTGAGGCAGCGGGTGGGGATTGTAGAGGTTGGCCCTCCTGGAGGACAACACGGGGCTGAACACTGTTGAGAGTCAACGCAGGGATGTACATTCAAACTATCAATAGCTTCATGGCATGGCCATGGACCAACCAGAAGGGATGCTGCCAGGTCCACGATTGGCCATTATTTTAATGATCTTTTCTCCCATGTGTTACCAAACACCTACTCTACTCTTCTTCTCTTTTCAACACATACTCAGAAATGGTTAAGCCATACATTAGATTTATTTGATCTTCAGGATCGATTACCAAATTATGGGAAGGAGGAGGCTGCTGAATGTCTGAATTTTCCACTTTATTGAATTTTGACTTCTCTGCAGTGTTGTGGAATCAGGAATTAGATTATTCATGCAAAACCCTGTCACAGTGGTTAATACATGTGGCCACCACTGTTACCATTACTACAGTTGGAGGTTATTTATCTGGGAATTTAAATGTGAGAAGCATCCAAAGAAATAATTCATCCCAAATAACTTTAAACATGGTCCTCTCCTGAAAAGGACCATTTTATGTAGTTTCTGATGCTTGTTGAGTATGTGATCTGCCCATGACTGTCAGAGACAGGCAGGGGCCCAATCTACCAATCTACACCACAAGGACAGGACCACCTTGGTGATAACAAATACATACAAACTAGCTCTGTCTGAGGCTATTGGATGCTGCTGAGTATATCACACATTTCCTGGAGCAAGGTTCAGGTCCTAAGAGGAGGACCCAGCTCAGATATTCAGGGTCTGAGAAATGTGAAAAGGAAATCACAGCATAAACACATGGAGGACACTGGTGGATCTTTTCAAGAGAGCTGTGGGAGCTTTGCCTCCTTTAGGTTCTGCAGAACTTCTAGCTTCAAGCCTTGCTGTTACCTGGCTCTCCCGCCCCCTGCCCACGGACCAGCAATGATTTCCCAGTGATCAAAACTTTCAGGGGCACCTGGGTGGCTCAGTTGGTTAGGCAGCTGCCTTAGGCTCAGGTCATGATCCCAGGGTCCTGGGATCCAGCCCCACGTCTGGCTCCCTGCTCAACGGGGAGCCTGCTTCTCCTTCTCCTTCTGCTGGCTGCTCTGCCTTCTTGTGCTCTCTCTGTCTTTCTGTTAAATAAATAAATAAAATCTTTTAAAAAAACCTTTCAGATAGTATGTTTTCAAATTCTCATTTTTATGCTCAAGTTGATAAATAGGCAGCAGTCATTGTATTGGTCATGAAAAATTTAGGGCTTTATGAATTTACCATTTTCAGAAGGCACCTGATAAGGAGATATTAGAAAAGAGCCGAGAAGGCAATGGGTAAGTCCACAGAGGGCTGTCTGGGATGTTATGGGCCCCGTATTTTTGTCCCCCCAACATGCATATGGAAGGCCTACCCCTAAGGAGATGGGGCTTGGAGGTAGGGCCTGTGGGAAGTCATTAGGGTTAGTGAGGTCAGAAGGGTGGAGCCCCCATGCTGGGATTCATGTCCTCAGAAGAAGAGGAAGAGACTAGAGCCCTCTTTTTGGGAGGCCCCAGCGAGACCATGAGTGTCTGTAAGTCGGGGAGTAGGCTCTCACCAAACACTGGATCTGTCAGCTCCTGTGCTTGGACCTCCATCCTCCAGACCTTGGGAAGTGAATGCCTGTCATTTCAGCTCCCCAGTCTGTGGCATTTGGTTATAGCAGCCTGCACTGAGTAAGGCATTTGAGGTGTTGGGACCTGCAGAAGAGAATGTGTTCAGTGTGACTGAAGTGCAGCAGAGCCCGGTGTTACCAGGAGGCATGCACAGGGGACAGCAGTGGGAAGGGGGGCGGTGGGCCAGATGGCAGAGATGGTGCAAGACGGGTCACTGTGAGAACTCTGACTTTAGCTCTAAAGAGAGATGAACAACTGTTGGAAGTTTGAGTCAAGGAACATGATGCAACTTAGGTGTTTAAAAGATCATATTTGTTGCTATTTTGAGAACAGTCTATGGGGGAAAAGGAAGTGAACAGGAAGAACCAGGTATGAGGCAGTTATGATAAAGTAAGGCAAAGTGGCTAGGGAGAGGTGATGCTGAGTTGGGAGAGGTAGTTGAATTCTGGGTATATTTTGAGACAGAGTAGATAGAATTTGCTAATGATGTGGACTCAAGGTCCAAGGATACTGTTGTCTACCCACCAGGATGAAGAAGATTCTAGAAGAAGCAAGGTTTTGCCATGTAAAATTTGAGGTTCTTTTGAGATGATTTCCAGAAGAAGACATTGTGTGGGAGGTTGGAGATACACGTCAGGAGGGAGGGGTCCAGGATAAAGACCTTCATTAAGGATGTCCATCACCGTCAATAGCAGAGCCACAAGACTGAAGATGTCACTTGGGAGAAAGTGTGAATAGGAAAGAGCAGCCGGCCAATGACCGCACTCTAGGGCCTGGGCACACTCAGGGAGTTGAGGATGAACTGGTGAAACAGATGGAGAAAGAGCTCTCATCAATGTACAAGGAGAATTAAGAAAGGATATGGTTTCCAAAGAGAAAGCATTCCGAGAAGGAGGAAGCAATCAACCATGCCCCAGGCTGCAGGAGGCACAGAAAATAAGGGCTGAGACCGAGGAGTGTGAAGGTGACCTTGACTGAAGCCAGTGTTGTGCAGTGGATTCCAGAGAAAATGGGAGGCGAGGGGGGCAGAGGTGACAGTAGGGGGGAACTCCTTGAGAAGTTTGTCTTTAAATAGGACCTAAGAAATGGAGCAGAGGTTAGAGGGAGTAGTTAACAAAGGCTTCTCCCTCCCTCCCTTCCTCCCTCCCTCTCTTCCTTCCCTCCCTCCTTCCTTCCTTCCTTCCTTCCTTCCTTCCTTCCTTCTCTCTATCCCTCCTTCTCTCTGTCTCTTTTACAGGATGAGAGAAATAAGTACTTGTTTGTTTCCTGATGGGAGTGATGCAGAAGAGGAGAAAGCCAACAATGCAGAAGAGAGTGGGAAGAGAATTGCTGGAATCCTGTCCTTGAGATGGTGGAAAAAGATGGAGTTTAGTGTGCAGGTGAAGGATTTGGCCTTGGTTAGGAGAACGGCAGTTCATGCACAGTAACAGGAGGGAAGGCCGAGTTTGGGCAGACACAGGTAGGTAGGTGGATGCAGACGTCCTCTTTTGATTGATTTTTTTTTCAGTAATTTCACTACTGGGTATTTCCCTGAGAATATGAAAACACTAATTCGAAAAGATATAAGCAGCCCTATGTCCATTGCAGCATTTTGCACAGTAGCCAAGATATGGAAGCGACCCAAGTATCCATCAATAGATGAATGGACAAGGAAGATGTGATTCTATCTATAAAAGGGTATATAAAGAAGCCATAAGAAAGAATGAGATCTTGTCATTTGTAACAACATGGATAAACCTGGAGAGTATTACACTAAGTGAAATAAGTCAGACAGAGAAAGACAAATACCGTATGACTTCACTTACAGGTGGAATCTCAGAACCAAAACAAACGAACAAACAAAAAACAGACTCTTAAATACAGGGAACAAACTGGTAGTTGTCAAAGGGGGGGGCATGGGGGATGGGCAAAAATAGAGAAAGGGGATTAAGAGGTACAGACTTCCAGTTACAAAATACGTAAGTCACAGAGATGAAAGGTACAGCTCAGGGAATACGATCAGTATTGTAATAATGTTGTATGGTGACAGATGGTGGCTGTATTTATAGTGGTGAGCATGGAGCAAAGCATAGACTTGTCAAGTCAGGATTTGTACACCTGAAACTAGTATGACCTTGTATGTCAATCATATTTCAATAAAAAAGGAAAGAGAATGAGGTTATCTGATGAGATTGAGGTTGGGGGCGGAAGGGCTGTAAGCTTGGGGAGACAGGGAGACTGTGGGAGGACAGGCAGAAGTACTGGGGCTGTGGGGAGGGGAATGGTTACAATGGCGGGCTCTGGGGTCCAAGCTGGGTGGGGAGGGAAGCAGGAAGAAGAGAAGGAGGGGAGGGACTGAGGGCAGATCTGGCCGTGGCGGCTGTGGGTCCCAAGGGGATCAGAGAATCACTGGCGTGCAGATGCGTGGCTGGGAAATACGAGGTGCGTGGCGGGGAGCGGGCTGCCGGAATTGAGGGGACGAGGTGCACAGGTCTGATCATGATGAGGCCCGTGATGTGACTGATGTTGGGTGGGCAACAGGATCCTGGAGCTGAGAAGGAGGTGACTGAGTGGCCAGGGTACTAGAGGGATCATCCAGCAGATGTGGAGACATTTCGAATGTAGGAGAAGTGCTGGGGACAGAGCAGGAGCCAGGAGCTAAAATCTTTAAGGAATGAGGCAGGGCGACCTCAATGGGTACTTCTAGCCATACGGGTCAGGTGCTAGAGTCTATGGCATGGGCGGCAAAGCTTCTTCTTGGTGGGTGGGGGCATGTGGTGGCACAGAAAGGGGCACGAGGATTTGGAAGTGACAGCGAGGAGCAAGTAGGACCGTTGCTTCCCTGGAGGCCTGGAGGTAGGACGGGTGTGAGAAGAAGAGCAGTCCCTCCTTGAGTGGGCAGAGGACAAGTGACTTCTCGGAGCAGAGCTCCTCAGAGGGACAACCAGATTCAGTTCAGTTCAGGCAAGAAGGGGAAGGCACTGTTCACAGCAGATATTTCTGCACGAAATGATAAATACATGGTTCATTGATATTTTCAAGTAGATTCATAGGACATATTTATATTAAGTAAGCATTTAAGGCTCATCTATTTCTTCTGTACCTTACATTCCTATTTTTATATTTTACACTTCACTAAAATATTTTTACCGTCATTGTTCTCTTTTGGAATTAAGACATTTAAGCTCTGGAACTGTTGTGATCTGGTAAATAGCAATACATTAATTATAACTACTATATCCTTATGCAGACCATTCAGTTTTGTTCCGGTAACAAAGCCAAACGCCACAGCTCCACGTTTCTATTTAGTTTTATTGTTCAGAGCAGGTGTAAGATACAGGCGGCGTTGCTGCCCCCTGCTGCTTGTGCGGCAAAACTGCACCCACGTCTTGGAGTAAAAAGTACTCTGCAGTGCGCCTTCTGGGTAAGGGTTGTGAGGTCGACTCTCTAACTTGCTACAACTCAGTGAAATGATTTTAAGTCTAATGAGTATAGCGTGTTACTGTAGCTGATAAAAGTAATTATTTATTAATTGACAACTCTAAGAAAATGAATATTTCCTTCCAAAATCCACTACCTCAATCTACAACCATAGGGGTGGGCATGAAAATAAACACACAAATGTTTTCAATTTTACGGCGGTTGAATTTGAAATTGATCATGTAGGTGTTTAAGAACTTTCTTCCTACAGGACGTAAAATGAGTATGCAAATAACCCTTAAGCTTTATCAACAAATACATCAGTGGTTCTCAACGTGTGTCCCTAGATCAGCAGCATCAGCCTCCCCGGGAGCTTTTTACAAATGCAAATTCTCAGGCCCCTGACCTACTGGATCAGAACCTCTCAGGTGAGGCCTCCCAAGCTGAGTTTCAGCCAGGCCTCCAGGTGATTCTGATGGGTCAGTGTGAGCAGCTGGTGGGAGGCTTGAGGCTGTAAGTGTGCACCCGGGATTAACATCACCTGGGAGTCTGTGCGACCAGGAGACTCTGGAGCTCTCCCCAGATCTCCTGAAGCAGAATCTGCATTTTAGCAGGAGCCTCAGCTCTTTCAAGTTTGAGAATCACTTTTTAAGAGGACATAGGTGACAAATACTATCTACCAAACAGCCATCACTGTCCTTCTCGGGACAGGAGATCCCACTTTTACAACTGGCACGGAAAATGAGGGTGTCTGGCACTTTTAGAGAAGAGAATAAAGGAAATCACTTTCATTGCAAAATTTCTCTACAAATGGCAAGTGCTAGCTTCAAGTGAAATGAGTGACATCTGCGGGGCAAACACAACGCATAGCTCCCTTCCAGCGTTCCTGGACTGAGGGTAGGAGCCTGCTTGTTCCCTAATGGGACCTGGGGTGGGGCCTGAAATGAGCCAGAGATGCAGCTTCTGCTCACCCTTAAAATCTCCAGCTGGAACAGTCTGCTGTTTCTGGAAGATTGAGATTTAATCTAGGCTCACTCTCTGGAGAGCTATTTAACTGTTGGCCTTAATGAAATTCATAGGACCCGCTCACTTCACACAGATGCTGTGAGCTCCAAGTAAGAAGATCTGGGCAAAGCACGTTTGGGGACTGCTAGTGTGCCCTGAATGTTTGTGTCCTTCCCCACACATGCATATGCTGAAGTCCTAACCCCCAAAGGTGATGGTATTTGGAGGTGGGGTCTTTGGGAGGTGCTTACGTCATGAGGGTGGAATCCTTAAGAATGGGATTAATGCCCTTAGAAAGAGATCCCAGACAGCTCTGTAGGGTTTCTACCATGTGAGGACACAGGGAGAAGTCTGTGAGCTGGTGGGGGGCCCTCACCTGACCGTGCTGGTACCCTGACCTTGAATTTCCAGCCTCTGGAACGGAGCAACAAATGTCCTTATGTATTTGCCACCCAGTCTGTTATTCTGCTATAACAACCCAAAAGGACTAAGACAGCTACAAAGGACAAATTAAAGAAAAGGAATGATAACTGTCCCAGTTTTTGCATTGACTTTTTAAAAATGCCATTTTGAAAAATTTACACCAATTAACTTTCTAAAAGAGAAAGCAACTGTCAGTGAGGTTTATCAATTAGTGGCTCTGAAATGCTAATTCTTTACTTATCTGAACTCAGGTCTCCTTGGTTTATTATTCTCTAGCTGTTCCTTCAGGAAAGGGAAGTGTAGTTGGGTCTTCAGTTACATATGAACTGCATACATCTTTTATTTCTTAGTGGTTATCCAGCCCTAGTAGGGAAAAAAAGGTAGAATCACAGTTTCTAGCCAGAAATATTACTTTAATTCAATGCAACAAGATGGATTGTGTCTCTTCTACATGGTGGGGCCCTGGGGATAGAAAGATGAATCAGATATGATGGCCTCCTTCCAGAAATTTGTAGGCTTGTGGGGGAGTGGTCATAGATGTTTAACAACCACAATATTTCAGATACAAAGAAAAACAACCCCATTAGAGGCTTTGTCTTCATCCCCTCAGTGGCTCCCACTTCGGTCTCCCTTTCTAAAGAGAACTCCAGGAGATGGTAGGTTTTGAATCTCCCAGGTGGACCATAAAAGCAGAGGAGGAGGGCCTAGGATAGCACAGCCAAAGTCAGGCAGACAACATCTCTAAGAGAATTAGGGGCAAGGAATCCCCCCACGGCGTGCAAACAGCATTAGGATCAAAGCACCTGCAGCCCAGAACCAAGTAAGCCCCAGTGCTTCCTCCAGAGGAAGCAGAGAGAAGGCACCTGCGCGGGGAGCAGGGCCCTGAGGAGAGGAGTGGGGGCTCTTCCCGGGGAGGGTGAGGGCTGAGCAGAGGCCGGCCCAAACTCGGGGGGGGGGTCCTTGTGAGGAGCCTCTGATGTGGCAGGTCCAGAGGTGCTGGGGAAGTCAGGCCTGTAAGTTCTCCAAACCTCCTCTTTTGGAGCTGCACCCTCAACTGTTTAGGGATGAGCTGCCATGGTGACTTGGTTTGTTGCAGAAGAAGCTGGGGTGGAGCAGGTGGACTGGGGGTGAAGGACACAAATCGGCCATTTAGGGATGATTGGTGAGGCCGGGTGGTGGGGCGTCGTGTTAGCCACACTATTCCTTGTGAATGTTTGATGCTTCCCTCTTCCTTTCATTTGTGGGTGCCTGTGATAATGGGCTCCCTCTTCAGCTCTTTTCCCCCTCATTTGACAGAAACTGAACATTTTATGCACACTTACGACCTCATATTCTGCTTACATGCACATGGCTACCAAATCTTCACTTTCTGCCTCGATGTTGCTCCTGAATTCCAAGGTGTGTATTCACTCACAAGCCCCTCAGGCACTTGACGTTCAAGGTGTCAATTGGCTAAACACATTGTCTTCTCTTCAAACCAGTCACCTCTCCTCTCTCCTCCATTTGCATGGAGCACCTCAACATTGACCGTCTTGCTCAAGCCCGGAGCCTGAGAGTTATCCTGGATTTGATTCTTTCCAAATCGACAAACCTACATGTTTTTAGTCCTACTCATTCTGCTTCATAAGGACTTCCCATGTCTCCCTCCTTCTTCCCACTTCTCCTTTGAGCTCTGCGATGGTCTTTCCATCCAGCATCTGGCCTCCAGTTGTACCCCTGGGTGCTCAGCACCCAGAGGATACCTTTCAGAGATGTTTCCATGACATTTGATTTCCCTGGTTGCCTGCCCACCTGCTTAGCCTCATCTCCCCCACTCCCGTGCCTCTTCCTGCCTCAGCAGGATGGAAGTGCTCAAACTCCTCAGTGTCATTGCTTTCCTTCCTAGCTGCCCCTGCCTGTACCATCCCCCACCCCCACCCCCCTTTCTGGAACACCTTCCCTCTTGGACAGCAAAAGCCGTGACTTCATCTTTGTTTCCTTAGTACTCAGCAACTGTGATGCTTGGTAAATATTTTAAAATATTTTTGAAAAAATCCATAAGCTTATATTCATATTCCTAAAATACTGCTTTTATGGAGATGTATGTCTTTGTCATCCTGCCTCACCGATTAGTTAGCAACTACTTTAAAAGTAAGATTCTTAAATTTGAGACTCAAATTGGGAAACATTATTCACATAAAAACCCGCTGCCCATCAAGCCCTGTCATTTTCTTAGATGTCTGTGTCACTTGGAAATGAGGACGAGGCAGAAGTTATATATCAGACACAATGTTGGAAGCTCTCTAATTTCTATTTGAAAGTATCTATCAGTTGAGAAGCTGAAATAGTGCAGCACTTTTTTGATGGGCGAAGCATGAGAAACTGGTATAATTGGCTGAAGATTTATGGCAAATAGCATGAATGACATGACAATAAATATAGCAAAGTGGATACGTTTTTGAGGCAGCAGCTGTTGTGAAACACAAAAATGAGATTGATATTTTTCATCTCGAGCTGATTATGTTGTAAACTCTGTTTAGCGATCATCTATTATCAGACGCTTCGAAGGCAAACAGTCAGAGAAATGTGTCTTCCGCTTTCAAAGGCGGTTGAAACGGACTCAGATTGGACCAGGAGACGAAAATTCGTCAGATTACACACACCATTTGCAAATGTAGACATTTAAATAGCGTTTGGCTTGACAGGGAAACAAGTGAAGGGGCAGGTTTGAATTCAGACTAAATAAGGAATGTGAAAGTGTCTGTCCAAACCCCAAACTAAGCGGTCAATATATATTTTTATTACGCACATAAACATAACGTACAGGAGTGCTAGCTAGCTTGAATTTGTAAAAACACCCGACCGCGTGCGGAATGAGAGAGAAGCTGCCCCTTGTTGGCACAGCCCGTGGGGCGTCTCTCGCCGGCGCACGGAGGTTAGAGCCCTCGCCGGATGAGGACTGTTGGCCAGCCTCGGAGCTGGCCGGCAGAAAAGACTTTCCCACTTTTCATCTTGGGGCTTGCTAACCGTGGTGACCCAGGGCAAAATTGTTGCTAGAGATGCTTTCTGACAAAAGAGCAAAGTGGCCATTACGTAAATAAATCCAACCAGTTTTCACTGAAACAGAACAGCTCTGTTCTAAAGGAGAGAGCAGCTCTAAATGCAGCCAAGCCAATAAATGGATTTTACCACCACGACCCAGCCAGCCCAGAGTGGCACTGGCCATTGCTACAATCATCTTGCCTGTGCACACCTGGCAGGATCGTGGCATGCAGGTGATTTCTTGTTTAGGTGCGTAGTGGATGCTGTGCTGCTCGGAGCCCCTTGGGAGCGGCCCTTCAGGTACATTCTGGAGGCTTCACGCTGGCAAGCACCCGAGGTCCCCCACCAAGGGCTTTCTCTGGCATGCTCTGCTTGCTCAGAATCTGCCAGAAGTGCCGAGGAGTTGACACCAGGAGCAGTCATCAGCCGACAGCTAACAGGACCAGGAGAATAAAATGCCTGTTTCCTTGCCCCTAATGGGGGACGACTCCGAGGCATGCTCTACATCATGTCCCAGAGCACCTCGGAGGATGCCCGCAGAGGGAGTCGCTCAACACACTTGCTATGTAGGCGTCCTTCAAATGGACTTCATTGCAAGACTTGTTTAAAGATTTTCACATATAAATTCATAAATCAGAAAAAACTCTTTGTCCAATGATGTGTATATTTTTTTCCCTAAAAATATGGTTTCTGTGATATTAGGTTTAATTACTTCCATACAGGTTTTATTTATTTATTTGTTTGTTTAAGATTTTGTTTATTTATTTGACAGAGAGAGCGAGCACGAGCAGGGGGAGCGGCGGGCAGAGGGAGAAGCAGGCTCCCTGCTGAACAGGGGGCCCCATGCAGGACTCGATCCCAGGAATGACCTGAGCTGAAGGCAGATGCTTAACCAATTGAGCCACCCAGGCAACCCCCTACAGGTTATATTTAAACCTAAATATCTTAATGTGAGTGCCCAGTTTCCCCACAAATAACTGCAGTTTTGCTAGGACCCTTTAACTTAAATTTGTGGGCTATGTGGTCTTTTCTGCTGATGCTATGTCCTGTTGCTCCATATCATCCTAAGGGGCTTGCCCCCCCATCCCACCCCCCCACTCCCAACACCAGCCTCCCCATCCCTGCTTCTCTTGTGGATTACAGCCTCCTGAGTAATCCTCACTTAGAGTCCAGGAAGAAAGCTGGGTGAGGATCCCCCATACTCCTGTGGGATCTCTTGGCACAGGTGATGGGAGGGAAGGAAGAGAAGCCACATGGAACAGAGGGTCCCCGCTGAGTTCTGAGTTTGTGGCTAAACCTGTCTGTCCCGAATCCTGTCAAATCTTCTCTCCAGGGAGGAAATGTTTTGGATATTCATCCAATTTCCACGGGGAGCAGTTCAGACATCGTCGTTTTCATCACCAAGGCCCTTCAGATCTCTGTGCTGATTTATGGAGAAAGAACTGCTGGGGTAATTGCTTATCTGTTTTGCATCTTTACTGCCATTTAAACCCAAATCCTGGAGCCTGTTCCTTTGTAGACGCTTCATTTTCACAACCTTCAGGAAAAGCTGCTTCGAAGCAACCCGTTTCCATCTGTTACATTCTTTCACGTGTGCAGGATCTGGATCCTAGTGGTGTTTCTTCAGTCACCTTCTGCAGAGCAGCGTGGTCCTGTCCCCTGGCCTGCAGACAGCACCAGAGCGCACCCTCTGTTCCTCCCTGTTCCCTAAGGAGATGAGAAACACAAGCATATTTGCTGGCAAGAGGGGAATGGCGGGATTTCTTTTGTAGGCACTCCTGTCTATCACCACCCCCCACCCCCCTTGCATTTGTGCAGTGATTTTATCCAGCACTCCTTCCCTGTACTTTGTCTGGAGCATCTGTATGAGAGACACAGAGAGGGAAGAGCAAGAGAGAACTTTAACCTTTTCATTTCGTTCCATAGATATTATGATTCACAATAAATCTAATGTCTTCCAGATAACCCTGTGCTTTTCAAGTCTCTAGTCTAAATTGCTTCTGTGAGGATCCATTTATCTCTTTCTATTTCCACCACCTGACTTTTGGCCTTCCTATCTTTATCTCGTACCATTGCTTTCTATCCTGTTTACTATTTAAGTGTCTTTTTTTTTTTTTTTTGACAGAGTGCATGAGCACAAGCAGGGGGAGCGGCAGGTAGAGGGAGAGGGAGAAGCAGGCTCCCAGCTGAGCAGGGAGCCCAATGCGGGGCTCGATCCCAGGATCCTGGGATCATGACCTGAGCTGAAGGCCAATGCTTAACTGACTGAGCCACCCAGGCGATCCTATTTAAGTGTCGTTTTAATGCTGTCCAGTGAGGTGCTGAGAAAGAGTCGGTGAGGGCTGGGCTCTGCAGGCACAGGGAGCGTTGGCCTCTATGGTGGAGTTCCCTGGGCGGGTTCCCTGCCTCCCCTGCGGGGCCCCGGTGACCCTCAATGCCTGCAAAGGAGCGCAGGGTATGGAGGCCACCCTCAGAGGCTCAGGCTTATGTCCAGGCCTTGTTCCACGGTGCCCCTCTTGGACACTACCCTATGTTTTTGCTCATGCTTGGCGTTGCAATCTCTGTTCGGGCCAGGCAGTGCCGATCTGCAGTCAAGCACTGGTAGCACTCAGTAAATAACTGGCATATTTCTGGCCCACTTGGTCAGTACCAACCTCACGACCAAACAGACCACAGCTCCCTCTCCCACCTTAAAAACACACTTTGCTACCTTGGTTTATACACAGTGGGTCAATGGACCAGATGGATGTCAGATCTCTCCCCTGGGTATTCCTTCAAGTGAAGCGAATTCCCTAACCCGTCCCTGGGTTTGAACACATTTCTGCACAGGGGAGGTCCTTCGAGTTGCCTAACTGGCCTCAATTTTAATCTGAATGGAGTTTTCCTGGGCTTTTGTCCCAGCCAGAGAGAATGAGTGAGACATTGCCCTCTAGACACGACTTATGGTAAAGCGGCTGGACACCAGGGGCCAAATTGGAGTTTTTATGTCTTCTTTTATTTTAGAAAAGATTTTTCTTCTTACTCATTATTGGTCTCATAATCTTGTATCTGGTTGGAACTGGAGGAAAAAGTTAAATGGAGGAGAAGACCTCTGTCCTCAGCCTCCTGGCTGAATGATATTTATTCTCATACTTACCCACACGGGTCCTGTGTGTGTGCCATTCACTATGCCTGAAGTTCCTCCACCTGCAAGTAGAGAATAAATATTCTGACATCAAATAAACTGTGACCTAAGGAGACTCAGTAAATTAATTATTAGAAAGGGATGAGTTTATCTGCGAGGTAAATTTTTTTTTAAACTTTTTTTTTTTTAAGATTTTATTTATTTATTTGACAGAGACACAGCGGGAGAGGGAACACAAGCAGGGGTAGTGGGAGAGGGAGAAGTGGGCTTCCCGCTGAGCAGGGAGCCCGATGCGGGGCTCGATCCCAGGACCCTGGGATCATGACCTGAGCCGAAGGCAGACGCTTAACGACTGAGCCACCCAGGTGCCCCTAAAATTTTTTTTTTTAAGTATAATTGCTGTGTCGGTGGTGGTGTGCATTTAAAATGCTTGTGTATTTTGGCAAACTGAATTCCAAACAAATAGTGCCTCTCTTGGTCTCACAGCGTCTGGGAGGGTCTGTTCCCCATTATCCCTGAAGACACTATGTATCATCCAACATCCTTTGATTTTGACTTGGGTAGGTGAAAATGACCTCTTGGAATAGTTCATGAATTTTAACCTGTGGGGTTGAAACTGCTTAGAAGCCAAATTTAAAGTCAGTTATTCATTCACTTGTTTATCTACTCAGGGTTATATCCTATCATGTTCTTTGCTCATCTTATTTCTAGTATGTTGTTTGCGTTTTGCTATTGATTTAATAAAGTTTTTTCAAAATGTGGTAAGGAAATTAAGCTTTTAGTAGATTTTTAGAAATCTATTTTCTTCAGTTACCACTTGACTTCTTTATGTGGTTACATTTATCAGTCTTTTCCCTTATGGCTTTGGCTTTGGTAGTCTTTGTCAATCTTGATAAAGGGGTAAGCAGATTACCCAGCACCTAGTTAATGATGTAGTGGAGGGAGAAATTTCTTTCTTTCCCCTCAAGAATCTGGCTGGTTTAGGAATTAAATTGATATGAGATAGATAAATGGGAGAAAAAAATCCATTTTTTAAAAGATTTATCTATTTATTTTAGAGAGGTAGAGAGAGAGAGAGAGCATGTGACAGAGGGAGGGGCAGAGGGAGAGGGAGAATCCTCAAGCAGACTCCACTGAGCGCGGCGTCCAACTTGGGGCTCCATCCCAGCCATGAAAGCATGACCTGAGCCGAAATCAAGAGTTTGCCTGAGTCACTCAGGTGCCCTGAAAAAACCAGTTTTATTACATGTGCACGGAGACCCAATAATGAAATTGAGACCTGAGTAATGATCAAGGTAGGCGGTTTTTATACATTTTAGACAGAGACAAAAAACTTGTGAGGAATTGACAGGATAAAAAAACAAAACAAAACAAAACAGGTGTTTGGAAGCTTTAATTAGTAGGGAATTCTAGGCAGAATTTGGGCTGAGGTAGTAGATTAGAAAAAAATAAGGTTTGTTTCTCCAGCTTTCTATACGTGAAAGTCCCGATCTCTGGTGATGAGGGTGTCTTTTTACTTCCTTAGTACGGGCAGAGGATTTTTCATACAGGAGATTTGTTTCCTGCTTTCAGGGGAGCAGACGAAGTTCTGGGGAGGGTCTTCCACTGGTTGTTCCCCAAGTAGCTTTTACTCAAAATAATCAATATGCCATTTTGGTACATTTTGGGGTGGCCTGCCCTGGACCTCTACAATGATAAAAAAAAATTTGCTGAAGGAAGATTTCTTATGCTATACCTGATTTATCATCATCCAGAGAGTCACAGGATACTTTCAGTGTCAAGAAGTAGATACAGCTGGTTAAACAGAAGACACTTCGTCTTGTCCCATGACAAGGACAGGGATGATCACTGGCTTTGGCAGGTACCTCAGGGCTCCTGCGCCCTTCCTTGTGACTCTGGGTGGCCCTGCTGTCCACTCTGATGGCTTTAGCTCAGGCTCCTTCCTTTCCTGATCTCCAGACAGCAGCCTCAGTTGTAGGGGTCACATCCAGACACGGCACATTCTGAGAGAAGAAGAGACCATGCCCTTCACCTTTCACCACCTCCACTGTGTCCTGAGTCCCAGCCAAAGACCAGCTGGAAGAACCCTTGATTGGCGTAGGTTGGAGTGAAACTCAGTCCTGCAAAAAAGCAACGATACTTGAAATCGATTACAGAGTAGTTTCAACACTAGCCAGAGGATACCTTTTAAGTGAGAAGGGTCAATGAATATGGGGGCCCCAGGTCCTGACTGGCAGAAAATGACACTGGACATGTTTGACAAAGATTGGTCCAGAGAGACTGGGGCGCTTGGAAGGGAGCTGGAGGGAAAGTGATGGCCAGAAAGCTGTGAGAATGGGGAGGGGAACCCACAAAGTGTGCATTTTGTTCCTGGCTCTATTCAACACTGTTAAACATCACTCTTCTTGCCCTGGTTAAAATGAAACAACTTTGTATCTCTGAAAACATTTGAAAGAAGACTCAAGAGAATCATTTAGCAAACTTGGAAGAGCGAGTTCAGAACAATGGCCCACATTAAAACATATATATGTATCTCAAGTGTTTTTCTATGCACTGTAATAATAATTTTGAATATGTAATGGAAAAATTTCATTTGCAATAACAACACATATAAAAAACAAAAAAATAAACTACCAGAAGCCACAAAGGTCCAAGATGAGAGTCATAAAAGATTTAAATAAATAGACATCCAGTACTTCTGCAGGGAAAAGCAGATTATTACAATTATGCCAATTCTTTTGATGATGACTTTAGATTTATATTATTTGGAAGAAGATGTAAGTAGGGAGTGGGTATGGGCGTGGGTGTGGGTAGGCAGGGAGCAAGGAATTAATGAGTCATATAGGTCAGGGTATAGCTAGTGAGTGGGTTTACAGTGGGGAGTAGGTAGGTTGTTGGGGGTAGGTAGGTAGTGAGTAAGGGAAGGGTGGGGATAGGTATTGAGTGGGTGTACGGTGAGGGTGTGGCTTAGAGTTTATGGTTTGAAAACCATTCTACTTTGTTTAGAATGCTTTAGCACGGTGTTGTACTATAGTAGCATTTTTATTTTAACTGCTTAGATTTAGATGGTATGTGTTTGCTCTTTTTTCAGATGACCTTCGATAGCTCAAGGTCTTTTGTCCCATTTTTCTTATGACCACGCTAATCTAGCCGGACCACGAGTACTGGGTTTGGCAAAACAATAGCTGCTCACCTGTTCTTTACCGGCCAATCCGCAGTCCCAGACCGGCCGGTTGGGCGCTGTGGTCCCGCTTTTCTTGTGCTCTGCTGCCCCCTGCTGCCCGGTAGGGGTGTGTGCAGCCAGTGTGAGTTGCAGTCTCAAAAAACCTTTCATTAGGTCTTACTTCTTTCTTGTCCGTGGAGATGAAGTTGACATTTTCTTTGTTCTGCTCATTTCAGTAAAATGGGCAGAGAGAATTCACTGTACTTCAACTCCAGTTGAAGATAAACCAACATTTCTATCAAGAGCAAGGATTCTCACTTTGGAGTACATGGACCCTTAAAACTTATATGGATGAGCCTCCTGGAATTGGTCAAGCCTCTGATTGTTAGCATGATTTACATATATTTGTATAAATTTATAACTTATATATAGTTTGATACAGTTTTCTAGGGAGTGTGCCTACAGCCTTCATTAGATTCTGAAAAGGGTTCATATGCCCCAAAGTTGACCATACATTGTTCTGCAACAGTCATCTCTGAACTCTTTGGACTGTGGACTCAGCAGCAATCTATTCTTATTTATTTACTTATAAATTATATGCAAGTACTAAATAAGGAGTTGAAGATGAAATAAAGTGGTTGAATATCTTTCCAATGGTGATGGCTTCCTAATATTGTCAGTTCCTGTGTCACGTCCCTCAGGGAGCCATCTGCCTCCAATAGTGGAAATAGAACCATACTGTCATTGCTTCTACCTTGCAATGTGGCTGATGGACAACTGCTGTTAGGAGCAGAGTGTTTGTCTTGCCTTTTGTTGAGGTTCACCTGGGCTCGCATTATTAGTACTGTACTCAATCTCTGGTGAATATGCAGGAAACTTTTAAAGCCATCTTTCCATTTTGTTAAGTTATTTTGCTGAAAACTAAATAGCACAGTCAGTAATCTGACCAACACATTGGCTCTGGTATGACCCCTTCTCTGTTGTGGCTGAATCACATTTTATTTTATTTTATTTTTAAAGATTTTATTTATTTATTTGACAGAGAGGGAGAGCCAAAGAGCACAAGCAGGGGGAGCTGCAGGCAGAGGAGAGGGAGACATAATCTCCCTGCTGAGCAGGAAGCCCAATGTGGGGCTCAATCCCAGGACCCTGGGATCATGGCCTGAGCCGAAGACAGATGCCCAACTGACTGAGCCACCCAGGTGCCCCTGAACCTGATTTCTCTTTCTATCTCCAGTTAGTCTTGAACGTTCCCACCATTTACAAAGCAGCTAGGTTGGTCTGGGCTCATTGCCTCAGGGAAGGAATGATTTGATATTCTTGTATAGACATCTATGTACTAAAACCCTGAGAGAATTAACTTGGTAGACTAATAATTAAGACTTAAGACTAATAGAGTTCATTAAGCTGGTCAGGGCCATGTATGTATGTGTTTGTCTAGGTATGCATGCAAAACAATATTAATGAAGGAGTGAGCCATACAGGATTCTGGGGGGAGAGCATTCCAGGCAGAAGGAAGAGCAAGTGCAAAGCCCTGAGATGGGCACCTTCCTCTTGAGCTCTGAAAGCAGCAGGAGATCAGTGGGGCTAGTGCAGAGTGTGTATGGGGAAGGATGTTGTAGGAGATGAGGTCACAGAAGCAGCCAGGAGCTATGCTGTGCAGGGTCTTGGAGATTCTTTGGTGAGGACTTTGCCTTTCAGACTGAGAGAGATGGGAGTCATGGGGCCTTAGGAAAGGAGTGGCATCATCTGGGTGAATGTAGCCAGGACATCTCTGACTACAGAGAAGAGACAAGACAGAAGATGAGAAGGGCCAAAAGAGGTATTTAGGTGGATTTGAGATATTTTTCATAGTAAAAAGACAGGATTCTTGGGTGCCATCCACTCTCAGAGTTCTGGATCTTACACACACACAGTCAGGAGGACTGCTATCTCCCCAGCTCTGTCTCACTTGCCACATCTCTGCTTGCTTCCAGAATCTCTCATTGTATAAGCCTTGCCAATGGAAACAAATGGGAACCCACAGGGACAGACTGGGACCTGGTCTGTATCTCACAGAATCTACCTTGGAAGATGCAGGTGACCAGCAGCTTCCCCAGGGAAGTGTACAGCTGCCTGGCCCAGGAATCAGGAGAGTATCTGGCAATGGCTGGGGGGGAGCTGGAGACTGGCTGCCATGCCATGCGAGTGAGGCAAGCCAGCAGACCAGTGACCACGTGCATGAGCTTCTGTGGTGCTTGGGGCTCCACACCGACCTGAGGGTGATGGCTGTGCTCATGATACTTCACTTCATGTTCCAATTCTTGCACAGATTTCTCTAGCAGCCAACCAAATCTGGTACCGCACATCGGAGCTAATTCTGGGAGACAGATAAGCTAACCAAGTACCAACCTGCCCTATCCAAGAATGGGGTGACCAGTGACACCTGGAGCCATCTTAAAAAGGCTCACAGGAACCAACTGTTACATTTTCAGGAATTTTGGAAGCCAGCTGTTAAGCATGGCCATTATCCACATTAAATCGTGTACTCCTACAACTCAAATTAATTGTGCTAAAAATAAAGATGGTGGGGGAACCTGGGTGGCTCAGTCGGTTAAGCATCTGCTTTCAGCTCAGGTCATGATCTCAGGGTCCTGGGATGGAGTCCTGAGTTGGACTCAGCGGGGAGTCTGCTTCTCCCTCTCCCTCTGCCTCTGCCCTTCCCCCACCCAGCGCATGCTCTCTCTCTCAAATAAATAAATAAAATCTTTTAAAAAAACAACAAAGATGGTGAAGGACTCAGAACTCATCCCTTACGAATCAGTTTTAATGTTGTATCAGCTCCTGCCTGGATGTTACATCTATTGTGTCTGCGTGGTGGGCAGCAGAAATTTCCACTCAATTCTGCTGCTTTTCATCCTGGCCTATCTGGTCTCACCCATACGTAGGAAGTCTAGCAGTCAGCCACGTTTTCGGGGAAGATGACATACAAATCCGGCAACTCACTCACTCCTTTGTAGGATTTTCCTTACGGCCTGTCTACTAGGCCCTAACTCTGTTTTCTCACACCCTTGCTAGAACTATATTTTCTGTATATTTCTAACTATAATTTCTCACTAAAATTTTAAACATCCAAAGCTGTGCCAAGACTGGGGTGTGCCTGCAGGCAAAGAGCCACACACTCACAAATTTCACCTTGCAGAAATTTGTATTAAGTTGCCTGAAATCTGACATTGAACTGTGGCTTGTAATGATTTTCCTCCCCATTTCCACCCCTTCAGTCTCTAAAAGAGCTAAATTTGAACCCAACTTACAGCATTTTTCATGTTAGAATTGATTTTAAGACCATGAACCTTTCCTTAGTAGTGCATCCTTCTGGAGAGAAGCATTCTTGAAGAAAAACGTTTTAAACATTCAAGTAATCTTTACTATTTTTTACAGATTTCACATAACACCTTCAATTGCCATGCTGGGCTCTCCACTCACCTTCTAAATCTTTGATGGCATCATAGAGGGTTGTCTGTTGCTCGTTCAGTTATTGATCCTTATTTTAAACATTACCCTGCTCAGTTAGAATCTAAAATGGGCTCCTTTTCCAATTTGGGTGGTTTTACTTGCACCCTTCTGTACCATTTATCTTGATGCAACCTTAGCTTTGCTGACTGTTCTTTAAAGTAAGGAGCTGTGTCTGCGGAGCTGGGCCTTCAGAGCTGCTTCTAAGGTTGTTCCTCTTGTTTACTCTGCTCCAGACTTCTGCTTGCCTGATGTTTTCTCACCATTTATTTTACATTTGATAGGAGTGATGCTGTCTCTGAAAGCAGTTGACTGACCTGCTGAGATTGCCTTTGGGAAGCTTGTGAAATTGACCAGGAAGTTGATACTTTCCAAGGTTAGGGTGGAGTAATCACTCATTGCCTCCATTTTTCTCCCATTCCTGCTACTGGGAAGCCCACAAACTGCCCTCAGGGAAATCTACCCCCTTCGGACAGTAGGCTATTTGTGGGACGGTGGCCAGGCTCGGTGGCCAGGCTCGGTGGCCAGAAATGGCAGCTGGAGGCTGGCCAAATCACATCCTCACTAGGGTCTCTCCCAGCGTTAGTTCTGAGATGTCTACTAGACATGCACTGGACCCTCTCTCTGTGTCCTCCATGTCTCCTAACTGCTGTTTCCTACTGTTTTTCTCTTCGTCTCTACATGGTGCCTTCTGAATGAAGTACCCTGTTCCAGTTAACTGGCTTTTACCCCACTGTTTGGTATAAAGTTGATCCCAACTATTGACTTTATTTTACTGATTAGGTCTTCTTTTATTTTACAGATTTATAACTGTTTATTTTTTATATTTATCTATTTTGTTTTTCATGTCTTTCTTTAATGATTTCTTTTATTAATGGAGGCCACTTTCTCATTTTTAGCACCACTGAACATCATTGAACTCAGTGCTCAATACCGTTATTTTCACCCAGTGAATCCACAGTCCAATTAAAAAAAAAAAAATTGACCCTCTTTCCTAGTATTATATTTCTTTAAGTATTTTAGGGTTTTTGGATGATGGCTCCTTTTGAGTTGGAGATTTTCATATTTTTGTGTTGTTCTGTTGTGTTTTTTTCTCCCTCAGTTTTTCTTATATGATAATTTTCTAGTTTTTCCATTGTCTCCATTCAGTCTCTCACACCTTCAGTCCAGAAGCAAATCTTATGGATTCCTAGGACTCCCGTTTCTTGGGATACTGGGAATATTATAGAAAAATTAGAGGCAGCTTGACTTGATCTCCCTTCATCTGGAATTTGCATCTTGCTAGCCCCAGTTAGTAGGTGGTCAGCTAGATTTTTCAGTCTCTATTCATGAGACGGCTCCTGATTGCCCTCTGCCCAAGAGAACATTTGGTGCTTGCTCCCTTGCAGAAGCCAAGCCTCTTCTGACCCTGGAGCCAGGAGGCCCACGGGTTCTGCCTCTCTTGCTACTTTGCATTTCTCTTCTCATTTGGCCCATGGATTGTTTCCTTAGCTTTCCATGCAACTGTACTCTTTTGATGAACTTTTCCTATAATTTATCCATATTGTTGTGAATTTGGAACAGAGGGTATGGTCTCAGTGAGGTACCTAATCTCTCTGGATAATACGAAGAGTTGGGATGATGCCAGTAGTATTTACTTTGTGGGGAAAGTTAAAAATCAAGTCAATGAATGCATATAAAATGCCTGGTGCACAGCCCTTCTGACCATTGTATAGATAAGACCTAGTGCAAACTACATGCTTGATAAATATTTGTAGAGTAGAATGGATTAATTGTCATACAGACAAATGCACATTGTTCGCCTGGGTGCATCTGATAATAATTGTATCATTTAAATAAGCTAGGTTATGCTGCAGCCACTAACAAGTTCTGAGCCTTAGTAGTTTATAATAACAAACGTCTATTTCCTGCTTAACTAGGTCCTGCTCAGTCGGGCTTTGCGCTGCCCTATTATGATGCACTCTCTGGATCCCAGGTTGTTGGAGAGCTGCTCTCTGGAACACTGCTACCCACCAGTGTGGAAGAAAAAGAGAATGCCAGCCCCTACCTCCTCCTGGAAGTAACTGATGTCAATCCTGCTCACATTTTGACCAAAACAAGTAATGTGACCATTTATTTGTTCAGTGGAGCCAGAGGTACGATCCTACCATATGTCTGAAAAGAGAGAACCAAATATCTGTGATCATCCTAATGATTTCTACAATGATCATCCTGAATAGACATTGACTGAATGTTTACATGGGGCAAGACACTATAGTAATTAGCATACAAAGAGTCTGAGGTGACATTTATAAGAGGGACTCTTTAATAGTAGTTTTATCTTTTTGAAAAAAATATTTTATTTATTTACTTGAGAGACAGAGAGAGCATGAGTGGGGTTGGTGGCAGGGCAGAGGGAGAGGGAGAAGCAGGCTCCCTGCAGTGCAGGAAGCCCGGACTCGGGGCTCCATCCCAGGACCCTGAGGCCAGGACCTGAGCTGAAATCAAGAGCCAGTCGCTCAACTGGCTGAGCCACCCAGGTGCCCCAGTAGTTGTCTTTGCTCAAAGAGAAAATTATTCTTAGTGACTGGTGGCAAGTATAAATTCTTGGCTATTAAAGAAGAGGCATGATTGTGATCTTGGCCAAATCAGCTCAGTACAAGAATGCATTTATTGTAAAGTTTGGGAAGTAAATGATCCATTAAAATAATTATGATTGCATGTGTAATACCTGGAAGTAATGATGGATCTTACACAATCACAGAGCCCGACTCAAGGTACGACCATGAACTAAAGGGTCCTTTAGAAAACAATGCTGCTGATGGTAAGTGATCAGATGCATGCAGTAATTGTCAGAAACATGCTTATTCCAGATTTTCCTGATGACCTCCTCAAACCCTTGCTGCAAAGCAAAACCATTAATGTTTCAGTAGAAGAACGATTTACTTTTTTGTGAAGTGGGTTCTTCTAGCCTCAGCCCTTCTGCTGAGTTCTCTCAAGCCTAGCTTTGAGCTGAGGGAAAAGAACCGGCAGTGTATTGGTTTAAATACTTCTATTTTATGACCTGATTTCTTCTTCAAACACGTCTAGAAATAGTTTGAGCATGCCTTAAAACTGCAGGTACCTGTGACATTTCTCCTTTTCTATAACTTAAGGTTTTTAAGACTAGTAAATTAAACTTTAAGAAGGAAAATGAGAGTTAATAAGCTGACAGTTTGTCCACTGGAGTTTTAAAGGATCTAACATACTTAATTTCCTTCCTTCCTTGTTTTTCAACTTGGCTGGGCTTAGGAGCAGGTCGGGTTTACATCGAGGATGACAAAGGAAGAATATGATGCTCTACCCTAAAACAAGAGCATTTACTTGTCATTTCACCAGGACATATTTCTTTCTTTCTTTTTTTTTTTTTAAAGATTTTATTTATTTATTTGAGAGAGAGAGAATGAGAGACAGAGAGCATGAGAGGGAGGAGGGTCAGAGGGAGAAGCAGACTCCCTGCCGAGCAGAGAGCCCGATGCGGGACTTGATCCTGGGACTCCAGGATCATGACCTGAGCCGAAGGCAGTCGCTCAACCAACTGAGCCACCCAGGAGCCCACCAGGACATATTTCTTGTTCTGGACTTCTAGTGTGCCTTTTGGGTTTTGAGTTAAACTTAAATACCCTGGAGAATGTAATTTAATATAGCACACGAGCCACTGTCTTAAGGCAATTATTGGTAGACAGAGATGTGAGGGCTCTGTGGGAATGAGACAAGGCACAGGGTGCCGATTATGTGTGTATGTGTCTGTGTATATGCATGCATGTAGTGTAAATGTATATGTGTGCATGCGTGCAAGTTTGTATGCAAAACATAGGTATGTGCATATGTATGTAATGTGATGCCCATATATAGGCATGTACCTGTAAACATTTTGTATATACAAAATGTAGGTATGTACAATATACGTGTGCACATATGTAGACATGCAACTATGCATCATGTAATGTAAATGCACATGTGTGCATGCATGTGACATAAACATGCATATTTTTGACATGTATGCATGCACACTGGTATTTATGTTATATATGCATCTAATAAAAGTGTACATGCAATATAAATCTTTATGTGTCTACAGACACGTATTTGATGTAGGTACGTGTAGCGTATGTTTGTAAGCGTAATGTAGTATGTAATTACATCTGTTGTTGGATCCCATTGAAGGTCTGTTTCTGCAGAGTGAGGCATATTTAGTTTTTAATACCAAATATCTCAAATTTATTTTTTTTAAAGAATGCTTTGGACATTCTTTTTTTTTTTTTAAGATTTTATTTATTCATTTGAGACACAGAGATACAGAGAGAGAGAGAGAGAAAGCATGAGCAGGGAGAGAGGCAGAGGGAGAGGGAGAAGCAGGCTCCTCGCCAAACCAGAAGCCCGATGTGGGGCTCGATCCCAGGACCCTGGGATCATGACCTGAGCTGAAGGCAGATGCTTAACCATCTGAGCCACCCAGGTGCCCCTGCTTTGGATATTCTAATCCTTTAGTATTTCTACACACATTTTGTGGGCAATTTGTCAATTTCTACATAACAGCTTGTTGGTATAGGTTAGAATTGCATTAAAGCTATAGGTCACCCTGGAGAAAACTGACTTCTTAATATTGAGTCTCCTGGTCCATGAATATAGCATCTTTCTCCATTTGTTTAGGTCTTTTAAAATCTCCTTTCAATGATATTTTTGTACTTTTCAGCATAAATGTCTTATACATATTTTGTTAAATTTATTCCTAAGTATTTTTTATGCTATTGTATATTTTTTCATTTTTAAACTTCAATTTGCAACTGTTTAGTGCTGGTATACTGAAATATAATTGTTTTTTTGTGTATTGGCCTTGTACTCTAAGGATCTCATTAAACTTATTTATTAGAGCTGCTGGATTTTTTTGTATATTCTTTAGAATGTCCCACATAAGCAATCATGCGATCTCCAAATCGAGTTTTAGTTCTTCCTTTCCAATCTATGTGCTGCTTGCCTGTCTGCTCTTCTCTCTCTCTTTGCTTATTGCATTATTTAGGGTTTCTGGTACAACATTTCACAAAAGCGGGAAAATAAACATCCTTACATTATTCCCAATCTTACAGGGAAAGCATTAATTTATGAACAGTAAGTTTGATGTCAGTTGTAGGGTTTTTGAAGTTATCTTTTGTAAAGATTGAAGCAGCTCCCTTCTTGTTAATAGTTTTCTGACTTTTTATCATGAACAGATGTTGAATTTTGTCAAATGCTTTTTACGCATGCATAAGATTAACATATAATTTTTATTTTTTAGTTGGTTAAAATGGTAAATTAATTTTTGAGTATTAAGCTTACATTCCATGGAAGAAACCCAGTTGGTGATAAAATATGATAGTTTATCTGTTGCTAGATTTGACTCACTGAAATTTTGCTTAGGATTTTTGTGTCTGTGTTCATGAGGGAGATTAGTCTAGGTTTTTTCTTCTTTTTTTCCCCTTAGTAATATCTTCGTATATTTTGGTATCCGAATAATTCTGGCCTCATAAAATGATGAGAAATGTCCCATCTTTTAATAGTTTCTAAAAACTTTATGTAAAATTGGTCTTATTTCTTCCTTTAAAATTTGGTACATAGTGAATGAAGCCAACTGGACCAGGAAGTTTCTCTGTGGGAAGTTCAATTGAACTTGAACCACAAACTCAATTTCATTTAGAGATACAGATACAGGGTTATTCAGGTTATTTCTTTCTTTTTGCGTGGGATTTGGTAGTTTTTAATCCTTCAAGACTGTCAAATTTATTGACACAAGGTTCCCATAATATTCTTTTTTTTTTTAAGATTTTATTTATTGTCAGAGAGAGAGAGTGCACGCACAAGCAGGGGAGCAGCAGGCAGAGGGGGAGGCAGGCTCCCCGCTGAGCTGGGAGCCCAGCATGGGGCTTGACCCCAGGACCCTGGGATCATGACCTGAGCCGAAGGCAGACGCTTCACTGACTGAGCCAACCAGGCGCCCCTAGGTTCCCATAATATTCTCTTTTCATTCTTCTTCAGCAGCTCTATTGAGATAGAACACGCTTAACATATGATTCACTCCTGTAAAGGCTATGGCTCAATGATATTTGTATATTCAGAGATAAGCAAGCATCACTTCAGTCAATTTTAGAATGTTTTCACTGCCTCAAAAAGAAATTCCATACCCTTTAGCTATTCCCACCCCATTTCCCTAGTCCAATCCAGCCCTAAACAACCACTAATCTTATGTATTTGTCTCCCCAAAGATTTCCCTAATTGAGATTTCTATATGACTGAAATCATATAGTATGTGTTTTTTTGTGACTGGATTATATTATTTAGCATAATATTTTCAAGGTTCATCCAAATTGTAACATGAGTCATTATTTACTTTCTTTTTATGACTAAATAATATTCCACTGCATGAATATACCACATTTTGTTCATCCACTCATGAGTTGATGGACGAAGGGTGTTTCCACCTTTTGGCTATTATGAATGATGTTGCTATCAACAGTCATAGGCAAGCTTTTGTGTGACATACGTTTATACCCAGGAGTGGAGTTGTTGGTTCCTATGGTAACTCTATATTTAATCATTTGAGGGACTGTCAGACTGTTTTCCAAAGCATTTCACCATTTTACATTTCCACTAGCAATGCATGAATGTTTCAATTTCTCCATATCCTTGCCAACACTTGTTACCATCTGACTTTTTTATTGTAGCCAGTGGATGTGAAGTGGTATCTTGTAGTTAGCTTTGCATTTGCCTGATGGTTAATAATGTTGAGCATCTTTTTATGTGCTTATGGGTTATTTGTATATCTTCCTTGGAGAAATGTCTATTCAGGTCTTTTGCACACTTTCCAATTGTGTCATAGGTCTTTTTATTATTAAGTTGTAAGAGCTCTTTATACATTCCAGATACAAGTCCCTTATCAGATCTATGATTTGTAGATATTTTCTTGCATTTTGTGGGTTCTATTTTTACTTTCTGGATGGTATCATTTGAAGCAAAAAGTTTTAAATTTTGATGAATTCCAATTTATCTATTTTTTGTTGTTGCTGTTACTGTTGCCTGTGCTTTTGGTGTCCCAGCCAAGTCTAGTGTCATGAGGCCCTTGCCCTGTGTTTTCTTCTAAGACTTTTATAGGTTTAACCCTTATATTTAGGTCTTTGATCCATTTTGATGGATCAAATTTAAATTTTAAATAAAAAATAAAAAAAAAATTTATATTTTTTATTCTTATGTTAATCCCCATACATTACATCATTAGTTTTAGATGAAGTGTTCCATGATTCATTGTTTGTGTATAACACCCAGTGCTCCATGCAGAACGTGCCCTCTTTAATACCCATCACCAGGCTAACCCATCCTCCCACCCCCCTCCCCTCTAGAACCCTCAGTTTGTTTTTCAGAGTCCATCGTCTCTCATGGTTCGTCTCCCCCTCCGATTTCCCCCCCTTCATTCTTCCCCTCCTGCTATCTTCTTCTTCTTTTTTTTTCTTGACATATATTGCATTATTTGTTTCAGAGGTACAGATCTGAGATTCAACAGTCTTGCACAATTCACAGCGCTCACCATAGCACATACGCTCTCTAATGTCTATCACCCAGCCACCCCATCCCTCCCACCCCCCCAATCCAGCAACCCTCAGTTTGTTTCCTGCAATTAAGAATTCCGCAAATCAGTGAGATCACATGATACGTGTCTTTCTCTGTTTGACTTATTTCGCTCAACATAATATTGAGTTAATTTTTATATATGGTGTGAAGTAAAAATCCCAAATTCACTGTTTCGCATGTGGCTATCCAGCGGACCCAGTACCATTTGTTGCAAATTCTTTCTCCATGGGTTGGTCTTGGCACCCTTGTCAAAAATCAGTTGACCATACGTGTATGAGTTGATTCTTATATTCTTAATTCTGTTCCATTCATTCATGTGCCTATTGTGTCAGAATTGCCCTCACTTAATTACTGTTGCTTTGTTGTAAATTCTGAAATTATAAAGTGTGAGTCTTTCATTTTGTTCCTGTTTTTCCAAGAGCATTTTGACTATTCCAAGTGCCTTAAAATTCCACATGAATTTTAATATCAGCTTGTTAATTTCTACAATGAGTTCATCTGGGATTTGGGGAGAGATCACATTGAATCTGTAGATCCATTTGGGGAGTAATTGCCATCTTAACCATGTTAAGTCTTGTGACCCATGAACATGGGGTGATTTTCCATTTATTTGCATCTTCTATACTTTCTTTCAATAATGTCTTGTAGTTTTTAGAGTATAAGTTGTAACCCCTAGGCCACACTCACTAGGAATTTAGCCTCTGCAATCTGTGTTGGTGGGGATGAGAAATTTTGGCATCTTGCCCTTCCTGGGGAGATACTGTAGCATTTGTCTGAGAACTGAAGAGCGAAGGATCCCTGTTGTCACACTCACATGAAGTGTAGCAGGAGAGATAGCAGTTTGTGGCTCATGTGACAAAGACTGTCATCATATTAACTGAGTTTTAGTACACTTTTCTTGAATAGTTATTTCTTCCTTAACTATGTGCCCTTAAGACAATTTCCAGAGGTCTTAAAATTTTTAAATAGTTTTATTAGTTATGGTTTTACCACTGGGTAGTGGGTTCATGGAGCTCCTGCTACTCCCCACACCCAGGTGGAACTTTCTCAATCATCACTTTAAAAGAAGTCTCAGACAATACACCGGTAAGAGCCTAAGGCTCCTCCCAACCTGGGGTTTGTGGGCCTGAGAACCAACCTGACACCAGTGCTTTTGCTCTGGGCAACTGGAAGGTTGGCATGGCTATTTATTGACATGGAAAGGCCAGTGGAAGCATGTTTGATTCTGGAAATGCTAAGTTTGAGATGCCTACCAGGCATCCAAGTTAGATATAGGTGGACAATGAGAAATAAAATCCTAGAGCTTGGAGGAGAGGTTTTGGGTAGAAGTTTAAGTTTGGGAAAGAACCTTTTAGAAATAAGACTACTTTAAGGTGGCCGATAGAAATCATGTGCCTGGGTAAATCTTGACTTAAACTGATTTTCCTGATTTGATTTACTAATGGCACCCTCTTTATCTTTTAAAAATGTCCTTATTTAGATACTAATTTATATGGTTATCCTCCCTCCAAAAGTGTATAGAATATCCTATCAAAGATGTTGCAATATAATAGTTATTTGTGATATAACACAAATTTGATGAAATGATTCAATAATGTTTATTTTATATATGATATATTAGATCAAAATTATTTTGAGAAAGCTTAACAAATAAAGTTATATACACATACTCCATGCACAGTCCTTGATGGTTGGACTTTATTATTGGAATATCTAAAGTCTCTAGAATGTTAAAAGAAATATTGTTACTAAATTTTATTATAAGACAGTAAATTCAAAAGTTTGGAAAAATGTGGGCTCATTGGCCAAAAATGATTTAACAGACCTAAGGCTAATGCAATGATTTGAATGGATATCTTTGAAGAGTAGATATGTCTTATGTCACCCTTTGAATATTGGCGCTTTTTAAAATATTGTGTAGCATTTAACTCAAATATTTATCCCATCCTCCTAACACTAGAATATAAGCTTCATGACAACATAGACCATTCACTTTTCCTCTATATGCCCAGTGGCTTGACCAGTGTCTGGCTCATAGTCAACATACAGTGCATATGTGTTGAATGAAGAAATTATTTGATGTGACAAGATATTGCATGGTATGTTGAGCATGAAATGGGTATGCTTTAATAAAAATAAATTGAAAGTCTCCTCTTTTTTATTCATTTTTAATTTTTTTAAAGATTTATTTATTTATTTGAGAGAGCATGAGTGAGAGAACACAGAGGGAAGGGGTAGAGGGAGAGGGAGAGGGAGAGTCTCAAGCAGATTCCTCACTGAGCATGGAGCCCAACGCCGGGCTCAATCTCACAACACTGAGATCATGACCTGAGCTGAAACCAAGAGTCAATTGCTCAACTGACTGACTATACCACCCTGGCGCCCCCAAAGATTGCTCTTTTAAAGGAAGGCAACATGTTAGGAAAGTGATAGTTAAGGTGGCTTGATCATCATGAACTCATGTGCATTCACTAAGATACTGTAAGTTCTCTTTAGTGCCAGTTGGTCATGACTTTAGGGCCTCAATTTCAGTTCACTGTACAATCTTTCACTGCCATTCCCACAGGATAGTCTTTGAATAGGAAAGTCTGGAATAGACAAGCAATCATACTTGCAGAAATGTGGTATGGGTGCTTTTTTGGGTGCATATGACCCAATTGGGATAATTTAAACATTAAGAATGTTGAAAAATGAGGTTAATTTACCACTCTTTTGCTTTATGTTTGAAAATTTTTATAATACAAATTTTTAGTATAGATTACCACCAATTTGAACCAGTTACACTTACAAAATCCCTTGCACCCTTGCTAATAATAAATTGAAATTAAAATAAAGCACATTATATGTTAGAGTATGTATATATGTTGTAATGCACATATGAGTTTTTCATAAAGTTTAGAAAAATAACATTAACCTAAATTACTAATATTTTCCATTTGTGGTTAGGCTATTCCTTAGGTTATCATTTATTTCAAGATGTTTGACCAAAAGTGCTCAATGAATGATCACAGACATAATTTAAGGAGGTGAACTTTAAATTTTTATTTATGAATATTTTCAACTACTGTGAGAGAAAGAAAAAAAAATATGACCAGTCTATGTATGAAGATTATTCTATGTCTAATATTGTTTGCAATATTGCTATTGCCTTAAAAACAACTGATTGCTTTAACTAAGATGATTTCACTTTAATTTGTGTTATACAAGGACATGTACTCAAAAACTTTAATCAAAACGGTTTCATATGCTGATTTGGGGTTATAAGGTCATACTGTAACAAAGTGGTAAAGAATTAAACGTTGGGTTCATTAAAAATAATCAAGTATTGATGGCTTCATTTTTGTGCCTATGATGATATAAAAAGTTCTCTATTGCTTATTGCTCTTTGTCTCCCTAGAAAGCCAGGGCAATCTTGTCTCCATAGCAAGGGCAAGATTATGTGAGGGTATGGGGAGTGTGGGGGGAGGGCCGGGGGCACCAGAAAAAGCTGAAGTGAGAGAAGAGGCTTGTAGAGTCAGATTCATTGTAATATCATTGTCAGTGGACACATGAAGGGGAGAAACTTAAGAAACAAATTACTTGGGGCACGACAGCAGTTGCTAAGCATTTCATGGTTTGATTGAATGTAGCCTGACATCCATCAGGAAAGCATTTAGTTCTTAAGTGGATTGCTTGCTAATCTCGGTCATTCTGTAGCAGTAAGAGGAATACATATTTTCCTCAAATTCTTACTTAGCAACATCTATATCAAAGTAAGTGTGCTTGACAGAAAGCCAAATCACATACATATTTTGTAGTTCAGAAAGAAAATCTAAAAACGCAATAAAATGGCTTTGTCTGGATTATGAAATTATGTACATTTTTTTAAATTTTATTCTTATGTTAATCCCCATACATTACATCATTAGTTTTAGATGAAGTGTTCCATGATTCATTGTTTGTGCACAACACCCAGTGCTCCATGCAGAATGTGCCCTCCTCAATACCCACCACCAGGCTAACCCATCCTCCCACCCCCCTCCCCTCTAGAACCCTCAGTTTGTTTTTCAGAGTCTATCGTCTCTCATGGTTCGTCTACCCCTCCGATTTCCCCCGCTTCATTCTTCCCCTCCCGCTACCTTCTTCTTCTTCTTTTTTTTTTCTTAACATATATTGCATTATTTGTTTCAGAGGTACAGATCTGAGATTCAACAGTCTTGCACAATTCACAGCGCTTACCAGAGCACACACCCTCCCCAGTGTCCATCACCCAGTCACCCCATCCCTCCCACCCCACCCCCCACTCCAACAACACTCAGTTTGTTTCCTGCGATTAAGAATTCTTCATATCAGTGAGATCATATGATACATGTCTTTCTCTGTTTGACTTATTTCACTCAACATGATACCCTCCAGTTCCATCCACGTCGTTGCAAATGGCAAGATCTCAGTCCTTTTGATGGCTGCATAATATTCCATTGTATATATATACCACCTCTTCTTTATCCATTCATCTGTCGATGGACATCTTGGCTCTTTCCACAGTTTGGCTATTGTGGACATTGCTGCTATAAACATTGGGGTGCACGTAGCCCTTCGGATCCCTACTTTTGTATCTTTGGGGTAAATACCCAGTAGTGCAATTGCTGGATCATACGGTAGCTCTATTTTCAACTTTTTGAGGAACCTCCATACAGTTTTCCAGAGTGGCTGCACCAGCCTGCATTCCCACCAACAGTGTAGGAGGGTTCCCCTTTCTCCGCATCCCCGCCAACATCTGTCGTTTCCTGATTTGTTAATTTTAGCCATTCTGACTGGTGTGAGGTGGTATCTCATTGAGGTTTTGATTTGGATTTCCCTGATGCTGAGCGATATTGAGCACTTTTTCATGTGTCTGTTAGCCATTTGGATGTTTTCTTTGGAAAAATGTCTGTTCATGTCTACTGCCCATTTCTTGATTGGATTCTTTGTTCTTTGGGTGTTGAGGTTGATGAGTTCTTTATAGATTTTGGATACTAGCCCTTTATCTGATATGTCATTTGCAAATATCTTCTCCCATTCTGTCGGTTGTCTTTTGGTTTTGTTGACTGTTTCCTTTGCTTTGCAAAAGCTTTTTATCTTGATGAAGTCCCAATAGTTCATTTTTGCCCTTGCTTCCCTTGCCTTTGGCGATGTTTCTAGGAAGAAGTTGCTTCGGCTGAGGTCAAAGAGGTTGCTGCCTGTGTTCTCCTTTAGGATTTTGATGGACTCCTGTCTCACATTGAGGTCTTTCAACCATTTGGAGTCTATTTTTGTGTGTGGTGTCAGGAAATGGTCCAGTTTCATTCTTCTGCATGTGGCTATCCAATTTTCCCAACACCATTTGTTGAAGAGACTGTCTTTGTTCCATTGGACATTCTTTCCTGCTTTGTTGAAGATTAGTTGACCATAGAGTTGAGGGTCCATTTCTGGGCTCTCTATTCTGTTCCATTGATCTATGTGCCTGTTTTTGTGCCAGTACCATGCTGTCTTGATGATGACAGCTTTGTAATAGAGCTTGAAGTCCGGAATGGTGATGCCGCTGGCTTTGCTTTTCTTTTTCAATATTCCTCTGGCTATGCGGGGTCTTTTCTGGTTCCATACAAATTTTAGGATTATTTGTTCCATTTCTTTGAAAAAAGTGGATGGTATTTTGATGGGGATTGCATTGAATGTGTAGATTGCTCTAGGTAGCATTGACATCTTCACAATATTTGTTCTTCCAATCCATGAGCATGGAACGTTTTTCCATTTCTTTGTGTCTTCCTCAATTTCTTTCACGAGTATTTTATAGTTTTCTGAGTACAGATCCTTTGTCTCTTTGGTTAGATTTATTCCTAGGTATCTTATGGTTTTGGGTGCAATTGTAAATGGGATCGACTCCTTAATTTCTCTTTCTTCTGTCTTGTTGTTGGTGTATAGGAATGCCACTGACTTCTGTGCACTGATTTTATATCCTGCCACTTTACTGAATTCTTGTATGAGTTCTAGCAGTTTTGGGGTGGAGTCTTTTGGGTTTTCCACATAAAGTATCATATCATCTGCAAAGAGTGAGAGTTTGACTTCTTCTTTGCCAATTTGGATGACTTTGATTTCTTTTTGTTGTCTGATTGCTGTGGCTAGGACTTCCAATACTATGTTGAATAGCAGTGGTGATAGTGGACATCCCTGCCGCGTTCCTGACCTTAGGGGGAAAGCTCTCAGTTTTTCCCCATTGAGAATGATATTCGCTGTAGGTTTTTCATAGATGGCTTTTATGATATTGAGGTATGTACCCTCGATCCCTATACTCTGAAGAGTTTTGATCAAGAAAGGATGCTGTACTTTGTCAAAAGCTTTTTCTGCATCTATTGAGAGGATCATATGATTCTTGTTCTTTCTTTTGTTAATGTATTGTATCACATTGATTGATTTGCGGATGTTGAACCAACCTTGCAGCCCAGGGATAAATCCCACTTGGTCATGGTGAATAATCCTTTTAATGTACTGTTGGATCCTATTGGCTAGTATTTTGGTGAGAATTTTTGCATCCATGTTCATCAGGGATATTGGTCTGTAATTCTCCTTTTTGATGGGGTCTTTGTCTGGTTTTGGGATCAAGGTAATGCTGGCCTCATAAAATGAGTTTGGAAGTTTTCCTTCCGTTTCTATTTTTTGGAACAGTTTCAGAAGAATAGGTATTAATTCTTCTTGAAATGTTTGGTAGAATTCCCCTGGGAAGCCATCTGGCCCTGGGCTTTTGTTTGTTGGGAGATTTTTGATGACTGCTTCAATTTCCTTAGTGGTTATAGGTCTGTTCAGGTTTTCTATTTCATCCTGGTTCAGTTTTGGTAGTTGATACATCTCTAGGAATGCATCCATCTCTTCCAGGTTATCTAATTTGCTGCCACAGAGTTGCTCATAATATGTTCTTAAAATTGTTTGTATTTCTTTGGTGTTGGTTGTGATCTCTCCTCTTTCATTCATGATTTTGTTGATTTGGGTCATTTCTCTTCTCTTTTTGATAAGTCTGGCCAGGGGTTTATCAATCTTGTTAATTCTTTCAAAGAACCAGCTCCTAGTTTCATTGATCTGTTCTACTGTTCTTTTAGTTTCTATTTCATTGATTTCTGCTCTGATCTTTATGATTTCTCTTCTCCTGCTGGGTTTAGGCTTTATTTGCTGTTCTTTCTCCAGCTCCTTTAGGTGGAGGGTTAGGTTGTGTACTTGAGACCTTTCTTGTTTCTTGAGAAAGTCTTGTATTGCTATATACTTTCCTCTTAGGACTGCCTTTGCTGCATCCCAAAGATTTTGAATAGTTGTGTTTTCATTTTCATTGGTTTCCATGTATTTTTTTAATTCTTCTTTAATTTCCAGGTCGACCCATTCATTCTTCAGTAGGATGCTCTTTAGCCTCCATGTATTTGAGTTCTTTCCGACTTTCCTCTTGTGATTGAGTTCTAGTTTCAAAGCATTGTGGTCTGAAAATAGGCAGGGAATGATCCCAAACTTTTGGTACTGGTTGAGACCTGATTTATGACCTAGGATGTGATCTATTCTGGAGAATGTTCCATGGGCACTAGAGAAGAATGTGTATTCTGTTGCTTTGGGATGGAATGTTCTGAATATGTCTGTGAAGTCCATTTGGTCCAGTGTGTCATTTAAAGTCTTTATTTCCTTGTTGATCTTTTGCTTTGACAATCTGTCCATTTCAGTGAGGGGGATGTTAAAGTCCCCCACTATTATTGTATTGTTGTCGATGTGTTTCTTTGCTTTTGTTATTAATTGCCTTATATAATTGGCTGCTCCCATGTTAGGGGCATAGATATTTACAATTGTTAGATCTTCTTGTTGGATAGATCCTTTAAGTATGATATAGTGTCCTTCCTCATCTCTTATTACAGTCTTTGGTTTAAAATCTAATTTGTCTGATAGAAGGATTGCCACCCCAGCTTTCTTTTGGTGTCCATTAGCATGGTAAATGGTTTTCCACCCCCTCACTTTCAATCTGGGGGTGTCTTTGGTTCTAAAATGAGTCTCTTGCAGACAGCATATCGATGGGTCTTGTTTTTTAATCCAGTCTGTTAGCCTGTGTCTTTTGATTGGGGCATTTAGCCCATTTACATTCAGGGTAACTATTGAAAGATAGGAATTTAGTGCCATTGTATTGCCTGTGAGGTGACTGTTACCGTATATTGTCTGTGTTCCTTTCTGGTCTATGTTGCTTTTAGGCTCTCTCTTTGCTTAGAGGACCCCTTTCAAGATTTCCTGTAGGGCTGGTTTTGTGTGTGCAAATTCCTTTAGTTTTTGTTTGTCCTGGAAGCTTTTTATCTCTCCTTCAATTTTCAATGACAGCCTAGCTGGATAGAGTATTCTTGGCTGCATATTTTTCTCGGTTAGTGCTCTGAATATATCCTGCCAGTCCTTTCTGGCCTGCCAGGTCTCTGTGGATAGGTCTGTTGCCAATCTAATGTTTCTACCCTTGTAGGTTACATATCTCTTCTCCCGAGCTGCTTTCAGGATTTTCTCTTTGTCTATGAGACTCGTAAGTTTTACTATTAGATGTCGGGGAGTTGACCTATTTTTATTGATTTTGAGAGGGGTTCTCTGTGCTTCCTGGATTTTCATGCCTGTTTCCTTCCCCAAATTTGGGAAGTTCTCTGCTATAATTTGCTCCATTATAACTTTTGGCCCTCTCTCTCTTTCTTCTTCTTCTGGGATCCCAATTATTCTAATGTTGTTTCGTCTTATGGTATCGCTTATCTCTCGAATTCTGCCCTTGTGATCCAGTAGTTGTTTATCTCTCTTTTTCTCAGCTTCTTTATTTTCCATCATTTCATCTTCTATATTACTGATTCTCTCTTCTGCCTCATTTATTCTAGCACTTAGCGCCCCCATTTTTTATTGCACCTCATTAATAGCCTTTTTGATTTCTACTTGGTTGGATTTTAGCTCTTTTACTTCTCCAGAAAGGGTTTCTCTAATAACTTCCATGCTTTTTTCAAACCCAGCTAGTATCTTTAAAGTGATGATTCTGAACTCTAGATCTGACATCGTACTAATGTCCGTATTGAGTAGGTCCCTGGCAGTCGGTACTACCTCTTGTTCTTTTTGTTGAGGTGATTTTTTCTGTCTCGTCATTTTGTGCAGAGGAGAATAGATTAATGAGAGAACAAAATGCTAGCAGAGTAACCATGTCCCCAGAAAATATACTTTAAATAAATCAGAAAAGACCTGAAGCAGTGGGATAAGAAAGGGAAAGAGAGAAAAAAGAAAAAGAAAAAGATAAAGATAAAAACAAAAACAAACAAAACAAAACAACAACAACAAAAGCAAAACCAGAATGTGATCAAATATGATCTATATGGTATATAGATCAGTGCCACACACTAGATTTGGGGTGTATTTTGGTCTTTTAGAAGAAAGTGCCTCCCAAATTTTTAAAGAAAGAAAAACTTATATATGTACAAAAATAAGGGTTGATATGATGAAGGGATGGAATATGACTGTAAAAATGGAAATTATAAAAAATTTTATAAAAGGAATTGATAAGAAGTTGTTTGAAAAAAGAAAGAGGAGGATTTAAAAAAAGAAAAAAGAAAAAGAAAATAAAAGAGAGTATGTGATCAGGCAGGGGAATAGAAAACACCATATACTAGAGATTTAGGGTATATTTTAATCTGTTAGAAGAAACTATCTCAAAATTTTAAAGAGAACAACTTATATATATAAGCCAAAAATATGGGTAACTACTGTGAAGGGATAGAATATGACTCTAAAAATGAAAAATAAAAATGTTTTTTTTTTTAAAAAGGGATTGATAAGATGTTGGTTGAAAAAGGGAAAAAGAAAAATTCAAAAAGAAATAAAAATACAAAAAAGACAGTTAAAAAAAAATTAACTTTAAAAGACTAAAGGATCATGGTAAAAAAGCCGTGAATTCTATGTGCAGTAGTCCCCTAGCGCTGGAGTTCTGCCGTTCTCATTGATCGGTAAACTTGGTCTTGGCTGGCTGTTCTCGCTGATCTTCTGGGGAGGGGCCTGTTGCCGTGGTTTCCAAATGTCTCTGCCGGAGGCGGAATTGCCCCGCCCTTGCCCCCTCCCGGCTGAGTAATCTGCTCGGGTTTGCTCTGCGGGGCTTTTGTTCCCTGCGAGCTTTCCGTACAGCTTTGGAGGCGGAGAGTGAAAATGGCAGCCTCCCAATCTCCACCCCGGAGGAGCCCAGAACTCGGGGCCCTGCTCCTCAGTGAGCCCTCAGAGAAAAACCGTCAGTCACTCCTGTCTCCCCGGTCTCCGGCCGCACTCCGTGCTCGCCCGGCCTGTGACCGCGCGTTTCTATCTCTGGCACCCGACCCCGTGTGGAGTCTCCAAACCCAGCAGATCCCTGCGGTGCACTCCCGCGCGGCTCTTCCTGGGGGAGGAAGGTGAGTCTCCCCGGATCTGCCGCTTGTCGGGTCCCTGCTGGAGGAGCAGGGGCCCGACTGTGCCGCGGATCCCGGTTTGTGTCAACCCCGAGCTGAGAGCCCGCGCCTGGGCTCCGCCTCTGCAGCCGGCTTCCCTGCTCCGATACGTAGGAGCTCTGCCGCCCTCAGGCACCCCCGGTCTTTCTGTGACCCCGAGGGTCCTGAGACCACCCTGTCCCGGAGGGTTCCACCCCCTGCTTAGCCACCAGAGTGACGTCCCTCAGCGGAGCAGACTTTTAAAAGTTCCGATTTTGTGCTCCGTGGTTCTATCACTTGCCAGAAGCGGCCGATGGAGGCCCCTCCCCCGCCGTCTATCCTCCCGAATATCGCCGCGGATTCACTTCTCCGCACGTCCTACCTTCCAGAAAGTGGTCGCTTTTCTGTTCAGAGAGTTGTTGCTATTCCTTTCTTCGATCTCCTGTTCAGTTTGTAAGTGTTCAGAATGGTTTGATCCCTATCCAGCTGAATTCCTGAGAGGAGACGAAATCCAGGTCTCCTACTCCTCCGCCATCTTGCTCCGCCCTCCGAAATTATGTACATTTTAATAATTTTTTTGACACAAAGAAGAATTTTCTTTAAATAATATATAACACACAAGAGTATTTGTACCTCATAAAAGCCCCAAATTTAGACAAGTCAAGAAACAGACTTAACTATAGAGAAGAAAGTGCTGGTTACCGAGGGGAGATGGGTGGGGATAGAGTGAATTAGGTGATGGGGATTAAGGAGGGCACTTGTCATGATGAGCCCTGGGCAATGTATGGAAGTGTTGAATCACTATATTGTACATCTGAAACTAATATAACACTGTATGTTAACTATACTGGCATTAAAATGAAAACTTAAAAATAAGAGAAAAAATCCCCCCCCCCAATTTAATGATGATCAACGTGGCAAACCAAGGACAGAATGGCAGGAATGTCCATCCCAGATTTAGTCAGTAAAAAGAAGGTACAGAGAAGGGGGGCGGAAGTTCATAGTCTATAGAGAATTTTAAAGATTTTATTTATTTATTTATTTGAGACAGAGAGAATGAGAGAGAGAGAGCACATGAGAGGGGGGAGGGTCAGAGGCAGAAGCAGGCTCCCTGCCGAGCAGGGAGCCTGATGCGGGACTCGATCCAGGGACTCCAGGATCATGACCTGAGCCGAAGGCAGTCGCTTAACCAACTGAGCCACCCAGGTGCCCGTCTATAGAGAATTTTAAAACAACAAAGAAAACCTGACCAGAACCTACCTGCCTTCTGTTATCACCATGCTCTGGCTTCATTTAAGTTTCAGACCAGGGTTGGCAATTCTTTTCTGTAAAGGGCTAGGCTTTGTGGTCTCAGCTTCTCTGTTGCCACACTCTGCATTGAGATCAGCCACAGACGTTAAGTAAAGGGACGGGGGTGGCTGTGTTCCAGTGAAACTACCTTCTGTATGGAGTGCATCTCTCCCCATCACTGGGTGACTTCCACACCTCCTGGGGGGCAAGTACACTTACCTTGTATTAGTATCAGGCGGAGCCTTAGCTGAGTCTTGTGAGCAGACAGGACCTCCACCACATCTGTGCAGACACTTGAAGAATATGGTGGGTCTCTTCCCTTATTATAAATAATAAGTATATTTATATATATAAATTAAAGTACATTTATATAGACAAATATATATATCATGTTTATTTATATATATAAATTTATATATATAAATTATTTATTTATATATTTTTATATATAAATATTAAGTATATTTATACATATATAAATTAAAGTATATTTATATATATAAATATTTATATAACTATTGTTTATTTATATAAAAATATATCTAAATATATAAATAAATATATATAAATAAATATAAAATATAAATATAAATTTATATATATAAATTTATATAAATACAAATATAAATATAAATAAATAAATAAGGGATTGCTTGTTTCTGCAGTAAAACCTGGTGAAAACTGACTGATACATTTCATGTTAACTCAGTGTCAATCTTATCACTTACGCTGGAGGAGGGCTGGGTGGGCGGGCGGCCCAAACGTAGTTACAGAAAGTGTACATTGCCTAAAAGATCTATGATTTCACGCTATCTTCAACTTCTAAATGAGCTGCTAGGAGAGCAATATTTTAAAGCAGTGGAACTTGTGTGGGACATTTAATTCTTCCTCCCTATATATCAATCTCCTTCAGCCTGAAATAGAAAGCAAGCTGAATAAAATGTTTAAATCATCCACTTATTGTTTAGGTTAAATTAAAACCTTAAGTTTCTTCTTCCAGTAAATAATCTCATTATAAAAGTAAATGATCCTGTGGTAAAGACCCTTATTTTGCTTCTATTGAGTAGGCTCACATACATTCATTCCTAAGCAGTATTCATTAAACTTAATGCCTTTGGTTGGCTTCTGTGGGGAACAGAGGTACCTAAAATTATTTCAATATTATAAGCCTTTCACAAATAAGCTTTAGTCACAGCATTCCAATGTATTTTAATTATGAGGAAGATCATGCACAATAATAATTATTGATATAAAGATGCCATTTTATTTTAAAGATTTGTTTGAGAGAGAGTGCATGCACAAGTGGGGGGAAGGGGCCAAGGGAGAGGGAAAGAAATCCTCAAGCAGATTCCCCACTGAGCACAGAGCCCAATGCGGGGCTCAGTTCCAGGACCCTGAGATATGACCTGAGCCAAAATCAATAGTCAGAGGCTTAACTGACTGAGCCACCCAGGCGCCCCTAAAGATGCCATTTCAAATCTAATTATATAGTTTCCATTTTGTTCTAACCAATGCAAAATTAAGATGGTGGTTTGATTTCTATTATAAATGGCTCAGAGTAGATCTTCAATAAATTGATTCCATCCAAAGCATCCTTGCCAAGTAGTGTGCTGGACCCAGGACACACAGTAAGGAACACAGCAGACATGGACCCTGCGATTGTGGAACTCTGGAATACCACTGGAGATGGACATCAATCAATTAATCACACAAATAAAATTAAAATTGCAACTCTGTTTAGGGCTGTGAATAAGAAACACACTGTGCTTTGAGAATGCATTCTGGCATTTACCTAGTTTGAGAATCAGGGAAGGCGGCTCTGAAGAATCCACGCTTGATCTGCTCCAGGAAGAGCAGGGGTTACTAGGTGAAGAGAGGTGAAGGAGTATTCCAGCAGAAACCCCACTGTATGCAGAGACCTTGTGGTGGAGGAAACACACTGGATACTTAGGCCTGAGGCAAGGCCTGTGTGACTCACTAGCATACTGTTCATTCATGGTTAACATCTCACAGGGTAAGGCTAGAGAGGGGACCAGACCACACAGGCCTTGCAGACCAAGCCAAGGACTTTTATGGTAATTAGGGGCAGTGAATACTCTCCTGGGTGAGACAGGCTGGATGCAATCAAACTGTGTTTGGAAAATCATTCTGGCTGCAGGTAGTGAACGGGTGGGGTGAGCACATAGGTATGAATGTGTGCATGGTAAGGAAGGCATTGCAGCGATCCAGGTGAAAGTTCACTGTGGCATAGGCCAGAGGGGGGCTGGGAAATGGAGAGCAAACCGTAAATTTGAGGTCACCTTGGAAACACCCCTTTCAGACCCATGAGAGGAGATGGGAAACAGAGCTGGATATGGAGGTCTGGAGTTTAGAGAGGTCTGAACTCAGACAAAATAGGAAAGTCACTACTACCACAGACATAAATCAAGTTGCCTGGGAGAGTGCAGAGTGAGCAGCGGAGAGAGCCCAGACGTGAGCTCTGAGGAAGGCTAACTTTTAATAAACTTGGGGAGTTTTCAGCCATTATTTCTTCACATAGCTTTTCTGCTCCCCTGTCTCTCTCCTCCCATTCTGTCACTCCCATTATGCATATGTTGGTGTTCTTAGTAGTATTTCACAATTCTCTGAGGCTGTTTTTGTTCATTCTTTTCTCCTTTTTCCCCTGAGAGTGCGTTGTCTCTTATCAGTCTTCAAATTCACTAATTCTTTCTTTTGCCAGCCCATATTTGCTGTTGCGCCCCTCTAGTAAACTTGCTATGTCAACACCAAAATTTCCATTTGGTTCATTTTCATAATTTCTATCACTTTATTGAATACTGTACCAAATGTGTATTGTCATCATAACTTCCTTTACTTCTTTAATTCATAGTTTCTTGCAGTTATTTGAATATAATGATAATGGCCACTTTGAAGTCTTTGTTATTTAAATTCAAGTATCTGCTTTCTCCCACAGGTAGTTTCTATTGCCTGCTTTTCCCTTGATGTCACATTTTCCTGGTTTTTTGGTTTGTTTGTCTTGAAACTGGACGTTTTAGATAATATATTCTAGCAACTCCAGATACTGGCTTCCCATCCCCCATCCCTCGGCTTGTTATTGTTTGTTTATTTGTTTAGTAACAGGCTGGATTATTTTAGTGAAGTTTATCCCCCCTCGCCCACAGTGTTAAGCCTCTGATGTTGCTCCTCAGGAGGTACACAGCCTTGGTGTGTGCCCAGTCACCCTGGTTTGACACTGGTTTTGGCAGGGCTGTCTTTAATTGTTTCCTTCCATGACCACAGTTAGATGGTAAACTCCACTAATTGCTGGCCAGTTGTTTTCATCAATGCCCCTGGGTGTTTATTGTTCCAGAGATTAACCATTAAAATTAGGCTCCTTTAAAGGAATAATTTCTGAGGTCAGTGATTGATATTTGCTCTGACCCCAGGTGGGCTCCTATCTCTCTCTTTCTCAGGTTCTCTTGGACAGACTAGCTCAATTGCCTTCACCATGACTTTCACTATTTATGAGAATGCCCTTAAGCTTGAATCTGTCCATACTCTGTTCTAAATGAAATCAATTTCTTTGGGAAGAGATTAGGAGCTGTCTGTTTACTGCCCACTTCTCCTCCCAGGTAAAATGTGTGAGCCACAACTTTGGAGCCGGGGATGGGAGCAATGGTGTAGTTCTCTTTGGATGACATTCCCACTTTAGGGGATGAATGCTTGGTGAAGTAGGGAGCAGTAGACTCAGATCTTTTTGGGTTGTGTCTCCTGGCATGCAAATAATGCTTTATGAGACAGAAAAGGACCACTGAGGCCCCAGGATTCTCAGTGATGCCATTCAAGGTAAAGCCTCTGTCTTATGAGCGGAGGTTGAGCAGAAGTAGGGAGCCCTCACTTCTTGGCACCACTTGCCTAGAATTTAGCCTCATCAGCAGGTAGCTGGGGACAGGATGAGAAATGCTGACACCCTGCTCCTCCTGTGGGGAAAGCCCTCTGACTCACTGTTGGAGAGAAAGAGAGCTCTGTGTTCCTGGCTGCACCAGTAGGCTTTCTATTGTATTGAGCTGGGAACCAAGAGGAGGGCTCTGAGTTCAAATACCACAGACTCTTGCTGTTCTTATCAAATTTTCATAGGTTTTCTTCATTTGTTTCTTCACTTACTATATACCCTTTGGACCATTTCCATAGACATTAAATGACTCTTTAAAGAAAATAATTTTCACCATTTTCACTGGGAGTGGGTCTGCAGAGTTTATGGACATGCCAGAAGACCCCCTCTGAAAGCTTTCAGCAGCAGCAGAAGAGGATGAGAAATTCAATGAGGGAAAGGAAGAATGACCAGAGAGGTAGAGAGAAAACCAGAGAGTGTGTCATCTAAGCCAAGAGGCCATGGCTGGTAGGTCAAAGAAGACCGAAAAACCTGTGTTGAAATTTACATAAGGAAGTCTTTGGCTTTGTTAGTTTTGGTGGGGTGCTGATGGTTCTGGAAGCCAATCTGGAGTGCAGTGAGGATGGCAGCCAGGCAAAGAGGTGAATATAAAGAGTATGGATGACTATTACATTTTTAAAATATAAAATTTGTAGAAGAAAAGTTTAGAAAATAATAAAATGAGCATACATGTACTTGCTACCAGTTTTATTAGATCTTAACATGGGGTCATATTTACTTTTGATTAAAATAGATTAAAGATGTAGTTGAGTCCCCTGGTATACTCTTTCCCAATCCCTCTCCCTATCCTCCAGAGGTAAGTGTTATCATTAATTTGGTGTCTTTCATTTCTTTGCATATATAATCCTATAATACATTTAAATGTATATGTAAATTATACAAAATATTGTTAAGTCTTTAATTTGTCTATAAATGATATTATATGCTACATACTTTTCTGCAAATTGCTTTTTAAAAAACCCAATATTATGCTTTAGAAATTCATCCATTTATTCACAGGAGATACAGCTCAAGTTCATTTATTTTAGAAATATGCCCTAATTTGGCAACTTCTATTGATGGACATTTAAGCTGTTTATGAGTGTTTCTTATTACAAAGAGAGTTCCACTGAACTTTCTGGAGTACACTTTCTTATATGCATGTATCAGGATATTCTTAGAAGTGGGGATGCTGGGGTATAAAGTCACATGCCTGATGCTTTGCCAGATGGTGTCAGTGGCTCTCCAGAGTATCACCAATAGCATACAAATTTCCATCTCTTTAACATCCCCATCATGAGACTTTCTAAATCTGCATTTGAGATGGGTGTAAAATGTGTTTTGCTATGGTTTAATTTATCTTTCCCATTTACTCATGGGATTCAACATCTTTATACTATTTATTGGCAATTTGGCTTCCTCTTCTGAATGACTTCATCCTTTTGCCCATTATTATCTGGAGATATGTTTCCTTATTAACTTGTAGATTTCCTCATGTACTGTGGAGCCTAATTTTGTCAGGAATGTGCATTACAAATATATTCTTTCAATCTGTGCCTTATCCTTCAGTTTGTTTGGTTTATTTCTTTGAATAGGTATTTTTAATTTGAATGTACTCAGACTTACATATGTCTTCCTTTATGGTTTGTTATGTTTGTTTTTGCTATTTGAGATAAGCTATTTCATTTGGGTTTTCTCTTTTTGTTTCATCGAACATTGCTGTTATCAGAGGGGGTGGGTCAAACATGAATTTTTTGCTCACTCTGGACCCTCTAAATGACTCTTAAAGATGTTTATGAAAGGCCAAAGGGGCATGGTAGTGGTAGATTGAAGGTCACATTGGAGCGCTTTTTAAAAAAATAGCAGACATTTAGTAAAGAGTGGAAGAGAGCTTATAGAAGTAGGAGATGGTTAGTTTAATGCCAGTAGGATGCATATGATTGAGATGAAGAGGCCTAGTGTGCATAAACTGTTACTACATATAATCACACATACTCATTATGTAGATTACATAAAGACCCTGAAAAGCTGGGTAGTGATGCAATAAATGACCAGGGGAGTTACTGGCCCTATATAGGAGGAAGGACAGCATCCCTGCTATTAACACAAGGGAAGAAGCTAGGAAGTGGGAGACACAGCTGGATTTGTATATGAGGAATTAGGAAGATGGACCTCTTCTACTTAATGGCTTCTATTTTCTCTGTAAAACAAAAAGATTTATCATCTGTAGAAACGAGAGGCATTAGGATGGGAGAAGATGGGCTATTCTCCTCCTTTGAAGAAAGTGGGGCAGCCACGTAACATTGTGAAGGATAGTAGAATGAGTGGATTAGAAGACTCTAGTAGGATTGCCAGGAGGGCCCATCTGAAGATCTCTTCTGAAGATCCCACATTTTGCATACACTGGCTATTGTCTTTGCACTGACTCCCCAGTCTCTATCTCATAATGAACCGGAACCTGAAAATTCCACACAGCTTCTGGGGCTTATGGTGGAGGGAAGTGAGGCATAGAGATGCAGCTCACTTAGGGTTCTGTAGTGGGGCTGTCCCCTAAGGGATGGAGGCCACCTGGGGCAGTAGCTACCTGGTGATCATGTGGAGAAATGGCATTATCTCCTTGGGCCTCTTCCAATGGAATAAAAAATACTTATATTTGGCCATTTGATTACTTTTCAGATGTGACTTTGTCATGCTATCATTTTTTTTAAATTAATAGACTATTTTTTGGAGCAATTTTAGGTTTACAGAGAACTGAGCAGAAAGTTCAGAGATTCTCCATATACTCCCTCCCCACCCCCATGGTTTCCCCTATTATTAACATCATGTATTGATGTGGTAAATTTGTTTAAATGGATGAACCAATATTGATACATTATTATCAATTAAGGCCCATAGTTCACATTAGGGTTCATTCACTCTTTGTGTTGCACATTCTATAGGTTTTGATGAATGCATTATGTTATGTATCAACCTCCTCCCCTACCCTCAATCCCTGGCATACACTAATCTTTCAACTGTTTCTGTAATTTTATCTTTTCCAGAATGTCCGTACTGGAATCATATAGTATGTAACTTTTTCAGATTGGCTTCTTTCACTCTGCAACAGAGATTTAAATTTCCTCCAAAGCTTTTTATGACTTGATGGCTCATTTCTTTTTATTGCTAAATAAAATTCCATTTGTACGGATCATGATTTGTTTATCCATTCACTATTTTTTTTCAACTGTAATATATTTTTTTCAAAATTCACATTCACTCTTGAAGGGCATCTTGTTTCTTCTAAGATGAATTATGAATAAAGCTGCTATAAACATTCATGCAGAGGTCTTTGTGTGGACTTAAGTTTTCAACTCAGTTGAGTAAATACTAAGGAGTGTGGCTACTGGATCATATGATGAAGACTATGTTTAACTTTGTAAGAAACTACCAAATTCTAAGTTCTAAGTTCTACCATTTTACATTCCCACCAGCAAAAAAGAAGGGTTTCTGTTGCTCCACATCTCATCAGCATTTGATGTTGCCAGTGTTTTGGATTTTAGTTATTCTAATAGGTGAATAGTGGTATCTCATTATTATTACAATTTCCTTTAATGTAGAGTTTCTTTTCATAAGCTTATTTGCTATCTGTGTATCTTCTTTGGTGAGGTGTCTGTTAAGGTCCTTTGTCCACTTTTTAAATTGAGTTGTTTGTTTTCTTATTGTTGAGTTTTAAGAGTTCCTTCTTCTTCTAGAAGAAAACATAGGTGGTAAGTTTGACAACACTCTTGGCAATATATTTTTTGGATTTTCTCCAAAGGCAGTGGCAACAAAAGCAAAAGTAAACAAATGAAACTACATCAAACTAAAAAACTTCTATACAGTGGAGGAAACCATCAACAGAATAAAAAGACCACCCTCAGGGCACCTGGGTGGCTCAGTCAGTTAAGCGTCTGCCTTAGACTCAGGTCATGATCTCAGGGTCCTGGAATCGAGCCTCGAGTCCCACATCGGGTTCCCTACTCAGTGGGGAGCCTGCTTCTCCCTCTTCTGCTCCCCCTGCTTGTGCTCTCGCTCTCTCTCTCTGTCAAATAAATAAATAAAATCTAAAAAAAAGAGGCCACCTTCTGAGTTGGAGAAGATATTTGCAAATCATATATCCAATAAAGGGCTAATTATCCAAAATATACAAAGGGGCAACTGGGTGACTCAGTTGTTTAAGCGTCTGCCTTCAGCTCAAGTCATGATCCCAGGGTCCTGGGATTGAGCCCCATGTCAGGCTCTCTGCTCAGCAGGGAGTCTGCTTCTCCCTCTCCCTCTCCCTCTGTGCTCTCCCTCTCTCTCCTCTCTCAAATAAATACATAAAAAATTTTCAAAAAGCTTCAGAATATATAAAGATCTTATACAACTCAATAACAAAAAACCAAATAATCTGATTAAAAATGGACAGAGGCTCTGAATAGACATTTTTCCAAAGAAGACATACAAAGGGCAAACTAGCACATGAAAAGATGTTCAACATCACTAATCACCAGGGAAATGCAAGTCAAAACCACAATGAGCTGTCTCATACTTGTCAGAATAGCTAGTATCAAAAAGACAAGGAATCACAAGCATCGAAGAAGTTATGGAGAAAAGGGGATACTTTTATACTACTGGTGGGAATGTAAGTTGGTGCAACCACCATGGAAAACAGTATGTCAGTTCCCTAAAAAAATTAAAAATAGATCTATCATATTTCACTTCTGAGTATTTATCTAAAGAAAATGAAAACATTAATTCAGAAAGATGTATTCATCCCCATGTTCATTGCAGCATTATTTACAATAGCTGAGATACAGAAACAACCCAAGTGTACATGCATGGATGAATGGATAAAGAAGATATGGTATATATACACAATGAAATACCACTCAGCCATAAAAAGAAGGAAATCTTGCCACTTGCAACTACAAGATGGTCCTTGAGGATATTATGCTAAGTGAAATTAGTCAGACAGAGAAAGACAAGTCCATTTGATTTCACTTATATGTAAAATCTAAAAAACAAAACAAATGAAAAAACAAAACAAAACTCATAGATGCAGAGGACAGATTGGTGTTATCAGAGAAGAAGGAGTTGGGGGTAGGGGATAAAGGTGAAGAGAGTCAATTGTATGGTGACAGATGGTAACTAGACTTACTGTGGTGATCACTTTGTAATGTATACATATATTAAATTATTAGGTTGTACATCTGAAACTAATATACTATTATATACCAATTGTTATTAATTTCTAGTTTCATACTGTCATCATCAGGAAATATACTTGGTATGATTTCACTTTTCTTAAATTTGCTAAGACTTGTTTTGTGACCTAACATATGATTTACCTGGAGAATGTTTTGTGTGTACTTTAGAAGAATGTATATTCTGTTGCTTTAGGATGGAATATTCTATACATGTTTGTTAAGTCCACTTGGTCTGTACTTTTATTTAGGTTATTAATTTTCTGTCTGGATGATCTATTCATTGTTGAAAGTGGGGTATTGAAGTATCCTACTGGTATTGTATTGTTGTTTTCTTTTCCCTTCAGATCTGTTAGTATTTGCTTAATATATTTAGGGGCTACGATGTTGGGTGCTATTGTTGTCTTCTTTTCCCTTCAGATCTGTTAGTATTTGCTTAATATATTTAGGGGCTACAATGTTGGGTGCATATATATTTACAATTTTTATACCCTTTTGATGAATTGACTCCTTTATCATTGTATAATGACTTTCTTTGTCACATGTTATAGTTTCTGACTTGAAGTCAATTTTTTTCTGATATAAATAAAGCTACCTCTGCTCTCTTGTGGTTTCTATTTGGATAGAATATCTTTTTCCATCTCTTCACTTTGTCCCTATGTCCTTAAAGGTAAAGTGAGTCTCTTGTTATTAGTACATAGTTGGGTCTATTTTTTTTTCCTTCCATCCATTCAGCCAGTCTATGCCTTTCAATTGGAGAATTTAGCCCATTTATGTTTAAGGTAATTATTGATAGTAAGACTTACTAATGCTATCTTATTAATTATTTTCTGGCTTTTTGCACTTCCCTTGTTCTTTTGCTGTCTCTCTTTGTGGAGTTATGATTTTCTATAGTGGTATGCTTTTTTTTTTTTAAAAAGATTTTATTTATTTATTTGATGGAGGGAGAGCGAGTGAATGAGCACAAGCAGGGGGAGCAGTAGGCAGAGGGAGAGAGAGAAGCAGGCTCCCCACCAGCTAAGGAGCCCAATGCGGGGCTCGATCCCAGGAACCTGGGATCATGACCTGAGCTGAAGGCAGACGCTTAACTGACTGAGCCACTCAGGCACCTCAGTATGCTTCTTTTTATCTTCTGTGTATCTACTGTAGGTTTTTGTTTTGTGTTTACCATGAGGCTTGTATAAAACATCTTAGAGATATTAGAGTCTATTTCAAGCTGATAAAAGCTTAACTTTGATTGCATACAAAAACTATACCCTTTTATCCCCGCTCATTTCTGTTCTTGATGCCACAATTTACATCTTTTTATATTGTGTACGAATTAACAAATTATTTTAGGTATAGTTATTTTTAATACTTTTGTTCTTTAACCTTTATGCTGGAGTTAAATGGTTAATACACCACCATCTTACAGTAATGTAGTCTTCTGAATTTAACTATTTACCTATACGATTGTGTTCTGTATTTTCATATGTTTTCATGTTACTTATTAATGTCTTTTATTTCAGCTTGAAAACCTCCTTTCAGCATTTCCTGTAAAGCAGGTCTAGGGGTGATGAAATCCCTTAGCTTTTTTTTTTTTTTTTTTAAGCCTTTATCTTTTCTTTATTTCTGAAGTACAACTTTGCTTGGTTGTCCCTTTTCCCTTTCAGCACTTCAAATATAATATTCAACTTTCTTCTGGCCTGCAAAGGTTCTGCCTAGAAATCTGTTTATAGCCTTATGAGAGTTTCCTTATAGGTAAGGATTATTTTTTCTTTTGCTGCTTTTAAAATTTTCCCTTTGTTTTTGATTTTGGATAGTTTTATTATGTGCCTTGGAGTAGAACTCTTTGAATTGAAAATTTTGGAAACCTATGAGTTTCATAAAATTGGATGTCCCCAACTCTCCCCAGATTTGGGGAGTATTCAGCCATGATTCCTTTAAATCAGCTTTCTTTCTTTTTATAACTCTCTTCTCTTTCTGGGACTCCAATAATGTGTAGATTGTTTCTCTTAATGATATCCCATATAGTGTGGTATCCATATTCATGTAGACTTTTTTCACTCTTGTTCATTCTTTTTTCTTTGTTTGCTTCTATCTGGATAACTTCAAATAACCTGTCTTTGACTTCACAGATTCTTTCTTATGCTTGATCAAGCCTAATATTGATGCTCTCTATTGCATTTTTCTTTTCATTCATTGTGTTTTTAGCTCCAGATTTTCTGTTTGCTTCTTTTTTTCATGATTTCTAGCCTCTGTTAAACTTCCCATTTTGTTCATGTATTGTTTCCCTGATTTCATTGAATTGTCTTTCTGTGTTTTCTTGTAGCTCACTGAACTTCCTTAAAACAAATATTTTGAATTCTTCCTCAAAACAACTATTTTGAATTCTTCCTCAGGCAAATTGCAGATTTTTGTGTCATTGGGGTTGATTTCTGGAAAATTATTGTGTTTCTTTGGTGGTTTCACGTTTCCTTGATTTTTCACGTTTCTTGAAGTCTTACATTGCTGTCTTTGCATTTGAAGAAGCAGTCACCTCCTTCATTCTTTCCTGACTACCTTCAGGAAAGAAATACTTTCTGTCAGCCCTGCTAGGGATTCTGAAGCTTTCTTAGATATTTTCTTTGTGTATGCCTGCTCCACATTTCTAGTTCCCTCTTAAGATTGTATGCTTTTCCTAGATCTTGTAAAGCCAGCCTGGGTGCTTTCTCTATGGCGTTGCTAAATGCTCAAGTCTATGTATTTTCTCCTAGTCCTGCAGGGTCTGGCTGACTTTCTGTGCCTGCTTACTAATTGTTGGCAAAAACTTGCACTTGTCTCCCTCAGGAGTACACACAGGGAGTGAGCGACAGGGTGGGAGTTCGTATGGGTGAGGCATGTGGAATGTTGGGGGGCCTGTGGGCAAGTTAGGGGATCCACAGGCAAGATGTCCCTAGTGGCTCAAAAGCACGGTTTCTGATGGAATCTGCAAAGTGGTTAGTAGGACCTACATGTCTTAGATGCCCTGCAAGAGCTCTGGCTGCTGTTCTCCCAGCCTATCCCCACCCCAAGGCATGCAGCACACATCAGTATTCTGCATGGGGCAAGAAAGAAATGGGCTTCTTTGGCAGTGTTTTTGCAAAGCTGTGGAACCCAGGTGCTCACTCATATGCCCTAACTTCCCCCGTGGGAGAGAGCTGGACTGAGAATATCTGTCTTGGCATGGAGCTGTGCCACCTTGGGGAAAAGGGATGTGAGTAAAATGGCACTGTTCCTCTAACCCTCTTTGATGTGTCCAATCTTGGATATTTTTTTGTTCCAACAGTGTGCTGGAACTTCTCTGCTGAACTCCTGGACTTCCATAAATATCCTCTCACCTGTGAGTGATTGTTAAAATTGGTGTTCTTTGGGGGGAAGACAGTAGGGAACTCCTATTTTGCCATTTTAGTGATATCACTCTCTTATATCTGCTTAGTCATTTCTAACATTCCCCTATTATAAAGAATGCTGTGATAAGCTGCATTGTGTGGAGCCTTTCTCTACATTAAAGAGTATTTCTCTGGAATATTTCCTAAAATAGAAATTACTAGCTGCAAAGTAAAAGCAGTTTTAATGGTCCTGAGTTATACTGCCAAATTGCTCTCCTGAAAGGTTCTGCAAAATTACAGTTCTGATAGCAAGACACAAGCCTGTTTGTTTCATTTCACTTCCCATCAATGAATATTACCTAAAAACATTTGTTAATTTCATGGGATATATTATGATTTAAAGTTTTGAAACTCTATAGCATCCTATTTGTCCTCAAATATATGGGCTTGCATATCACTGCAGCAAGGAGAAAGAATATTTCTCATCTTGCTGTTGTTTAGTAGATATTAAAATGAAAAAAATTCCAACACACTTGTGTTTCTTTTTCTGTGATGTATATAATTATTGGTACACACATTTTCAAAGCAAAATCATTAGCTGATTATCTCAAGATAAACAAACATTCAATCAAATGTCATTAGTATTCACATTGGAAACAAGCAGCATTTTCATTGTGAGCCATCAAGATTGCCCAATCTGTAGGGAAGAGATGAAACAGAGACAATTGCTAAAGGAACTAACAGCACAGCACTTTTAAGGATCCATAAAGAGCACGTAGTTCTGCTTCCTGAACACCTGTTTTCATTTGTGCTTTCAAATTGAAAGAAGTTTATAATAAGCCTTGACAACAGTAAGGGCCATATGTGTAAGACAATCATTGCTTTAGCCTGTGGCTTGCCTATAAGAGTTGTGGTTGAGAAATACCATTTTACACTCTGTAATAGGAAGCACTAAGAACTACTTTTCTTTTTTGTGTGTGTTTAGGAGTTCTCCCATGCACCTGTGCATCGGCATTGGCATCTACTTAAACATTTGCCAAATATATGATTTGGGGAAACAAGCTCTAGTAAGAATAAGCATATGCTAATGGTTTGAGGCTAAGGTTTTTGTTTTGTTTTGTTTTAGTAAATCATCTCCTTGAAACTTTAGCACCAATCTCTGGGAAGAAGGAGCCTTGGAGGAGACAGAGCTGAGCCCAGGATGGTCCTCTGGTATGTGGTTGCAAGTTAAGTTCATTGAATCCAAAGCTCTTGCTCTTTCGATACCAGGATGTTTGTCTCTCCTTTCTCAAATAAGGTCCACAGCGAACACTTTACTCACCCTGCTTTCCCTGGTAGCTCAAGGTGCCACTGTAAATTTGATGGGTTCCATAAAATTTCATGGGTTTTATGGCCTCCATCCAAAGGACCCTTTTGTGCTCACCCAAAGACAAAATCCAAGTACAAGGAGGAGTGTTGTGAGTGTAGGGCTTTTCATTTCATGGGGACTGCATACATTTGACTGATAAAAATGATGTGGTTTGGGGATTATCTTTGCACGTGAGAGCAATGCTAGTCACTACCTCTTGGAAAGCCAGTCTGCATCTCCTTTGCCAAGCTCAGAGTTGGTTGCATTCACCTCTGTTCTGGACTTTGTGTCATCTATGGGCATGTACTTGGCCAGCCATTCACCTTGGTCTGAGAGGATATAACTACTGAGCTGGAGGGAGGCCAGGCAGTCAGTTTGGCTCTCTCTAGAAAGAGTGGCAGTATCTTAGACACCTTGATCTTATCATATGACAGATGGAGACAGCTTCTTTAAGAAAGAAAACAATAGGAATAGTGTTAGAATAATTTAAGACTCTGTGCCAGAATTAATGTTGGTCCTGGCTCCATATTAACTTGCTTTTTGTTTTGAGTAGACCCCTTAAACACTCTCTAGGTTTTCTCAAGTTGTCTCAGTTTTCTTACTTGTGCAATAGGGATAAGAACTTGGACAAATCATAAAGTTTTGCTAAATCAAGTGAGATAATAAGTGGGGAAGTACTTTGTAAAATTAAAGCTATATGTGAGTTGGTTGTCTAGATAGCTGTGTTCTCAAATCTTACATTTCTCTTCCCTTTGTCCTATGACTCCTCATTATCCCCTTGCCCCCCAGGTGCATCACAGAATTCTGTCAGAAATGTCAGGCTAAGGTGATTTCCATCCAGAGAGCAGCTTGGAGAAGTCAGCTCCCTGCAGTAAACACTGCAGGTATGAATGTTCTCAGTTCTATAAATGAGCGTCTAATTCATGACAGCTCATACCCCTTAACTGCTTTCATCTCTGATAGTCTAGCAAAGAATTACCTTTGCACTGTTTCAGCTGATAGAAAGGAAATTGCTGTTTTGTGGTTATTTGTTTGGAATTAGGCAGCAGAAAAGAAAACATCAGTACCCTGCTAGGCAAGCCATAAAATGGGATTTATCCCTTCAACCTATTGTAAAATTAGAAGACCCAATAAAACGGGGAGCACAGAACACACTTTCCAGAAATAAAAGATAACAGAACATATGGTAAATTGAGTAAATGGTGGATGGTAGTGTTGTGAGAGCCAAAGAGGAAATTGCAAGAGTGTAGATATTTCAGCAAACTCTTAATTCAGGACCCTGACTGTGCACTGGAAACTTGTTTTCTTTAAGACTACATGGTTCAAAGACAAGTGTTCAAGCTAGATCTTAAAATGAACAAGGCAAGAATGGCCCTTGAATGGACATAGGTTAATTCTTTCCAGCTATCCATTCAACAGCGTTTGGACTTACTTTTAAAAAAACTTGGTATTTTTCCTTTGTCCCTCTACTCCCTTGGGAATCTAGCTAATGGGAACTCATGTTTGTGTTTTCATCTCAGACTTATTGTTGGCAGAAAGCAGACTTCGAGTGGACCAAGAGTGGGAAGGAGTTGGTTGGGAGCCCTGTGAGCCATAGGGCAGTAAATAGATTGATGCAGCCTGATTGACGTGCTTGGTTCAGTCTGTTGTATAACAGGAGATCCTCAACTATGGAGTTGGAATGCAAGGCTTCTTGAAAAAGATTGATCCTGTGCTTTCCTGAGAAAGAGCAATTAATAGTTCTGGTCAAATCAGTCTCACAAGGCTTTTGTGTAACCTGAGGACTGTCTAGAGGCCTGTGCCCATTTTGAAGGGCATTTTGAAGGACTACTGTTAAACTTTGGTAAAATTTCTAACTTGTATCCTTCCTATCTGGAGAAAGAAAGTAAAATTCTTAAAAAAAACCAAACAAACAAAAAACAAACCAACAACAACTTGTTATTTTGAACCAGCTTTAAACTCCCAGAAAAGTCTAACTAATACAAAGAGTTTCCATATATCCCTCACCCAGCTTCCCCTAATGTTAACATTTTATATAACTATAGAACAATTACTAACACCAGGAAATTAACATTAGTAGAATACTTTTAATGAAATGAAGACTATGTGTTTTTTATTTCTCCTTATTCTCCTGTAAACTGTAACTTCTAGGTTGACACTTGTTTTTCATGACCTTGGTGCGTTTGAAGAGTTTTGCTGTTATTTTGCTGGATATCACTCAATTTGGGTTTGTCTGATGATTTTTCCTGAATGGCCTGAGGTTATACACTTTTGTTAAGAATACTAGAGAATGAAGCTGTGGCCTTTCTTAGTGTATAATATCAGGGGGTTCCAGGTGTCAACGTGGTCTAATTACTGGTGATGTTGACCTTGATTACTTGGTGAAGGTGGTTTCTGCTGAGGTTTCTCCATTGTAAGGTTATTACCATTCCTTTTGTAGTTAGTAAATATTTTGGGGAAGATACATAGAAACTGTGCAAATCCTGTTTCTCCTGAAACTCTTGCTCACTAATTTCAGCACCCATCACTGGATCTTTCCTGGAACAAATATTGTTGTAGGGTTTACATAATGGGGATGATCTGTTTCCTTCTACATTTACCAATTGGTGTTTCCTATAAGGGAGGGCTCACCCGTTTCCTCCATTTAGTTATTGATTATATCAATTTTAAAAATTCATATCAGTGAGAACTCAGGGATATTTATTCTATGCCTATGTGTAATAACCTAATACCTTCACTTTCTATTTTGTTCCTCAAATGGTTCCAGCCTTGTGTTTAGGATCTTCTTCAGGTTGGCTCCTGTGGTCTTTCTACAAGCCTCCATCTTTTTTGAGCATTTCCTGATTTTCTGGCACCACAGGATGCTCCAGGCTCATCTTGTATTTTCCTTGCTCTTGTCCTGGAGTTAACTACTTCACAAAGAGCCGTGTGTGTGTGTGTGTGTGTGTGTGTGTTTAATTGGTGAAAGTTGGTTAGAAACAAAATCAGAGCACTAAGCATGTTTATCATTTCTGGGTGTCACTTCTTCTAGATCTCCCAGGAGAGAGTGGGAAAAATTTGTGCATGTGCTAACCCATGCGTATACACACATCTACATCTATCATTTACCTGTATACATATATATATATGAAAGCCATGACTTTATATTGATAGTTCAGATTTCCATCCACCAACATGGGTCCCCCTTGGGCTTTCTCCCTTTCCTTAAGTTGTAACTGTTTTCTCTAACCGTGATGAACCTGGTTCTCATTAGCTTCAAAATATTCCTTGTTTGCTCAATTTTAGTATGCGCATGGATTAGTTTCAGATTCACTACCCATACCCCAGTGAGAAACACATTTGCTGATTAGATTACAGCATTTATGTATGGTTCTTTTTGTCTTAATTCCTACAGTATCCAGGCAAGATGCTGCTTTCCAAAGTCACCTAGGTCAGTCTTCCTCTCCCCCCTTCAGTGTGGTTATGGATGGTATTCATTTGGAATATGGCTTTTAAAACAAAACATATGCTCAAGTTCACATGCCAAGGTGAGCGTGCTTGTGAGGGCTTCTGTCTCAACTGGCTTCCTCTTTTCAATCAGATCTGCTACTGCAGCCTTCCCATGTGCACCTACCAGCCTCTTCGCCAAGCCTGGGTTTTGTCACACACTATGGTCCTTGTTTGGAGAGCTGCACATGGTCTGGGTTCGTAGGCCTGTTCAGGACTCCTGGACACCCCAGCACGAAGGACCTTTGGCATGTGCCAGAACCCTCCTGCCTCTGCTTTGTGGGGACTGCTCATGCCCAGCTGAAACCCTGACTCAGGCTGGGCCTCTGGGGGTGCCTCAGTATGGGTTGGGGCAGGCCCAAGACATCTCAGGCAATGGTGTGGGGTGGGTTTGTACCTGGGCATCAGGGACCCTTCTGCCTGCCTGTTGTCCTTCAGATTGCTCCAGTGTCTATGAGCTTTGTACCTAGGGGCACAGTGTGGGTTTCTCGCTCGTTTCCCTTTGGAGCCCTGAGCAATTTAAAAAAAACTAAGAATCCCCAAACAGCCGGCTAGGAAGCTATGTCCAGTAACCCTGCTTGCAAGAAAGAGGGAGGGCAAAAGCCTCCTGCTGCTGCCCTAGGCCTTCACAGTTGGGGCCAAGGTCACCCTCTGCCTACAGGTCAGCAGGACCAGGGAAGGAAGGCCGAGGAGAAATCCCCTGCAGAGGAAGCCCGGGAGGAGAAGCTGAGTTCTTGGGGAGGTTAAAGGGGAAGAAGTGTGTGAGTGAGGACAACCAGTCTCCAACATGAAAGTGTGGTTGTAAATTCGTTTATGTACAACACGACCCAAGTCTACTGTGGTTTCTGGTAGACTTTTCTCTCTTTAGACTTGAAGTTGCTGAGGGCAAAGAGATTTTTTTTTTTTTTCATTATCTATGTCCTTAGAAAACACATCAGTTGAAGAAATGAAATAAAAAGATGAGTTTTAAGACATAAGTGTCCTTAAGGAAAGGATTACCAGAGTTGGGGTGGTCATGGATGCCTGTGCTGGGCAAGAGGAGCTTCATCTGGATCGCAGAGGTGGGAGAAGGAAGACAAGTAGGTGGGGAGGGAGAACACATTCGGTGGCTAAGGAATTGAATGGACATGGGGAATGATGGGGAATGAGGTTGGTATAGTTGATTAGGACCAAATCCTGGAGAGAGAGTAGAAGTTGTAATAGTTAGAAATTGGACTCTGTGGTCAAACAGAAGTGTTTGGTTTCATACAAGCTTATATTTGGTGGACTTTTTACTGTTACAATATATGTTCCTATACTTGAGATAGTTAAAATAGTTCTGAGGTTCAGGTGTGTGTGTGTGTGTGTACCTGTCTGTCTCTTTATCTTCTATCTATCTATCTATCTATCTATCTATCTATCTATCTATCTATCTATCTATCTATCCATCCATCTATCATCATCATCTTCCATCACCAATTTATCTGGGGTGGCAGTCAAGTCTATAAAGTTGTAAAGTTTGGAGTCAGTCTGTTAGAGGTTGATTCGTGTCTCCAACACTTCCTCTCTACATGACCTGAGACAGGCCACTTCACCTCTCAGAGTCCCAGTACTCTTGATCTGTAAAGTGGGCCTGGTAACAACAATAGTTGGGCCACAGAGTTGCTGTGTGAGCAGTGTGGTGGGGTACCTGGCTCTGGGAAGGACTAATGTCCTCCAGTGCTGTCATTACCAATGACACCAATTCTGCAGGGAAATGTTGCCTCTTGCTCCCATGTTCAAGCAGGAAGAGTTGATATTTCTGAAAAAAGGAAGCCATGTTTCGGGAAAGTTGATCCCACAGCGTGCGGGATGGGCTAATGTGAGGTGACTGTTTGAGTAGCCAGTTGTGGATACAAATCATGCACACCCGAAAACACAGCGACACAAGAAGATAAACAAGTCCCAGGTGAGTCTAGGTGAGTGGGACAGACAGGGCGAGCCCCTGAGAGGGTGGTGAGGTAAAGAACGGGAGGAGAGAGGAGGCATGAAGAAAGAGGTGAGATCTGAGGTCGGTTCATCCTGAGCCTGACCCTGGTTTTGGTCAAACAAAATATCTTTTACTTATATTTAAGATGGAATTCTGGGAAAGCCTCATGGAAGAGAAAGTGGAAATATCCTATAACACCACCTCCTCCTAGCATTATTCTATGCTTCTTGAGAAAATAGGATTTTCCTTGCCCTTGCCTAGTGCCACTCATTTTGGGATGACAGCAAGCCCTCCTGATGATTTGTTAGCAGCTAGTTAAAAGGTGGGCATTCCCCTGATTCTTGAAGGTAACACTATGGAGGGAAGGTGAAGGTGCATTTTATCCCTTGCACCTACAAGGACGTGGGAAAATATCTCTGGAACAGTATGTATGGGTTTTTATGAACAAATATGGTATTTGGTGAGGTACTGCAGCTGCAGTATTAATTTCTTGGTGACTGAATAAAAACAATAAAACTAAGAAATGTGTAGATGTGTCCAAGCAGAACTGGGCAGGCCTAAGGATGCCCACTTAGCCATGGAGAGCTCTTCACCTGGGACAGGATTGTGACTACATTTGTCATTTGGTTTCACGTGGCTTGGGTGCTTCTCCTTTAAACTGCCCGAGGGTTTCCACGGAGCTAATTACATACCATTTATTAAACAACCATAAGTTATCTGTGTGCATGAATATATGTTATTGCTACCAGAATCTCACCAGAATCCAACCAGAATCTCACTGTAGTGCCTTTCTGATCGGAACTTCAACCTCTTCTGTTGCTGGAGAGAAGTGTCTCTTTTGCTCTTGTTTCTAATCTAATTCTTCTCCCTCTTCCCCCTTATCCTTTGCTTTCTGTGATTCTCGTGTGGAATCAGCACCGCACACAGGCAACTTAGATCTTATAGCAGAGATGATGCCTTAACTGCAAAGACTTCTCCTATCCCACGATCCTATATCTCCCTCCACCTTGGTGGCTGCTCCTTGTATTTCTATCTCATTACATGTAATGGGTTGAGTCCTCTCCAAATTCCTATGTTGAAGTCTTAAACCCCCATCACTCAGAATATGACCTTCTTTGGAAGTAGGGTCATTGCAGATGTAATTAGTTAAGATGAAGTCATACTAGAGTAGGGTGGGCTCCTAATCCAATATGACCAGAATCACTATAAAAAGGGGAAATTTGGACACACACACACACACACACAGGGGAACTTCATGTGAGCAGGAAGACAGAGACTTGAGTGTTGAATCTAAGTCAAGTGACACCCATGATTTCCAGCAGAGCACCAGATGGTGGGGGAGAGGCAGGAACAGATTCTCAGATCCTCACCATCCTCAGAAGGAACCAACCCTGCTGACACGTTGATCTCAGACTTTCAGCCTCCAGAATAAGAATTTATTGTGAAACAATGCATTTCTCTTGTTTAAACCATGCAGTTTGTGGTACTGTGTTATGGCAGCCCTTGCAAATGAACCCTCTACAATTCTTTTTTTTAGGGGGGGCATAGTGGGGGAAAAGGGCAAAGGGGAGGGAGAGAGAGAATATTAAGCACGGTCCCCGCCCAGCATGGAGTCTGACTCAGGGCTTGATCTTACCACTCTGAGATCATGACCTGAGCTGAAATCAAGAGTCGGACACTTAATCAACTGAGGCACCCAGGCACCCCAAACCCTCTGCATTTTTATGTGTTCTTCATGTATGCATGCATTTCATCCCCTTTCTTATTCCAGAAATGACTTGGATGTTGGTACCAAAGAGTCAGTAAATCTTGAAAAAGAATGATATTGGTGTTATAGAAAGGAAACTGGAGGAAGTAAAGGCAAAAATATGACAATGAACTCATTGTTTCCCTTAACATGTATTATGAATTATATTAATTTGGAATTAAAAAAAGGTATATTGACATTTAAACCTATGAAAAAGCTCATGTCTTCAAAGACTTATTGGTCAAAGTTCTGACTCTAGCAAAAAGCTACCCTGGGAGCTCGGTGAAGGCAGTGGCCCTGTTTGTCTGGTTATTACTGTATCCTTGGTACCAAGTCCATACCTGGCACATAGTTGGTGCATAATACATAGTTATTGAGAGCCTGCTTATCTAGGAAAATGAATTTGGTCATTCGGCAAAATAGAAACCATGTGATGAAAGCAGATGCTGCCATTTGAGTGAGAAAAATGTTACATTCTAACTTTGATCTGGAAATGTGTATTATTGGTTCCTACCTGACCTTTGGGGGATTATTCATTAAGCATTCACCAAACATCTAGCTACAGAAGGCACACAAAAATAGTATTACATACTTGCTGGCCTCAAGAAGCTTATGATCCAGTTAAGGAAACTAGATTTGAGTGGAGATCTATGGTCATAACATAATAAACTGCCCAAATGTCTCACTGTTGGTAATGCTGTGGGGGTCCAAAGGAGAGACGTGGGTGTGGCCAATGGGGTTCATGGAGAAGGTGGAATGAGGTCTCCCTGAGGTTGTATCTTTTCATGTGTGTCCCCAGGGTACCAGAAAGCCTGGACCTCAAAAAAAGCTTGTTGAATAAATGAATGGGTAAGTATGAGGTTGTTTCCTGGAATTGCTAGGTTTACGGTGGAGATGGAGGGTGGTCAGGGCCGGCCTCATGGGTGTGTTACCCTTACGGTTACACAGGACCCCATGATCTGAAGGGCCCCATGCTTGGTTAATGTGCTTCTTGACATCTTGACATTCTTTTTTTTTTTTTTTTTAAGATTTTATTTATTTGCGAGAGAGAGAATGAGAGACAGAGAGTATGAGAGGGTGGAGGGTCAGAGGGAGAAGCGGACTCCCTGCTGAGCAGGGAGCCTGATGTGGGACTCCATCCCGGGACTCCAGGATCATGACCTGAGCCGAAGGCAGTCATTTAACCAACTGAGCCACCCAGGTGCCCGACATCTTGACATTCTTTATGACTTTTAAACAAGGGGTCCCCCATTTTCAATTTTCACCAGACCCCACAAATTATGTAGCTGGTCTTTCATGTGCTTAAGTAGCATCCACACTTATAGGGCATGAGGAGGCCAGTGTGAGCATTTGTATGGATGTCATGGAGGAGCAATGAGAGCCTAGGGTGACGGAGTAAGGTGGGTATAGGAAGAATGAAGGCCAGCCTGGGAGCCAGTGTGTTTCATGAATGAGACTTGCTTGAGTGGCACAGTGGTTTTAATAAATAGAATTTTGAATTGTGTTGGGAAAAGACCCAAGCTAATCGGGTTATTGAAAGCTCTTAAGCTCTTCTTGGTAGAAGTAGTCACTGAAGAGGTTGACATGGGTGAGGAGGGATAGCTTCTCCCAAACCTTCATACTTGTTTCACTACCAAGTGTTAACAAGAGAGCAAACCTCAGAAAAAATTCAACCACACATACTGACATGAACTGAACAACCATTCATTAAAAGGCAGGCCCAAAACAAGTGACAAACTTTTCCTATAAGTTTGATGAAAACCCTGGGCTTATCTTTTTGGGGGCTCAGTCCATCACTTACCATCAAGGGTTTATCCAAGATTGGCATGAAATATTGCAGGGCAGGATTCTTTCGCCTTATAGCTGGCATTGGGTGACTGATGGTCAAACACAGGGCAACTTGGGGATAAAGTCTTTGATGTTATCCTAAGGACAAAGGATACAGGCCTCTCTGGGTACTTGCATCCTGTTTACACAAAAATGGACAGTGTCTACAATATTTTGGCTAATTCACATATCTTGAATACCTCTATCTTTACCAATGAGAGCCCGTTTCTAACGTCTATCCTGTTTCAACAGGCCACTATTTTCTCCAATCCAAACTTCTTCCTGACATTCAGAATGATCACTAGAGAAGATAAAAGCATTAGTTGAAATGTGAGACAGGAGCATTTATGGCAGCTGTTTCTAGAATCAGGTAGGTCAGGCTGTCAACCCAGGACTGTGGGTCACCCCAGGACTGTAGTTCTGATGTTTGAAAGGTTAGTTAGCTTGAGCTAACACACATAACATCATACTACCTCTTCTGAAGTGTCTTTTTTTTATCCTTTTTAAAAATGATTTTATTTATTTGTCAGAGAGAGAGAGAGCACAAACAGAGGGAGGGGCAGACAGACCAGGCAAGGGAGAAGCAGGGTCCCTGCTGAGCAGGGAGCCTGATGCGGGACTCGATCCCAGGACCCTGGGATCATGACCTGAGCCGAAGGCAGACGCTTAACTGACTGAACCACCCAGGTGCCCCTCTTCTGAAGTGTTTAAAGAGAAAGTGCCAAACCCCAGGACAAATGCTTTGATAGGTCCTGCCAGTTCAGTGCAGTCCAGACCACTCCCTATTGTGCTTCACCCTGGGGTTTCTGTCATTTGTGCCCCATTTGGATCCTGTACCCTGTAATTCTGTGGGTGCTCGTGAGGAAAGCCAGGTGAGGGAGCTTAGAGCTGACTCAGTACCTGACACTGGCAAGCCATGCTAAAATTGAAACGTAGGGGAGCTCATGGAAGGTGAAGAGATGCACACTCCCATGATAGGATTAATGCCCCAAATCCGCCATTACTGGCTGTGTGCATCCGGCTGCTACTTCATCTCCCCAGAGTGGGGTGTCCTCATCTATAAAATGTATAGACAGGATGAGATGTTCTTCTTTAAAAATTATTTATTTATTTGACAGAGAGACAGTGAGAGAGGGAACACAAGCAGGGGGAGTGGGAGAGGGAGAAGCAGGCTTCCCACTGAGCAGGGAGCCTGATGCGGGGCTCAATCCCAGGACCCTGAGATCATGACCTGAGCCGAAGGCAGACACCCAACTGACTGAGCCACCCAGGCGCCCCTGGATGAGATGTTCTGTAAGGACTCTTTTAACTACCCCAAATTACTTTTCCATATTCTACTGTGTGGACCCAGGCAGCATAGACTCTTTGTGGAAGGAACATGGGCAAAAATTCTAAGTGGAAAGACACATGAGATTTTTAAAAATTTGCAAACAAATTATCTGTAAAAATGCCCCTCACAGTGTGGAACCACTCACTGGTTTCTTGAATCCTACCCATGACTTAGTGCTATAATGGACATTGCTGTGTGGTACATTTCATCCTATTTATTTATGCATACATACATTTATTAGACTGCCCACCTCAGATAGGATTTAAGGTAAATTCTTCCACTTTCCCTCTTCCTAATGTTTTCATAATTTTCATGCAGAGCACTAGGTGGCGATGTTGTGTTTTTAAAATCACTTTTCTTTTTCCACACTATTGGTGAGATACTACTTAAAAATAACTACATTTTCCATTTTAGCTCATCTTGAAATCATACTTCCTCATTGTTTAAAATGTGATAAGAACCCTTCATTCTTAAGCTCAGAGGCATTACAAATTTTTGCTGTTGTTGTTCTTCAAGATAACAATCCCAGTAGCTAAGTCAAGTAAAATTAAATAAAATCTATTCTATGGTATAAAAGGAATATGAACTTTCCCTGAAAAGGGAATTTAGACTTCATCCTGAAAGTAGTTAGAGAATTGACAGATTCCATATTCTCTATGGAGAAGAGTGTCAAACCCAGTTTTAATCTTTTTTCAGTGTATCTGTTTTCAGAGAGAGGGAGTGGGAGAGAGGGAAAGAGAGAGAGAGAGAGAGAGAGAGAGAACCACAAACCTATTTTAGAAAGCAAAGACTATTTTATTTTTTATTTTTTAAAGATTTTATTTATTTATTTGACAGAGACAGAGAGAGGGAACACAGGCAGGGGGAGTGGGAGAGGGAGAAGCAGACTCCCCGCTGAGCAGGGAGCCCAATGCAGGACTCAATCCCAGGACCCCGGGATCATGACCTGAGCCGAAGGCAGACGCTTAACGACTGAGCCACCCAGGCGCCCCGCAAAGACCATGTTAGGTCATCATCATAATATAATTTTTGGAAAGGAAAGACGTTAATCTATCTGAAAGATAACTCTTTGCAAATAAGGAAAATCACCCAGGGCATTGCTTTCCACAGTGAGAGTGAAACCAGAAAGAAAGAGTACATTAGACCCAGAATTTTCTGCGGCATGATAATGAAGAGTATGGACTCACCTTTCCCACAGACACTGTTTCTAGAAACTACCACTTTAGGGGGAAAGTTATTATTTTTTTTGTTGTTTTTATTTATTTATTTATTTATTTATTTATTTATTTATTTATTTATTTATTTATTTATTTATTTTTTGAAAGTTATTTGTATGTTTAATAATCTGAGACTGGTTTTCTACAAGTACTGACATTGGGCAAGTCAGGGGTGGGGTGGGGAGGGAAGATGGATAATGGGGTACTAGTCTTATTCGTTCAGTTATTTATGTTGCAAATCCTCACTTACTGATAAACACACACCCAGCCACAGTTGCAGAGTGCCTCTGGGAAGCAGTTTAAAACCATGCACAGGGAGCTCCTGGGTGGTGCAGTCAGTTAAGTGCTCGACTCTTGGCTTTGGATCAGGTTGTGATCTCAGGGTCATGGGATCGAGCCCGGTGTCAGGTTCCTGCTCAGTATGGAGTCTGCTGGACTTCCTCTCTCTCTCTCTCTCCCCTCTACTCTACCCCCCTGAACTCTCTCTCAAATTAATAAATAAATCTTTAAAAAAAATTCATTTTTTTTTCTGGCTCTGCCCGGCCATCCTAACTTCATAGGTAGGGCACCAATTTTTCAGGATTTTGACTTTCTCCTTAGTTAAATGGGGGTGGGGCTCCCAACTCCTAGAATTGTTGTGATGACTCAATAATAATGATTAAGTACAGTGCATAGAACATAGTAGTAATATTGTTGTTTTCCTTTTCTTTCCAAAGGTTGACCAAAAACGACCCTAAAGTCACCTGACCTGAATTACTGGCCAAAGTGATTTCACATTCAAAGTCACTGTCCCTTTTAAAACCACATGCACCTCTCCCCCACAAATGAAAAGCAAAACGAACAAATAAAAAACCCCCAATATACCAGGCTACAAACTCTGCAAGTGACTTAATCCTGTAATAGGTACTTTTAAAATACTGGCTTAAATGTCAGAAATTCCCCAGAGACATAAAGATGAGTATGAATATTGAAATTTGGCTTTGATTTGATTTTCCAGACTTGCTTACTTTGTAGATGTAAAGTCTAGGTAAGCATAAATAATTTCATTTACTTGGTCTAATTGGACAAGTAAAGACTGAAGTGATGTCAGAATCGACTGTGCTAGACACTAGTCACCACAATATTTGAAATAACGAAGCTTTGTTTCATGCATATATGAATTTAGAATTTTTGTTAGATTTGCTAGATGTTGAGATTATTATGTCATATGTCCATATGAATTTATATGTATTCCTCTAAATCGATTGTCCTAGAACCAGCATCTATGAAAGAGGTAAGTCCTTTCACTGATATTATAAGAGAAAACACACAATGCACAGAACAGGTGACTATCCAGCCCCAAATGTCAATAGTGCTGTAGTTGGAGAAATCCTGGCTTAGAAAGAAATTCCTGATGGTGGAGCTCGGTCCCCTCTGGTCTGGGTTAATATTGTGAGGTGATAACAGGATATCTGGGTCTCCGGGAAGCACATTTCTGTAATGAAATGATACACAATGTTCATACTCTTTGCTCCTGTTTATCGTTGTGTCCACAAGAAATGAAAGCTCCTAGCTTTTTAGGGATTTTGGAAGGCTATTGTAGAAGACTTCAGTGATCTTTTTAAGAAAATTATACAAACTAACCACTGTATACTACTAGTGCTATGTGATGGTTCTAGCATAGTGCAAACTGTCATTCTGAATGAGTCTGTTAGAAATAATTCATGTCTTATTAGCATATGAAACAAGAGAGAAGTGTTTTTTTTAAACCAATGTTCAGTTGAAGAGGTACTGGGAAGCAGGCTCTGGGGATAGGCTGGGGAGTAACAATACACTCACTGACTTCAGAAAACCAACAGTCCTAGGACAAAGACAACTGTGAATCAAATCATGACCTGAATCAGTGTAAAATTGCAGTGGGCTGGGTGCCGTGCAGGAGAGGAAACTGGTCTCCAGGAGCGGAAGGTAGAGAGGTGTCGGGTGGAGGTCACTGAGCAGGTCAAGGAGGTCAAGAAGGCCGGCATCATCAGGGGAGGGATGGGGGAGTCGCTGGAAGGTAGAGTGGGGAAGGCAGAAGGAGGAAGCCGGGTTAGGAGTTTAGATCTTTATCATAAGAGTAGTAAGAAGCATTAATTAATCAGAAGCATGAGATAATCAGTTTTTCTTTTTTTAAAAAATCACGCTGGTTGGAGGATGGAAAATGGATGGCATGAAAATAATTATACTGTTCTTATTCCCATTATCCAGGTGATATCCAGTGTCTCTCCCCAGTCCCCAGTCGCACGAAGGAGAGGCCTTGCCTGTACGATCCTGAGCTGTAGACAGGCTTCTTAACTGGGTTGATGTACCGAACCAATGTGAAAATTCTTAAAGTGATATCCCGAAGGTGGGGTGAGGTCTGAGTTGGAGCAATTGGTCTAAAACCAAAAATCCATGCGTACAGATAAAAAGAATAAACCAAGATGGGAACTAAGGCAGGAAATTCAATGTTGGAGAAACACACAAGTACTAGCAAGGGAGAGCCTGGAAGGATCATCAGACCATGGCAGGCAGGCTTCCTGTGACTTTTTCTGGATACAGCAGAGCAGGTACCTTCCCCAGATGACCTCTCTCTCTTATGAAGCGGGGGAGCCAGGGTATCCTCGGGTTCGATCAACAAATTCTCTTATGGAGTTCTTGCACATTTCTGATGTAGAAATGTGAATTTCCCAAATCACCATTCCAGTGGGCATTTCCCCCTGGTGTACCAATGCGGGACCTCCATGGTATCACCAGGAATCCAGTAGTCTTTGTTTAAGATTTTCTGGATCCGCTGCTAGGCCAGGCTGCTGGAGTGCATGGTGGAATAGGGGATCTTAGCAGGTTGGGAGAGGCAGGCAGTTGGCAAAGACATGGCAAATGCCCGTGGAAGGGGCAGTGGCATAGAGAGGCCAGAGGATTGATGACCTTGTTATCTCAGAGGTTTTATGTAAAGGAATAGCACAAGAATGGATTTCTCCACCAAGGTAATGTGGTCTCATCCTAGTTCTAATATTTAGGGTTTTCTCCTCTTTTTATACGGTTCTGTGTTTTTGATAATCCAGGCCCCACACTCTACTTTTTGTTTTATTTATTTTTTTTGGAAAGACACTGAGTGTCCTGGGCTATCAACTCGGGGCTGTCCTCTCGAGCAGGGACACCGTGCCGCACATGCACATGAGGCATCATGCACACACAATGAAGTCTCTGTGAATGATGCCTCCTGGCGTTGTTCTGTGCACAAACCACACAGCCACACATGGCAACTCTGCTTCTGGGGTCCTCTGGTGGAACTCAGGAAACCAGAAAGCACGTCTGGGGTCCTGCTGGGTGGCCCACAGGGGATGTGCTGACAGTTGTTGCCAGCAGCCCCCTCACCTCCTGCAGTGATGGGAAGAACACAGGAGTCTACCTCTGAGTGATGAACTCAGGCAAATGAAGGGCTGAGCGGCAGGCTTGATTTCCTTCTGCTCCCTGGAAGGTGGAGGTCATCTCACTGCTCAGTGTGGGTCTCTCTCTGCTCCCCTAGATCCTGTCTGTCCCCTCATCTCAGCCCCTAACGTCTACCCACATTGCTCCCAACACCTCCTCTCTCACCACCTCCTCTATGCAGCCCTCATCTGGTCTTCCTGGGAAGGGGGAGCTCTTGCTTCTCCCTCTGCTCTGTTTACATTACTTTTTATGGCACATAGTCTCTGCTCTTCTCAGGGATTTACTCTTTGATCATTTTTGATAATTTGGATCATCATATCCTCTAGTTTATGATTGAGATTCACATTTGGAAATTTAAAAACAGAACATTAACCACGCCTTGCTCTTTGCATTCCTTTTATAATGCAGTGCTTTCTGACTGATGAAGCAAATAGTCAGAAACTGTGGGAAAGAAAGAAACATACAAAAAGCCATATACCAGTAGGGTATCTTTCTGTATTCTTTGGTTAATCGCTTGGTTCTCTAACTCCCACCATGAGTTCTGGAGGGTGGGGGCTGTGTCGGCCCTGGTCACTGTGGTTTACCTAACTCCTGGCACAGTGTCCCACACAAAACAGGCACTGGGTAAATACTTGGGGCGTAAATAAGCAGACATATTCATTTTTGTGGACATTGTTTGGTATCGATTGGGGTTATTCTCAGCTGTTGTCACAGAACGGTTACTGCAGAGGCTTAATCAAATAGGCAGCTACTTTTTCTCCTTTGCAGTCTGGAGGCAGGCGCATGGAGCCCCAAAAGTGGCCAACAAGGAAACTGTTCTATTTCCCGGCTTGGTTCTTTGCACTCGGCTTTCCAATGCAGGATTGCAAGATGATTGTGCCACGTCCCCAGGTGGGATGAAGAAGGAGGTCAAGGGGCAATACAAGATGATTCTGTATCTTTTTACTGGAAATAAAGTAGCTTGCTCAGAAGCTTCACTAAGATCTCTGTAACAAACTAGGACATGGCATCCTTTGCAACAAGGAGGCCGAGACCAGATTTCTTTTAATCTGACCATAGAGTAACCTGTATTCTCTGGGTGTCGGCAAAGAGCTTCTTAGAGTGCCCATGTTGTATGTACATTAAATACCCTATTTTTTCCCCATGTGCCTAAAAATAATTTCCTTATATTATTTGCTAACAAAAGGAATTTTATAAACATAACTCCCAGCATGGTATTTTTGAGAAGCTTTTGAGATAATACCTAAAGTTGCTTTATTAAAAGAGGAAGCTGGCAATATTTCTGACAGTGTCTTAAGGAAAAAAAAAAACCTTCTTGCAATGGTGCTCATGAGAGTAATCCAAACTGATTGTGTCTGATCAGTAATTCAGAATTTAGATTAAACAACAATGGAATTCAAAGATAAATGATCCCTTTAAGAAAACATTCAGTTAGTATACTCTGATTCATCTTCACTAGCGACATATTCTTTTTTCACATATTCAAGGCGTGGTTTTATTATCCACGTACTCTGAACAGCACCGAGCACCTACCAGGTTCCAGGCGCTGTGCACACACACGATTGCATTCACCCAACAATGAGTCTGGGGTTGTTGCACTGCCTTGGCCAAGGCCAGAGCCCTCAGGAAGCTTGCATTTTAGTGGCAGGAGGCAGAAAATAGACAAGTGTGCAGGTAGATAAAGAGCACCTTGTAAACAGAAATCAGCACTTGAAGAAAATAAAACAAGGCACAGAGTAAGAGTAACTGGGTCACTGGTGGAACAGGGAGTACCTTTAGATTGGGTGGTCAGGGGTCTTTCTTGAGATCCAAGGGAGAGGAGGGAGCCAAGCCGGAGGGGGTGGTGGGGAGGGGGGCAGGCAGGCAGGGAAGACAGCCAGTGTTAAGCTCTGAAGGTGACCAGCTTAGTGTTCTGGCCAGGAGAAAAGTGCGGGTATGGCTGAGAGTAATTAGGCTGAGAGTAGTTGTTAGGGGGACAGGAGTGCGCGCTCACAGGGGACCAGATCACACAGGACCTTCAGGCTATGTGAAGAAGCTCGGGCTTTCTCTTAACTGAAATTAGAGGCTGCTGGAGTGTTGCAGAGTGTTGTCTGTCTTGTGACCTAGAACTTTTCTGTGATGATCAGCGGTAGGCATTCGGGGGGCAGTGATCGTGTGTGGAGTGGGGTATGGTGCTTGGATTAAGCTGTGAGATAGATTTGGGAGGTGGAGCCCATGAGATTGGTTGTGACCTTCTGTGGGGTGCAGAGGGGAAGAGAAGCAGCACAACTCCCAGCTTGGGGCTGAGGCACAACACCGTACCTGCGTCGGTCAGCTCCCTCTGCCATAGCAAAGTACCCCAGGCTGGGGGGCTTAAGCGACAGACATTTATTTTCTCACAGTCCTGGTGGCTGGAAGTCCAAGATCAAGGTGTCAGCAGGTTTGGTTTCTCCTGAGCCCTCTCCCATTGGCTTGCAGATGTCTGCCTTCTCGGTGGGTCCTCAGGACGTCTCTGCTCTGTGTTCACACATCCCTGGTGTCTCTCAGTGTATCCAAATTCCCTCTTCCTATAAGGACCCCTGTCAGATTGAATTAGGGCCAAACCTAATGTCTTATTTTAACTCGATCACCTCTTTTAAAGGCCCCATCTCGAAACACAGTCACATTCTGAGGTACTGAGGGAGGACTGCAACATACAAATTTTGAGGGACACAACTTAACCCATAATGGTTCCCAAGGAGCAGATACCCAGATAAACCTAGCAAAGGAGCTGTCGTGAGAGAAAGAGAAGCTTTTAAAATGTTAGCGGTACCATCCAGATATAGATTGCATTTATAACGAAAGCTGGACGTCTTAATATATTTCTGCTGCCCAGAACAGCACTGCCAGGGTTAATAATACCAGTGAAGAAATTAAAGGAGGAGAAGACTTGGAGGGGGAGGAGAGGGGCAGAGGAGGGAGCAGGAGAAAAGAAACTCTTTGAAATGATTCCCATGTTTTGCTCAGTGAGAGAAGTTGTCACGTGCAATTATATTTACTCAGATATAAAATTTTGCTTCAGAATGTAAGGAATTTCATGATCATAGATGATATTTGCTATTGAGAATATTGGTTACTTCTCTGGGGAGGGAGATGGGGAGAAATGATTTGCATTTCTGAGGGAGGGTGGTAGTTAGTAAAAAGAATGGCCCGGCTCAATGTCAAATTGGCCCCTCTTTCCTCAGTGCTTTGAAATCATGGCAAATCCAGGGTAAGACCTTCTCACAACAAAAATACTTTACTTTTTTTCCGATACCATAAATAATGGGTGATTATTCCTGTATCGTTTGTGCATGATTAGATGTTCAAAGAACACAGGGACTATGTAGGGAAGAAAAGGAAATCATCTGAAATTCTACTCTCTGAGATCACCAGCATTAACAGCGGTTCATGGTCATTTCTTCATGCTTTGCTTTATGCATCTATATGCACATCTATAATTCGTATCATGCAAGCTACTTTATTTCCAGTAGTGTGTGTGTGAGCATGTGTGTTTGTGTGTGTGTGCATGTGGTGCAACTGTGCACATGTGCATGTTTCCCTCACCCCTCCAATCCCTGGGAACTGTGTTGGCAACCTGCTTTGTATCCTTTCTCTTCTCCAAGGACCCGTGTTCACTTACCCATATATGCCTATATCTACACTCAAATACAGGTTCGATTTTAAAATTAATGTCTGTTTTACAAAAGTGCAATCTCAAGTGAATGTGTCCGTATATACAAACACTCATTTTCCCTCATCTCACTTTCTTCTTCACCTCTGTTCTTTGCAAGCGTTCTGCCTCGTAAGTGCTAATGGTGTGTCTGCTTTTTTCCTTGAACTCAATTTCCGTGCCTGTTGAGATGCTGTATTTCATCAACATCCCTTCTGTGAGCATCACATCTTTGTGTCAGCACTGCCCTGGTTTTCCCGGTTTCTCCTTCTCCCACCTCTTCTTGGTGGAGGAGATGATGGGGTGCTTGCTGGTGGGCAGGTGAGATAATTAGATGCTCCATTAGCATATACCCCACAGACTTTTCTCGGAGTGCTCTCCCTAAGTGTTAATTCCGTTGAAATGTCAGTGAGTCAGAGGGCGTTTCTACACATTATTATTATTAGTTATTCAGCAATCTGATTCACTCTTTGAATTGACCCTGACCTTGCTTTGGAAATCCATAAAGTGCTTCCCTGAACTTTTTGTCTTTGTCACTGTTTTTCAGAAAGGTAGAGATTTGTTCTTCTCTCCTTGCTGGAGGGACTTGGGTTCTCACACAAGGCAAGGATCCAGTTTCTATGACTCTTCTCCCCACAGTGCCCACCCAGGCAACTTCCCCAAGATCTGCTCACCTCTTCCACACTGCTTCTCTGATCCCAATGCAGAGGATGACCATTGCTTAACTGAATCTGCCTGGCAATCAAAATTGTTTCTATTGAAATGATGTTGCAGTCTTTCAATGAAACATCATTCTCTTCAGGAATGCTTGGGTGGCAGAAGGGAAAATTGTTCCCTGTTTCTGATTAGCATGCTTTTCACTGTGGGAAATATTCTTGGCATGGATCTTGAGCCCAGGGAAGCAATATTATTGCTGATTTGAATGTTATGAAATTTTAACCCTAAAGGGCAAAGCAGATATTACTAGTTGTACATTCTTAATAACACACATTAAATGAGTTGCAACCATGAATGCAGATAAAATAAGAATTAATGGAAATATATTATGCCATTATTAGAGTTTAATGGAAACTTGCTAAGATTTTATTTAAAATATTGTGTGAAAAGTGAAGTTATAATGAAATTATGCGGAGGGAGGAGTTCTAGAATAATCCAGAAGTGCGCATGCAAATGCAGTACTTTCTCCAGCTGTCACCTGTCATAAGTGGATTTACGGCTGTTTCATGATTTCCAAGGGCCAATTCTTCATGACCGTCGTTAGCACAGACTTGGTCTCACCAGGTCTGACACTGCACCCAGGAGGGAATGAGGACTGAATGCAGAGACTGGCACATTCTGCAGGGCACGCTCCTTGTCCTGTTGTGCAGGGGACTCTGAGCCCACAGGACTGGGGTCGGGGGGGCAGCTGCGGGACTGGGAAGGGGACTGGTAGTTGCCGAACTTCTGTGACACCCTGAGCGGTGAATGGGTCTGAGGGCCAGTTCTTCTGGGGGTTCTGTGCTGAGAACTCTGTCCCCAGAATTCAGAGCTCTCTGGGGTCTGCCAAGTAGATGGATGTTCTCTGTGCTTGGCCCTGTTGTCACTACCTCCAGGAATAAGCAAAGAAAAAAATCCTTGGTTGTTCCAAAATGAGGCTTCAGTTCATGGAACATTTCCACAATGTCAAGCCTTCAGTAGCTCAATATTGGTGTATTTGTGTGTGTGTGTGTGTGTGTGTGTTCACCTGTGCAAATGGTCCTGACCTTATTTTAGCAATTTAAATGCAGGTTAACATAACTTGTTTTTCCTGCTGTGTGGGTGCCTAGGAAATTTAATTGAATCTAACCAACACTTGTATTCTCTGGAAGGGACAGATGAGTTTTCTGTGGGGAATGAAGAATACCAGTGGTTCGGAATTGGAAGACAGCCTGTGAGAGCAAATGAACTCCATGCTGGGAACTGTGAGGTCTGCGTTCCCACCTTAACTCTTGTTATCCATCCGGGGAAGTCTGAGCAGGTCATTTAAACCCTCAGGAAAGTTTTAAGTCAAAATTTTATCAATGGTAAAAGGACTAGATTGGCTATCTGACTTAAAAAGCTCCTTCCACATTGAAAATTATCAGCCCAGGGTGAAATGACAGATTGACTGCTATCGTCTTCAGATGCATATATACAAGAGCATTTGAAAAATCATGTGATAAGCAAAGGAATCCCGTAACTCCCCGACTTTCAGTTATAACTAGGGTAGAAGCTAGACACCCTAAAAAACCCCCTTTAGTAATTATTGCATTACACAAACCATTGCCCTGATCATTCATTCATTCATAAAATATTTCAAGTCCATGCTCCATGGGTGGTAGTTGCAAGGTGTTAGGGATGCAAGCTAAATAGGACACACTTCTCTTCCTTGAAGGAGTCATGGGAGGTGGGTCTTGGAGAAAGGATAGGCAGTACACAGTAAAGAAGCTAATTACAACACAGTATAATGAGAGCTACAACATAAGTATATCCCCTAAAAGACACCTTGCTGCCTAGGACATGCTGATCTTGTTGCACGTTTCCACCCACATTGTAAAAATGTAAGACGGAAGTGATCGCAAAATGTTCATGTATGCTCCCCACTCACTGGTTTTTCAGGAGCTAAAACCAATCACAATGAATGAGAAAACGTAGATGTGAGTGTAATATATGTACTGTTTCGGGGACTCGACCCAGGAAAATGTAGGCAAAGGTGCTTTAGCTCTGGAATGAGGTGGATGTGAATTCAGATTCTGGTTCCTTCTGAACCTGTTGCCTTAGGTGAGTAACTCAACTTCAAGCTTCAGTTCCCTTGTTTGTACAAAAGGGCACAGTGGCTTCCTCACTTGCTGAGACAGTGAAATAGCATCATGTGAAAGGACCTAATTCTCTGGCCCGCTCTCTTTGTGTTGGTCTTATTTCAACCTCTGTTGGGCACTATTTCTCTTAAGTATCTGGCAGTGTTTCCTTTATTTTACTGAAATCCCCCATCACACAAGTGATAAAAAACCTCTTCTTGTCTCTGGTACAATGAAGGCACCTTGTGATCTCGAATTAAATTTGCCTTGTTAACAAGTTCCCATTGACATAGCAATGGCCTTCAGTCTTTTACAAGGCTCCTTCGACAATGTGCACACAGTGAGGGAGCATCTCCTTGGGCTCCTAGACTGTCCAAGGTGTGGTCCCTGTCCCCACTGTCATTTAGCTCCATTCTACTGGCTCTCTATCCCCCTAAGGGCCATTTTGACAACTTCACCCTGTCTCTGTTACAAGTTGCTTGTCCACTGCCACTCAGCCCAATACCCTTTACCTCTTCGCTTGGCCAGAAACTGTCCATTTACAACCAAATACATGCCAAGTGCCAGGCAATGTATCTCCTGCTTTGTAGGAGACACTATCTGTTGCACAGGAACTTGCCCATCATGATGCCCTGTTATTTCTACTGTCTGGAAGACAATTGTTAAGACCTTGCCTTGTTTTACTTACAGGGAAATATCATCTCCTCCTCTGAAGTTCACCTTTAAAGAGGGGCTTTGCTGCATGGTTGCTTGACCCAAGGGATTTGAATTTATACATCGTGTTGCTTCCCAGTACTGTAACTGCCACAAAGTTGCTGGGCCAGTTGGGGGTCCCTGAAATCCACACTACAATTTAGCTAATGATGTACCCATCACTCTTAGCTCCTGATGCTTTTTAAGGCTCTGAATACCACTGTTGAACAAGGTAGGAACCCTTTATCCAGGAGGCTCCTTGACTCCCGTATAAATTGGTAGAAACAGACAGACACCTTTTACACTGTCACTTAACTTCACTCACAGATATGTCTGTATTCAGTATGAAGTTGGGACATGCAGAGACACTTCAAAATTTAACACAAAATGGAATATTTCTTTTAAAATAGCTCTTGACTTCCAGTCAGATTGATGGGTTGAGCATAACAGATCTCTTTATTTTATTCTGAACACAAAGAAATTGTGGATGAAATATTTTAAAATATTTTTGAAGGTTCAAGAATCAAAATGGGGAGACTCTAGAAGGGAGGAGAAGCTGAACTGAGCTAGCCCCTGGATAACGGCCCCTCATACAGAGCTTTTGACAACTAACTGTATGGATTGGGGAAAAAATTTGTGGGTTCACACAAAGCAGGGAGAAACCTGAGCTCCTAGGTTGAAACAAGAAGCTGGGAGAATTATTAGCTGTTCTTGAATAGGGACAGGACTATCTACCCATAGGCTGAGGTCAGAGTAAAGAGCAAACTGACCACTCTTGGTCATTGGCTGTATGCAGAATTATCTATGACCAGAACTGCAGGCTTGTGGAACAGTTGGTTGTTGAACTCACAGAGTTACACTCCCCAGAGATTTAGCACCAGGACCCACAATAGGATTTGCACAAATAACTACACAGAGAAATCTCCAAGACCCAGAGAAAGAATACTCATGGAGACCTATGATGTGAAATGTGATCATACAGAAGAATGATACAATGTTGGATAGAATGGGTTCCATGAACATTGATCTGCAGTTACCAGCCCCACTCTGACTCCAAATTGTTAAGTGTGTGTATAAAGCAGAAGTGATAAGAGAAGACTATGAATACAACTTAAACGAGTATGTTTAAAAGCCAAAAGGGATAAAGCAGAATATGACATAAGGATAAGAAGTTATGAAGTGGAACATACAGATATAAAAAATAACCCAAAAATGGGAATTAAAAAAAATTACTGGAGGGTTTAATGATACATTAGACAAAACTGTAGAGAGAATCAGTAAAGGGGCAGATAGATCAGGTAAATCTTTCAGAAATCAGCATAGAGAAGTAAAGATGTGAAAAATAGAAAAGTTAAGAGGTAAGGAAGATGAAATGAGCAGTCCCAATATATCTGTGATGGAGTCCCAGCAGGTGATGGAGACAGTGGCAGAGGCAATGTCCAAAAGATAATGCTGAGAATTTTCCAGAAGTGAAAAAAAAAAAAACCCATCAGATTGAAATGTTAGAATAGAACAAGTAAATTCTATACACACACACAAATGTTGTAAAGAAACGGAAAAACACCAAGAGAAAATTCTAAAACCCACCAGGGAGAAATCAGAGTGCTAATAAACAAATAACAGTCTAAAGACGGCAGTGTTTTTGTCAGAAATAAAAGAAGACAGAAGACAATGGAGCAAAATATTTAAGGTCCTGAGGAATAATGTTGTGAACTTAGAATGCTGCCTAGATGAATGAATATTTAAGGGTGAAGGGAAAAAAGTGGATAGATTTGTAAATGTTATTATTTAAAGACTCTTATGGCAAGATACATAAAATATACAAATATTGTACTTAAACAAGAAAAATGAATTTATAAAGAAGGAGTGGGATGCCGGAAGTAATAGTAAGCAAAAACAAATGTGCAGAACATGGTGATATATTTAAGTACCTAGTCACTGAAAAGTAAAATAATTGTAATGAGGACAAGAGTGAAAAAACCTGAGTGAGTGTGAATTTGTAAGCTATGTAGAAATAAATAATAGAATACTAGTCATGTGAGTTGCGGATTAAGAATGTGGGAAATTTAAAGGGAAGTTAAATTACTGCTAACCTTTCTCAGTTGTTTGAGAAGATAGAGATATTGATTTATTTATACTTATTTGGAAAATATAATTTTAAGTGTGTATGTGAAAAACAAGAGTAAATGCACAAATGATAAAAATATAATGCATGATCTCTAAACCAGTAGAGGGAAAGATAGGAAATATGTATGGTTTGATTAACCTTGTGGAAATAGAAAAGAAGAAAAGATAACAAAAAAAAAATATATCAAAACCCCACAAAATAAGATTGTACAAATAAGTTCAAATATATCAAAATCATACTATGAATGGGCTAAACACAAATTAAATGACAGACATAAAGAGATTGGGTTAATATCTAGCTTTTTGGTACTTACAAGAAGCACATTTACAATATATGGACACAAAAATATTGAAAACTGATGAAATATAAAATATATGCCAGGTAGGGGCACCTGAGTGGCTCAGTCAGTTAGGTGACTGCCTTTGGCTCAGGTCATGATCCTGGAGTCCTGAGATCAGGTCCTGCATCAGGCTCCCTGCTTGGCGGGAAGTCTGCTTCTCTCTCTGACCCTCCCCGCCCCTCAAATAAATAAATAAAATCTTAAAAAAATATATATATGCCAGGTAAATACTAAAATAAGATGATGTAGAAATATTAGTAACAACCAAAAGAGAATATAAGACAAAAACAGAAAAACAAAGAAAAGGGCAAATTTCTTATGAAATAGAGGCAAAAATTCCCCCAAGAAGTCATAGCAATAATGGATGTATGCATATGAAATATAATTGCCAAATATTTAAAGAAATAACATACGGAAAAATAGAATTGGCAAAGCCACAATGATAGTGTGAGGCTTAACATGTGCCTTCCGGAGAATGATGGCTCAAACTTACAAAAAAAAAAAAAAATCATAGAAATTTGAAAAACAAAATTGACAAACTTTGATTTAATGATTTTATATAGAGTTTTGCTCTTGACAAAGAATATAATTTATTTCAAGTATATACAGAACTTTTTAAAAATATATCATATATTTCATTGAAGAAAGTTTCAACAAATTCTTAAGAATTGATATTATACAACCATCTTCTCTGACTACAATGCAATAAAATTAGAAAAATAATTACCATGAGCTCAAAAAAATCCTTAAATGCTTATGAAAATATTTAGATAAAACATATTTCAAAATAATCCATGAGTTATAAAAAATGTCATAATAGAAATTAAGAAAATGAGAAAAACACCATAATTTTTAAAAACGTGGACCATAGTTAAACCAATTCTCAGAATGAGAGTTACAGCAACGTATTAGAAAAATAAAAGATATTAAATATCAATTAGCTAAGCAGCCAGTTCAAGAAGTGAGGAAAAAACCAAAAAAGCAAATTGATTGATTCCTTTTTCCATTCTGAAAACATTCAGGTACCATTTCTTTAAACATTGCCTGTATTCTACTATCTCCTTTTTTTTTTTTTTTGATTCACACTTAAAAAGTATTTTCTGCCTTTTTTTGCTCTCTTGATTTTCTTATATCTTTTGTCTCTGTGTATTGCATATTTGATATTTTTATGACCTATTTACCAATTCATTAATTCTTTCTTCATCTGTATCTATTCTGCTGTCATAGCCATACTTTGTGATCATATTTATGGTTTTTGTATTTTTTAGTTACAGATATTCTGTTTTTTTTCAGATTTCTTATATCATTTGTTATAGTTTTCTGTCCTTTGTAGATATCTTTTAGCTTGATTTAATTTTCTTACCTAGTAATTGTAGTTTTTAAAAAAGTTATATCTAATAATTTCAATATCTGGTCTTTATAGGCTTCTTTTTCTTCTCTGCTCTTTCTTTGTTATTGTGTTTTGTGTGTGTGTGTGTGTGTGTGTGTACCAGGTTATCTTTGTGTGCTGGTTACTGTATTTTTTTTTAAGACATATTTTTTTTTAGTTTTAGGTTGACAATAAAGTTGAGAGGAAAGTACAGAGATTTCCCACATATACCCTTACACTATACATGTATAGCATAGCCTCTTCATTATCAATATCGCTAACCAAAATGGTACCTTTGTCCCTAAGGATGAATCTATTTGACACATCATAATCACCCAAAGTCCATAGTGTACTTTAGCGTTCACTCTTGGTGTCATACATTCTATGGGTTTGCACAAATGTATAGCAAGATGTCTATCACCATGGTATCATACAGAGTATTTTCACTGCCCTAAAAATTGTCTGTGTTCTGCCTATTTATTTCTCCCAACCCAACCCTACACCTGACTATCTCCAGAGTCAAGCCTTTTCCAAAATGTCATATGGTTGGAGTCATATAGAATGTAGCCTTCTCAGATTGGCTTCTTTCACTCCACAATATGCATTTAAAGTTCCTCCACACCTTTTCATGGCCTGATAGTTCTTCTTTTTCTTCTTCTTCTTTTTTTTTTTCTTAGCACTGAATGATATTCCATTTTCTGGATATACCAGTTTATCCATTCACCTACTAAAGGACATCTTGGTTGCTTCCAAGTTTTGGTAATTATGAATAAAGCTTCTATGAACATCTGTGTGCAGATTTTTTGTGTGGACATACATTTTTAACTCCTTTAAGTAAATGCCAAGGGTGGATGGTATGGTTAAGAGTATATTTAGTTTTGTAGGAAAGGGTCATACTATCTTCCAGTGTGGCTGTGCCACTTTGTATTCCCACCACCAATTAACGAGTTTCTATTGTTCTACATTCTTGTCAGCATTTGGTGTTGTCAGTGTTCTGGACTCTAGCCATTTTAATAGGGGTGCAGTGCTTGATTATTGCATTTTAAATATTATTTGTAGGAATAACGTGAGGCCCAAGATGAAAATACATTCTTCCAAGGAGGATTCACATATTTTTCTATCAGGCATTTGGGGATGCTATCAGTTTATGGATGACCTTATTCCAAGTTTAAAGTTTGATGTTATCTGGATCACCCAGGTGGTAAGAACTGTGATTTCAAGAGCTGCCTCATTTATTTTCATATTTTGAGAGTTAGCATTAGTGGTCCCTGGGTAATATAAGGCTGACTGGTAATTCAAATCACCACTGGACATGTTTGTGCTTTGACCTTATTCCCTTTGGCCCAGTGTTGTAGCTCTTTACTAGTTGAGCCAAGGGTTAGCAAACGCTCTCAGAGGAAAAAAATGGCTTTGAGAGCTGAGTTTACTTTTCTGGATTCTCACATTTTCAAGAAATCCAAACCAGTGCTTTTCAGGAAATCCTATGTTTCTTCTTAATCTATATCCCTAATTCTGCATTTGTTTTATGTATTAGAGTTTTCTTGGGTATTCTGCCCCAAATTCCCCTACTTGTTTATTTCCCCCCTAGAGAGCAAGTGCCTATTTGACATCTCTTGGATGTGTTGTCAGTATTTCAAATCTAACATGTCCAAAACAAGGTCCTTCATTCACTATTCCCCTCACCTACACACACAGACACACACTCTCTACCTTCTGGCATTTTCTATTCTCCAACAGCTGTCCCCATAAACCTTCTAAATGTTCAATAGAAAACCAAGAGTCCTCATAAATCCTGTTTGCATCCCTCCCATCCATTCTTGGCAGGTCCCCTCTACATAACCTCAGAGACCTCAAAATCCAGCCATTTTTCTCTACTCTCAAAATCCACTAGTGCCGCTCTGAGTGGCATCTCTGAGCGGTAGCTCTGAGCCACCATCGTCTGTCTCTCTTTGACTAATGCAGGCAGGGACTAGTTAGATGAAAACTGTTTCCTCTTCTGCTGAGCACCATATCTCCATCATTAAACTCCAGACAGAATAATTGTTTAAAATGAGAATGGTATCATGACCCTCCCCCGTTGAGATGGCATTCCAGAGCACTGGCAATTGGAGTCCCTGGGTAACAAGGTGCTCCTCTATGAGCCCACTGCATGCACTAACATTTATTTCTGCCTACCTGATAGGTGGAACTTCTATGTGTCTTGGGGACTTCTTACTCTGCCTGGGGACACATACTTTCCTGTTTCTTATCAGCCAGCTGTCACCTCTCATCTCCAGGGTCACATGTTCAGTGGCACCCTGACCCATTGAAATCGCCAAGCACTATGGATCGCCATCCCTGCCCTTGTGTCTTGTACTGTTTCATATTCTTCAGAGCACTTATTCCTATCTGAAACACTCCTGCTTCACTGCTTATTTTCTTGTTTATTGTCTGTCTTCTATACTGGAATGTGCCTCTCTTGTCAGGATCCTAGAACAGTGTGTGATACAGAGAAATGTCCAATAGGTATTTTTTGGTGGTTTGAAAATGGGAGAATTTCCTATGTATCCTCTGAGTTGCTTTATTTTCAGAAACACAGATTGCATTTTAATTTAGAAAGTCTGTTTTTTTTTTTTTTCTTTTTTTAAAGGAGGGGTAAAGAGGTCTGTGCTTGAGACATCCCGGCAAATCTTCCTTCTCTCTGCCAGAAGGTGGATGATAGTGTCCTACCACCAGACCCTTCACACAATCAAACCCATGTGAAATGCGACTGTGTGATGTGGAGCCTGACCTGTCCCCTTCGGCAAGCACAGGCCCCTGGGCATGGCTCCTCTCCCCATCACGTGGCCGCATCTCCATCTGGTCCTTCTCCTGTGGCAGGCTCTCTCTTCCATCCCAATGCTCTAACTCACTAACACCCACCTCCTCCACAGTTGGCTCTGTCTATAGCTCCTTCTACTTCCTCAGTGGTTGTATGGCTTAAAATATATATTGTTTTGACTTTGTTAGGATTTGATTCTTTTAGATGGATTGCATGCTTTGTTTTTTCTTTTCAATTTTAATGAGCCTAAGGATAAATGTAGTGAACAAACATCAAGCACTTAAATATGCTTATTACATGAATGAATGAATGAATGAATGAATGAATGAATGAATATGTTTAAGTGTGTAGATTTTAGATCTTCAATTGGTGGTTGATTAGTGTTTACTTTATGATTACAACTTACAGTGTTTCTCATTCATTTTATGCTAGGTTTTTTTTTTGTTTTTTTTCCCCCCATACTCTCACCAGTACAAAACAAAACAAACCAAAAATACTTCCTAGTTTTTGAGCTGGAATAAAGAAACTCTTAGGCTCTTTTATTGTAGAGGGTCTCAAAGAAAATGTAGGGAGAGGAGAGAGGCAGAGACAAAGTGGAACTCCAACCTGGCTTCTCTCAGGCCAAATTCCTTATTATCCCTAGATCACAGAACTCAGATTTTGAGGAAAGAGAGATGACATTGCAAGTGGAATTAAACTAAATGTATGAGTTGGGTATTTCTGAACCTCTTTCAGTGGCCAAAAAGTGAATCATGACCCTGGGTTTCATGTTATTGCTGCTCTCCCTTTATGCGTTCTAATAGGTTAATCTTTTGGTTTTATCCATGTCACTCTTCAAAGGAAATTGATATACCTTATCATTCTCTAATTCAGCTCTTAATCTAATGCTTTACCTTCATTCCTTGTATGACTTATTGCTACTACATTCTTATTGGTATTGTTAGTAATATATTATTAATAATTTATTATAATCCATAACTTATTAATAATAATAACTGTGTACCTTTTCAGTATGTAACTGTGTGCCTTTCTAGCATATCCAATTTTTTGACTGCCTATTCTATGAGTGGGGAAGAATATATCTTTATGGCACCATAAAGAATTTAGAACTACAATAATATGAAATAATAATGAAATAAGCAGTCCCAAATGCATATACAAACTGGTACATTCCAAATATGGTTTGTAAGTCTCTTGTTCAGAGATCAGAATGTATTTTTCCACAACAACAATGTTGTAAAAGGGTGCTGGGTTCCTGAGCTAGCCTAAAGAAGCTAATTAAGTGGTTAAATTTGGGGGGCTAAAGACTCACTAAAGCACAGACTACAGTGGACTATAGGTTGAGAGTGCCATAAATCTAATTGCTCTTCACCACAGTGTTTTAAATTCCTGGGCATACCAGAAATTTGTCTCTGCTGACCCTCCTCTCTTCTCATTTGGTTCCTGGTGCAACTCGAACAATCCTTTTGGTGGGGATTTTCTTGCTTTGAAAGGAAGTAACAGGACATTTTCAGTGTGTGAGAGGGCCGAAACTCTGGTTGTCAGACTGAGAAAGAAGCTCATCTCTAGGTCGATGTGGTCATTTCTTGTTGGGTGAGTGACTATGTGGAAGAAAGCTGTTCTGAGAATCGTGAAACAAGAAGCACCAAAAGAACAGAAAAGCCATGAAGTGGCTTGAAATATAACGTATGAGGTGTATAAGATATTGAGGAGATTTCTGGAAGCAATGTTCATGTACTTATGAAGTAGTAGAATTTGCCAGAAGCAAGACTGCGGTAACTCCCACAGAATAAGGTGTTTGAACCCAGAGCCTACTAGTCTATTCAGTAGACCATGGGAGCCACATTACCATTTCTACTTTGGAATGCACAACTTGTGGAGTCATTAAATCTTATTAAATCAGTCTAAGACCATCGGGACTTGTAATTGTCGGTTTTTATGTGCTCTGTAAAGTCTTATGAAAGCATAGGCTTTTATAATTGTATTTGAGACACTTCCTACCAGAGCCCACACAAATGATTACCAATACCAAGGTGCTTGGAGATTCCACTTCTTTTATGTTTGATCTTTTAGGACCAAACATATGGTTGATTTGACCCTCCAGCAAAGTAATGAAATGACTTAATTTCTGGATGATTAGAAAACTTTTATGGTGACTATCTTGGCTTAATAATGAAGACAAGCCATATGTATATGTGATTCTGCATGGAAATGGATTTAAAAGATGGGAGAAAGCAAATGCTTTGTTATGAGACTGGAATGTTGAATTTACATTATCTTCATTCTACTGCATATAAGAGACTGTGGTTTGAATAAGTCCGCTAATCAGCTTAGGTAATAAGTGTTGGGACTACTTATCTTACATCTCATTCTTCCAAAACAGAAATAAACAGCAATGCTGCACGGTATTGTAATTATCCACAAGAGCTCAAGGATTTGATAAAAGTGAAAATAAACAACCGAATCAAATAACATAATTTTTTATTTTCAGCTGACATTTGAGGAAGGCTGTGAGGTAAATTTCCTCTCAACTTTGCTAAAATAGTAAAAAATTTGTTGATGTTTGACAAGCCCTATTGTTATATTCCTTCCATCCTTCTGATGTGTTAACTATGTGATTATTCATTCCCATGTTATACTGTATATATGTATTTTTTAATCTCATGGGTGGATGAGGAGTTAGAATTTAGTAGCTTCCAAGATTTTGATATAAAATGGAGTCCCTTGTTTTGTAGCTTGTTACCTTGGAATTTAACTTTTATTTTCTAATTGAGACATAATTTCAACATATAACTTATGTAGGCTTAAATTGTACAATGCGTTTATTTGATAACTTTATATATTGCAATATGATTAGCATTGTAGCATTAGCTAACACCTTTATCACCTCACATAATTATTATTTCTTTGTTGTGGTGAGAACAATTAAGATCCAGTCACTTAGTAACTTTGAAGTCTATAATACAGTATATTTGCCTATAATTACTATGCTGTGCATTAGATCTCTAGGACTTATTTACCCGCTAATAGCAAGTTTATTTAAGGGCACAAACTAGTGCCCTTGTGGATAGTGGATAAAGAAACCCTGTGACATCTTGTTCTTTTTTTTTTTTTATAAAGATTTTACTTATTTGACAGAGAGAGACACAGTGAGAGAGGGAACACAAGCAGGGGGAGTGGGAGAGGGAGAAGCAGGCCTCCCGCCGAGCAGGGAGCCCGATGTGGGGCTCGATCCCAGGACCCTGGGACCATGACCTGAGCCGAAGGCAGACGCTTAATGGCTGAGCCACCCAGGCGCCCCACATCTTGTTCTTAAAAAGGTTTTATTTATTAAATACTACTGCTAGTTTCTTTTTATATTCCTTTCCCTAAGCATTCTTATTTTGACATTTGTGAGACAGACACTTGAAAGAAAACGATAATTTAGTTGGCTCTAAACAGAATCTTCTTTCTGGTAACATAGGAATTCTCCTAATTTCTTCTGTATTTGACTTTCCTTCTTGTTTAAAGTGGCTCTAATTGTGCTAAAGCTTTCGTGGAAGAACATTCGTCCCGTACAAGTTGGATGAGCATTTGTTTGTTTGCGTTGGGGTTATCTATGTGGCTGGGGAGAGGTGAACAGCTGTTGAATTATACCCATCAAGTTATGCCAACGGTGAAAGATTTATTCTTTATCTGTTAAATTGTCACCACATTTCTTTGCAACATATTAAATGTTTAATACATTTTTTGGTTTAAAACTGTGAAATTGTGGAGTGAGTTAGAGGCCTAGAGGTTTACTGCCTCTTTTGTGTGCGGGTGGTGGGGGGATAGGGGAAAAGTGCCTGCATTCAGATCGTGGTGAAATAAGATATCTTCAGTCCCACCCCCCGAATCTACCCATCTTCCGCCATGTTGTTTTTTGGTCAGCATACCCACCTGCCTTTGTAGAGGGACCACTATCTTGAATTTTGTGGCAATTTTTCCTTGCTTTTCTTTATAACTGTATCAGCTACATATAAATCTTAATGAAGTAATTTATTTTGCCTTTTTGGGGAACTTTATATAAGCAGATTCATGATTGTATCTTTTGTATTTTGTTCCTTTTATAAGTACTGTGCACTAACAAATTGTGCAACTGGAGCTCCTATTTTGTTCCTTTTAAACAGTTCTATTTGCAAGGTTTAGCCTTCCAATTTTAGTATATGTGCTGCTGAAGCGAGCACTGCGAGGTTTATCCATGTATTGCATGCTTATTAAATTTTATTACTATATAGTGTTCCATTGTACGCCTTTACTGCAACTTACTGGTTCTTTTGTGGATAGACACTGGTCTTATTTCCAGCTTTGGGCCATTATAAGTCCTACTACTCTGAATATTCTTGTACATATCTCCAAGCAACATTATAAAAATTTCACAGTCCAGGCGTGAGATTGATGGATCATGAGGCATTTGTATCCAAAGCTGACATTTGGGGAAGGTTGTAGGGCAAATTTTCCTTCAACTTCTCTAGGATTGTACAAATTTTATTGATGCTAATCTCACCAAGGCTTGTTTGTGTGGCTACAGGTCAGCTGGTGGCTATGCTCTGAGGTGGGCTTGGCTGTGGTAGTGTAATCAGACTCTACGTTTGTCTTTTCCTTTTCTTGGGCTTAGTGGGTTAGCTAAGGCATGTACTTCTCATGGCAATGGCCCCAGCCCCCAAAGGCAAGTGGAAATTGAAAAATGCCTTTACCCTCTGCTTGTGTTGTATCTGCCAACAACTTATTGGCCAAAGAAAACCCATGGCCACATAATTCACTTCCTGCCTACGGCTAAAAACCTGATAAATATTAGTTGTTATTATTATTATTATTAATCTAATTACCATACATGTAATGGGACGGTAACAAACTTTCCCTATTGGCTCAGTTGGGATCAAGGCCCCAGAGGCTGAGATCAAAGGGTGTTAACTGCTTACACATTCTAAAGAGAGATACCAGATCATGTACATATATAGATAGAGATGATGCTAAGGAATAACCTCCAACATGCTCCAAGTGTTCCTCTCCTGTGGGGTACATGGAGGGAGCTCATAAACTTTGATTATAGAGGGAAGATTTCTGTGAGAGAATCATCAATATGCCATTAGTTGCTTTCCTCTGCACTTAAACCTAATGAAGCCTCCTTTAAAAAATCATTAAGAGGGTTTTATATATGTCTGTTAGAAGTTGGGGGGTGATGTGACTCATTCTTGACTCACATCCCCCATCCTCCCAAAACTTAGAAGCCTACTGAGGCAAAGGCTCTGCAGAGAGGCTGCCAGGGCAGAAAGATGGCGCCATGGGAGGAAACTTCTCATCCAGTGATGGCAGGGCAAATGGGCATGTTTCTGTGGGCTAGATGGGACCCCAGGGAGGTGTCAGGCTTGGGTTGTTTAAATGCTACAGTCCAGGAGGGGTGTGGACTGGTGGACCAAGGCATGAGGAATGAACCAGAGAAGTATTGCCTCCAGAGAGGGAATGCAGGAATGATTCCCAGTAATGATGCCAGGAGGTGGGGTGGGGGGTGGGAGTCTCTGAAGAACTCACTGAAGTGCCCCACAAAAGAAAAAAATCAGTGTTTGGACTTGGCCACATCCAGAAGACACCAATGCCGTGTGACAAATGTCTCACTCCATTGGGGCCATTCCTCTCCCTCCTTTCAAATTCTTCAACCTTAGAGGCTTCACAGCACCGTACGAGGAGCACGACAGGAGAGTGACAAAATGCCCCACCTCACTGAAAGCTTCCCTGCCTGAAACAGGACTGTGCTAGGCAGGGGGTAAGCTATGGACTGGACAAGAGATAAAGTTTTAATATTGAATTGGTTTGGATTTTTTAACACCTGAAAAATCAGGCTACTTGCAATAATTGGGAATGACCAGAAAAGCTAAGGATCTACCAAGATAACATCATGTCCAGGCATGTGAGATTTGACATAGGATGAAAGAAACACAGTGCTGCATAAAAAAGAAATGTACTTTCTGCCTGCCTCTTCCAAAGTTCAATTCATTTGATAAATCAGTTACAGATACAAATAAAAGGATTCAGAAAGAGTATCTGGTTCAGTAGATTTCCTTGCTCACGTAAAACAACCAACATTATGGGGGCACCTGGGTGGTTAAACATCTGACTCTTGATTTCAGCTCAGGTCATGATCTCAGGGTGGTGAGATCCAGCCCCACATCACGCTCTGCACTCAGTGTGGACTCTGCTTGTCCCTCTCCTTCTACTCCTCCCCCTGCTTACTCATTCTCTCTCTCTCAAAATAAATAAATAAAATCTAAAAAAACCAACCACAACCAATATTATGTTTTTAATACAAAAGCTTTCACATATGTTACCTTTGTTTCCAAAGTCTGCACCTGACAAAGCATAGCATTTTCTGCCTATTTCTTATGTGTGGACATTGCTCCATCCACTGTTTTCACATTCGTAATGTTACATTCAAACCTACCAAAGCTGTGTCCAAGAGACACATAGTTCATCTTGAAATTGAAAAGAGTAAGAATGCTGCTCAGAGTGTTGGCCATTAAACCACCATTTCCCTAGAAAATCCAGTAATGGTAAGAAATGTGGAGTCGGGGGCACCTGGGTGGCTCAGTTGTTAAGCATCTGCCTTCGGCTCAGGTCAGGATCCCAAGGTCCTGGGATTGAGCCCCGCATCGGGCTCCCTGCTCCGCAGGAGGCCTGCTTCTCCCTCTCCCACTCCCCCTGCTTGTGTTCCTGCTCTCACTGTCTCTCTCTATCAAATAAATAAATAAATAAAATCTTTAAAAAAAAGAAAAAAGAAATGTGGAGTCAGAGAATATCCAAGACCCAAATAAAACAAGGTTTTTGGTGTGTAGCCTGTCTGTCAGTGACTGTCCCTTTAACTGAAAGATTTGTCTTTAAGGAAACCCCCACATTGTCTATCCCCGGCGCATCCATAGGATTTGGTGGTCAGCATGCTATTGTCAACGTCAGCGCCATCTACTCCCTCAGGACAAAAACCTGGAGTCTTTTATTTTTAATTTTGTTTTTGCTATGAACTATTTCTTGCATATCCACATGTAATTATATAGAGTTTAAAAACTGAAAACTAATACCCATATCCTTGCCCACTACCCAGTGTGAGAAATAGATTATGTTTCTAAAGCTTTGGATGCCCCTCGGATGTCCTCCTTCAACCACAGAATGCCTCCACAATGGCAACCACCATTTTGAAAGTTGTGTTTATCATATCTTTGATTTTCCTTAGTTTTACCTGAGACGTATGTATCGCTAACCAATATATCATTAAATTTTGAGGGTATTTCGACTCTATAGAAGTGATGTGATTCTGTGTATTTACCTTTGTATCGTGCATTTTGTACTCAACTTTGTGTTTGGAGGTGCCTCTAACAATGTGTATGGCTGCTCTTGGTTTACTGTCACTGAAATAAATTCTTCTGAACAGAATTCCATTTCATGACTACACCACAATTTTATTCTCCTGTCCAGGGACATTTATACTATTTGCAGTTTTTTGCTATTACAATTAATTTTGCTATGAACATTCCTGTATGGGAAACCTTTGGCAGCCATGCAGGGGTCCCTCGGGATAGAACCAGGAGAAAAACGGCTTTACAATATAATGCTTTACTTTTGGCATCAGCACAGTAGGAGAGTTTCAATGCTCGATGTCCTTGCCAATCCCGCTAGAAGTAAAATTACGTGTCATTTGGCTTTAATTGCTATTTCCAGACTATTAATAAAGTTAAGCATTTTTTCATGTTTTTCACCACTGATGGATCCTTTTTGGTGAAGTGCCTGTTGATATATTTTGTCCATTTTTCTATTGGACTTCTTCTTCCTTATTGATTTTTAGCAGTTCTTTGTAACTGCTGGATACTAATCATTCTCCAGTTATGTGTGTCAGCAAGAGCTTACTTTTCACATTTTTATAATGTCCTCTCAACAAGAGCAGTTTTTAATTTGAAGAGATATTTATCCATCCTTTTGAACTTCGTTTAAATAATTCTTACATTATTCTAAAAATCTTATGCTATCTCCTGTTCTAGAAGTTTCACATTTCTGTTTTATGCATTTAATCCTCGGTCCCCACAGAACTAGTTCTTGTAATTAATTGCTGTCAGATTTGGATCTGACTGCCTACTTTTTCACATGTCCTACCAGTTACACCAGCACAGTTTATGGAAGCGTGCTTTCTTTTGCCAGTGATCTACAAGCCAGCTGTAGTCTATCTCGTGTCAAGATATGGTGAGCTTATTTCTGGTACCTGTCGTGTGCTGCTGGGATCTAATTTTCTGTCTCTAAGCTGATACCACACCATTTTAACCATTGTCTTAATAAATCTGGATCCTTGGCAAGTTCTCTCATCTTGCTCCCTCTCCCACTCCCCCTCATGTAGCTAATATATTGGATAATATGGATAAAAAACATTTCTTTTTTTTTTATTCTTATGTTAATCCCCATACATTACATCATTAGTTCTAGATGAAGTGTTCCATGATTCATTGTTTGTGCATAACACCCAGTGCTCCATGTAGAACGTGCCCTCCTCAATACCCACCACCAGGCTAACCCATCCTCCCACCCCCATCCCCTCTAGAACGCTCAGTTTGTTTTTCAGAGTCCATCGTCTCTCATGGTTCATCCACCCCTCCGATTTCCCCCGCTTCATTCTTCAGAGTCTCCTGGTTTGAGGGAGGATACAGCGTCTTTTGCTGCTTGATAGTAACTGCTAGAATTAACTTGGCAACTTCCCTGCGTGTCATATATTTTGACACTGACCTGCCTGACCGAACTACTCTAATTTGAAGTGACCCATGTTGGCATTGAGAGCACTAGGTCATATTGACATCATGGTCTCCTGATAGGATGCTCTCTCTGATCTGTTAACTTTTAGGATTACCCCATTCTAAACCCTCTCTTCCTGCAGCCTGAATGTCCTCTCAAACATGACAATACAGCCGTGCCTTTTATTTATACCTACAGTGGTTTCCTGTGGCCTTTAGAAACAAGCCTAAACTATTAAAGACGGCATGTACTGCATGGGGCACTGGGTGTTACACACAAACAATGAATCATGGAATACTACATCAAAGACTAATGATGTGATGTATGGTGATTAACGTAACATAATAAAATTTAAAAAAATTAAAAAAAGAAACAAGCCTAAAATCCTCACTATGTCCCTCCAGATCCCCTGTGATCTGACTGTTGCTTATATCCCCAGTCCTTTATCTCTTTCATCCTCTTTCTGCTGGTCCTGCTTTGAGATCCTCATTGGCATCCTACTCTCCCACCCCAGCGTAGAGCTGTGCCAGAGCCTTGTCCCAAAGCTCCCCTCTGGAATAGTTGGAAGGCTGTTGGTCTCTCTTTAAAGCATTTCCCATATTACCTCGGTCCTCCTCTGATCCTCTCTGCTCCCACACTTCCCATTTTCTCACAGCACTGTGAAATTGTACAACCTTGCCTACCATTAGGAGTTTTAGGGATCTCACTCAGTTTGGAAACTGAGGATTGCAAACAACAGAATATGGATGAAACATGGCTTAAACAATAGAAATTTGTTTTTCTCACAAAGTTAGGAATCCATAGGTTGGTGGACCCAAGGTTGAATTCAGGGGCTCAGTGATGCCAGGGTAAGCTTCTTTCTTTTCCTTATTAGCTCATGGTCACCGGACAGTTACCAGCAACAAAAAGACTGCATGGCTCCCAGCATCAAAAAGAGGAAAAACGTTTTCTCTTCACATTGGTTTGGTTTTCTTTCTTTCTTTCTTTCTTTTTTTAATCAGGGAGGAAGATAGTTTCTCAGAAATCAACTGTAGACTCTTTCATATGCCATTGACCAGAACTGTCCCTACTGCAAGGGAGGCTGGGCCAGTTTGGATCTGACATATCCAACCACTGCTGAAGGAGGCTGCCTCTGTCAGCAGGGAGGGAGGTCAGGGGCATGGCAGCTGGAAGGTGTCTGACTTAGATTCTTTCTGTTTATACTTATGAACACTAATGGTCCTGGCAATTTCTTCTGTATGGACTCATGGAGGAAAGGTATCCCCAAATTCACGAATGAGTATCCCAAATCTCTTTGATAATATCTTGAGCTATGCTGTTCAGTATGGTAGCCATTAACCACAAATAACTTTTTAAATTTAAATTTAGATTATTAAAACTAAATAAAATTTAAAATCCAGTATCTTAGTCAAAGTATTTAAGCATGCACTAGCCTCATGTAGCTAATATATTGGATAATACGGATAAAAAACATTTCTTTTTTTTTTATTATGTTAATCCCCATACATTACATCATTAGTTCTAGATGAAGTGTTCCATGATTCATTGTTTGTGCATAACACCCAGTGCTCCATGCAGAACGTGCCCTCCTCAATACCCACCACCAGGCCAACCCATCCTCCCACCCCCGTCCCCTCTAGAACCCTCAGTTTGTTTTTCAGAGTCCATCGTCTCTCATGGTTCATCCACCCCTCCGATTTCCCCCGCTTCATTCTTCCCCTCCCGCTACCTTCTTCTTCTTCTTGATAAAAAACATTTCTATCATCACAGAAAGTTCTATTAATTTGCACTGGTTTAAATCCTACTTAGAAAAGCTTTTTTTCTTTTTCTTTTTTTTCCTACTTGGAAAAGTTTTCTAAGAACTAATCCAGAAAGGGCCTATGAGAGTGTCTTGTATGTTGGTAATCCTCAATAACTATTTACTACCTTGAAAGAAATTAGAAAAATTGCATAAAATGGATTTAACACACTGAAGTCCACCACTCTTTGCTCTACTGGGTTAGAGAGAACTTTGTTCTAGTAAATAAATCCCCTTTAATAACTAATCATAAAATCAATTGTATGACACATTTTAGATCTGTTTTTCTACTTTGTAATTTAATAAACAAAATTTCTAAATGGCCATGCTCTTGAAAGTTTGAAGTGCAAAATTAAAATTCAATTGTCAGACAAATAGTGGTGGCTTGCATTGCAAGCAAAATTATTGTGTGTGTGTGTATATATATACATATATATATATGTATTTGACAGTTGATTACTGAGAACATTTAATGGGTTCCATTAATGTGAGTAAATTCAACCCATTAATTATTTTGCCAGTGGTTATTCTTATTAATGTATAAGTATGAAGAAAAGAAAGTAAAACTCAATTATTGTGTAATAATAAACTCAGCTGTTCCACACATGTTTTTAGACTCCAGCAAAGCTGACATGAAGGCAAAGCAGTGCCTGAAGACACCATGCTATTCTTGCCCACCCTCCAGATCAGGGAGTATTTAATATGCATACTTTGCATTCTCATTATTTATTTGCCTGTTTCACTTTTTGAAAACTTTAGTTTTAAATAATCATAGATTCACAGGAAGTTTCAAAGATAGTACAGAGATGTCCTATGTACGCTTCACCCAAATTCCCCTAGTGGTAACATCTTATACAACAAAATATCAAATACTGATAGTACAGTATTAAAACCAGAAAATTGACATTCGTACGATGTGTACAGACAGTTCTACCTCATTTTATGGCATATATAGTTTCATGTAATTATCATAATTAAGACACAGAGCTATTCCATCACCACAAGACTCTATCATGTTACCCCTTTATGGTCCCTACACGGCCCCCAGCCTCATCATTCCTAACCTTGTCAAACACAAATCTGTTCTCCATCTCTATGATTTTGATTTCAAGAATGTATAAAAATGGAACCAAAGTTTGCAACCTTTGGTATTGGCTTTTTCACTCAGCATATTATCCTTGAGATTCATTTAAGTTGTTGTACATATCAAAAATTTCTTTTTATGGTTGAGGTGCATGAAATGAATATACTACAGTGCTTAAACATTCACTTATCACAGGACATTCTAGCTGTTTCCAGTTTTTGACTACTAACAATAAAACTGCCATGAACATTCTTTCAGGGTTTTCGGGGGGGGCATATGTTTTCAGTTCTCCAACTTGAGTGTCAAGGAGAGTGATTGCTGAGTTGTATGGTAAAGGTATGTTTGATTTTTAAAGAAGCTGGCAAACTATTTTCCACTGTCGCTGAACCACTGCACATTCTCGCCAGCAAGTTATGAGACATCCAGTTTCTCCACATCATCACCAACATTTGGTATTTTCACTATTTTTAATTTTAGCAGTCCTAATGGATGTGTAGGATCATGGTCTCCATTTGCCCAGCTGAGAACTGGGCACATGGTAGACTCTCTACAAATTGAATAGATAAGCACTTCTGTTTGAATGCTGGCACACTGTCCTCAGGCGGTATAGCAAGAAAATAGCAGGAGAATATGGAGTTGTGATGAAGAAGGATTGGGGACAGAGAAACAGAAGCTGAGGTGTCTCATAAACCTGAGATGGGTGGGTGGGCAGGCCTCAAGGGAGGTGATGCTTCAGGAAAGCCGAGAGGAGGCGAGGTAGCCTGCCATGTGGACAGTTGGGAGAAGGGGCTACAATTAGGAAAGAAGCTGCAAAGATCCTGAGGCAGGAGAGTGATATGCATGTGCCAAGAGACAGGAGGAGGTCCTGGGACTGGCTTAGTGTGGGCAGGGGGAGGGGACTGGGAGTTGGGATCAGAGTGGGCAGGCTGGGGTGGGGGGTGCTTGGTAGGTCACAGTTTTTTCATGGAATGCGATGAATGTCAAGAACTGTGCAGGTCTGGAATGCTGCCCTTTTTGTAAGCTAACAAATGTGCCTATTGTTTCATGGATGAAGGCAGCAGACATGAGACCCTTGGGCCACAGACAAACATGGCCAAGCAGTAGCCACGTCTTCATACTGGTTTGTGTCCCATTCTCTGTACCCCATGAGTTCCACAGAGGAGACACAAGGGCCCATCATGGGTATCTGCACCCGCAGTGGGTTGTGTTACAGGAAAAGAACCAGGGTCAAGAGTCCAGCACTTTCTGAACAAGCAGCAAACATTATAGGGAACAGCAGACATGTCAGTCTCTCTCCTCATGGAAAGGGGGCCTTTCTCGATTGTCACGCATGATCTCCTTGACCTATGTAGTGGTCTATGTGGCTGGCTAAAGACACTGTTTCCTGTCAGATGAGGGAGAATATCTGTAGCTTGCACAGCAAGCAAGGACAGGCAGGGTCCTGAGGGCCCTTGGCAGATAACTTCTCCCAAAGTTGGATGCCTTTGGGGGTTCTGAGCAGAAGGGTGCCACGATCAGATGTATTTTAACAGGCTTGCTCTGACTGCTCTATTGAGAATAAAATGAAGAGGGTCAAGGGTAGAAGCAGGGGGGAATGTTAGGAAGCCACTCCACTGATCCAGGCAAGAGATGATGATGGTCTGGATCAGATGGCGGTGGTGGCCATGGTGAGAGGTGCACTGTCCATTGAGTGGATGGTCCACTGATGAGGAGGTTGCAGGATTTGCTGATGGTTGAACCTGATGTGTGAGAGGAGGTGGGAATCAAAGACGATTCCAAGGCTTTTAGACCAAGCACATGACTCAGTGGGCTTCCATGCAGGGGGATGGGGAAAACTCCAGGAGGAGCAGTTTTGGTAAAGCAAGAGCAACCAAGAGCAACCATAGACATTCACAGCGTGATGCTTCCAACTGGACATGCTGATAAGGATGCCAGAAAGAGGTCCAGGCAGGAGATACAAATCTGAGGACTGAATGTATAGGTGGTGTCTTAAGTCAGGTTCCTTAGAAACAGAGCCTGAAAAGGAGATTCTGGCATCAGTGATTTATTCAAGGAAAGCTCTCAGGGGAGATCTTTGAGAAAGTGAGAGAAGCAAGACAGGACAAAGGAAAAAGCCAGATAAAGATGTGGGTTAGCTGACATCTAGCCTCAGCCTGATCCTATGGGGGGTTCTGGAGAGGGGAGGACGCCATGATGCCCCACCTCCAGGCACAGGAGCTGGCTCGCCATCTGTGGCCCCCTTGCCCCCATAAGTCAGGAAGCTAGCTGGGTATGAAAACAATAGCATTTAGGAATGATCATGTTGAAAGGAATGATTCTGGGTGAGATCCCCTAGGGCATAGGGTAAATGGCAAAAGAGAAGCGGTCAAGGGTAGAACTTGAGCACTTTACCTATTATAGTTCAGGAAGATGAAGGGAAACCAGAAAAGGAAACAACATTTTATTTTTTCTTTCTTTTTTTAAATTTACATTCAATAAGCCAACATGTAGTACATCATTAGTTTCAGATATAGAGTTCAACAATTCATCCCGTTGCATATAACACCCAGTGGTCATCACATCACGTGCCCTCCTTATTGCCCATCACCCAGTTACCCCATTCCCCACCCACCTCCCCTCCAGCAACCCTCAGTTTGTTTCCTAGAGTTAAGAGTCTCTCATGGTTTGTCTCCCTCTCTGATTTCTTTCAATTCAGTTTTCCCTCCCTTCCCCTATGATCCTCTGCATTGAGGAAACAATATTTTAAAGTGAGTATCATAACATCATAAATAGAATATCATGCTGCCTACAAAGCCATAACTCAATAATTAGCAATAGTCTTGTCTAGTCCATTGGTCTTCAACCTGCTCTTTTCCGTTTGAAGTTTCTTTTGTCCACATTGAGGGATTTCACCATTTCTTGTGCCTTTAGGTGCACTGTTGAATGTGTCCTTTGCAATTCTCATGCATGTGTCACAGCCACAAAATGTGTCCCACCTTCATCAATTTGGAAATTGTCCTTCCACAGTGCCCATAAAACATTTGGAGGTTGCTTTCCAAACTAACTGGAAATGTACACACTTCTTTAGGGTGGGTATTTGCATTACTAATATCAAATATATACATCTTGCTATGTTGTCATGCCATCTTGTGTATCCAAAATATTTTTGTTTAAAACCATATCATAATGTAAACTTTTTATTTATTTATTTATTTTTTTTTTAAATTTTTTAAGATTTTATTTATTTATTTGAGAGAGAAAGAATGAGAGACAGAGAGCATGAGAGGGAAGAGGATCATAGGGAGAAGAGGACTCCCTGTGCTGAACAGGGAGCCAGATGTGGGACTTGATCCCGGGACTCCAGGATCATGACCTGAGCCGAAGGCAGTCGCCTAACCAACTGAGCCACCCAGGTGCCCCCATAATGTAAACTTTTTGAAGACATTTGAAAATGATTAAAGCTGGCATGTGTAGTAGCAACATGCATGTATCTCCTAAACTGTGCCTCAACATGAAAAAGGGGGAAATCAACAACCTTGCATTTGCCCAGAGAAGTCCACCCTACTGGAGGCAGATGTGGGGCTGAACCTGAAACAAAGAGATTAATGGGAGGTCTCTAATAGAGAATGTCTCCCAACCTGAGTCCCTACACCATACTTAGGCTGTATGTCCAACAGTTAGACATCCATCTTCCCAGCAAAGCAAAGGAAAAATGAAAGAGCCAGATGATCTTTTTTTTCTAAAAAAAATTAGACTCATTCTTTGGGGAAAGCTAGTGCAGCTTCTCTGCAGACTAGCTTTCTAAAGTAAGACATTAAAAATTTTGCACCTGGGAGCTTGTGGTCCTAGCCTAGTGCCTGGTCATCTGAGCAAAGCCTGCTTGTCAGTAACTTTGCTTACCCCAGGGACCTCTCACTAAGCCTTCTTCAGACAACCATAGATCACTGGCATATGCAGCATATCTGTAAAATGAGAGAAGAGCAAACAGAAAGAGAAAAGCAGAGAACCAATAAGACTTAAAAAAATTATTTGTAAGTGAGGAAAATTCCAAAAGACATTACATCAATTCAACAAGAACTGGATGTTATAGAAGGAATGAACAGGAAAGAGCTTCTAGAACTTAAAAAAATATGATGGTCCAAACAACCAAACTTAGTAGAAGCCTGGAAGGTAAATTTAGAAAAATATCCCAGTCCAAAAGACAAGGAGGTACAAAATTTGAGAAGACAGATAAGATATAGAGGATCAGTACTGAAGATCAAGCATCTCATAGGATTTCTAGAAAAAGAACAGCAAAAAGAAAGGAAACATTTTTTCCAAAAACTTAATACAAAAATGTTTATATAGTTGAAATTAGCCCTACTCCTCAAATCATAAGAACCTACCATGTGTCAGATAGAATGAAAAAGCCCTAGGCTTAGATGCATCAATGATGAATTTCAGAATATTAGGATAAAGGCTTTTTGCCAAGAAGAAAGTCACTCAAGAATCATTTTGGCATGAGGTGCCATGTCAAGACTTCAGACGTTAAAAAAAAAGAAGACACTTCCTTTTCATTTATTTCAAGATTTTTCTATTGCTGTTCATTGTTTTCTCTGAAGAGGGAAGATGAGTGTATATTCATATCTGAGGTCTGAGTTGCTTTTAGTAAGGAAATGAATATAAGAATTGAATGAGAGTAGGTGAATTGTAGACCTTCCCATCAGAAGTAAGCTTCTTCATTGAGTCAACATTCTCTTTTTTTTTAGAATTTATTTATTTATTTGACAGAGAGAGAGAGCACAAGCAGGGGGAGTGGCAGGCAGAGGGAGAGGGAGAAGCAGGCTCCTCTCAGACCAGGGAGCCCAGTGTGGGGGAGCTCAATCCCAGGACCCTGGGATCATAACCTGAGCTGAAGGCAAGGCAGATGCCTAACCGACTGAGCCACCCAGGTGCCGCTTGAGTCATCATTCTTAAAGAAATGCTGTTTATGTGATTCCCGCTAGTATCATAGAGTGTTGTCCTGGCTAGAGTCAGGTTTCTGGGAGGCTGGACAGGACAGGTTTGCAAAGCCTCTCCCTTGCTCTAAGACATGGAGACAAGGGATCTGGTGTGAGGAGAGCAAAGGTGAGAACCTCCCAGCTGTAAAGATGAGAACTGAACTCTAGTCCAGAACTGCCAGCCAAGATGGAACTCAACACAGAGGCACAACTGTGCCCCAAGTGAAGCTCAACAAGCAGGTGAGCTGGTTCTAGAAGACAAATGGAAAGGGGACCTGAGGAGCTTCTCCCAAGATGCCATGGGGAGATGTTGACAGTTGGGTTTCAGAGGAGAAGGGAAGACTGTTTGGAGAGTGTCACACTTGTTCTAAATATCCACCCATAACACGAATGGAAATGCTTTATGAAAACAGCAGAGGCAATTAGCTAAGGCTGCTGGAGAGTAAAACCCAAATATAATGTGCATATAATCTGACTATCACTGTATCCAGCAAATATAAATGATAGACTGTGAGACTCTGATGTCAGTTTCTAAGTCTCTCATAGTAAAGATCCAGTGAAACCTCTAGAAGATAGTAATGTCCCTATAATTTTAAGAAGTAACTAAGAAAATCTACCTGCATGTCATATAATTAAGCTTTGACATAGTTCTCACAATTATTTCTGTTTTTTTTTTTCCTGCTGAATTAACAATTTCTGTGGACTGTGAAACTACCAATCAATGATGTAAAATATTTCACAGCCCAAAGGGAAAATTATTGATTTAAGGAATATTGGAGGGGGAAACCTGTCTAGCATTAAAGTAGTGTGTCACTTTTGGGGTTAGTGTACCTCATGTGTCTTCTGCATCAAAACCGCTGAGGGAATTGGAGGACCTCTATGCTGATCCAATTTTGGTTCTCGGGTTGTTAGAATTTAAGTACAATGGATGCCATTAAAAAGTCTTTTATAATGAAATATTGTACTGAGTTATTTCCAACATACCCAAAGGGATTTCTGGTCAATTCAGGCTAACTGTAAAAGCTAAGAAAAAAAATTAAAATTCTCTGCCATTCCTCTGAGTTCAAAGTTGCTCAGTAGAGTGACCTGATAGTTTTGATGCCCAAGATGAAAGTACTTGAATAAAAGATGAACATTTATATTCATTCCAACTTTCATTCCCAGATATCAAAGCAAATTAGGGACACTTAGGGAATAATTTCATGGCAATGGGGACTGAAAATTATGAGTTCTGACTACTGAAAACCTCAAAAACCTGCCTTTTTAAAAAAAATAAGTTTGCAAATGCAGAGTAATTTTCATCTGTTTAGAGTGACTCATGTCTATTTGTGTCTTAATTCACAGTGTTTCAACCTGAGCCTCACAAATTATCTGTGTGACCTTAGGCAAAACATTTGGGGCAATGGTCAGAATTTTAAAAACTTTTGTTTTGGACTTTTCAACTCTCTCTATAAAAAAAAGTACCCTAGCTTCCTAACCCTAAGACCATTCTCTCACAATTAGCAATGATTGCTTAATGTCATCATATATTCCATCTGTTTTCACATTTCCCTAATCAGATATTTAAATTTTGTTTAAATTGAGATCCAAATAAGGTTCACATATTGAATGCTTGAGCCTTTCTTGTTCTTCCCTACATCAATTTTTTCTTTTGAAGACATTGGAAGGTTTGTAGGGTTTCCCACAGTGTGGATTTCGTTTATCTCAACCCCATGAAATTTTAAATTTCCCATAGCTCCTGTAAATTGGCAAATAGATCTAGGGGTTAACTAGATTCATGCTTGCTTTTGTTTTGTTTTGTTTTTTGACTGGACCATTTCATAGTGGCATCTTTCCATCAGGAGGCATATTTGGTGATGTTTATCAGCCATAGATAATCTTTGCTTAGATTTATTAATTTGTTAGTATTGAAAAATGTGATGTTCTAATTCTATCATACTTTATTTATTTAAAGCCAGGGTAATTTAAGAAACTCTCCCTTGTTAGCTGTTGGATTATTCTAATGTACAGATTTTATAGGAAAGCCCTGAAATTTTTGACTCTCTCTTCCTGCTCTTAAAAAAGCAGTTTTAAAATAATCAGTTGGTTCTTAAACATATATTTGAGGTTAACTAATGAGTTGAGGTTTTTCCCTTTTTACAAGTATTATAAACTAGATTTAATCGTATTTAATGTGTTTCAATCCATTGCGATATATATGTGTGGATGTTCAAATTATTCCATTTTTGGCCAGTGGATACCTATTTAAGTTGCTTCCTGAGTCTTTTTGACAACACCCTAGTATGCTTGACAGCTTCCTTGCCTTCTGGTATGACCAGATGTTTCAGATTTACCTTGTCCATCGGAATCAGCCATTTCTCAAAGAGCCCTACTTTCTTTAGCAAGAAATGGTATTTGCAGGCTGCAATTGGAGATATCATGCTACCAGGTTGATCTTTGTTTCCAGGCCTTTTCAGTGCACAGAACTAGGAAATACTATATGTGTTTTTTGGAAAGATTTATTTACTTATTTGAGGGAGAGAGATGGAGAGAGAAGGGAAGGGGAGGGGCAGAGGGTGAGGGAGTCCCAGGCAGACTCCATGCTGCCCATGGAGCCTGATATGGGGCTCGATATCATGACCCTGAGATCACTACCTGAGAGGAAACCAAGAGCCAGATGCCCAGCTGACTGCATTTTTTTTTTTTTTAAAAGATGAGAGAAATCATGAATTTACACTGATATTTCCAATCTGAAATCTGGATGACAGGGTTTTGACTTACCTTTATTAATCTTGTCTCCCTTCAACCATGTTGAAAATCTCAGTTTATAGTACCAACCTAAATGTGTATTTGATTTAGCCTACAAAACATAACAACAATGCTGCCACTACCACCACCATGAAAATGGTTTTAGGCTTTTCTTTTTGTCCTTTAGGAATATCCTACTAAGAACGTATGGTTAAAATTTTGTGTCTTAAAGCTCCAGCAGAGTTACTCTCTGAGCGGTTATGCTGCCAGCTAGATCTACACATTTGTTTCATTTGCTTTTGATTTTCAGGGAGTGCTTTTGAAGTGTATTTAAGCTTGTTTAATAAATAATATAAAATAATTACATAGTTTCAAAGCCATAAATCTGCAAAAAAAATCTAAAGAAACCTACATGAAATCTGTCACCTCTATTTTCTTTCTCTTTCTACAGGTAATCATGGGTGAGTAGTAAGGTGTAAAAAGTCAACAGTAGGGCGGAGCAAGATGGCGGAGGAGTAGGAGACCTGGATTTCGTCTCCTCTCAGGAATTCAGCTGGATGGGGATCAAACCATTCTGAACACCTACAAACCAAACAGGAGATCAAAGAAAGGAATAGCAACAACTCTCTGAACAGAAAAGCGACCACTTTCTGGAAGGTCTTTTCTGATTTGTTTAGAGTATATTTTCTGGGGACGTGGTTACTCTGCTAGCATTTTGTTCTCTCATTAATCTATTCTCCTCTGCACAAAATGACAAGATGGAAAAAATCACCTCAACAAAAAGAACAAGAGGTAGTACCGACTGCCAGGGACCTACTCAATACGGACATTAGTACGATGTCAGATCTAGAGTTCAGAATCATCACTTTAAAGATACTAGCTGGGCTTGAAAAAAATATGGAAGTTATTAGAGAAACCCTTTCTGGAGAAGTAAAAGAACTAAAATCCAACCAAGTAGAAATCAAAAAGGCTATTAATGAGGTGCACTCAAAAATGGGGGCACTAACTGCTAGAATAAATGAGGCAGAAGAGAGAATCAGTAATATAGAAGATGAAATGATGGAAAATAAAGAAGCTGAGAAAAAGAGAGATAAACAACTACTGGATCACGAGGGCAGAATTCGAGAGATAAGCGATACCATAAGACGAAACAACATTAGAATAATTGGGATCCCAGAAGAAGAAGAAAGAGAGAGAGGGCCAGAAGTTATAATGGAGCAAATTATAGCAGAGAACTTCCCAAATTTGGGGAAGGAAACAGGCATGAAAATCCAGGAAGCACAGAGAACTCCTCTCAAAATCAATAAAAATAGGTCAACACCCCAACATCTAATAGTAAAACTTACAAGTCTCATAGAGAAAGAGAAAATCCTAAAAGCAGCTCGGGAGAAGAGATATGTAACCTACAAGGGTAGAAACATTAGATTGGCAACAGACCTATCCACAGAGACCTGGCAGGCCAGAAAGGACTGGCAGGATATATTCAGAGCACTAAATGAGAAAAATATGCAGCCAAGAATACTATATCCAGCTAGGCTGTCATTGAAAATTGAAGGAGAGATAAAAAGCTTCCAGGACAAACAAAAACTAAAGGAATTTGCACACACAAAACCAGCCCTACAGGAAATCTTGAAAGGGGTCCTCTAAGCAAAGAGAGAGCTTAAAAGCAACATAGACCAGAAAGGAACACAGACAATACACGGTAACAGTCACCTTACAGGCAATACAATGGCACTAAATTCCTATCTTTCAATAGTTACCCTGAATGTAAATGGGCTAAATGCCCCAATCAAAAGACACAGGCTATCAGACTGGATTAAAAAACAAGACCCATCGATATGCTGTCTGCAAGAGACTCATTTTAGAACCAAAGACACCCCAGATTGAAAGTGAGGGGATGGAAAACCATTTACCATGCTAATGGACACCAAAAGAAAGCTGGGGTGGCAATCCTTCTATCAGACAAATTAGATTTTAAACCAAAGACTGTAATAAGAGATGAGGAAGGACATTATATCCTACTTAAAGGATCTATCCAACAAGAAGATCTAACAATTGTAAATATCTATGCCCCTAACATGGGAGCAGCCAATTATATAAGGCAATTAATAACAAAAGCAAAGAAACACATTCACAACAATACAATAATAGTGGGGGACTTTAACACCCCCCTTACTGAAATGGACAGATCGTCTAAGCAAAAGATCAACAAGGAAATAAAGACTTTAAATGACACACTGGACCAAATGGACTTCACAGACATATTCAGAACATTCCACCCCAAAGCAACGGAATACACATTCTTCTCTAGTGCCCATGGAACATTCTCCAGAATAGATCACATCCTAGGTCATAAATCAGGTCTCAACCAGTACCAAAAGATTGGGATCATTCCCTACCTATTTTCAGACCACAATGCTTTGAAACTAGAACTCAATCACAAGAGGAAAGTCAGAAAGAACTCAAATACATGGAGGCTAAAGAGCATCCTACTGAAGAAAAATGAGTCAACCAGGAAATTAAAGAAGAATTAAAAAGATACATGGAAAGCAATGAAAATGAAAACACAACTGTTCAAAATCTTTGGGATGCAGCAAAGGCAGTCCTAAGAGGAAAGTATATAGCAATACAAGCCTTTCTCAAGAAACAAGAAAGGTCTCAAGTACACAACCTAACCCTATACCTAAAGGATCTGGAGAAAGAACAGCAAATAAAGCCTAAACCCAGCAGGAGAAGAGAAATCATAAAGATCAGAGCAGAAATCAATGAAATAGAAACTAAAAGAACAGTAGAACAGATCAACGAAACTAGGAGCTGGTTCTTTGAAAGAATTAACAAGATTGATAAACCCCTGGCCAGACTTATCAAAAAGAAAAAAGAAATGACCCAAATCAACAAAATCATGAATGAAAGAGGAGAGATCACAACCAACACCAAAGAAATACAAACAATTATAAGAACATATTATGAGCAACTCTATGCCAGCAAATTAGATAACCTGGAAGAAATGGAGGCATTCCTAGAGATGTATCAACTACCAAAACTGAACCAGGATGAAATAGAAAACCTGAACAGACCTATAACCACTAAGGAAATTGAAGCAGTCATCAAAAATCTCCCAAAAAACAAAAGCCCAGGGCCAGATGGCTTCCTAGGGGAATTCTACCAAACATTTCAAGAAGAATTAATACCTATTCTTCTGAAACTGTTCCAAAAAATAGAAATGGAAGGAAAACTTCCAAACTCATTTTATGAGGCCAGCATTACCTTGATCCCAAAACCAGACAAAGACCCCATCAAAAAGGAGAATTACAGACCAATATCCCTGATGAACATGGATGCAAAAATTCTCACCAAAATACTAGCCAATAGGATCCAACAGTACATTAAAAGGATTATTCACCATGACCAAGTGGGATTTATCCCTGGGCTGCAAGGTTGGTTCAACATCCGCAAATCAATCAATATGATACAATACATTAACAAAAGAAAGAACAAGAATCATATGATCCTCTCAATAGATGCAGAAAAAGCTTTTGACAAAGTACAGCATCCTTTCTTGATCAAAACTCTTCAGAGTATAGGGATCGAGGGTACATACCTCAATATCATAAAAGCCATCTATGAAAAACCTACAGCGAATATCATTCTCAATGGGGAAAAACTGAGAGCTTTCCCCCTAAGGTCAGGAACGCGGCAGGGATGTCCACTATCACCACTGCTATTCAACATAGTATTGGAAGTCCTAGCCACAGCAATCAGACAACAAAAAGAAATCAAAGGCATCCAAATTGGCAAAGAAGACGTCAAACTCTCACTCTTTGCAGATGATATGATACTTTATGTGGAAAACCCAAAAGACTCCACCCCAAAACTGCTAGAACTCATACAGGAATTCAGTAAAGTGGCAGGATATAAAATCAATGCACAGAAGTCAGTGGCATTCCTATACAGCAACAACAAGACAGAAGAAAGAGCAATTAAGGAGTCGATCCCATTTACAATTGCACCCAAAACCATAAGATACCTAGGAATAAATCTAACCAAAGAGACAAAGGATCTTTACTCAGAAAACTATAAAATACTCATGAAAGAAATTGAGGAAGACACAAAGAAATGGAAAAACGTTCAATGCTCATGGATTGGAAGAACAAATATTGTGAAGATGTCAATGCTACCTAGAGCAATCTACACATTCAATGCAATCCCCATCAAAATACCATCCAGTTTTTTCAAAGAAATGGAACAAATAATCCTAAAATTTGTATGGAACCAGAAAAGACCCTGCATAGCCAGAGGAATGTTGAAAAAGAAAAGCAAAGCCGGTGGCATCACCATTCCGGACTTCAAGCTCTATTACAAAGCTGTCATCATCAAGACAGCGTGGTACTGGCACAAAAACAGACACATAGATCAATGGAACAGAATAGAGAGCCCAGAAATGGACCCTCAACTCTATGGTCAACTCATCTTTGACAAAGCAGAAAAGAATGTCCAATGGAACAAAGACAGTCTCTTCAACAAATGGTGTTGGGAAAATTGGATAGCCACATGCAGAAGAATGAAACTGGACCATTTCCTTACACCACACACAAAAATAGACTCCAAATGGTTGAAAGACCTCAATGTGAGACAGGAGTCCATCAAAATCCTAAAGGAGAACACAGGCAGCAACCTCTTTGACCTCAGCCACAGCAACTTCTTCCTAGAAACACCGCCAAAGGCAAGGGAAGCAAGGACAAAAATGAACTATTGGGACTTCATCAAGATAAAAGGCTTTTGCACAGCAAAAGAAACAGTCAACAAAACCAAAAGACAACTGACAGAATGGGAGAAGATATTTGCAAATGACATACCAGATAAAGGGCTAGTATCCAAAATCTATAAAGAACTCATCAAACTCAACACCCAAAGAACAAAGAATCCAATCAAGAAATGGGCAGAAGACATGAACAGACATTTTTCCAAAGAAGACATCCAAATGGCCAACAGGCACATGAAAAAGTGCTCAATATCGCTCAGCATCAGGGAAATCCAAATCAAAACCTCAATGAGATACCACCTCACACCAGTCGGAATGGCTAAAATTAAGTCAGGAAACGACAGATGTTGGCGGGGATGCGGAGAAAGGGGAACCCTCCTACACTGTTGGTGGGAATGCAAGCTGGTGCAGCCACTCTGGAAAACTGTATGGAGGTTCGTCAAAAAGTTGAAAATAGAGCTACCATATGATCCAGCAATTGCACTACTGGGTATTTACCCCAAAGATGCAAAAGTAGGGATCCGAAGGGGTACGTGCACCCCGATGTTTATAGCAGCAATGTTCACAATAGCCAAACTGTGGAAAGAGCCAAGATGTCCATCGACAGATGAATGGATAAAGAAGAGGTGGTATATATATACAATGGAATATTATGCAGCCATCAAAAGGACTGAGATCTTGCCATTTGCAACGACGTGGATGGAACTGGAGGGTATTATGTTGAGTGAAATAAGTCAAACAGAGAAAGACATGTATCATATGATCTCACTGATATGAGGAATTCTTAATCTCAGGAAACAAACTGAGGATTGCTGGAGTGGGTGGTGGGGTGGGAGGGATGGGGTGACTGGATGATAGACACTGGGGCGGGTATGTGCTCTGGTAAGTGCTGTGAATTGTGCAAGACTGTTGAATCTCAGATCTGTACCTCTGAAACAAATAATGCAATATATGTTAAGAAAAAAAAAGAAGAAGAAGGTAGCGGGAGGGGAAGGATGAAGCGGGGGAAATCGGAGGGGTAGACGAACCATGAGAGATGATGGACTCTGAAAAACAAACAGGGTTCTAGCGGGGAGGGGGGTGGGAGGATGGGTTAGCCTGGTGGTGGGTATTGAAGAGGGCACATTCTGCATGGAGCACTGGGTGTTATGCACAAACAATGAATCATGGAACACTACATCTAAAACTAATGATGTAATGTATGGGGATTAACATAAGAATAAAAAAAATAAATTAAAAAAAAAAAGAAGTCAATAGTAATTAAGAGTTTGCTTGCTAAGTGATCTCTTAATATGCTCTAGAATCACCTCATCTGGAAATAAAATGTAGATGTTGATGGCAGGTCATCAAAAGCCAGTGTTTTGAGATGTTTTTTTTCCTTTTTAAAAATAATTTTTTTTTTGTTTTTAAAATCTGCAAATTCTAAACAGTAAAGAAGAAAATAATGATCATTCATAATTTTGTCAATTAGAAATAGCCAGTGTTAGTATTTAATTTTCTGCTAGCCTTCTTTTCTATCCAACTGATTTTTTTTAATTAGAATTGCAATTACACTTATAATTTTGTATTTTGCTTCTTATTTGTTTAAAATTATATTCAGAGCAATTATCCATATCTTTTAAAAAATTTTGTTTTTATGGATGGCAGAGAATTCCATTATTTTCACTCATCTATTCAACAAATATTTAAGGAACTACTTCTCTGTGGCAGGCGTTGTGGTCAACATTGGGGAACAACAGGAAATGAAACAATCCCTGCCCTCATGGAGCCTACATATTACACACACACACACACACACACACACGCACACACACTTTATTTAGCATTCCCTGGGGTGTTGCATGTTAAAGGTGTATGCAATTATTTGCTAATATGAGTATTGTTCTGATGAGCACCCCTATACATAAATCTTAGTTTATACCTGTCACTTAGGATAGCTCTCCAGAAGTGGAATTACACATACAAAATACAAATAATATAAATATTAATTTTCAACGTATTTAAGGAACTGTCAAAAACTCTTAATGGGTGGATGGGTAAGAAAACTGTCTTTTCTGGTCTACCTTATATATTGGAGATAGGGGGATAATGTCCTGATTCCTCTGATCTTTTTCTCTGTGGTCCCATCTCTCTCATGCTGGGATGGAGATTTAGATGGTGAGAGGAGTGGGGTGGAACGGTTTGACTGTGGTTTTGGAAAGCTGGTGAAGTTGGGTTGGATCTCAAGGTGTTAGCAGAAGGGAAGGAAGGGAGACAGCTGAGTGCCCGATCTCCAGCCTCCGATCACAGCTCTTTCTCACACTTCCTGTACCATCCATTAGATGCAGGCCCTGTCCTTCACAGGTCTGTCTTCATCAAGCCTTGTATATGAGAAATGAGTGTTTAATTCTTACAGACTTCTTAATTCCCGTGAATGGTTGTGGAGTCAGAATGTCTGAGTTGAATCTTGACTTTATTATGTCCTCACTGTGTGACTGTATGTAAGATTTTGACCTAACTAAGTCTAAGTTTATTCATTGTAACATAATCAGTGACCATCTTAAAAGGAATAGTGGAATAAACAACATAAAACATTTATTGAGGATCTGGGCACATATGAAGTACTTAATAAATGCCAGTTATTGATGGACACTAGGCATCACAGAACATTCTGGTGCTCAGGTCTTGATGACTAACACAAACTTATCCTTAACTCATTGAGTCGATGCTATTCAAACCAGAAGATAGAATATTTTTAAGTAATAGTTTTGGATTTGGCCACATCCTCATTAATTTTGACAGAAGATTCTTTATTTCTATTCACATGATTTGCTTCAAGCTTGCTTCAAGATCAAAGATAAAGTAAAAACTTTGCTCTCTTGAATGACTGCCTGCAAAATTCAGGTCTCAAATGAAGGACTGACATCAATGGAAATGGTAAAGTAAGGAAATCCAAGGCTCATTCCTTCCCACAAACATGGGAAAAACTGGAAAAATCTGTCAGATACAGTGGTTAGAACTCTGGAAGATAGCTAAAGCTTTACAGCAGCCAAGCAAGTGTTTAATCAAGAAAAAGGCAACCAAAGGACAAGAGGGTTTGGGGGCATTTTAACTTCTTGTTGCTTGATAACCCCTCCACAGCTTGGCACTGGCCTTTAAGATGGCAGCCCACATTCCCAGTGTGGGCTTGGGATTCCAGGCATTGGAGAGCAGATCTTGTCCTCAAGGTCCTCTCTTCTCCTCTCCACTCTGCTCTCCCCTCCCCTTCTCCTCCCCTCTACTGTTCTCCTCTCCCCCTCCTCCCTCCCTTCACCCATCTCCTCCCCTCTCCTTACCTGCCCTGCTCTTCCTTTCTTCCTTGTCTTTTTTTACTCCAGGTATTTAAGGAAATCACTGTCAATCACTAACTGATTACTAAACTACATGAAGAAAGACTTCAGAGACACATGACAAACAATAGTTTTTACAAAAAATAGTTTAGAAAGGTTACCACTGCAACCCATAGCAAAACAACAACAAACCCTGGGGAGAGTCTGATATCCAGAGTTACCCCATTTTCATATACAAAATGTTCAGTTTTCAACAACAAAAATACTAATGAGACATGTGAAGAGACAAGACAGCAGGAAAAAAAAAGAATAACAGAAATTGTCCCTGAGGAAACATATACATTGAAGTTACTAGGCAGAGACTTTAAAACAACTGTCTTAGAAAATTCAAGGGTCCAGTTATAAGTTTTCAGGAAGCAGCTTAGATCCCATTACATGGCTGTTTCCCTGCATCTTCAGTGTCTTTCTTCCACACCCTTGTATTTGGGCAATACATTTTTGGAACACAGATAGAGGAATTCAAGTTTATCCATACTAAATGCGATTTTATAAAATCCAGCCTCCCACCTTGGAGAAATGGCTGATTCTAGGACTGGATCAGGAACTATGGAAGATGAGCCTGGAGCATTTTGCAGTTCCAAAAAGTAAGGAAGTGCTAAAAAATTTACAAAAATCCCAAATTGTGGATGTATGCCAAGGGGACAGAGGAGCCAACTGAAAGAAAGCACAATGGCCAAAGCTGGAGCAATGGGAGCAACAAAATAAAGTGGTGTTAGATTATATACCAAAGTATAAGTATCTATGCTTTTATATTGATTGAATAAATAAGTAATATGGGGAGAAGAGCAAATCTCTCATGCAGAAAAATTCCAGATAATTTGTGTAGCTACTTTCCCCTCAAGGGGGTGGAGCATAACTGCCCCTCGCCCCCGCCCACCATAGTGTGGGCTGCACATGGTCCTTTCCCTCTGACCAACACACCTCAGTCAGATGGTCAGGATCAGTATCAACTGTTGTAAGTCATGTGGACAGTATGGTTCCTTGATAGAATATGATTAAAAGGATACTTTACCCCTGTGGCATCTACCCCTGAAACCCATAACAGCAGGTTGATCACACACACACACACACACACAAACAAAATCAGACAAATCCCAATCTACAAAATACCTCGCTAGTACTTCTTAAAACTGTCAGTCATCAAAACAAGGAGATTCTGATGAGCTGTCACAGTCTAGAGAAACCCAAGGAGACAGGATGGCACATGTAACATCTCCTGGAGGGAGTCCTGAAACACAGAAAGGATATTAAATAAAATTAAGGAAATTTGGATAAATTATGAACTTCAGTTAATAATGTGTCAGAATTCATTAATTGTAACAAATGTACCATATTAATGTACGATGTTAAAAATAAGGGGAACTGGGTTTGGGGTAATCTATATGGGAATTCACAAATTTCACAATCTATAACTATTCTAAAAAATAAAATTTATTTTAAAAGATCCAGCTCCCCATCTCATTAGGAAGAGAAATTAGTTCTCAATGTCCCCACAGTTTAGATATCTCTGCTGTCTCTAGGTCACTGATCCGTTGCACCACCTGAAGGGCAACCAGAACAGGGACTGAAAGGAGATCTCCTGAGTTTTACTGTATATAATAAAACTTTTTTATTATACATAATAAAACTACAGAGAACTGCCTTTTAGGTTGTACCAACCAACCAACCTTGGGGTCCAACTAGTCCTAGAGAAACTGCTTTACTTGGGGTCAATTAAGTGTGTCACCAATTTGCCCCATTTGTTCTTCGTGTGTTTGCATGGCTAACTCAAAAGCAGCATTTCTTCTAAGAAATGTTATGTCTCACCTTGGAACAAAGAATGAAAACATGGTTTCTGTCAATGTAGGAATAAATTTTAGCAGTCGATGAAAACATGTAAAGTAAGAAAATTAGGGTATATGAGAATATAATGTGTTAAGCTATAGTCTTATTCATCATGTCAACAGGAAAACAAAAATCCACTCCAAAGGTTTAACTAGAGAGGGGGTGGGGTGGGGTGGGGAGATTTGTTGGCAACATATAGGGGATCAGCAAAGAATAAGGAGAGACTCTCACCAGCAGGAATGCACTACCACCCCAAGGCTTGAAGGGCCAGAAGAGGACAAGGTCTCACTTCCTTCAAGGAAGAGGGATCATCTAAGTGTACAGCTCTGCTGGGACGGTTGCCCTATAGCAGAGGGGGAGTGAGGAAAGGCAACTCTGATTTCCTTCCCTCCCCACCTGCGGACCTCCTGCTGGTTTGTCCCATTCACCAGATCCAGCTGGAAGCCAAGGGTAAGGGAGTCCTAGGGATGACCACTCTAGAGGCCAGCCTCCAGGGGCAGAACAGGCAGAGGATGAACACAGGGGACAGATGGAGGACAGACTTGCAGAAACATCAGTGCACATATAGGACTTCAACAAGACACACGCTTCTGTCTTTACTAGCATGATCCCCAAATAACAGGAGCACTTCCCCACTACCCACTCTCCAACACCCAGACTTTAGTTTCTGGTCTGTTCTCCACAAAAGAAACTATGAATTTTTGCAGGGTAGCTAATTCTATGTCTGCATCAGGGAAAAATCAGGATGAATTTGGAAAGTTTCAGTGGCCCCCAAACAAGGGGCGATGCCGGGAGCACCAAAGAAGCAACTTGAAGGGACTGCCATTGGCCTTGAACCTAAGGAGGGCTATGGTGAATGGGAGCCAGTTTTGTCCCTAGAAACAATAGATTCCTAATCATACTCTGAAAAGTTAGTAAAAATAACACAGGCAGGTAGTTGTACCACAAAAATAGGACGAATATAGTGAAATGATTTGAATTATTATATGGATTTTAATCAGTAGGTGATGTTAAAATGTGCGTTTTTTTTTCTTTTATTACTTCTAAGTGTACTTCCAAAGAATGGATGTGTACTTGCTTTTATCTATAGTTGTAAGAAAGGATAAGCACACGGAACTATAGATAAGCCAAGACATCTGAGAAAAAGTAGGCACTGTTACCGCACACAAGAGGATTAACTAACGTGACTGCCTGCAAACAGAAACAGGGCCAATGGTCCCAAATGATGAGTCACATCAAGGTCCTCAGGAGGTGAACAAGTTATGCAGACTCAATTGTCCCACCAGGAATGAAACCCCTCTGTGGCTCTACTCATTATAATATAATGCAGAGGAGAAATAGTTAAGTTTTTAATAATTGGTAGACTATAGATAGCAATACATCCTAAAGACTGGATTCTAGGGCGCCTGGGTGGCTCAGATGGTTAAGCGTCTGCCTTCGGCTCAGGTCATGATCCCAGGGTCCTGGGATCGAGTCCCGCATCGGGCTCTCTGCTTCTTGGGAGCCTGCTTCTCCCTCTGCCTCTCTCTCTCTGTCTCTCATGAATAAATAAATAAAAATCTTTAAAAAAAAAAAAAAAAAAAAAAAAGACTGGATTCTAGACTCTGTAACATCGGCCAAGTGATATGTTTTGAAGTACTTTAGTTTCTTGTTAGCAGCTGTAACAAATCTGCCATCAACTCGAAGTGAAATAGCAGACATTGGTTCCCTACTGTCCTCTAGGCCGGGGTCTGAAACCCAGGGGTTCGCGGGGCCATGTACCCACTGAAGGCTCTAGGGAAGATTCCAAAGTTGGCTTCTGGTGGCTCCAGCAGTTCTGTGGCTGCATCATTCCAGTCTCTGTCTCTGTGATCATATTACCTCCTCTTCCTTTTGTCCGCTCTCCTGGACTGTTTCTTACAAGAGCACTTGTCATCGCATTTAGGGCTCATCTGAGTAATCCAGGATGATCTGTTCATCTCAGGATCCTTAACTTAATCCCATCTGCATAGACTTTTTTCCAAATAAGTTCACACCAACAGGTTCTAGAAGTTAGGCTGAGCACACATCATTTTTTTAAAGATTTTATTTTTGGGCAGGCACAGAGATAGAGAGAATCTCAAACTGACTCCATGCTAGAGCACAGAGCTGGACACTGGGCTTGATCTCCCGATCATGAGGAGACCCTGAGATCATGACTCTGAGATCATGACTTGAGCCAAAATCAAGAGTGGTATGCTGAACTGACTGAGCCACTCAGGCGCCCAGGGACACATCTTTTTTGGGGCCACTGTTCAACCCACCACAGGGGGAGACTGAGAGGAGTGTTGGCAAAACCCCTAAAACCTATGCAGAAGGGCTAGAATGGAAAGGGTCTTATTGAATGACAGCCCCTCACTTCCCCACTAGTCAGTGGGTACACAGTTTCAGTTACACGAGGTGAACAGGTTCTAGAGCATGGTTGTACAGTATTGTGCCTACAGGTAACAATACCATATTGTACACTTAAAAAATTGTTAAGAGAGTAGATCTCATGTTAAATATTCCCGCTACAATAGCAACAAGTCCTACTCTAAAGAAGCAAGTTCAGGCTGAATTGTCCCAAACCTCAGTTGTATCCCTTTGGGAGAAGCAATTGTGTCTGGTGCCTGGGAGTCTCAGCTTCCTGAATGGCATCTGGCCTGAGAAGGAATTCCTTGTCCCTGGGATCTGGTAAGATGGCGGCAGTATCAGGGAGGAATCAAAGTATTACTGCTTAGCCACTGGGAAAATATCAAAATAAGTGTATCAATAACCCTAGGAACATATAAAAATAGTAACAGAAGTAATAAAGAAATGAAGTAAATCCATAGTGTTGACAGGTTGGAATAGTTTTGAGTATAACTGAAGAAATATGTTTTGTAGACACTACATTTGCGTGTGTTTTTTCTGTTGCTTCAGGAGTTTGAGTGAATGAGAATGTGCCTTGCTAAATGGAGTATGATCATTTAGAATGTTCTTCGACATACAATGAATCAAATTTGTCATCTGAGATGGTATAGGCTTGTAGGCCCCTTGCAGGCCAGGGTCATTTGAGGACTGCACTGAGGTTAAGGTCGGCCAGGCAGGCCTAGGCCAGGAGGAGAAAACGTTCTCTTCCCCTTATCTCATGTTGCAAGTTCTAAATGCCTGGATCAGCAGGAAGTGGCTCTTGCCTCGCTTAAAGTGTGTCTTTCTAATCAGAAGTGTTCTTTCTAAAGACAAAGAACATGTTGTCTCCAAAGGAAGGATGGCTAAGAGAATTCTTTATTCTGCAAGCATAAACAGGATGTATTTTGTTCTTATTGCATTTCGTGTATATTTCACTTCCCGGATGTTGGCTTGATACTTTAAGTACACATTGTTATGTTTATCTGATCACTGCGAGTATATAGCTATGTGAGTAATAAACGGCAGTATGCAGTTGCAAGTGCTGCCTTTGCTCTGCATCCCCTGTGTCCTGGTGATTTCGTAGACCTTTACCCAGGGACCCCAACGCACTAGACGTTGACAGTCATCAATGTTTAAATTCTCAAGAAACACTGGTTTTTCAAATTTGATGGTGTTAAATATATTAATCTATTAAATCGAGCATTAAACAAATAGCAATGGATATTCCACATCACATACCCAGGCCTCTCAGACTTGAGAGAATGTGTTAACCATTTCAGTTAGTATTTGAGACATTTTTAAAGGGGAGCCTGCTTCATTTTCTCCCCTCTCGTCCTGTCTGCAGACACCTTTTTAAGCTGTGGCGGGCATGCCAACCTTCCTCCTCAGCCTCTTTCTGAAAGAAGCTGTGATCTTTAGTCTTTCAAGTTGCAGCACACATGGGTCTTTCTTCTCTGACATGAGCTCTTCCCAAAACAATCCACATCGAATTTACAGTTAACTCACATCTCATATCAATTTATTCTTACTAAATCAGACATTCAGTCATACTCAAGGGGAACCATTATTATTTTAATGAGGAATTGATTTTTGTGGAATAGATATTTTGCTGCAATGCCTCATTCTCTATTCCCGTTCCTTCAACAAAATTCTGTTTTTATGCATAATAGAAATAAATACCTTTTCCTAGGAATATTTGCTTTATATTTGCTTTCATGTGTAATAAATAAATTTGTTGATTTCTTTCCCTCTGAGAACTCATTCTAGATTCTCTACCCAGCTACTTTTGATGTAATGATTACATCTGAATTTTTACTTTTTGATATTCTCAACAACAGTTTTGAAATACAGCGGGCTTCAGTTGTCAAATGGATGCAAATGGACGTTCCCTCTGGAAATGGGTACCCATAAAATGGCAGGGTAGAAATATTTGTTTTCTCCTCCTTCTAACTCAGCAAGTTGATTTGGATCCACTAAAACAACTTTAAATAAAAGTTGGGCTCTGTTTTTTATTTGTAGGCTTTCATTCCTTGGGGAAGAATATGATTCTGCATGGTGTTTGCAACAAAGGAAAATTGCACATGGAAATGTACAACTCTTTCCGAATTGGGCAGTAATTGGGGTAACACTCAGCAGGAGAGAAAGGAAGAAATTACTGGGGGAAACAGGTCAAGGTCTGAAGTCCAAATGTGCTCTGTACATGTGTTACATCATCTTCTCACGTGATGGTTTAGAAACATCATGAACATTTTCTCTGCCTTTTGAAGTTTCTGGGTGATATCCTCCTATTTTATAAATAGAAAAAATGATGCATCAAGAGATAAGAGAAGATTAAAAGACTCCTTGGAAAGAGAGCTGACTCCTTCCTTCCTTCAGTCTAAATTTATTGAGCATGTTTCATGAGCTGGACACCAGGCTGGGCACTGGGGTTACAGAGATCGAGAAGCCAGGGGTAGGCTGACAGTCTCGCTGTGTGCCGTGTTTGCATGCTTGGGCCTTAGGACGATATCTCTCCCTATGAGCAGTTCCCTCAGGGCCTGTCCCTCCTGCTGTCTCCCGCCCTGATGATGAGCATATATGACCAATTCAGCAAGTGGGGTGCAGAATTCTAACTTTCCAGCGGTAGAGGAAACACAAATAAGGAGACATTCTCAGAGAGTTAGTGACAACAAAAAAAAGAGAATTCCATGCATGGCTGAGAGGCATGTGGGACAGTCACATTGGCAAATGGGATCACCTCCACCCAGAATTAGTGAGGAATGTACCCAACATCACTGTGAAGGTCAGCATATATTTTTGTTGATGACATGCAGCCCAACAAAATGTCCCCCTTAGATCCCCATGTGAACTTGGCCCAAAGGAAGTCAGCATTGCACTTGAGTAACACTTTGTATGGAAGCTTGCATTTGCCCCAGCGCCACAGAACCCAGATCTCTTTGGACAGAAAGAATGGGACAAGGACCTGGTGGCTATCAGTAGCCCCCTATTTTTTTTGTCTGGTGTTCACCAGCTCCTACTTGCATGACAACAACTTTGGGCAACTCCTGAGTTATTTTTCAGGTTGTTGGCACCACGTTGTACATATTGGAAATAAAGAGTAACCCTCTAGGATCCAGTCGGACTGAGTCCACGGACATGTTTGCTGAGAAGGTCAAGGAAGGACAGCTGGACAGGCTGCGGTGCCCTGGCAGAGGATGGCTGGCACAGGACACAAAGCCAACACCTCCAGCATGCTGTTCAGTTACACCAGTTGATGGCTCTTTGGAACCATTTTACAAGGGCAGCTGTGGCACAGAGCCTTCCTTATTGCGGGGATGGAACGATGGACACGGCTCTGTAAACCGCTGCTCAGCAGGAACATTCCACAGCAGGATCACACAGGAGAGAAACATCAGCACTTTCTGGCTGAGAACCACCAACCCTCCTGTTCTCATCCTTTTTCCTTCGTGCTTTTTGGGGGAATTTTCTCCCTTTTAGACTTTCCTTTGGCTCATTTAGGATGTGATGAGCAACAGCAACTTTGCAGCTCTGCTCTTCAGGCTCAGTACATGGTCTCCTGTTTTTCTACCTCTAGCTGTCTGAGACAACACTCCTCCTTTCCACATGGGTCCTGATAGCTTCTGCGCTTGTGGCCGGCCACCCTGAGTGGGTCGCTCTTGGCCCCTAGCCCTGCAAGGGGGAACCGATGGCACCTTTTGCAAATGTCAAGGAACATCATAATATGGAAAAGCAATTTGAAAGGGGACTTGACTATGAAGATTATAAGCTACTGATAGTGGGAAAAGGAACCTCTGCTGAGAGACTAACCCTGCAGGAAATCTTTAAAAAATTAATTAAAAGCAACAGTGACAGGAGCAATGGAAGCTCCATGTCACAAATCAAGGCAAGAGACAAAATCCTATAAACGTATTGCATATTTCTTAAGGCTTTTCACTTGATGAAGATTCGTGGCTTGACATTTCAATACTGTGTTTGTCATCAGTTGGTGTGGATCTGTTCTAACTAGCTAAGTCTTACACCAACATCCCGTATATGACATCTTTGCCATTTTACTCTGGTTGCTAGTAGCCTGATGGCCACAGGATGATTCCCACTAATCCCAGGCATGCCTAGAGTAGACATCAAAGACTCTCTGAGTGACTGGATCTTCTACAGGATGAATTACATATTAGACAATAGCTTGTGTTTGCCATCCATTTAGAACTGAAATTTACATTGTCAAATTTGTATTTGATCAAGGTGGGATCTTAGTATTTGGCAAATATTTATAATCTGTATTTTATTTAAACAAACATACATTTTCTCTGTAAAACAGAGATACTGGAGAAGTCAAAAGACAATGAAACCCCAGGTTGATTCAACATGGAGATTATTGCTTGTTGTCTCCATGGAGCTTATTGCTCCAGAGATACTGGAGAAGTCAAAAGACAATGAAACCCCAGGTTGATTGTAAGTCATTGTCTCTGTATACTGATTTTTCATATAACTGATGGAGTAAGATTAAGTAGACTTCAGAATTGAAATTGAAAATATGGTAATTCATATCAGGAGGCTCAATTCGATAATACAGTTCTTGGATTGATTACATTACCAAATTCCATTATGTAATTTCCACATAGTATTTTCTCTTATCTAATATAAAATTGTAAATGTCAATAGACAAACATCCCAGTTAAATGTCATCCGTGTTGACTTTTTCTCAAAAATATGTTACAAACCTGAGTACCAGAAATAGTCAACATTAATGTAAGAATTAGAAACAATGTGTTCCGAAGAAGCCCAGTTAATTAAAATTCAGTTCACTGCAGAGAATATTTGTAGTTCCCTATATGTTATGCACACAAATGTGCATTTGTAGATATTTAATACATGTTAAAATCCACTCAATCTTTAATCCTACCTATGTATATCTACATTAAATTGGAGAAGCTGTACATCACTGGAAAGGGGGCATAAAATAGCTTCTGAAGTATCTATAAGGTATATGGATCCTTAAAAATCTAGGCAAGATGTGGGGCGCCTAGGAGGCTCAGTTGGTTGAGAGTCTGGCTCTTGATTTCGGCTCAGGTCATGATCTCAGGGTCATGGGATCGAGGCTGGTGTTGGGCTCTGAGCTCAGCGCAGTCTGCTGGAGATTCTCTTTCTCTCTCTCTCCATCTGCCCCTCTCCTGCTCTCTCAAATAAATAAATAAATAAATAAATAAATAAATAAATAAATAAATAAAATCTTAAAAAAAAAGTTTATGGAAGAGGTAAGATGCCAAAGAAGGGATGAAGTGTTCTCTAAGCAAATTATTTTGAGCGTACAAATTATTAATGATGGGCCAATGTATCTCCTGTTTATTTCCACTCAAACCATCCATCAGTTACAATGGGAGGCTGCCCGAGAAGTAGCAGATTCCCATCCAGCCGTGAGGAAGTTCTTCCCTGTCCCCTTCCCTGCAGCCTTCTGTAAGCACATGCCAACAGAAGCTGCATCAGCCTGGCTTCACCCCTTTTCCTAACCATAGGTGGAATGGATAATTTGCTTTTAGTTACTGTTGGTGTGCATTCCAAGATTGATTTTTTTTTTTTTTTACTGTAGGATACAATTAACTTGTCAATAAACCTTCACATATTTTTATGAAATTGCTTTCAGATTATAGTAGTTGGTGCACATAAAATGATATACTTGAGTCCAAGCGCTTCTCCGGAAGTGTTCTGATTTGATCTGTGGAGCCGGAGTTCTGGAAGGTGAGGAAATCGTTCTGCCCTTTCATTCAGCTGCCTCTATCAGCTCTGGTTACTGTTATGCTTGGCTTCTGCTTCTTAAGGGGGGGCTCTTCAATCATACTTTCCTGGGGAAGTTCCCCTGAGATACCAGGTTTTTGAAGTGTTGACCTTTGCATCATTCAGTAAATTGAACCTGACCTTGAGCCATCAACCCCATTGAGTTTGCCCCTTGAATCTGACATTCTTGTTTATGGAATCTATTCACAGTTTGTCAGTGTTTTTAAAGCCAGCGCTGTAAGTGGCTGCCTGACATAATTGTGGGGTGGGGGCAAAGGGCATAGGAAGGAGGAGGAAGAGTTTGGCTAATACGAATCTCTTTTCAGACATGAATTTTCAATATTCCTGAAGATGGGGATTTGGATCTAAAAAGAAGGAGAGGAAAAGCCCCACGTAAGAGCTGCATTCTAAAATATACTTGTGTGGAACCAATCCAAATGCATCCTACAAGATGGGGCTACATTTAAATTTATCTCTGCAAAACCTCCTAATAGCCTAGAGTATGTACACTGTTCTTCCTTTTATAAACCTTTAATTGCAAAGTACCTTTTTTCTTAAGATTGCTTTCTTTTGGAAGAAAGACCTAAAAGTGCTTTCTGAATATCCATTAGGATCTGGAATTAGCAATCGTTGTAGTTCTACATTCCAGAGAAAAGATGAAATGCAGCTAGATTATTCTCTTGAATGACTAGGAGAAATGCTGATTGTATTGCTCTTTGAAAACACAAGATGTTATGGAAGTGCTAAAGAACAAGGACAATAATGCTACTGATTGTGACCATAACTTTAGCTATTATCAGAACTTGGCTGGCCAGTGATGGGGGTTGGGGATAGGTAAGCATGGAATCAGAATTTGCTGATCCTGGGTTTCCTTTTTGTTAAGGGGCTGTGTTCTGGATGTGTATTTATAGGATTAACTCTGTATTTGATACACTCACCTCTGATGAATTTTCAAAGAATGAGGAGCCAATACAGGCCCTTGAAAATATGCCATTTAAAAAAATCCATGAACTGAGTTTTGTCAGTTATGTCAATTATGTCAAATGTATCATCCGAGTAAAATTTCCATGTCAAGAATAATGGTCATACTCCATTTCCTTGAAAGAACATGAGCAACTGCATCATTTAAGTCTACCTAGTCATTGACATTTCACTTCTTCAGCAGGAAAAAGTTAAAAAACAAAACAAAACAAAAATTTCTTTCTTAAAAAGTATTTGAGTGTAGAATCCAGGCAGTAGGGATTTAAGTATTTATTTAAATATTTATCATAAGATGTTGGAAAAATCTGTGTAGTCTTAAGGCTTTGCAACTAATTACTGATCTTTGACCCAAGGGCTCTTTTGAGTGACTGGCCGATCTGCTTTTAGATTAGATTTTAGATCCCTCAACTCCAGCCCCCGTATCTCTTCCCAGCCTCACACCTTCCCTGACAGCAGGCCCCTGCTTCTTCTGCATTGCTTTCCAGTGTAGCTTTATGATGGAATCTGCCCCCTTGCTGAGCATCTATAAAAGGAGAAAGTTGGTTCTCATCATCAGCTTGAATGCTTCTGCCTTCTTAGTTCTGAATTTATTTCATATTTTAGGGCAAGGCTTCTCAACCCTGGCACTATACACACTTGAGGCCAAATAATTCTTTACTCTGGGGGACTGATCTGTGCATTTCAGACTGCTTAACCACATCCTCAGTCTCTACCTGCTACATGCCAGTAGAACCTGCTTGTGACAAGCAAAAATGTCTCTGGACGTTGCCGGATGTCTCTTCGGAGGCAGAATCACCCCAGTCGATACCCACTGCTCTACAGCAATTCCCAAAGCTTTTCTTCTTTTTTTCGAGTGAAATGCTATTGAGTTGTTGGTGTGTAATTAATTTTATAACATAAAGCAAGAGCTTTACTTTTATTTATATTACATTTCATCTTGTTGATTTGGATAAGTCATTCATTTGAAGTGTTTCTGAATTGAGGTTTCCTTGTACCTTATAAACCCTCTCTTCTTGTTTCTTTTCCTTAGCAGGACAGTTAGGCAGGCTGACTTGGCTGGCATGGCTTCTGTGTCAGTCAGGGTCCCAGCAGAAAACAGAAACAGAGCGGAATGTGGAGCTGTTTAGTAAGTACAGAATTTCAGCTTTGTGGGATGAAGGGAGTCTGGAGATAGATGGTGGTGGTGGTTACACAACAATATGAATGTATGTAATGTGGCTGAACTGTACATTCATAAAGGGTCAAGATGGTAAATTTTATGTTATGTGTATTTTACCCAAGTAAAGAAAAGCAAAAAAGAAATCAGTGAGGAATGGTGTGGTTCCCCAAAGCTATCAATAGTCCAAGAACAAGGGGAGGGTTTTCCAGAACCTGGGAGGATAGGTCTATGGAAAGGGCCATCTGACAGATGCTGTGGCCTTCAGTAGAGGGATATATCAAGCTCACTCGCCTTTCTTCTGACCTCTGTCAGCATCTCCAAATGGCAGAACCGCTGGAGCTGGAAGACCAGACAGCCCACTACTGCCATCCATTCATCTGCATGGGCCACCCTTCCCAGTGGAGATGGTTGGGCAGGGGAGCTGGGGCAGAGAGAAATGGAGGACATCCAGCTCAGATCCCATGGGCACATGCTGGTGAGGAAGGGGGACTCTCACCAGAAGCTCTGGCTTCAGGGAGCCAGAAGACCACAGTGGAGCCTTTTCAAAGGAATTAGAAAAGAGTGAAAAAAACAGATTATCCTTGTAGGGATATCCTGAGTCCCCTGTAAGGTTCTGGAAACTGCCCCCATGAGTACATGGCTGGTGGCATCAGCCAGCAGCAAGCAGGAGGCAGTGAGCATGAGCACAGTTTTCATTTTTGGGTTTTTGTTTTTGTTTTTTGGTAGATTTTGCAGGCAATGCCAATGACTAAGTAAACTTTCAAAGAATGCAGTTGCTCCTGTTTCTTGCAGAAAATGGAGTATATTTTTAATTTGAACATTTTATCTGTTCTTTTCTTTCTTGGATCGTGCTTTCAATGTTGTAACTAAAAAGTCATTGCCAAACCCAAGGTCACTTAGATTTTCTCCGATATCATTTTCTAGAAGTTGTGTAATTTTGCATTTTTATTTCAGTCTCTGATCTACTTTGAGTTAATTTATAATAATTTTTTTTTTTCTTTTTGGTCTGTGGATGGCCAGGTGTTCTAGCGCCATTTGATGAAGAGACAATCCTCTCTCCAGCCTACTGCCCATGCTTCCCGGTCAAAAACCCGTTGACTATGACTCATCAGTGGGCCTATTTCCGGGCTCCCTTCTGTGGTCTGTTGGTTTATTTGCCTTTTTCACTACCACCAAACCCTCTTGATTATTGTGGCTTTACATAAGTCTTGAAGTCAGGTACTGTGGGTCCTTACCAGAAGTTTTTGATAGTTTTTCCACTAGTTCTCTGTGTATAGCAAAGAACTACCACCAGAAGCTAACTTACCACTAACTTACCACAAGATGGTGGTCGCAGGCTCTTCCTCGCTTATTTCTCCCCTTTTATTTCATGAACTCTTTGCAGATATACTGTTGAAATTTTAATTGTAGGGCCCTCCCCTATTTTGACTGAGCTGCTATTTCTTCATTTTGAGGTAGGCAGGTTTGGTCAGTGTCAGAATGGACATGTCAGCATATGGCCATGGTGAATAATTTTAGACTGCCTCAAATAATTTTCTATATTTGCAAAGGGCCAGCTTGAAGGCGGCGGTTGAAAAAACTAAGGGTAAATCAGCAAATTTCTGCAGATGAGCTACAACGTATACTATGTGATATATAAGCAATGTTCCTCCACAGCAAAGTATCTCAAAGCATTTCATAATACATAATACTAACATCATTTAAATGATATCATATGTGTTCATAAAATACTATTGCATACCTAAAGTTACCATAGACAGTAATCAATGATGCATTAAAATTTTATCACTTTTTAAAAGGAGTTTATTTATTTATTTCACAGAGAGAGTGAGAGCACAAGCAAGGGGGACAGCAGAGGGAGAGGGAGAAGCAGGCTCTCTGCTGAGCAGGGAGCCCGATGCAGGGTTTGATCCCAGGACTCTGGGATCACGACCTGAGCCAAAGGCAGATGCTTAACCGACTTAGCCTCCCAGGCACCCCAATGATGCCTTAAAATTTTAAAGGAACCGGATATGAATATAATTTTTTCGGTGATGACAAACTTGAATTGATAAAAATTTCTGAAGATGGCATCGCTTAATTGATAAAGTCTGTATTTCTTAAAATAAATCCCACGGTATTTGAGACACAAATGCAGAAGATAGAAAAGCGTGATAAGAGTTACATTTTAATATTTCTTAAAGACTCAAGTACATACAGCTAGGGGTTGCAGGAAAGCACTTTGATTTGAGCTATAATTTATCAGGTGATCTAGAAGCCTCTAGGGTTAATAATCATTTGGCGCATTGCTGTTCGCTCTCTGAAGTTGTCTTCTTAATCAGCATTTGTACACCTGCATCCTTGTGGCAATTTGTTTACTGCTCTTTCAAGCTGGAAAATTACAGGCCCTCTCTCCTTTTATTTTATTTTTTAGAATCAGCTTTGTGTTTGCAGTGTCAAGATTTACATTTTAAAGAGTCAGGCAGGGAAAGGAGAGAAAATGAAAACCTGCTTGTCAGAGACCTCTCATTTTCTACCTCATGAATTTCACAGCGAGAAGAATGTCAGCTGCTTCTCCTTTTCTCTTCCGGAAGCTTTCAAGGGCATGATTTTGACAATGCCCTGTTTTTCTTATATTCTTCTAATTCTTTTTGTAACATGACAATATCTGATAGTGGGGTTAATTATTTCATTCTGCCAAGTAAACATTCAGAACCAATGCCTGGATACAATGTTGCAGTATTTCCCAACAGAGAAATCATCTATATTTCAGTTCATCAGGGTGACCGGGGTTGCTTTAGAGGTTGTGCGCTGCGAACGGAAGATGGTGTTGCTTCAAAGGGGTGCCGTTTATACCACTGAGAGCATGGGTTCTTATTTTTATAACAACAGTTTTCCAGCTGGTAGAGAGAGTGTCTCGTCCTAACAAAATTAATATGTTATGAAAATTTTCCAGTAGATGGAAATAAAGTGTCTTACAGGAGGGATGCTTTTTTCTTAATCTGGACATTGAAGGGGGTGATTCTGTTCACGAAGATTAAGCTCCCTGGAGGCAGAAAATATTTGGAGAAGAAAGCTCTTGGGTTCATTTTTGATCATTTCAAGTTGCACAGTGGCAAAGCCAAGAAGGCAATTGAATATGTTCAACTCAAAAGAGGGATTTAGTTTAGAGATGAAGATGTAGGAAGAAACATCATCCAGACAATGGTGATGATGTGGTAATGGATAAGACCCCCAGGGATGGAGTGTAGAGCCCCAAGAGAAGTCCTAGCATTAGAGGAGAGGAGGAGGAGTGGAGGAGGAGAGGAGGAATTAGTAAATGGAGGATAGGAGGAATTAGTAAATGGACAAGGAAGTACACAAAGAGACGCAAGAAGGGCAGCCAGGTGATTTCAGGAAAGCCAGGGCAAGAGAGAGCTTCAAGAAGGAAGGAGATGTCATGAGTGTGAACACTGCTGAGAGCAGAGACAGGCTGAGTGAGAATGGCAGAGGGTCCCTTGGATCAGGAGTCATGGTGAAAGTCAAAATGACACGTGACTGAATCGTGAACAAGTGGAAATGCTTTGAGATATGTCGTTGTGGAGGAAAAGATAGTGAGGATGTAGCAGCTGAAGGAAAAAAGGGACCAATGAAGTGTTTTCTTTTTTAGTCATGAGAAAGATTTAAGGAAGCATTGGGAGACAGTTCTTCATGGGTTTCTTACATTTCTGCATCTTGCAAAGGCGTTGACTGCCTGTGCTCAGAACTCTCTTTTCAAGAATGTTTGTGTGGTGAAGATCCTTGCAAGAGAGAGACAGTGTTTTCCTCTGAGCAAAGAACAGGTTTGTTCATTGTCAAGTAAGCAAGATAACGTCTCCCTCTGGGATGAAGCTCAGATAGGCTTTGTGCCTATTATAAAAAATCTGGATTCCCTCAGCTCAGGGTTCTTGCCATGCATCCCATTACAAATGCAGATATTACCCGACTCTCTTCACAATGTTCTGTGAGATCAGGGCTCAGGGGACAGAGGTCAATAGACTGCTGCTTATGCTACTTGCTGTGCTATGAATAATAAATCACTTGTCTCTGATCCAGGAGTTTTATGTCTTCTTCCATCAGCCATAAGATTGTGTTGAGCTATTTATTTTCTTGCAAGGTGGGTCAAACCTTGAACTTTCACAGTTCCTAACAGTGAGAATTGATGGGAAGGAACCTGTAGAAAGGGAGAGTAGGGATCCTTTTAGCCAGGTTTTCTGAGTTTTGAAGAACCAGCTCCAAAATTTGGAAGACTTCCCACAACTCAGCAAATAGATTGTAGCTCTTTGCCATACAGTCCTGTCTGTATAACATTTTTTTGTCCTCAGCTAATGTGATGCTAATCATTTTAACAAGTTTCAAATCCAGGGCAAAAGAAAGCTAAAATCTCATATTTGTACAATAATCATGTGATTCTTACATTTGCGATATGTTTTTTTGTAATCCTAGGTATAGAAAGGGTTTGCCACTTATTGATATTTCCTAAAAATAATTTTTCCCTAAAGTCTTATATCAGTATGTGTAGACTTCTTTTCATTTTTCCATCAGTCAGATTACTATGAAGGAAGCCTTCTTTCATACACTGCACACTTTGTTCTAAACTCTTCATTGTGTGGAGGATGAACGGGATGAAACATAAAGCTGATCCAAGTAGACAATGGTGTTTCCTACTCTCATCTCTGTGGGACTGGTGTCTGTACATATCATTTTTTTCCTCTTATAAAACTCCCAAATCAGAACACTCTTGTAAGCCTGATCCTGCAAATTCATTTTCCCCTTACAAAAATTTATCATTTTGCTTGAGCCGAGGAATACTATCATTATTTTCAGAAATATAAACTTTTCTCATTTTCATTCAGAAAAATAAACAATTTTCATTTTTTAATGTTTGCCTTCAGTTTACAATTTAAATGAAATTTCAAGAGTATTTTAACCCAGAAGAAATAATTTCCAAAGATAAATATACTTTAAGGTAATGGTTTATCTATGTCTATATTTATAAATAGAGAGATAAAATAATTCCAAGATTGTCTTTTTTTTTAAAGATTTTATGTATTTATTTGACAGAGAGAGCGTGTAGCTGAGGGAGTTCAGCAGGCTCCCCACTGAACAGAGAGCCCAATGCGAGGCTGATCCCAGGACCCTGGGATCATGACCTGAGCCGAAGGCAGATGCTTAATCGACTGAGCCACCCAGGCGCCCCTCTGTGATTACCTTTAAATAAAAGACATCATCCCTCCTGCCAGTTCCTTGGCTGATGCTTCTGTTGTACTTCCTTAAACTCTTTTTTTACAGTCACATAACTTATTCTAATTGAGCATGCTAGAAGGGGGTTGTCTGTGCCTAATACAATAAGCCAAACAGCATTTGCCGTTCCCATTATAATCTCAGTGGCACATTAGATTTTAAATTAACCTTGAGAGATTCCACCTTTAAAAGGCATTTCTTTTTTTTTTTTTAAAGATTTTATTTTTATTTATTTGAGAGAGAGAGAATGAGAGACAGAGAGCATAAGAGGGAGGAGGGTCAGAGGGAGAAGCAGACTCCCCGCTGAGCAGGGAGCCCGATGTGGGACTCGATCCTGGGACTCCAGGATCATGACCTGAGCCGAAGGCAGTCGCTTAACCAACTGAGCCACCCAGGCGCCCTAAAAGGCATTTCTTAAATGAAGAAGTCCATCGTTATGACATCTTTTTCTCTTTTATGAGAAACAATATAGTATTCACAAGTTGAATTCCTATCATTGCTTAACATGGATGTGGTACATACAAACACAGTGTGATCATGTTGAAATAAAAGCATATGCTGGCTTATGTGGGGAGGGGTGCTAATGGTTGGAAGGTTCTGTGGGCATTGTTTTTCAATGCTTGAATATAACCTCTATGTCTACATTTTGGGGCTGGAAGCTCCCAGTCATTTCAGAAACCACTTACGACATTAGGTGATAGAACAGAAGATCTTAACTTTTGTTGTACCATGCTTTTTGTTTGTTTGTTTTTGGTACCTGACTTTTTTAGCAGTCTGGTGAGGATGACAGACCCCTTGTCAGAATTTTTTTAAATACATAAAATAAAATATGTAGAGTCACCAAATACAATAAATACAGTTGGTGCTCTGCCAAGATCCACTTACATCATCCACAACAAACCATTGTTGTGTGCCGATCTCCCAGACTTTGTGTGCTCTGCTTCTTGACACAAACTTTGAGATTCTTCAGAGGACTGCCCTTGGCCAGTGGGGATTCCTTGCCCACAGACAGAAAGCCGAGAGTGTTGACTGTTTCTGTCCTCTGAGCTCCCTTAGCTAATGACTGCATGGTCTCAGTTTGAAACCTAGTTGCATTCGCCTCTAGTTGGGACATACTCTGACTCTGATGTTCTCTCCAGAGCTCCCACCGGGAGCAGCCAAGGCTGACACCTCACCTGAAGTCAGACCTTTGCTTGTCTTTTTCCCCTTCCCTGTGCAGCTTCCCCACTGCCCTTGCCAGGCCCTCCTGGGAGCACATCCTTTATAAACCACTGACACGTACATCTCATCTCAGGGGCTTTTCTCTTGAAACCTAACCTAAAATACAAAAGAAGCTGGGAATCCAGTTGTCACACTTAAAAAAAAAATATGTCACAGTATGTGGTTCTTTATTATCACAACAAGATTCAGTGGCAAGTCTAATAATTACAGTGATCTTGACGTATAAATGAATGAATAGCGACAATAGTATTGCTAGAACTATGGTGGTTTGTTGCCTACATTCACAATCAGAGGAAATAGCAGATTTCAGTTATGATTCATGAAGATAAAAATGTAATTTCCCCCCACCTGCATCAGCAGAATAACAGCCCTCCAAAGATGTCCACGTCCTAATCTCCGCACCCCACTGCCTTACATGGTAAAAGGAAGTTGGTTGACGTGATGTTCAAGATCTTGAGGTGGGGAGGTTATCCTGGAGCCGTGTAACACAAGCGTCCTCACAAGAGGAACAAAAGGCAGAGTCAGAGAAGGTGATGTGATGACCGAAGCGGGCAGGGGAAGGGGGAGACACAGCCAGGAACCGAGGAGGCCAGCAGTCTCTAGCCACTGGGAAAAGGCAGTGAAATGACTCCTGCAGAATCTCCAGAAGGAATACAGCTCAGCCCACACCTTGATTTCAGACTTCTGATCACCGGAGCTGTAGGAGCACAAAATGATTTTTTTTATTATTATTATGTTATGTTAATCACCATACAGTACATCATTAGTTTTTGATGTAGTGTTCCATGATTCATTGTTTGCGTATAACACCCAGTGCTCCATGCAGAACGGAGCACAAAATGACATTGTTCGAAGCCACAAAGTCCATGGGAATTTGTAATGGCAGCAATGGGAAAATTCCTATGCCACTCAAGTTCACAGACTCCTGCACTGTACCCACTGCCTTGCAGGTTCCTAGACTCCAGGTTAGGAACCTGTTCATAGAGGTTAATTCCTTGGGGAGAATCTCAGTTCCTCCTACTATAAAATAACGTGTTTTTTTTTTTTTTTAAGATTGTATTTATTTATTATTTATTTATTTATAGCATACAGGGTGAGCAGGGGGAGGGGCAGAGGGAGGGAGAGAGACTCTCAAGCAGACTCCTTGCTGAGCATTGGAGCCCAACCCAGGGCTTGATCTCATGACCCTGAGCTGAAACCAAGAGTGGGATGCTGACCCGACTGAGCCCCCCAGGTGCCCCAATAATGATTGGTCTCAATGATGTGTATGATCTTTCCTGCAATCTGTTTTACGAATTTCGCTGTCTTTGTCAACCTAGCCCGGGGACATTTGGCACCTAGCACTAGAACTAGGAATGTTGAGAAAAATTCCTCCCACTCACCTCTGCTCCCTGTTCTGCAAACTAGGCCCTCATTACTAGCCAGGAAGGCAGAAGAGGCTAGAAGGGCTGGTGGCTAAGTCTTGGTGCACCATAGCTAAAGCGTGGGCAGCCCACGTAGGGTGGCCAGGGAGAGTGGATTGTGTGCCAGGGGTCCAGCAGTGGCTGGTCCTAGGGAAGCAGGAATAATCAATGGATAGAAAAAGACCACTCACCCATGAAAAGCATACTCAGTCACTCAGTAATACTGATTTCTATTCAAGGACCGTATAATACAGTTGGAGGGAAAAGACAAAGACACAAGAAGCACACAAGTAGACAAAGCAGAGAATTTTTCTGAGTCAAACTGTGGTTAGCATAAAGAGTTACATAGGATTTTAGAGGGGAAGAGAAGCAATAAGGGACAGTTCTAGAGGGCTTCATGGAGGAGGTGGGAATTGAGCTTGTTCTTAGAGTGATTAGAATTTGAACAGCTAGAGAGGAGAACAACAGAAGGGCATTGGAGATAGCAAGAAAATGAACCAAAATGTGGAGGTGGGAAGGGGGCTTTATGCTTGTTTCAGCTCATCATAATGAACTAAAATAACTAACTCAGAATTGTTCCCTGTGCTCTGCACTGGAGTTCCGGTGTTACCTACATTCTCAAGGAGTACTCCGGGGTGGAGGAGGGCAGACAGAGGTGAGAAAGATTTGCTCCCAGTGTACCCAGAGCATGAAAGGCTAGGGCTGGGATGGAGGGGCTTTGAGGAGGGAGGGATGCATAGGCTGGGGCAGTGCTGTACAGATGAATAGAGTGGAGGTGGCATCAAGCTAGAGTGACTATGAGTACAAGCCACAGGAACGGAGCTCAGCATGTGTGCACACAGAGCCACCTGGCTGGAGATACGGGCAGGGGGGCTGCAGTGGGAGGTCTGCCCACAGGCAGGTAGGAAGAGGGCAAGCCAGAGAAGCACACTAAATTCAAGGACTTGCCACTATATTTTATTAATCTTATAGTGCTTCCCTTAAATAGGTCAGATCCTTCTACCACAGTCCGTGGGGTTTATCGATTTTTGTGGTACGGAATTTTGCTGCATTACTAAAAATCCATTTCCAATTTATAAGAGCTAGAGACGAAGCAGCTGTGTATTCAGCCTTGCCTTATTGAACTAGGAAGTGAAAAAAAGGCTTCAGAAAACAGGAGAAAAGGAGGAAATTGCATGAATTCTTCAAACCATGGTCCCTACAAACAAATTCTTCTTCCCTCTCCACTTTCCAAGTATTTGGTGGGTGGTTTGGGATCTGAGGTTTTGTCTGTTTCTATTTCCTTTTCCCTAAGTACGTTTGACTCAGATGTGAAAGATGGGTTGAGTGGATAATTTATGCTTGGAAGAACATCAAAAAGACCACAAGTTGCTCATTTCTCTGAAAGAACCAGTCAGTTAATTAGAATAGTCCTGCTACTTTGATGTGAGGCAGGGAGATCTTAAGTAGTTCAGGACTCTTCAACGTGCAGAATTTTTCAGAATGAGGTCTAGTTAACAGTGCTGTTATGAATGATCCCAAACAGCAAAAATGGCTAAACCATTGGGTAATGCCGGATCTGAAGCACCATCTCTAAATCCCTTCAATGGTGCCTTCACGGCAAGGGCTGGCCAGCAGAGGGGCATGATGGGGTCTTAAGGACCAGGGCCTCAGCTGGGCCCCCTGTTTTGGTAGTGACTGAACCCCTTTAGTGGACCCAGGATCCCCCTGGGAAGGCCCTCTGTATGTGGACTTGGGTCCCACCAGGCTGGCTTCCTGCAGTTCCAGCTTCTGGGGGGTGGCCTGAGATCCTGGATCCACCGACACCAAGTCATGTCTTTGTCCCTCCAGCCCTAGGAGGGACCAACCTCTGGTTTGCCTTACTGCCCCCTCTTTATGTTCTCAGCTCTTTGACCATCCGTGTAGCTGAGTCATAGAATGAAATTCCTCTGTTCAAAATATCTAGAGTGATTTCTATTTTTCTGAATGACCCCTGGATGATTCCCCTATGTCATTTCAACCCCATCCCCACTCACTAGCAGGTGACATTCCGTCAGCCTCCAGTACTGAGTTTATACAGGTTAAGGAGTTTCGGGTGGAGCAGAAGAGGGATGGTTTACAGACAAGGCTAGAATATAGGTGGAGCTTCAGAAAAGGGGACCTTTCCAACGCTCTTTGACCTTCCAGTTGGTGACTCCGGACTGACTGCCCCCAGTGCAAGTTTCCTTCTGAAGGCACAGTATCACCACACTCCTGTCATTTGCCCAGGCAGTCTGGAATTTTAGTGAATGCTCTAAATTAACAGAGAGAGAGCTAATGAAAATCTAGAATGTTCTGAGGAAAGGACTCATAACTGGCCCTTATTTCACCACTTTTTGGAGAAATGACAGAGTAGTGCAGACCACGGTGCCCACTCAGAATTGAAAAGGGTCTTGCTTATCTCCCTTCCTCCGCCTCTGTCCCCTGCTTGTTATTACGGAATCATCAGCTCAGGAGGTTCAGAGAAACAGGCAGTGAAGAGAGATGATCTAGATGTTCCTCGAATCCACCGGAAAAAATTTTATTCTAGGTAAGTAGGCCCACACAAAGGACAAGAATCTTCTTCTAATATTGTTTTTCCTTCTGGATCTCCAGAGGGTTCTGATTGTGTGACCATAACTTCTTAGTGGGTTCAGAGGCACCTCAAATTTTACTCAGTAAAATATAGAAATGTGGTTTCTAAAAATACTCTCATTTACGGAAGGGATAAAGATGATGATGTCAGCTGACTTTCATTTTAGGCAACAGGAAGTAGTTCTGCTTACCTCAGCTTTTGAGAACACATTACTCTTACCGGTAAATTCTCTTTGAAAGCTATTATCCTACACACACACACACACACGATTTTTTTTTTTCATATTAGAAATCGCACTTCTTACTTATCTGAACCTTCCTTTTTACACTCACTCATTTTGTTGAATTCTGCGGGGGCTTGGAGCCTGGTGTCCATAGGAATTTGGATCCTTGGAGAGTAACTTGTAGGAGACTTTGTAACTTTATTAGTACAGATCTTTCTCTCTTCTACTCTTCTTCCTGATGACTAGGCATTAAAGGCTTGACCTGCATCATCTACTGTTTTGAAATTATACCTAAGTGTGGCACTCCCCAAGTTGGAGAAAAAATAGAGGAAGGAAAAAAAGAGTAATATTCTGTGATGTTATATGTAAGGAAAACCTGTATCAAGTTAATAATTTCTATTTCTTTCTTGACTAAGGAATCCAACCACTCCTCTATGTCTTTTAGTGACTTAATTGTCTTAATGACTCCAGGGATTCTCGAGTAGCCCCGCCTCATATTAACTCCAGGGAATCTCTATGTCTTGCTGTGCTTTTATTAGAAGAACTAGCTGTCTTTCTGAATAGATGTTAGATTGTTCTGTCTTTTATGTTGTAGGTCTATGCAAGTGTTAAAAACACCACTTTAAAAGACAGGACTGGCAAATTGTTTAGTTAAATTGTGCATGGCAGATTGTCTATGAATTCTTCACACTCATTACAATTTCCCTGTAAAGTGCCATCATCTTGAAGAGATTACACTTTAGATATTTGCAGTCTTTATCCAAAATGATGCCACAACATTATGTGGTCTGCTTGGAAGTCATCCCCCGCCCCCAGCCCTCTGCAACAGCTCATGGAATATGATTAAATGCTTCCTTCCATGGGCACTCTGGTTTCATCATCCCTTTATTCTGGGGACTCAACAGGAAATTTAACATGTATCTAAACAATGAGGGACATCACTTTTACTCAGGTCTAAATGCTGGATTACTGTCATTGAATGATTGATTTTATGGTCATCCCATTTTGTGTATGAGGTATTAAATATTGTTGGTAAGAAATACAGGGTTTAAGAGGCAAAACCCTAAAACTTGAGGCTCAAATAAGGAATTTTTCAGAATCTACAATGACACATTGGTCTTTTGCTATGAGCATGTGGAGACATAGAGATTTTAATAATATTGCCCCTTTAATGTAAGCTTTACGGGTGAGGAATTTCTTGATTATGTAAGCAAATCAGATAATTAATCCTCATCCCAGAGAAAAGACCACCATCATCACATATCTTCAGAGTCTAGGATATTGGATCTGGAAGGCCCTTGCAAGGTTCTACAGTCATTGGATGAGGGTTTCATCCTTTTAAGCACATACAGGACAAATGACAGATTCCTGCATGACACCCTCCCTCAGGCCACTCAAAACTTCTAGCTGTCAATTCACCTTGCAACTCAAAAACTTTTACCACAGTTCCAGTGGTTGAGAGGGATAAAATTAGAGGATATTCTTACATTGCTTCTAATTTTCAATTTCCTTTTTTAGTTTGTTAAAAATTGAGGTGAAATTCACATAAAATAAACCACTGAAAATGTATAATTCTGTGGCATTGTACATTTCACAATATCGTGAAATCATCACCTTGTTAGGTTCCCAAACATTTTCATCACCCCAAAGGAAAACCCCATTAAGCAGTTGGAACACATTTTGTTTGTCCATTCATCTGTTAATCCATTTGGGGGGTTTTCTTCTTTTAGCTATTGTGAAGAGTGCTGCTGTGAACATTTGTGTACAAGTATTCGCATATATATATTTTTTCATTTTGTGGGGTATATACCTAGGAGTGGAATTCCTGGGTAATTCTATGACTAAGTTTTTGGAGAATTGCCCAGCTGTTTCACTGTAGCTGCCCCATTTTATATTCCCACCAGCAATGCATGAGGGCTCCAGTTCAGTTTCTCCATATCCTTACCCATATTTGTTATTTCCTCCATCCCTCCCCCCGTCCCTCAACTTTTTTACTCCCTCCCTTCTTTCCTTCCTTTCTCCTCCCTCCCTCCATATCTTTTTTCTTTTCTTTCTTTCTTTCTTTCTTTCTTTCTTTCTTTCTTTCTTTCTTTCTTTCTTTCTTTCTCTCTTCTTTCTTTCTTTCTCTCTTTCTCTCTTTCTTTCTCTCTTTCTGTTATAGCTATCCTAGTACTCAGTAAAGTGGTATTGCATTGTGATTTTGATTTGCATTTTCCTAATGGCTAATGATATGAACATCTTTTCATGAGCTTGTTGGGCATTTGCATATCTTTGGAGAGATACCTATTCAAATTCTTTCACTGTTTTCTAATAGGGCTGTTTGTCTTTTTTGTTGCTGAGTTGCACATATTCTTTATATATTTTGAACACTAGACCCTTATCAGATATTTGCAAATATTTTCTCTCATTCTGAAGGTTGCTGCCTTTTTTTTACTTCCTTGATAATGTTCTTTGATGTACAAAAATTTTGAATTTTGATACAGTCAGATTTAGCTACTTTTTCTTTTGTTGCTCATGCCAAGAATTCATTGGCAAATCTAAGGTCATGTTTATACTAATTTCCCATTTTCTCCCTTAAGGAACATGGAAGGATTAAACTTTTCTTCCTCCTAAAAGTTAAGTATTGCCAGGTAACTTGCTCTGTACAATCAAATATGAAGTGTGCCACTTTTGGATGGAAGCTTTAACAGCAAGCAGAGAATTTGCCACATTCCCCATTTCTTGCATTGGTAGTTATGTGTGAAGAAAGCCTCCACTGAGGAATATTACTCAGCCACAAAAAAGAATGAAATCTTGCCATTTACAATGACATAGACAGAGCTAGAAAGTACTTTTCTAAGCAAAATAAGTTAGTCAGAGGAAGACAAATACTATATGATTTCACTCATATGTGGAATTTAAGAAACAAAACAAATGAGCAAATAAAAAAAAAAAAGAAACAGAGCAGCAAAGCGAGAAACTGTCTCAACTATAGAAAACAAACAGATGGTTATCAGAGGGGAGGTTGATGAGGGGATGGAGAAAACAGATGATGGGGACTAAGGAGTGCAGTTGTCGTGAGGAGCACCGGGTGATGTATGAAAGTATTGAACCACTATATTATACCCCTGAAACTAATATTACACTGTATGATAACTATACTGGAATTTAAATTAAAACCTACAAAGAAAAATAAAAAGAAAGCCTCCATTGAAAGGAAATGGTTTAAGACAAGAGGAATGAGGACAAGAACATAGTTTTCTTCATTTCTCTGAGGGGATTGGGACTCCCCAAGGGCTAATTACCCTTACAGAAGACTTGGAATTTTGCCTCTGGAATTCATTTTTTCAAGGTGTGAATTATTGAGTGCGTTGAGTTTTTAATTTCATATTTCTATAAATACAGGACCACACTGATGACAAATCATCTGTCAACCAGTGTTCAATAACACTGTCAATATGTGAAGCACATGTCATAAGCTTCATAAGATTACTGCCAACATAAGTTATAGGGGAAAATCAACTTTCAAAGCATTTCAATAGAAGCATAAAATATTGTCTCATAAAGTATATATGTTTTAAAAATTCTCATTAGAAAAATTTTTACAAGTGAGAAATTAATTTAAATGGGCATTTAGAAACTTTATTAAAGCTAGTATTGAGAACATAAAAAAAATTTGCTGCAAAATTTTAGGGTAGTTTGACAGCTGAAATTTCTGGAATGTTGTAAAATAAGAAATGGTATAAGATAAACTATACATACATGTGTGTTTGTATACAAATGTGTGTGTGTGTGTTGGTTCCTCCCCAACACAGATTTCCTTTTATTTTCTCTTGAGCTTCAGAATCAGTTTTATTATCTCTGCTCAGTTTAAATTATGACATTTGATTAAATTGTGATGTCTTTGTAAATGATTTCTCAAGTTTCTTCTTTCCATATGAAAATTTCCAAAAGGCATCTTTTGAGTTGCTGGGCTATAATTATAGTTTGATGTCATTGGAGGACCACTGTGAGTCAAATAGACTGGTGCTATGTTTTCTTTTGATGTAACTATTTATAGTTTTCAAAATGTTTTGAAATAAATCTTGCCATGCCATCACAAGTGTAATTTGCTATATATTCACATAATATTTTAAATGATTTTAATAGCTATGCAATTTAAGTCAATAAGCCTTATTTTAAGAATCAAGATATATATGAACAATATATAACTCTCATAATACTATGGTATGTACTCTGGGGAATGTAAATTATTAGAATTTATAGACCTCAAGGAGCTATTTGATAATACTAGATTTCATGTATGTATAAAGTGAAAAGAGAAATTCAGCAAGAATTTACTGATCACAAAATACAGCATCACTGAGACTGTTTAAAACATTTTATAATTAGTTTTCAGTATATTTTCTCCCTCCCCTCCTTCACTTCTCCCTTCTGTCAATGATGCGGTCTGCACCATTTTTCACCCCTGCCCCCCTAAATTCGTATGTTGAAGACCTCTTCCCCAGTATTTCATAATGTGACTGTATTTGGTTGGTGTAGGACGTTTAATGAGGTAACAAGGTAAGATGAGGTCATTGGGGTGAGCTCTAGCCCAGTATGACTGGCGTTTTTATAAAAGATGAGGACACAGACATGCATGGAAGGAAGACTGCGTGAGGACACAGCAGGAAGGAAGCCATCTACAAGCCAAGGATAGAGGCCTCAAGAGGAACCAAACCTGCTGACACCCTGATCTTGGACTTCCAGCTTCCAGAACTGTGAGGAAATAAATTTCTGTTGTTTAAGCTTACCAGTTTGTAGGACTTTGCTATGTCAGCTCCAGCATACTAGTATAGTCCTTTTACCTTTAGGAAAAATGTTAATGATTCACATAATATGTAGTGCTATCCATAAATTAGATTTTGCCCAATACTCTGGTTTTATTTTCCTTAATGGCCTTTCTCCTGACCTGTGCTCCAGCCGCTTCAAACATTTTCTAGCTCCCTGATGCAGTATGGGAAATATCCTTAATCCTGTGCATATGCTGTCCCCTCTGTTCGAAGAAATGCCTTTATTTATTTTTCCAGATGCAGTTCAGGGTGCTTTTCATCTTTCTGGTTCCAGTGTGGTGTTGATAACTTTTTCTTCTGAACTATCCTTAAACCTTGCATGTACACACAGTACTTTAACTATTCTGAAGTGTGGACTCTTGAAAAACAGCCACTGTGCTCTATTCAACACTTCTGCTCTTGGATCTATGCAATGATTAATAAATGTTTGTAGTATTACATGCATAGCACACAGATTGAGAAAAAACCTCCATTTTTTTTGCCAATTTTCTAACTTTGTTTTTTATTTAGGGAGGGAAAGAGAAAGAGAGTAAGGGAGAGGGAGAGATAATCTTAAGCAGGCTCCATGCCCAGCACGGAGCCCAACATGGGGCTTGATCTCCCAACCCTGAAATCACGACCTGAGCTGAAATCAAGAGTTGGATGCTTAACTGACTGAGCCACCCAGGTGCCCCTCAATTTTCTAATATTCTTAAGTCAGGACTCATTTGGTTGTGTTTGAGAAAAAAAATATCAAATGTTCATTTAATCATAAGGCCAAATGATGTTATCAAAGTATTTCAAATAGTTGTGGTTAAAAATAATTGTTGCTAGAAAAAATGTGTCATTTTTGAGGCATGCTCTGTATAAAGACAAGTTTCATGGTGTATTAGCAGGGTTTCTTGGGTACAAGTGATGGAAACTAAGTTAGGTAAGGTAAGGAGAAGAGGAAGGATGGTGAGTGCCTTAAAGCGATAACAAGAAAGTTGAAGAATCAGTCTTTAGAGAAGCAGAGGCTGGGCAACCAGAACAAACCAAGCTCACTTCCAAGGGCAGTCTGGTTAGGATGCTGTTGGGGCTCATAACATAATGATCTCAGAGACCTTCTGCCACAAATGCAGGTTCAGAGTCTGGGTGAGAATGGGCAATTGGTCAAGCATAGGCCATGTGCCCATGCTCCACCTTGCAGGCAGCCAGTGATAAGAAGAAGCTTCCGGTATTTCCAGCTTCTGTCTGGAAGGAGACAGGATGGAGGGCTCTGTCTTCCACAAAGACTCATTATGAAGCATTCTTTCAACAATGGAAGAGTCTTTGAATCAAGGTAGCACTCCCTTCACACACACACACACAAAAGTGAAATATTTGCCACAGCCCATGCTTTTGACTGTTCAACAACCATATATACCTTTCTTCTGTCCTCGCACTTGTGAAGTAAGTTGTCCTGCCTAAAATAATTCAGTCATTCCTTATGTAACTAAAATATGACACTTCCCAATGGGATACAATCTAAATTATCATCATTTACTTCAACCACCTCCAAGTTTCCTGGGCGATAGACGGTCTTCTATGTCCACTGCAATGTCTTCTGAATATTTTACAACTTAAGGTCTTAGTTTCAACATTAATGTCACCAGAACACTTTATTCACAATGTGGGGGAAAAGGATAGGAAAGGGAAAAGAGATCATTTAAAAAATATATGAACATAAGCATGACCCAGCAGGGAGGAAAGATAAGGAGAGACTACATTCTCTATAACCTGTTCCACGTTCCCTCTGTCTTCAGCCAGTACCTCAGCTTGTTCACTCATTGGGGTAAATTAATTTTCATCACCGAGGATCCTCCACCCTTGGTGAACTGGCCTGCATGCAGGTGGAGCATAAGGCGTGGTAGCGTGAGGACGTGGGGGATCATCTGCGTTCCATTCAGCCCCCTTCTTCTTCCCATCATGTAACAGCATCCCCATATTTCCCCCCGCCAGCACTACAAATCCTCCTCCCCTGCTGTCTTTTCTGTTTCTGCCAAATGGCATGAGATACACAAATGGCCACGAACTCAGAGACTTTGCTGTGTTCCCTGCCAGAACCATTGCTCTCTTAGTAAGCGAGAGGAGCACGACACTGCAATGACCAGAAACACAAATATTTCACTGGGACTTCAGGGGAGGAAAAAACCTTACCTCTACCTTCTTAGGGTCTCCAGCTGGGCTTGAAAATTAAATTGACATAAGGCAGATTAACAGGAGAAAAGCACACAGATTTTTATACGTCCATGGGAGCTTCCATAGGAAAATGAAGCCCTAAAGGGGGGCCGGGCCTACGTGTCTCTGTACTCTATTGAACAAAGAGAAGCAACTGTGGAAAAGTAACAAAGTATATGGGGAGACTAAAGGAAGATAAGAGGTATTTTAACAAAGTGTGTTTGAATAGATTTCTCTGGGCCCCAGTTCCCCATCTGGTGATGAGAATGTTTCTTTCCTCCTGGCATAGGGAGAACATCAGTTCTCATGGGAGCGCATCTCCTGCTTTCAGGAAGGAAACAGATCTGAGCATTCTTGCACCTGCTGTTTTTCAAGTGCCTTTAGCTTAAAATAATCCTTATGCCAAAGTGGCATTTTTGAGTGGCCTATTCTGCCACGCTTCAGACATTAGGTCTAATCATGAGATGTGCCACCCTTATTCTTACCTGAAATCTATGTATTTTGGCCAATGGCGAGAAAGCAGCACACACTCAAAGAAAGCTGGTTCGAGCATATACTGTACCCACAGGATAGCATCGCAGACTTGCGAAGTATTTTCTCCCACCTGGGGTCAAAACTAGTCTTTAATACATATTTTACCAATCTATATAATGTCTATATCTGGATGATAATACACCTGAAAAAACCAGTGAGTCACACAAACATCAATGTGTTGCCTTACTGTCTTTTATTTGTAAAATTAATTTATTTGTCAGAAACAATGTAAGATGAATCAATATGACAATGTGTAAGATATTTATAAAGTCCAGGGGTGGTGATGCTAAAAGAATCATGAAAGCAAACTGAAACACAAAATAAGTAATAATTCCAGTGCAGGAAAATGGCTGTGTTCCATGATGGAAGGTGTTCTGAGTAGTCAGTTTGCCACTGGGAAGCTGGCTGTTCCCCAAGGTGTGCTAACTATTAGAATCTCAGTTTGGAACAAACTGTAGAAATAAACACGTTAAAATCTGGAAAAAAAAAAAAAAGAATCTCAGTTTGGTTAATAATGCCAGCTACTTGGGTACTTTGCGTGGTGAAACTGTCTTTGAATCTGTGCATAACCTCCCTTCCTGCCACTTCGGTCACTTGTTAGGGTTGCATTGAGCAAGTGATGGGGTGGCTAGAGAAGGATACTGACCAAAAGCCATTGAGTAAGACATCTCATCCAGTGGTGAGCAACCACAGAGAGTATGGGCATTCTGACACTTTTGAACCCGTCTGTAAAGACAATCCACATTCTCTTTTCCAAGCTTTTTGTCTCTAGTTCTACTGTGCTTCTTCTAAATCCCTGGCTATTTGGCCAATGCACTAATAAGTGATGAACCAGTCCATCCCTATCACTGGCCACTTCTCATTCAGGAAGTATGCAGCCTAAAGTTCTCTTCCCTGAGGGGATGTCCCTCCTCCACTGCTGTTGAGAGCCACCATTGAATGGTGCTTCAGTGCTTGGCTGGTGCCATGATTCCATGCAGAGCCATCTGTTTCCTTCTAATCAGTTGTTCATCAGGAAATCCCCCCTGGAGATGAAAGTCAAGGTTAAAGAACAGGTAATAAGATGGTAGGGCCAGGAACTCTGGAAGTGGGTCGTCCAGGTTTGCTAGATGACAAGGTGTAAAACTTACCTAAGGTGCATCAGATACTCCCAGGTAATCATAGAAAGCTCAGGCCACATAGCTCCCTAGGAATGTCTCCAAATGCAAATAACAGAGTCCAACAGAAGGGAACTTAAGCCCATGGGACTTTGTTTCTCTCTGGAGAAAGAAATTCAGGTGGAGGTGGACCCTGGCTTAGTTTGGTGACTGTGAGTGAAGATCAGTGCTTCTGCAGTTCATTTGGCTTTTTCCTTTTGGTTTCAGTATGGTTCCTTCATCCAGAATGAAGTGCAGAATGTCTTCACTGAGACACCCACATTCCAGGCAGGAAGAAGTAGAGAAGGAGGAGTGCCAGTTCAGCATCCCCTTGTATCGGGAGAGGACAATCTTCACAAGATGCCTCCAGAGATTTCTGCTTTGGTCTCATCAGCTAGAACTGTGCCAGAGGCCACCCACACCCCCACCTCCAGTGGTAAAAGTGGCTGGGAATTTGACAATGTAGCTTTTCAGTCTTGGTAATGGCACAGATACAGGAGTAAGAGTTTGAGCATGGGAATTGGTTTGGCAGCCAAGTGTTTAGTGCACTTGGTGATGACAATCAGGCACTCCATTTCCACACGGCCTCATAATAAACCAAGAGCTGTTCCTCAGAAGGAAAGTAATTACTAGTGCCGAGGACTCCAAGCCTCTCATTCTCCACTGGGGCTCCCACTCGCCTCGGGCTTCACACAGACACCCAATCTGCTGCAGATGCTTTGCCCTCAGTTTGCAGACGTTGATTGACCCAGCTGCTTGTACTGCAGCTGATCACTTGAAAACTTGTCTTTTCCTCTGGGCATCTCTCAAAAATGGAAGTAATTTGGGAGAAATGAGTCAGAACGGGCCACTCAAAAATTATGGAATATGTTGCTTTCAGAGTTCCAGTGTGCCTGCTTCGTGGTGGTAGGGAGGCTAGGTTTGGCAGTTCTTGCTCTTCACGTGAGAGGCACATCCCAGCATGCCCAGAACCCAAGACTCTAGTGCTTGACCCGGGCCACACTGGGTATGTTGGTGGCATTTGTCTCCCACCCTCTGGCATAGCTGTTTCCCCAGGTCACTGAAAGCATCTGCTGCTTCCCATTGGCAGGTGCAGAATGTGTTTCATTACCATAACAGGTTCAATGGGTCCAGGAGCCAATATGTTAATATGGGAATCATTCCAGGTACTAAGGATAACTACTCCAAGGATACATATTCTCCTGAGGAACTAGGAGAATGATCATACAAGGGGCTGAGGGACCCATTTCGACAGCTGCCAAAGGAACTTAGATCTACCCTCTGTTTATTCATCATCTCCATAATGCCCCGCTCTGACCAACGGATGACAGTGGGATGCTCCAGGTTCCTGGGAATTGGCAATTTTTTTCACTTTATTGAGACACATTTTACACATCATATAATTCACCCATTTCAAGTGTACTATTCAATGATTTTTAGTAAATTTACCAAGTTGTGCAATGGTCACCATAAATCAGTTTTAGAACATTTCCATCACTCCTGTAAGGTCTCTTTGGCACACAGGTAAAAGAGATCTTACTGGAGTGATGAAAATATCATCAAATGGACTTTGAAAACATTTTTTTAAAGATGTTTTATTTTTTATTAGTGAGAGAGAGAGTACAAGCAAGGGGAGAAGCAGGCAGAGAGAGAGGGAGAAGAGGCTCCCCGCCCAGCAGGGAGCCTGATGCGGGGCTTGATCCCAGGACCCCAGAATCATGACCTGAGCTGAAGGCAGACGTCCAACCATCTGAGCCACCCAGGCACCCCAAAAACATTTTAAAATACTTGCAATATATTCCGTCTTATTGATGAATGACCATCACTTACTTACCCACATTTAGATTGTTAACATTTTGTGATAATATACACAAAGATGTAATGAACATAACGATCTGCATATTTGTGTGTGCATTTCTTAATATATACACCTAGGATAAATTTCTAAAAGTGAAATTAGTGAGTATTAATGTTTTTAAGCCATGAGCATCCCCAAATTATAAAAACTATAGAAGCCTGAATGAAGGATAAACACAGTGGAAGGGCTTTTTCTAACCCTGTGGTTGGCAAAAATGTCACAAGAACAATTATTTTTGGAGACAGCCAACACCTAGTGTGATAAAGAGGGGGCAGTCTATCCCATTGGCCCTAAAGTCAATGGGAGAGGCAGTTCTGGGAGCTTCCCTCTGTGCCGGTTCCTCTGCTGCCAGGAAAGCAATTCCTTAGAAACTGCCTGTTAAAATTTAACACCTGACTGTTGCTAAAATGTTAAAGCAAAAAGCCACATAAGTGATCTAAGGCCGGGGCAGAATGGGCAGCTGTGATTTCTTTTCCTTACTTTTTGTGTGTATCGAGTGTTCTATTTTTAGAAGACCAAGCTGTAGGGACTCTAACCCTGGCCTGCAGGGTTAGAGTCTGGACATACCTGGGCCAACAGAGGCCCTCTGAGATGAAAGTGACATTCGTCACTCATCGGAGCCCTCACATTAGCAAAGCTGAGAAAACACACTTCAGTTTCTCACTGTGAGCCAAAGAAACACCAAGCCTGAAATTCAGACCCTGCAATTCTCCTAACTACTAATTTGTCATCCTTACTTCACAACATTTTCCCACCACCACCCTCAAGTGGATAGCTTTGATAAGTCTTCAAGGTAAAAGAACGAAACCCATAGCAAAAGAAATTTTAAATGACATTTTTTATTTCCATAGGTATTTTTCCTATGCGTTGCTATATTCCAGCAAATTCAGAACAAGACAATAAATGGTTTTGCACTCATGCAATGAATTGTGATGTTGAATGATTCCACTCAATTTTCACTGTTTGAGTATGAGTGTCTTGATTTACCTTCCCCTGATATAAGAAAGAACAATCCTTGCTTTTCTAGGCTTTTGAAGAAGTCACATGGGTTTTCTGGGTCAAAATTGGTCTATCCAGGCTATGTCTGATTCCCCAGCACCACACTTGATATCACCATGTTCTGTAAGCTGACCTCCTTGGAATTCACTGAGGTTCTGGGTCCTAAGTCTCCACTGGCCTCCTGTTGCTTGTTAATAAAGGATCAACACAAACAAGCAAATTAAAGGCTAGAATAAACCCTATGATATCGGGATGTGTCAGTCTGAACTTATACAGTTTTTAATTTATGTGCTAAGAGATTAAAAAATAAACAACATGCAAAATTAAATTATTTTATTTTAAATTATTATTAAAAAGAAAGCTGTGTGACCTGGATTAGTATGCATGCATGTATTTCCTAGCTCTGACTGCTGAAAGGGCCTAGAACAATGACACCCCAAAAGCAACAAACACACCTAATGTCCAGATCTTGGTTTCTAAATGCCATTCTCTAATCAAATAAGCCAGGACCCCTTGGAGAAGTGGTTGATTCTTTTTTTTTTTTTTTATGTTATGTTAATCACCATACGTTACATCATAAGAAGTGGTTGATTCTAAGGCTGGGGCAGGGACAATAGAAGAAGAGACTAGAGCTCAGTGTCAGAAAGTAAGTAATTGTTAAAAAGAAAGAAAGAGATAGAGAAAGAGAGGAAGGAATAAAGCAAGGAAGGAAGAAAGGAAGAAGAAAATATGTTAAGAGGACAGAGGAGCTGATCTCCTAGTGGGCAAAACTGGAAAAATTTGACAACAAAATAAAAATAAAACTGATATCATTGGATTATCATCCAATGAATAAAATAAATATCCTTGAGTCCACATTACAGAAATTACTGAATAATTAGAGAAGAAAGACAACTCTTCATTAAAGAACAATTCCAGTTAATACATGTCATAGGAATGAGGGAGATCGATCATTACCATTAGAACATCACAATAATAAATGCTGTAGGCAAGAACCACTGATGGATGCCAAAAGCAGTGGTTTTAGAAAGGTTTACACTACTTAGAATTCCTATGGTTACAAAATCCTAGATCAGTTTACAAGAAGGATAGGGTAACACTAGGGCAAGAAGGATAGCTGAGCATCTAGACCACATGGATCCGGGGACTCAAATGCTATTGTGAGTCCCTTGTCTCTGCTTTTCTCTAGTTCATTCTACAGATCGGCTACCAAGGGTAGAAACATGAACTCACGCATACTTACGTAATATATATGCTTTTATGGTATGTATCTTTCATAATAGAAAATAAATGGTTTATTTATATTACATTGCACCAAAATAATGGCATCTATGTTTCCAGACTTTATGACCACCTTCTATAAGCAGACTGGGTGAATATGACTTACCTGGATCACATGATTAAGGCAGGGGGTGAATTCACATCTAATAGGGAAAAAATCTAATGTTTCCTACTCTTATGTATTACAGGCCAGTGACTCCAGATTGACTGACTTTTTTCTCAGGTCCCTTTCCATGATTCCTAGGGAAAAATGCCAATTGGCCCACTTGGCTCAGATGTTTGCTGCCACCTGGACTGGTCAGCTTTTGATATGAAGTCCCTGCAGGTCCTGTAACTGTCACCTATGTATGCGGAAGAGTTGGCTGGACAATCTAGTGGCTGTCTACCATAGCCTGCAGAGAGGACCATCTCTCATCTAGGACCAGCTATGGAGCAGGTACTGTTCTAAGCACTGTTCTTGTCTATGTCACTTACAGTCAGGATGATGACCCCACGCAATCTCATTCCAGTTTGCACTCTTAACTGCTACCTTTACTGTCCATCTTTTAAAGAACTGTTTTTTTTTTTTTTCTGATTATAATGTTATAGATGTTTATTCTGAAGAAACTGAAAAATATAGACAACATGAAGAATAAAATAAAACGCCCATAACATCTTCATGCGGAGAAAAATACTGTTAATGTATTAGAATATTTCCTTACAGTGTTTTCTATGTGTTTGTGTGTTTGCAGTTGAATCCATATTATATATGAACCTTGTACCTTCTTTGTTTTGTTTTGTTTTAGATTTGTATTATAGGAACTTTCTTATGTCATTAAATAATATTTAGAAATTCATTTTTTCAAAGCTTACTTATAATGCTCAATTTTACAGGTTACACTTATTATTGAGTAGCTATTTTGTTCCCTATATTTTTCTTTCTTTTTCTTTTTTTCTAAATATAGTTCTTCTTATTTTTATACCCACTCTCATTTTATAAGCATTTCAGCATGACTAGTCAAAACCACAGATTTTTTTTTCCTTTTCTTTTCTTTTCTTTCTTTTTTTTTTTTTTTTTAGAAAGGATTTGAATACCCAACTTTTGCATCAACATGGACGGAACTGGAGGAGATTATGCTAAGTGAAATAAGTCAAGTAGAGAAAGTCAATTATCGTATGGTTTCACTTATTTGTGGAACATAAGGAATAGCATGGAGGACATTAGGAGAAGAAGGGAAAAATTAAGGGGGAAATCAGAGGGGAATCAGAGGGGGAGATGAACCATGAGAGACTTTGGACTCTTACATTTTTCTATAAATGATTCCATCATAAATATGTTTGGGTAAATATTTGCGTGTGTCTCCAGTTATTTCATAAGTAAGTAAATTTATGTCATGAATTTCTATAAAATTTTAATTTTATGAAATTTATTCCATAGATCTTTATGTCAAAGGAAGATCTGTGATTTTAAGGGCCTTGAAATTTTTTTGCCCAGTTTCTTTCCTAAAAAAGTTCTCAACTTATGTTCATACTACAAGGGAATTTGAGGGGGAGACCCTGGCCCTCTTATGGGAGATCAAACTTTCTAAAAGGAGGACAGATACTCAATCTCAGGGGAATTAGAATCTTGGAGAAAAGTAAGTTTTTGGAAGTATGATCTGAGAATAGGTGCATGCCTTAACATTTTAAATGAAAGCCATGGCTGATTGGAAGAAAAACAGAGAAGATAGAATCAGTTAATATTTCTGTAAGGGTAAAAAGTGGATCAGCTGAGGTAAAGCTCCTTCAGGAGAAATAGATTTGGGTAGCAGAGAATGTGTTCAGACATAGAAGATGGGGTGTTTCTTACTTGGAGTTATTCAGATAAAGATTTAATTTTAGAAGAAAAGATAACAGGTTTACATTACACACACACACACACACACACACACACACACCCTAAAACTAAGAAAACAAATACCAAAATGATCAATTTTAAGAAAGCAAAGGAGAGACAAGATCCATTAGTGGCAGTAATATGAAAAATGGGATGCAAGGTAAGGGCTATGCTTTTGTTAGATCCACATGGAAAGGAAATGATTGATTTAACTTCAACAGGACAGAACATGTCTGGAAAGGGAGACCTAGAGAGAACAAATTGTGTTTGAAATAAGGAGGCAAAGGTGATGCTGAGCCTTGTGTAAGATCAGGTGGTTGCCTCCAGAGTGTATATCGCTAGCAGGAGAGGGTGTGGGGACAAAGGCCCAGGGAAGCTCCCTTAAGAGAGGAGGCCATGCAAGGCTATTTAGGGGATGACGTCCGAGCACAGAACTTAGAGATTTTCACTGAAGTGTAGGCAGAAAACACAGGGGAGAAAGAACATTAACAAATATCAGACACGAAAGAGCAAATGGTAATAGCATGAAAAGAATTTAGGGGATAAGTGAAGAAATGATAGATGCTGCATTCAGTTCCTATGGCTGCTGTAACTTGGTGGCTTAACGTAACACAAATCTACAATCTTATAATTCTGGAGTTAGAAGTCCAAAATGCGTCCCCTTGGGCTGAAATGGAGGTGTCAGTAGCATCCTTTGGACACTCTGCGGGGAGGATCCTTCCCCTTCCTTTTGCAGCTTCTAGAAGCAGCCCATGCTTGGCTCTGGCTCTGTTCTGTCCTCACGTCTCCTCCAACTCCAACTCTCCTGCCTCCCTCTTATGAGAAAATATGATTATATTGAGCTCACCCAGATAATCCAGAATAATGTCCCCACCTCATGACCCTTAACTTTAATCATGTCTGCAAAATCCCTTTGCCACGTAAAGTGACAAAATCACAGGTTCCAGGGGTGAGGATGTGGATATCTTTGGGGGACCACCAGTCTTGACTGCCTACCATATTCACCAAACATAACTGAGGTTCTTGGACTCCAGCAGTTAGAAATGATCTTACAGGCTATCCTGGCCAGGCTCCCCTTCAGAAGCTTGGCTCCTTCCTCTTTGTCTATAGGCAGAACAAATGATGAAGGATCCAGAAATGAAGTGAAAACATGGAGGCCTTAGTTTTAAAAAATTAAAAAAAAAATAGATAAATGAAAATAAGAAGAAGTATAGGAATTTAGAGACAATTTACTTGAGAGGAACAGGAAGCAAAGAAAGTCACAGTTTCTTCCCCCCCCCCCCCCCCAGCAAAATGTAGTTGCTACCATTTAGAATAAAAATCCAGTGCCTGATGGAGGATTTTGTAACAAAGCGCTGAGTGAGCAGATACGTGTTCTCTGACTGGTTGCAACAATGTGTGAGAGAATTTTCAGTGTCATTCTGGAGAAAGAGAAGTGATTACAGTTCTTTTTTCCATTTTGACAAGTCTTTATTTCTTGGGCTAATGGAAAGGATCACATGTGTGGATATCAAATATAAAACCAGGAACTCTTGGACCTAAGCCCTGCATGGGGAGTGGGTAAGCAGAGTTCTGGTGGGTGTGTCCAACTGCGGTTTGCAGGGGTTGTCACCAAAGACTCTGGAGGGGATTAGATGCAGGAAGCACACACTCCTTGAAGGGGGAAGACCTGAGGGCACCACAGGGGGGCTGCTGGAGGAGCAACAACTGTGTATAGGTTGCCCCAACTTGCAACAACCATCATAGGACTCTGGTGAAGGCATTATGGGACAGACACATCTGGGTTTTTAAGGTAAAGTAGAGGCACCTGGGTGGCTCAGTTGGTTAAGCATCTGCCTTCGGCTCGGGTCATGATCCCAGGGTCCTGGGATCAAGCCCCGCATTGGGCTCCCTGCTCAGTGGGGAGTCTGCTTGTCCCTCTCTCTCGCTTCTCGCTTTTCATGTAAGGCAAAGAATCTAAGAAACTAGGAAAAAAATTGAGGACAAGTGAATTTATTCCCTGCTTTTTTTCCATGTTTGTTAGTGAAAAAAAGTGAGAATAAATGAATTGGCCCTTACGGAAAGGAAAATAATAATTAAATTGATATCATGGGGCTAAGATCTGTCCTTACAGTATACTTAATATAATTCAAAGACCAAGTCTGTCAATGAGGGAAAACTAGAGTCCCCACCAAAAAAGATGAGAGGGAAGGAAGATGAGATAAATAATGGGAAACTTTTTAAATAACTGAAAGAATTTTAAAACTAGAAATAAAATGTCCTTTTATTTTGGAATGATTCCTTTCTTATTATCTGTGCAAAGTAATAAATATTCCCTTTTGGAAATAAAAAATCATATTCTCAAAATTGGGTCTACTTTTATTGGTGAAATTCAAAAGAGTAACCCCCCTCAAAAGACGCATTTTTACTAAATCTTCAGTGTCAAGATGGCATGTATATCTTTTAGCTGAACCAGGAAATAAGTAAATGCTTTGCATAACACTCACTGCTCACTGATGAGAAAAGAGGCTGGAGGACTGCCATTTTAATTGAAGAAAATAAAATCTTATTTTGCACTAAATCTTGGAAGGCCTTAGCTCTGGCACCAGTAATATCAGACCCAAAGTCAGCTTCCTGGTGGCGTAAAATCTCAATGTCATGCAGGAGAAGAAAGATTTTATTTATGAAGAACTCAGAGTGCTCGCTTCTTTGGAAGTAAAACCTTAGGATGTGGAGAAATCACTGGTACAAGAATTAGCAACTCTGCAACTCAGTTCTAAATTGAGCCCTTAGGTGGATGAGAAGTGAAGCATTTTGACGTCCATACTCCTCTTAGAGTATCCTTGTCAAGGGCTCAGTCAGAATGCTTTGGTGTGTTATGCAAACCTGAACGTCCTGGTGTGCTTTTACTCTTGTTTGTACTTAAAGTTGACATGGTGGCATTTACCACAGTGAAAGCACATGTCTGTGGGTGCAGGAGTGAGCGGTAGGGAGGGAGGTCAATGCCTCTGCGTGCATGCATGCATCTTTATTAAATAATGGGCGAGGAGTATGGATGGTCAAATGGCCACCTCATTGACATGTTCTTCTGGAAAAGTCCAAGAATGTGTCATATGGCCTCGATGAACTGTCTTAGATGGCATTCTTGACTTCCATCTAACTTACAAATAGGAAAAATAATGATATGGCAGTGGTCACATCTATCTCTTTGCAGAGGGAGAAGTTTCCAGTAAACTGGTTATGATTTGTGTAATAATGGAGTCCCTTCTTTGATCTCAGGTGACTTATTTCATTTGCTATGGCTCCTGAACTCCACAGTTCATCCCCTGGGCCCCACTCCCAACCAAGATGGCATCATGGGAGAAGTGTGGGCTCCGGCATCAAAGAAACACAGTCACTCCTCAGACTTGCCACTGGTCAGCCGCACAACCTTGTTGAGGGCATTGAACAGCTCTGAGCTTGCTTCCTTCGCTGCAAACTGAGGAGGTAACAACGGACCCTCGGCACTGACATGAGAGTCAAATGAGCATATGGTAGATAAGAAGGAACCAAGAAAGGCAGCTTCCCCTTTCTAAGCCAGGGGTAGCATCACATGTCCCTTTGGTTGGGGCGGGAGAGCTTATGTTAGGATTCCTGTGGTGCTAGGAAGGTGCCCACAGTCTTAGGCAGAGGATTGAAGCTTGAAATGATTTCTTCATTCCATCCTAGCCCTCAGTGCTTCCACCATTTTATATTTTATTTTATTTATTTTATCTTATTTTATTTTCTCGTTTTGCCACCTCCCACTGGCATACCCTGCTCAATTTTCTAAAAACTCTGAATGCCACAGCAGCATATATAACTACCTATGAGACAGCTTGACCTGAAGTCCCACAGGAATTCAAATTAATTTGTTCAAAACTGAACTCCAAACCTGAACACCAGCGAGAATATTTCACAACCCTTTTTTTTTTTTTTTTTTTTTTTTTTTTAAGTTTGTTGTAAACTAGTGAAATTTTCCCAGGAACTGGCTTGGTCTCACACCTTCCCTCAATGTCACTCCAGTCTTCTGGTTTTTAGGTTCTGAGACTATCCTGTGCCTTTCTTAGAAAATCTTTTTCTTAATATCATATTAACACACAAGACTGAACACATCTCACTTGCTATCAGAGCCACGTTCCTTGTAAAGACCTTCCTGTCTAAAGCGCCCCTTTGTTATGCGAGTCACCCCTTTTTTGTGCGGAGTTGGGAGTCATTGGTCAGGGGCAGCACTGTGATCCCTCCCAGCAGGGAAAGGAACTGATGGGAATCTACTATGTGATTTTTCAAGCCAGTTTCCTGAAAATCAAGGGTTTTTGTTTCACATGCAATTAATATCAAGGTTAAAGTTGACCAACTGGTATTTGAAGCATTGCTCATTCTCTCAGCAATTCACAGTTTAAAGAGTGTTTATCAGCTTTGACATTGACTTTATGAAGCTGTTGCCATTGTTTGAGGACCAGTGGGTCTTATAATCACAAGGCGGTAAACACACACGTAACCCTGACTGATCCTCAGAGCTCTTTGAGGAAAACCTTCTAAAACACCAGCAGCAGAACTTGTCTGAGCTGTTAATTATATATCCAGGGATTTGGGTTAAAAGTTTGATAGTGAAGAATTGTAAAACATTATGCTCACCACCATTCGCTCTATCCTGACTCAACTCGTTGAACATAATTATAAATGAATTAGACATGACAGTTTTAACCTTCTGTTAATTCCACAGTCGTAAAAGACCAGATGCAAGAAATTCGCAATAGAATAGATACATGTAGATTTTAATTTTAAAATAGAGTTTGCTGCTCTATTTTGCTTGGTTATGGCCAAACTTGAAGAATTCTATCCCTTCGGTAGGTCGTAGATGGCTTTTCTCTAGAGAGAGCCAGGATATTCTCTCCTCCACTGCCTAGAAGAACTTTTATAAATCAAGACCTGGCATGAAATCTCCCCCTTGTGAATTTTCGTTCTGGTACAGACTGATCAGCCAGTGAGCCCTGACACACACCAGATCCCCTTTGTAGATCAATAATCCTCAGATCCAGTGTAAACAAATAACGAGGTGTCCCCAGTCATGGTGCATCTTCCTTAACTGTGTTTGGTTCCTTAGCCTCATGGTTCTTCATGTGATCCACAGATCAATTTGGAAATAGGATGAACAGCTTTTGATTTTGGAGTCGAAGGTCAAGAACACTTAATAGTTCAATTTTCTCAATTTATTCCTGCAAATCAGTGGAATATGTAACTCGGGTTTTTTTTTTTTCTTTTCTTTCTTCCTGTGTAGAACTCACATAGGATAGTAAGAGTTAACACTTACTGATGGCTTTCTAAGCACAGGTGCCATTCCAGGAGTCCTGCCTGTCTTCCCTTGGATACCCATAATGGCCCTCTGGGTTAGGTACACAGGAATACAAAAAGGACTGAGCGCTTTGAAAAACATATTTCTTGGAGACCAGCTCGTATATGAAAACTGTAAAAAGCCGCTGGATATATATACCTTGCACTGTATATCACCTCCCGCCCCGCCTTCAGACAAGGAACCAAACGTGGCTGCCACTTCAACCATGACCCTGCTGTGTCACACAAGTTCACAGGGAATCAAAGCAGACGATCTTGGGCTTTAAAATCCATCCAACTTACCTTGTGACACTTAAAATGCAGATAACGAATCTGTCGGCGGGTCTGAGGTGGGGCCTGGGAATTTGCAGGTAGAACTGGCCTTGCCCCTCTTCTGAGCACACATTAATCACCAGGGAACAAGACAATGGGCTTGATGTGAGTCTTGCCACACAAGGGGCGTCTACTGAGCATTTGCACGATTACAGGACTAACAGACTAACCTTGAGGACAGGCTAGGGCGGCACGAGGTAGGCGCCGGACAGGTGCCGGGAGGTAAAACTGAAGAAGGTTCTCATTCTAGGTGCCCACCTACATATGCACGATGCTATGGGTGAGTGCCTCCCTCAGCCCTCCCTAGCACCTTGCTTCACCTCCTTCCCTCTCGTCCCTGGCTCTGATCAGCCTCACCCGAATGAGAGATCTTACCTGTACCAAGCTTTACCAGTAATGTCTGGGCTACAGACAATCCAGCGCCTCAGATGAAGCAGAGAGAAATCTAGAACATCCCACGTAGCTCCCAGGGGTTTTCTTCCCTTGTCAGACCCACACTGTCTGGCGAAGAATAATAGATGGGCTCCACATCAAGTTCTGGGGGATCCACACAGCAGGGAGGGTTTCAACGCAAAAACATCCCGTGTTATGCCCTAGAGATTGAGCTTATGTGACATTCTCTTCAGGAAGCCTGGCTTCAGAGATTCTGGGCTTATTTACTGAAAGTTATTTATTAGTCAGGACACACTGCTAATGGCATCCACTAAATAAAGTCCCTTCCTCTGAGCAGAAACCTTTAGTTTGTTTAGCAGACAAGAAGCTTCGACCAAGGCATCTCTCAACAAAGTGAGTGAATGGATCCCAGGCTAGCAGCTTCAACTCCTTCCTCCCTCCTAGTTGCTGAGGAACAATTTTTGGAAATGTTCAATTATTTTTGGCTCACTCCGTCATATTATGATCGGCAGTTTACAGAAGGTTTTGTGTAACTCACATAACTCGTATAAGTGGAGGAGCCCAGATTAGTTGTATGCAGTCCGACTGTGGAACTTGAGTGTTTAACCACACAGTGGACGTCACTGTTGGCACTGACTATGGAGCCCTCCTTCCTTGCCCACGAGGCTGGCCTGCATGGATGGGTCATTGGGTGTCTTGACCCTCTCCCCGCTATTGATTTTGGCCATTGGGCATCAGCCGTAGGAGATGGGATGGGAGACAGAGGAAGCTGGGGCATTTATTCTGACCAGTGTCACCTCTGGCTGGTCTGTGACCTTGGACCATGCCACAATTTCTCTCTGGTGGCCCCTGCTATGAGCCACCCTCTTTTCTTGCTCCTTCAGTCCCAGAGGTACCCCCAGGTGCTGTTCTATCCCTTGTGATCCTCAACACCATGCTACATCTTTACAAATAATCGTTTTATTAAACTTCTTCAATGACACAATTTGAGTGTGACATCTGTTTCCTGCTAAGACCTGATCAGCTCATTTGTGTGTGTTTTTAATGTACTTAAAAACCAAATCAAATGGCTGAGTGTGAGGCTAAGGTAATGCCATCTTGTCTCAAAGTTTCCTAAGTGGTATGTTAAACTTCCATGTGTTAAAAGTTCTCTTCTTGGGCGCCTGGGTGGCTCAGTTGGTTAAGCGACTGCCTTCGGCTCAGGTCATGATCCTGGAGTCCCAGGATCGAGTCCCGCATCGGGCTCCCTGCTCAGCAGGGAGTCTGCTTCTCCCTCTCCCGTTCCCCCCTCTTGTGCTCTTTCTCTCTCTAACTCTCTCTCTCTAATAAATAAATAAAATCTTAAAAAAAAAAAAAGTTCTCTTCTTACTTTTTTTTTTTTTCCAGAAAGGTCGTCCACGCCCGGTGTAGCCCATGGACCTCATTGCCTGGGATGTCATAAACAGTGACATGCAGGATATTTTGAGCCTTTCCTCCCTCTCAGCGTTCCTGGAACATAGATTAAAACTGTCATCTTCAATTAACAGAGAATCCAGCTACAGCAGAAAGAAGCGACTTTCTCAAGGTCACTACCAGTTGATGACCAGGGCAGCAGTCAAGCTCTGACTCCCCACATTCCCCATCACTCTCTGAGACTTCTGCAGTAACCGTGGAGTGTGTCCACTCTGTGCCTGTTATGATTAGCGTCTGCGATGAGCTATATGGAAAAAAAAAAGCAATAACTACACTTCCATTCCCATCACTCTTTATTGAGGAATTGAAACAGATCGAAGGAGACCTAACTACGCTTATTGGACGTGCCAATGTTGAAAGTCAGTGGGAGCACTGAACAGCCTGCTCCTCTCTCTCCCCTGCCCCAGCTTCTCTACTCCTGCCATAATTTTACAATTTCCATAAACTTAAAATTTCCACTTAAAATTCGTAAGTGCCAATTTTATTACTTGTAAATTGCTCTGGGTACTAATTGGATCTTAACCTGCATCCATTTGATTTTGCTCAAAGCTGTTTATCTCTACTCCTTGGGATGGCTTGAGGTTTGTTTCTATTTTGCAGAGGGGATACAGGACAGATGCCCCACCGGCTGATCCTTAGAAGATTCATGCCCCCCCCCCCGACCCGCCCCCTATGCCTCAGGTCTTCCCATGTGCAGCCTTCTGTTGGTAAATGTTGTTGGAGGTTTGAGAGTGAGCTGAGTCTCCCTGAAGAGTTTCACTAGAGATTAAGGCACTGAGGTTCCCGACTATGATGGCAATCGATATTGTCTGTGTTTACCATCCAGAGGTACTAAGACACTTAGCCAAGTGTTATGAGATTTTTAGCAGCCGTTTTAAATGAACTGCTGCAGCCGGTCTTCTAATCTCTGCCCAGGGAAAAGGGCGGACACGCAGCATGTGAATCTATGGACGCCAAGCTTCTCTTGGGGATTATGGTTTCCTCCTTGGCCAGACTGCTCAGAAGAGTTGTAAACAAGAAATGTATTTGCCCGATTCAAACATTTTTTGAAATTTTATTATGAAAAAGTGGAAATACATAGCAAAGTTGGAAGAATTTTAGAGTAAACACCCATATTATGGGCTGAATGTGTCTCCATAAAATCATATGATGAACTTCAGTCCCTCAGTAACCACAGAATGTGGCTGTATTTGGAGAGAGGATCTTTAAAGAGGAAATTAAGTTAAAATGAGTTCATGAGCATGGGCCCTAATCCAGTTTGACTGGTGTCCTTATAAGAAGAGGAAGTTAGGACACAGGCAGGTCTAGAGGGAAGACACAGGAGAAGACTCTGTGTCTCTAAGTCAAGGAGAGAGGTCTGGAATTATCCTTCTTTCCCAGCCCTCAGAAGCAGTGAACCCTGCTGGCACCTTCCTCTTGGACTTTTAGTCTCCAGAACTGTGAGAGAACAGATTTCTCTTCTTTTAAAGCCACCTAGTTTGTGGTACTTCGTGTGGCAGCCCTAGGAAATTCATTCGAGCCATATGCCCATCACGTAGGTTTTGCCATCACTGTGTTCCTATTCTTGCTTTATCATGCACCTTCTTAGATGTCCATTCTTCTGTCATCATCATTTCAGCCTGACTTAAATTTTATCTCTTATTTGTTTGTAATCCCATGGCCCATCCCTTAGAAAGGAATGGTTCCTACTCGAGCAACAATCAGCCCTTCCCTAACTGAGGGGTGTTTTGGGTGGCATGATCAAAAGTATACATGGGATTTTATCATTGTATTCAGAAAAATAGAACACTTCACGTGTATTTGGCTTCTTGGGTTTAAAACAAGTCTTGTAGAAATAGCAGCACATTCAGGCTGTGGTGGCTTCTGTCTGCACCCCGAGCTCATGTGATTTCCTTGGGAAGAAAGAAGCACAAGAACATCCACTGGGCATGTGGCTGGCAGGTGAGATGAGAAGCAGGGTGGGCAGACAAGATGCTTCCACGCATGCACAGAGCGGCGCAGAGTAGCCTGGGAAGAGCCTGGGCCAAGCCACCCTGGTCCCAGGACCAAGGGGCTGACTGTCCCTCACTGGGAGGATGGGGGCTCCCAAGCCATAGTCAGGGACAAGGAAACTGTCCCCATGCCTATAGAGAGTGCAGCCTTGACCCAACCCCCAGAGACATGTTAGCTAGAAGAGAGAACCCTGACCTGAGAACCATCTCTGGTTACCATGCTGTCCTGAGGGTTCTAGGATCTAAACTTTTGGTCACTGAAATCATTTAAGGTGGAGCTTCGACAGGACTTTAGACTAAGTGGCAACAATGCTGTAGTGTGTTGTTGATAAATCTTTCTTCCCAAACATGGATAGGGACCTGAGCTTAGAATGACAAAGTCAATTTTAGAGTTCCCTCTGGGTCAGAAGAGGATCTTTCTCAAACTTTGAAGCCGAACTGCTGGCTACAGGCCCTGTTCTCCTCCAGGAAAGATACCTTGTGGGAGAGATTGCTTTCATTTCTGTCTTTTGAGAGAGACTCAGTTTGACAGCCTTGTGATCTTTTTTCTTAATCAATCTGCTCTTGACATTTAATATGAGCTAGATGTTGATAGCAATGATAATTACGCATTTCTGCTGCATGGGTAATTGCATGCCTGAGGAAGAGACAGTGAATATATGAATAAAGATGATTACATTTCTTTTTCTTCTTGGATATAATAGGTGAGTCTCAATTCTAATGATGTGCCTCATGAATCTCTCCTGAAACATTCCTGTGGTACCCATACCTCCATCTCTTATGTGAGCCTTTCACACCTGTCCAGTGTTGCTTTACCTGGAGTTTGACCTCAGCACTTGGTTGCAAGCTCTCACAGGACAGAGGTAGTCCAGCAATTTCTAGCTCCTACCTGCCATCCAATGCCTCTCCCTGCACTGTGCTCATAGAAGGCCCTCAATACATGGTGTTTTGAATGAAGAGCTGAATGGAGGCATTTCTATCTCCCTTAGTGTGAACCAATGTCCGATGCTTCCTTTACCCCTTGACAGCTCATCTTTCAGGAGGTACAGACTCTGGGGTGTCTGTAAGGGACAGACACAGAGTCCGCTGGGCAGGTGGCCACAGGAAGCTGAGGGTTCTCTCTGTGACCCAGAGCCTTTGCTCTTGAGCTATTGCTGCTCTTCCCCTCCGTCACTCCACCCCTCTTATTATGTTCATCCTTCAACGCTCACCATTCACACCTGAAGTTCTGCCCGAATACCCAAGCCATGGCTCTCCACAGGATGATAGACAACCAGCTGTCTCTGATAATATAGGTAATAGGTATGACATAAAGATACGTTAACATATATTTTTGATCTTCAGCATTCTTATTTTTAATATTTTGGATTCAAGTGTAGAACAATATGATTGTTAGTATTGTAACAGAGATGTCCCACTTCATTGGCTTAGGGTGCACATTAGATCACATTACTTTTACTCATTAAATTTAATCCCTAAGAGCCCCCACCCCCTTTGGATGCCAAACCCAGGAAAGCTTTTTTCTCCCTGATCTCCTGTGTGTTAAATGAAACCCAGAGGTCAGCTCTGGTGTTGAGAGTCTTCCAGAGAAAAGTGGGCAATGCACCAAAGCAGAATCTCTTAAACTTCCGTGCGTGTGAAGCACCGAGGACTTGACTGAAATGCAGGTGGTGTGAGTGAAATCGAGACTCAGCACATCTGACAGGCTCCCAGGGGATGGCCGTGCACTGCTCTGTAGACCACACTCAGAGCAGCAAGCCTAGAAGTGCCTGTCCCGGCAGGCTGGGCATCCCTGTCCCCGGAACCCAGCTTCCTGGCACTCGGGGCCTTCCCTGTCCGTGGGGGGATTTGCCCTGGTGGCCGAGCCCTCGGCTGCTGCCACTGTCCTGTCAGCGATTCCTCAAGGCTTTGCTAAAGGAAGCCTCTGGCCCACAGAGCTGCAATCACTCAGTAACACCGAGGATGTCATCTCCACCTCCGCAGCTTTATAGCTATGTGGCGTCTTTAGTACACACACGCACGCACACTCACACTCTTTCCCCAATGGAAGCTCATACAGGTAGCCTCTCCAACATCATCAAGAGCTGTGAGCAGGAGTCTTTTTTCTTCACAATCTAGGCCCTGAGGTTGAACCAAGGAACATTCTAGACTTTCCTTTATCCTGTGCTATAGGGGACTTTGGGGGCTCCTGGTGTCCTTGCAGGCCAGATTTCTTACACCAAGTCATCTCAGTCCATCAGAGGCATGATGACAATATTGAACCTTAAATGTTGCCCCCCGCCCCCGGAAGCTTCTGTGCTTATGCGTGTACCCCTCCCAGGAAGCTGTGAACTGAGCTATGAAGGGAATCCTTCCTAAAACCCAAAGGAAGCCTGGTTACTTTTGTTCCCTGGACAATATCTGTCAACTTCTTCTATAAGTACATGCCACAGGAAACACATGTGCACTTTCTCTCTCTCTCTCTCTTTAAAAGCCAGAAGCAGAATTCTTCTAGATTTGTGCTTTATAATTTGGTAGCCACTGTCATGTGCCAACGAGCCCTTGAAATGTGGCTACTTAGAATGGAGATGAGCTGTAACTTTAAAATCCATGCTGGTTTAAAGACTTACTAAGATGGTAAGAAGAATTTTTAGAACATTGTGGAGTATCTTGTTCATAATTTTTATATTGTTTACCTGTGGAAATTTCCTATACTTCGGGTTAAAGAAAATATATTATGAAACTTTATTTCCCGTGTTTCTCTATTTTTTAAATTTAAAATCACCTTACTGAGGTATGATTGACAAGTGAAAAGCTGTACATATTTAATGTGTACAACTTGATGAATTTGTAGATACGTATACACCCATGAAACCACTGCCAGTCAATGTCATAAACATACCCTTCACCTCCACAAGTTTCCTCCCATTGTATTTATTTATTTAATGGTAATAGCACTCAACAAAAAACTACCTTTTTAGCTATTTTTTTTAAGTAGGCTCCACACCCAGCGTGGAGCCCAGTATGGAGCTTGAACTCACCACCCTGAAATCAAGACCTGAGCTGAGATCAAGAGTCAGATGCTTCACCGACTAAGCCACCCAGGCACCCCAGCAAATTTTTGAGTATACAGTAGTTGCCCCTTATTTGGGAAGGATACATTCCAAGACCCCCAGTGGGTGCCTGAAACCATGGATAGTACCAAACATTATCTGTACTATGTTTATTCCTAGACATACATACCTATGACAAAGTTTAATTTTTAAATTAGGCACAGTAAGAGATTCACACCAATAACAATAACATAGAACAATTAAAACAATATACAGTAATAAAAGATATGGTCTCTCTCACACAAAATGTCTTACTCTGCTGTGCTCAGACCTCTTCTTGTGATGATGGGAAATGATAAGATGCCCGCATGATGAGAGACAGTGAGGGGAATGACATAGGCGTTGTGACACAGCATTAGGCTACGACTGACCTTCTGACAATAAGCCAGAAAGAGGATCATCTGCTTCTGGACCCAGCTGATTGCAGATAAAAATGGAAAGCTAGACAGCGGAAAAGAGGGAACTACTGTAAATACAGGCACTGTGCCGAACGGTGGATTCTAGGACTTGTTCGTCCCCCATAACTGTAACATCGTAGCCTTTGACGGTACCTTCTTCCCATTTTCCCTTCCCTCAGCCCCCGGCATCTGCAAGTTAGTGATGCAAACCTTCTCTGTTCCTCCTGACCTTCAGGAGAGTTTCTGCCCGGAGAGTTTTCAAGGAAAGTCAAAGGCAAGGGGCTAGTTCCAGCTCTCTGTGGGTGTGAAGTGAAGGTACAAAGCCACAGGTTACGAAGTAGAGATGGGAATTCACAAGAAGCAGAAAGTCCAAGTCAGAGACCACTAAGGACCATGTGAGTCTCCAGAAAAATGCAGAATCCCTGGAGATACTACTGGACTCGGAGAAGTTGTGGGATTGGCTTGTGGGTCTTGCCAGCAGTGCAATCTTACAGAGGGGGCCCAGTGAGATGCCCTTCCCTGGACTCTAGGGGCTCTACTAGGGGACACAACATGATTTCTGACACTGTTATGGAAATTTGCAAATATTTGGCAAAGTTGAAATAATTTTACAAATGAACACGTATATATCCATTACCTAGCTTCTACCATTAACCATAACCTGAAAAAATTACGTATCCATTTGATTATCTAATCCTCCATATATCCCTCAATCCATCTTATTTTTGATGCATTTCAAAGTAAACTTCACTTATCCGTATACTTCCCTCTAAATGTTTTAGCATGCATATTGAAGCAGATCAGGATATGTCACCCCAAAATACGCCACCTTGGAATAAGGATTATTTTGAGCTGAAGTCAATTGAGAATCAAGAAATGTATGAATAATTCTCTTCTCTCCCCTTTTCTGCCTAAAAGCAGGGCACAAATTTCCCTTTCCTAGGGTTTCTCTCTCCCATACCAGGAAGAAAAGAGCAACGTTTGTTGCCAGAGATGAAGAATCAGCACTGAGATTAGTCTGCATCAACAGACCTTACCAAAATATCCCTTAACTTCCATCAGTTTCCTGTAATTACTTTCTTATAATCTATCATCCCTCAAACCTAAACTTTTTAAAAAAGGTACATAAGTCCCTGAGTCTAACTACTTCTTTGAGTTTCACTTATTTCCTCATGTGTAAAATGTTAATAAAATGTTTATTTCCCACCCCAGTTAATCTGACTTTAGTCAGTTTAATTTGCTGACCTCAGTCACGAACCTAAGAGCGTAAAGGAAAAGTTTTTCCTCTCTCACAAATATCATTAACCAGCGTTCAATATAAGGTGAAATTTACATACAATGAATGCATAGTTTTGACAAAAATATACACCTCTCAATATATGGAAAATTACATCCCCCAGAATGTCCCTCATGCCCTTTCCCTGTCAATCCTCACCCTCATCCTCTAGAAGCAACTACCTTTCAGATTTTTTCTGACCATAGATTAGTTTTGTCCTTTCCAGAACTTCATGTAAATGGAATCATACAGTGCACACTATTTTGATAAGACTACCTTTACCCAACAAAAATTTTTGAGATTCATCCATGTTGTTGCAAGACACAGCATTCTAAGTCAGCTTCCATCACTAAAACAAGCTCAGTTTTATTTCTACCCACTAAGCATGCGCTATGGAATTTTTTTTTTTATTAGGGGAAATGCATTTATTCATCCTTTATATCGCAACACAAATGTGATTTAAGTTTTCTTATTTGTTCTTTTATTTATTATTGAAGTACAATTGACAGTGTAACATTATATTAGTTACAGGTATATAACATAATCTGGTATTTGTATATACTATCAAATGATCACCACAATGTCTAGTTTCTCCCATCACCATATAAAGTTATGTAATATGCAATACAACATTAATAACTATATTCATCATGCTGTACATTACATTTCCATGACATTTATTTTATGAATGGAATTTTGCACCTCTTGACCTCCTTCTCCTCATTTGTCCACCCTCCCTCCCCTCTGGTAGCTACCAATGTATTCTCTGTGTTTATGAGTTTTGTTTCATTTGCTTGTTTTGTTAGGTTTCATGTATAAGTGAAATCATATGGAATTTGTCCTTCTCTGTCTGGCTTATTTCATTTCTCATAATGCCCTCAATGATGTCCATCCACATTGTTGCAAATGGCAAGATTTAATTTGTTTTTAAAGCTGAGTAGTATTCCAGTGTGTGTGTGTGTGTGTGTGCGTATGTGTGTGTGTGTGTATCACATCTTCTTTACTCAGTCACCCACAATGTATACTTTTGTGGTTTCCATATCTTGGCTAATGTGAATAATGCTGTAATGAACATAGAGGTGTATATATCTTTTTGAATTAGTGTTTTAATTTTCTTCAGATAAATAGCTAGAAGTGAAATGGCTGGATCATGTGGTAGGTCTATTTTCAATTTTTGAGGAACTGCCATACTGTCTTCCATGTAGCTGCACCAATTTATGTTTCTACCAACAGTGCACAAGTGTTCCCTTTTCATCACATCCTCACCAACACTTGATATAGCTTGTCTTCTTGATAATAGCCTTTAGACAGGTGGTAAGATGATACATCCTTATGTTTTTTTTTAATATCAAATGTTAGACTGATTTTATTTAATTCATTATAATTTCTAAAAGAATGCAATTCTTTTTTTCTTTTGTTTGTAATTTTCTTTTTATTATGTTATGTTAATCACCATACATTACATCATTAGTTTTTGATGTAGTGTTCCATGATTCATTGTTTGCGTAAAACACCCAGTGCTCCATTCAATACGTGCCCTCTTTAATACCCATCACCAGGCTAACCCATCCCCCCACCCCTTTCCCCTCTAGAACCCTCAGTTTGTTTCTCAGAGTCCATAGTCTCTCATGGTTCATCTCCCCCTCCAATTTCCCCCCTTCATTTTTCCCTTCTACTATCTTTTTTTTTTTTTTAACATATAATGTATTATTTGTTTCAGAGGTACAGGTCTGTGATTCATCAGTCTTACACAATTCACAATTCACAGCGCTAACCATAGCACATACCCTCCCCAATGTCTATCACCCAGCCACCCCATCCCTCCCACTCCCCACCACTCCAGCAACCCTCAGTTTGTTTCCTGAGATTAAGAATTCCTCATATCAGTGAGGTCATATGATACATGTCTTTCTCTGCTTGACTTATTTCGCTCAGCATAATACCCTCCAGTTCCATCCATGTCGTTGCAAATGGCAAGATGCCGTTTCTTGTTTTTTTTTTGTTTTTGATGGCTGCATAATATTCCATTGTATATCTATACCACATCTTCTTTATCCATTCATCTGTCAATGGACATCTTGACTCTTTCCATAGTTTGGCTATTGTGGACATTGCTGCTATAAACATCGGGGTGCATGTATCCCTTCGGATCACTACATTTGTATCTTTGTGGTAAATACCCAGTAGTGCAATTGCTGGGTTGTAGGGTAGCTCTATTTTCAACTTTTTGAGGAACCTCCATACTGTTTTCTAGAGTGGCTGGACCAGCTTACATTCCCACCAACAGTGTAGGAGGGTTCCCCTTTCTCTGCATCCCCACCAACATCTGTCGTTTCCTGACTTGTTAATTTTAGCCATTCTGACTGGTGTGAGGTGGTATCTCATTGAGGTTTTGATTTGGATTTCCCTGATGCGAAGCGATGTTGAGCACTTTTTCATGTGTCTGTTGCCCATTTGGATGTCTTCTTTGGAAAAATGTCTGTTCATGTCTTCTGCCCATTTCTTGATTGGATCATTTGTTCTTTGGGTGTTAAGTTTGATAAGTTCTTTATAGATTTTGGATACTAGCCCTTTATCTGATATGTCATATGCAAATATCTTCTCCCATTCTGTTGGTTGTCTTTTGGTTTTGTTGACTCTTTCCTTTGCTGTGCAAAAGCTTTTTAACTTGATGAAATCCCAATAGTTCATTTTTGCCCTTGCTTCCCTTGCCTTTAGTGATGTTTCTAGGAAGAAGTTGCTGCAGCTGAGGTCAAAGAGGTGGCTGCCTGTGTTCTCCTTTAGGATTTTGATGGACTCCTTTCTCACATTTAGGTCTTTCATCCATTTTGAGTCTATCTTTGTGTGTGGTATAAGGAAGGGAAACTGGTAAGGTCCAGTTTCATTTTTCTGCATATGGCTGTCCAATTGGAAGAACAAATATTGTGAAGATGTCAATGCTACCTAGAGCAATGTACACATTCAATGCAATCCCTATCAAAATACCATCCACTTTTTTCAAAGAAATGGAACAAACAATCCTAAAATTTGTATGGAATAAGAAAAGACCCTGAATAGCCAGAGGAATGTTGAAAAAGAAAAGCAAAGTTGGTGGCATCACAATTCCGGACTTCCAGCTCTATTACAAAGCTGTCATCATCAAGACAGTATGGTACTGGCACAAAAACAGACACATAGATCAATGGAACAGAATAGAGAGCCCAGAAATGGACCCTCAACTCTATGGTCAACTCATCTTCGACAAAGCAGGAAAGAATGTCCAATGGAAAAAAGACAGTCTCTTCAACAAATGGCGCTATGGAATTTAACATAAAAATATGGATATGCCCATAGTCCTTTGTACCCAACTGTATGTTACTGACATTGATAATAGTACTTACACCCCTAAATATACCACTTCGTCATAATGCCACTTGGTCATTTACTTTAAGCTGAAGGAAATTAAGAAAAAGCAGTTATAGGGATGGCCTTCTGACTTCTTCCTTTCTACCTAAAAGCAGGGCATACATTTTCCCTGAGAATGAGGCCCTCCCCACAGCAGGTAAAGGAGAATATCCTTATCACTGGGGACAAGGAGTTGACACGGAGGTGGATCTGTACAAAAAAGCCTACTAAAATTACAGTAGTTTCCTTGTACATTTCCTAGTCACTTTCCTACAACTTGCCACCCTTACCTCAAACCCCTTTTCCCTTTGTCCTGGCATGTCTGCACAGTTATCATTCTTTTTGAAAAAGGCATATGAACTCTCAAGCTTATCTGCTTCTTTGAGTTTTCATTTCTTATATATGGTGGCTTCCTTGTTCATGCACAAACATCATGTCAAATATGATCCATATGCTTTTCTCCTGTTTATCTGTCTTTTGCCACCATGATTCTCAGGACAGCCACAGACCCCAAGAGAAGAGAGGAAAACTCTTTTCCCCTCTACAGCTGGAAGAAATATCTGTGGCCTCCATAATCTCACTTCAAAAGGTACATAAAGTACAAGAATACCCAAACATCATGTATTCCTTTTGAAGACATTTTATAAATTCCTCAGCCATAAACAGACTGCAATGATTCTTTGTGTATTTTATTTTTATCATATCTTTATATCATTTCAGAAGTTTGTTATCCTCTATGCTGAGTAGAACTTTATCAAAAGCTGCCCCGTCATCTAATATTCTAAAACTGGAAATATACTTTGCCCAAACCCTCCCAAGCTATATGAAGGGTGTAGACCCATTATCCTCTCTTGACTTTCATCTTTCAGAATGGACACATTTCAGCTCTCCATTCCCTTGAGCATTTGATTGCCCTTCTATAGATTTGTTATAGTTTTATTATGCCTTTAGTCAATATGGCAATCAGCTAATGGATATTTATCATGGGTCTCCTATGATTAACATGCTATGGACATGGTGAATAAGACAAATATGGTCCCTTGGGCTGCCTAGGTAGCTCAGTTGGTTAAGCGTCTGCTTTCTTCGGCTCAGGTCATGATCTCGGGGTCCTGGGATTGAGCTGCACGTCAGGCTCCTCGCTTAGTGGAAAGTCTGCTTCTCCCTCTCCCTATGCCTCTGTGCTTGCTCACTCTCTCTATCTCTCTCAAATAAATAAATAAATAAATAAAAATCTTAAAAAAAAAGACAAATATGGTCCCTGCCTACATAAATCTTGATTGATTGATTTTTTAAGTGGGCAAGGTGATATGAAAGAAGAGTTCAGATGCGATGAAAATGTAAAGCAAGGGCCCTAACTTAGTCTTCCTGAGAAGAGGCATCACGCAAGGATGAGGATGATTGAAGTTAGGTAGTCAATGCAAGCATTCATCAAGCTTCAGGAAGTTGTCTCCCACAGTTGCAGAACTGGGGAGCAAGCCCTTGGCTGACACTTGACCACACAGCATGAAGCAGTCTGCTGAGTTTTGGGCTGCCATGATTCTTTGCCACTTCTGGTTTGGTGGTCAGTGATTCCTAATTCTCAATATTACTCCTGGAACATACTAGGCATGCATGTATTAAATGACTTTCAATGCTTTGATGGTTGCAAAAATAAAAATGCTACTTTCCATATCCACAAGGCTTTAATCTGAATGTGAATAAATATGGATGAGTAGTAACTTGTGCATATATTGAAAATATGCCTTCTTGGAAATCTATTACTTTTTTCTCATTCTAGAAGTCTCATCAAAGACAATGGAATGCAGTAGATTTTAAGGATATGCATTTTACCAAAGGTATCAAAGTCATTACTTAATTTCAATCCGTTACTTGAAGAATGTTGTAAAAAAAAAAATCTTGTGAATTGACTCTTGCAAAGTTTGTAAATGATTTCCTTCTTTCTTTTTTCTTTTTCTTCTTTGTCCTTATATAAAGTAGCCAAGTGTTATTCCTATAAGCTATAAATTCTAACAAAGAAAATCACATATACTTATGAACTTTTCTGAATTCTCAACATGGCTTGCTAATCCCTTAAAAACAGTTCCCTCTTGATCTGAAGGTAATGGCAGCAATAAAAATACGCATTATAGCATCATTCAGAATTGTTTGTTTTGTCTTGAGTCCCTCCTGAAACTCCTCCACTGGATTAAGTGATGATGATAACACTCAAACACATACATCATGGAGGCGGGGGACAAAAGAATCCTGGGCAAGACATAGATGATATTCAATTGGGATTTAAGGTTAGATGTGGGAACCAATGATCCAGAAAACAGACAGGGGAGGCTGCTTGTCAATCAATCTGCTGCAGCAGCAGGTGTGAGCATCCACAGAGCAGGGGTCTTAGTTGGGTAGATGTCTGTGCCAGAGTAAGTGAGTGACAGACCAAGACAGGATGGAACAGCCTCCACTCTGGGAAGTGGGTGTTGTCACTGCTTGGCATTGTCTCCTTTTGAGGGGAGTGGTCCCATTTATTTAAGGAAGGAACACTGTAGACAGAGTTAATAAATGCCTAGAGGAGCTCTGCAAATTTTAAGTACACACTGTGGTGTGGTTTTCTTTGTTGAACTATCATATATTGAAATTCGGGAAAGAAATCACCCAGTTGATATAGCACCAGTGTCCTAAGTCACCTGAAATGCATGTTGCCTGCCGAATTATGAGAGACTTCCAGAATTCTTTATTCAATAAACAAACATTGATTGAATGCTTATCTTGTGTCAGGTTTGGGACAATCTTTTGTCCAAGTTGTTAAACAGAAGGGAGGCAAGAAAGTAAGCAGGAAGACCAGATAGAAGGCTCCTAAGTATTTTTCAGAAGAGAGGATGATGTTCAGGATGTTACAAAGGGAGAACAGCCACATTTGCTCATGGACTGGCTATGGGGTGTGAGAGAAAGAGGAGTCAAGGAAGACTTTATTGTTCTTATGCTGGGCAATAGAAGAAAGGAGATTGTATTTAAGATGGGGGATCTGTGGGAGGTATTGAGGAGAAGATGGAGAGCTCACATTGAACATGTTAACTTTGAGAACTCCACTAGACATCCAAGTAGAGATGTCAAGAAAGCATTTAGATATACAAGTCTAGAACCCAAGTGCTGAAGGATCGCTTTGGGGTTTATCAGTGCTTAGATGGTATTCCAAGCTGTGAGACTGGATATGTTACCCAAAAAAGTTATTCAGCTTAGTATTTGAAATGCCTGTTGAGTTGGTCCAATTAAAATGAAAAGGCATATTAACTTAGAAAATCACTACCCAAGGAATAATAAAGATAGAATTTATAATTGGGCTCTTGAGAGTGGTGGATAGATTCGTAGAAGACTGGAGCTGGGAAATATCTAATCCCAAAGACACACAGTGCTCATCTCACTTATGCCTGTACCTCAAAGTATCATAGAACACCCAAAACATAGTCAACACCCATCAATATCTGATGAGTGAATGGATGGTTGGTTAGGTGGATGGATGGATGGATGGATGGATGGATGGATGGATGGATGGATGGATGGATGGTTGGATGGATGGATGGATGGATGGATGGATGGATGGATGGATGGATGAAGCTTGGTGGAGAGGCAGTCAGGCTTCCCAGAGACAGGGCTGGGCTGCTTGGGTCTTTCTCACAGTTCTTTACTGGCTTTTTTCTTAGTTATTTGTGACCATTTCTTAGGATGTGAACTCCTTTCTCTTATTCATGGTGTGAAATTAACCCTACTGTCTCCTTTTCTCTCATAATAGGAATCCACGCATGAACGCTTGGAATCACCAGAAATCACCAGAAAGAGAAGGGGTGAGTAAGCCAGAAAACCCCTAGAACAGCTCTGGGGAAGCAACACTATAGGGTCTTATTTCTATAGTCACCTCTTATTCTGCAACTGTAGTTCTCAGTGAGGAATAGCAATGAGCTGAGGCACGCTGCTAATTTGCCAGATCAACATAACCTCTAGGGAGAAAAGTAAAAAAGCATTCCTATTAGCTTCAGCATTGGGATAATTTGAATCTCCTTCTAAGATGTCTTTCCCTTTTTTGGTTAATTACTGGGGCAAACCTTATTTTCTCTTTAAATCAAGGCTTGGAATGCCTTTAATTCAACTGGGCTGTTACTGGGAGTCTTTCTTCTGAGAAAAAATAAACCTTCTTGGGGGCTGTAGCTTTGCCACTAATCTCAGAGACCATCGTGTCGTGTCGGCCAGCCCGCACTGTGGAGGGGCAGCCCCCCACCGCTTCCTGCCCTGCTTCCAATTAAAAGGTGAGGATGCTTCTGTGTACAGTCACCACTCACTTCTGTTCCTCCCGAAAACCATCATCTTTCCTGTGCAATGTGAAGTGAACACTGTTCAGGACACTTTTGGCTTTGTGTTGGCCAGAGCAGATGCTCTGTGGGCTCTCATCAGGACAGCTCTTGCTTGTTGAGCATGCACTGTGTGCTGAGCACCTTCTGAGCACCCTACCCAGAGGTGATCCTTGAATACAACCACCCCAAAGGTCGGTACTATGGGATAGCGTGACTGCAGAAAAGGAGAGGGAGGGGGCTTACACAATTTACCAGCTGACAGGCTGCTGATGCTGGTGCGGGAGTAGACAAGGCTGCAGGATCCAGACAGTAAACTCAGAATCACAGCAGGTTGGTCCTCACATGCTCTCTACTTGGACATTTTATTTGTTTGGTTATTCAACTGGACTGTCGGCTTTTAGAGGTCAGGGACCCCGTCACAGCACTCATTCTAGGGCTGGGGGAAGCCACCTCTGCTAACGTGGAGCCAGGCACTGGCCAGACGCCCTGCCCCCGGCCCCTTTGCATTGCCACATGCATGGACTGTACTTCCTATGGAAACTCCTATGGCTCTGCAATCCCCCCCCTCTGGAGAGCGTGTTCCCTGAGAGTGCCATCTACAGCTTTCTATCTACCAGCCTGCCTCTTCTCCTAACTACTCTGCAGAATGCTGTATGTACCATGTCCTCTTACTCGTCCTGGATTTGCTGGAGGGGGTGAGGAAACGAGAGATGGTGTCCACTGAACAACTTTTTGTTTACACATATTTATATCTCTCCTGTAAGACCTCCAAAGAGGAGTAACTTTGTGTTTTTCTTCTTTATCAGCTTTATCTCTTCTTTATTAGCTAGAATAATACCTGGTACACAGTGCATGCTTAATACTTTTTTTCTTGTGTGAATACATCACACAAAAATTCACTTGAAATTTTTTGGTTTGTTAAATGCTGATGATTCTTTTCTTTTTCTTTTCTGGTATGTTCCCTTTCCATGGCTAGGTGATGAAAACCAGCATTCTATTCAAGAATTTTTTTTTTTTTAAAGAGTGTGGGAAGAGTAAAATGATCAAAAATGAATTCAAAACCGGTGGTCTTAATTGGGGCACATTTCATAAACAACAGAAAATAATACCTCACCAATAATTTTAATATTTTACCACCTATTGTTATAAATTGTGGCATTTCTTAATAGGTATGCATATATGCAGTTAGTGCTCTTATGAATGCAAAGCTTGGCCTTATAATTGCATATTACTGAGCCATCATGATTAATGAAATGCATGGAAAGAACATCAAGAACAATGCTATTTCATGATAGAGAATAAAGCTGCTTAACTTTCTCTATAGAACTTCTGATGAATGATGTGAATAGAATTTTACCAAGAAACTAAGCTGAGTTTCTAGTTTGAGTCTTATTTTAAAATTCAATACACCACAATAAGAACTCACCATAGACCTTTTGTGTGCTGGGCACTGGAGATACCGTCAATAACACCATGAATAAAACCCTCAGGATGCTTAGACCTTACACTTTCCAACATTATTTACAGATCAGGGTTACATAAAAGAAAAGAGATAGCTGTTTGAACATAGATCTTTTGAAACACAACCAAGGCAGAAGTATTTCTTTTTTTTTTTTTTAAAGATTTTATTTATTGATCTGAGAGAGAGAGAGAGAATGAGAGAGAGAACACGAGGGGAGAGAGGGTCAGAGGGAGAAGCAGACTCCCCGCTGAGCAGGGAGCCCGATGCGGGACTCGATCCCGGGACTTCAGGATCATGACCTGAGCCGAAGGCAGTCGCTTAACCAACTGAGCCACCCAGGCGCCTAGGGCAGAAGTATTTCTATGCAAATAATCAATTTTAATTTCTTTCTGATATGTGGCTTTGTGGGAGCTGGGAGATAATTTTCTGGGTGCATGAATCTTTTCATTGTCCTTTACCAGCATGGAGAAAGAAAATTAACATTTATTGAGCAACTACTAGCTCATGAATGATAGTGATAAGGATCACAGAGAGACTTCTAAACAATGCAGATTCCTGGGCTCTGCCCCCAGAGGTTGTGATTCAGAAGGTCCAGCGAGCTGGCCTGGGAACTGAATTATGATGTGAGTGGCCTGAAAATATTACGAAAAACACTTTGTCCCCCCGCAGCTATTAACCAAATTGACTCTGGCCTTGCCCGAAGAGACTAGCTCCTGATTCTCTAGGTGCCCTCAGCATAGTTTCTACTTCTCAAACTGGTGCTTCTTCCCTTACTCCTTTAAGACTCCTTTTATTTCTAAAACCTAGTACCTTCATTCCCTCTGCTGTGAACTGTTTGCATTATGTGAAGCCAAGGTGTCAGGAGTGACCATGGCCTCACAGCTGGCCTGGACTGCAATGGGATCCAGACACAGATGCCCTCACTTACGGTGTCCCCTGGCCTCCTTGGGAATCACAGGTTCAGCTCGCAGCCTACTCCCTCACTCAAAGCTCCCCCACCTGCCTGGTTTCTCAGCTAGTACCAAGCCACTCCATTCAGGCACTGGGGATTACACCTTCCTTTCTCCCTTGGAAGGTGTTTGAAGAATGCAAATCAAAAAGATTTTCACATGAACATGGATCTCTTTAAGATAATAAAAACACTATAATACCATAAATATAATACCAGTAACATTAATGTGAGCATTTATTGAATACCCACTGTGTCAGGCCCTGTGTTGTTACCTTGTTTCTTCTTCACATGGCCATGTGAGGTAGCTCTGTCACTGTCCCCACATTACAACTGAGGGCTTTGAGGTTCAGAGACCTTCATTGCTTTGTCCAACTTCAAGGAAGTAGCAAACTGAAGGAAGTGTCTCCAGCAGAGCAGTTTTAGGCACTGGAACACAAAGGGGCTATTTGGAGGCAGAAGAAGCCTTCCAAGTATGAGCAAAATTGTCATTGACAGCTGACTCATAAGTTCAACCTTGATTAGTGGCCCCGGAAGTCAGGAAAGCATAAGGAGACAATCAGTATATTACTGAAGGGAGTGTTAGCTGGAATTTAAAAATCAACCCCCAGATACATAATGGCTTACAACAACCTGAGTTTATTTCTTGCTCATGCTCCAGTTCTGAGTGGTTCTGGTCACCGGGGAGCTTGGCTCCATGCAGCCACTCAGGGGCCCAGGCTGAGTGCGGCTCTGCTCTCTTCAACTTTCAAAATTGCCCTGATCATCTCTATCCAATCACGGAAGAGGACAGAATCTGGAGCATCACACAAGAGAAGGGTTGGGTCCCGTCACTTCCTGTCCTAATCCGTTGGCTGGAACTCAGTCACATTGCCCTACCTATTTGTAAAGGAAACTGGTAAATCTTGACTAGCTGAATATCCAAAAGGCAGGACAGAACAAGTTAGGTGTGAAGCTGGCCGTCTCTGTCCCAGTCCCTCTTCCTACTCCCCAGATGTCGTTCATATCTTGTCCTTCTATAGAACACACCCCTTCTCCTCTCTAATGGAGACAATTTAAGTCCTATCCTGCCCTGCGTCAGGCTTAAAGTCCAAGTTCTCAGGGTGCATCCAGCCCACTCCAGTAGATCTGAATGTAGTTCCATATGGTTTGACTAACTTAAAGACTTTTACTACCCCTCGTCACCCCTGCCACACTCACTCCTAATGCCGAAGGAGGGACAAGATAACCACAACAAAAACGTCCCATTTGGAAAAGGGAAAAATCTGACACACACAGCATTTGCTGAGATGATGAAATAAATCCTTTCAGGCAGGCATTACAAGGTCCCTCTGCCTTAGCATGGGGCAAAGTTCTTTGATTCAACACCATTTCTCCTCTCTAGTCTAGAAAGAAATGCCTTGCCCCCTGAGTTCTGTGATTCTGCTTCTGTATGGGTTTTTCTTATCCCCTATTTTATGTGTTCACAATGGAAGGGAACTTCAGGGTATCAGACAGTGGAGGGGAGGAAAACAACACTTTTTCCTCTCCTCTTTTATCTTTCAGTGACTGGGGCCCACAAATTAAACTGACAAGAGACAGATGAAGAGGAGGAAAGGTCTATTATGTATGCATACAGAGGCTTTCATAGAAAAGGAATGTAGACTCAAAGAAGCAGTCAGACCCAGGGGCTTATATTCCATTTTAACAAAGAGTGATAAATTCTGGAAAAGTGACAAGACAAAGGAAAGGGGTTTGGGCTTTAAGGGATGGTACATTGTGGGAAGGTGAATACAAGGGTGAAACTAATGGAAGGTGAGGATTATTTTAGGAAAGTTTGCTATGCAGATCCAACTTGGCGCCAACTTTCTGTCTCCAGGGATGGTGATGGTTGTTCTCTTCCTGATATGGGAGAAGAGGAGAAACCCCTTCACAAACGGAAGTTTATGCCCTGCTTTTAAGCAGACAGAGAGACTGCAGAGATCTTTTTCTATATTCACTGCTTCTTAATGGCCTTGAGCTCAAACAATTCTTATGCCACAGTGGCATATTTCGGGACAGCATGTTCTGGTCTCTTTCAGTAGGACTGTGAGCTTTCATGGCCCACTTTCTGCAAGTTGGGAGGCCAAGATTTCTTCAAGGTTCAAAGGCTTTTGGTTTGGGAACTTTGTTATTTTGTCTATTATCCTTGGCAAGGTAATTCTTCTAATCCTTACGATCTGTGTGAGCCCACTTTGTTCCACATGTCAGGAGCCCCAGGACACTTCCTAGATATAATTCTCAAGACTGCATTGTTTTTTTTCTTTCTGGGTTCCATACCTCTTTCAATATCATGGCAAGGCCACTGAAGCAATTGCTTGGGGCCAGGCCACATCCTTGATCTGATACTTGCCACAGGGATGACTCACTTTATTTAACTAAGGCTTAACGAATTATTATTGCCCAAAGCATTTCTTGGTCTTTCTTCTAAAAGTTTGGAGTCTAGATGTTATCAGCTGTTTTTCACCCTGTTGAGACCCTATATTTATTCACATACTCTCCTCTCTTTCATTTGGCTTGCAAACTGGCCAGACTTTACTAAATTAATCTCTTTCTTGCAACACATTGCTAAATGCAGTGAGAAACAAGCAGCACCCACGAGTGTTCTAGCTCTTTCCCACCACTTTCCATAGGGTCACAGGCTCTAGAAGTCCTCAGCCAACTTTATCAAGTCTCGTTAGGCAATAATTTTACCAAATGTTTTGTCTTGAACTGACAGGATCTATATCGTTGTGGAGCTCAGACTGATAGCAGTTCTGCTATTTTCTTTTCCTTTTTTAAGATTTTTATTTATTTATTTGTCAGAGAGAGAGAGAGAGCACAAGCAGGGAGAGCAACAGAGGGAGAGGGAGAAGGAGAAGCTGGCTCCCTGCTGAGCAGGGAGCCCAATGCAGGGCTAGATCCCAGGATCCTGGGATCATGACCTGAGCCGAAGGCAGATGCTCAACCAACTGAGCCACCCAGGCATCCCAGTTCTGTTGTTTTCACAGGACTTCTCCAGCTGGTTGTAAAAGGGGGAGGAAGAATGCTTATGGGAGGCTTGTAATGACCAGGCTGGGATGTGGTGGGCATCGCCACCACTCACACGCCATTGGCTACCCTCAGTCCTGTGACCACACACAAATGCTGGGGACATTGGGTGATGAAAGCTAGCCAAGCGCTCTGTGTCAGGGTCCCTGGAAAATGACTCATGCCCAGTGACTTCCTGCTCAATCCACTAACATCTGAGTCTGACCACCTTTTAGCCTCAGGAGCACATCTTCATCCTGTGTCAGAATTCAGGTCAACCTTGCCCCTCCCTAATGGATGTATGCTCGAGTTGAGTACCTGGGCTGAATGTGCTCCCTCTGCACAGCAGGGACTGGAGCAGCTCCTTCCTACCTGACAGATGAAGACTGAAGTTCATGTTTTAGTCTCAGAGTAAATTTTGTAAATGCCTGGAGAAGAGAAGAATGTGGATTTTGGAGAACATCTAACAATGTTTGCTACACCTAGAAAAAGAAGTTTGTTCTCACTACATTTGGACGGGCCTCAGGACATCAGAGGAGCAACTTTTGATCTCCCTAGAGCTTTGGGGTATTGTTTTTGTCTTTGGCTTAGTGGGATGAAGGCTGGGGAGAGGAGTTTATTCTCTCCAGAGGCATCTCACGTGTACTTAGGTACTCCTCTGCACTGCCTGCACCGCAAGCTGGGGGACCTTCATAAACCATCAACCCTCTCCTTTGGGAAAGGAATGATAAACTTGACAAGAATTCTTTAAATCCCAAGTGCTGCCTTTTGGAAACTTCTTGGTCAGTTGGCAGTGTCACTATCCCAGTGACCTCTCTGGGAGCTGTGATGGCACATTGAACTCTTTAACCTCCTAGAGTGCCCCCACCCCAAGCACCAAATCAAAATGTTGAGGTCTGATCCTGCATGCGCATCTCATTAACACCTTCATCATTCTTGATAAGCATGTAATTGAGTACAATGAATGTTTTAGCGTGAATCATGGCAGACTATGCACTTGGGGACTCCAGTGGGACAGCTGGGGAGGGAAGGAACATGGACAAGGCATGGATTGTGGTCATCAGCCTTGAAGGATTTGAAGTTATTTCTCAGTGACATGCCAGGACCCACTGCCAAGACCCTAGTCTAAGGAGAGAACATCAATCAAATCCAAATTCAGATTCTGGTAAATCATCTACGCTTCTTTTGGATAGAAGAATAGCTTTTCAGTAATAAGAATTTAAATTCTGGTCTAGCCTTTAAAAGCAGAATTGCTCTAATCAAAGAAATGAGGTTGGAAAAATGCATATCTTGGGCCAGCACACATACGTTCATGTTCCATTGGTCTACGTGAGTCATGTGACTGAAGCCCGCAGTCAGTGAGCTGAAAAGGGGTGCCAGTATTTTGCTTGTGGTTTATGAAGGGTTCCTCGACCCACCTGTGCTAATTCCGGGTCAGAGCATATGCTACATTGCTGTTACCTTACTGATCCTGCCATCTGTAACCACAGGGAAACTGGTGAAACCAAAGGATTCTGAGTATAACTAAGCTTCCTGCACATAAAATGAGTTACCTGGTCAGAAGCCTTGCCCTGTGAAGTGGTATTGAGACAGAGAAACTAAAAGGACCCCATGAAAAACTGCTTTTTTTGGCTCTTTTTCCTACTTCTATGGTTGCTAGGACCTACACCCCTGCCTTACACACACCTTATAGAACAGATAATGTATGTCCTCCTTGTAAAGGTCAAGGAGTTAATGATTTCTTGGGAGTCTTCCAGCACAACAGATAACATCTAAGGAGTGACCACGTGGGGTTGTCATGAATGTTTTCTAAAACCCCTGACTCATCAAGACCCCTGGCTCCAGGGCACAAGTGACTTATAGAAGACCCCTAAACACTCGTCTTTGTTTCCAGACTACTTGGAAGACACATGTATCAGACCACCAGACCACCAGACCACTGTCCTCAATAAAAACCCCAGGCCCCAAGCAAAAATGAGACTCACTCTCCTTTCCTTTCTGAGTCTCCCAGATGCTCTGTCTGTATGTGTACTCTTCCTATATCTTTAATAAACTCTGCTCTTACTTCCTCTCTGCTCGAGTTTGATTTTTATACTGTGAGACGCCAGAGATCCTCTTGGCTGGTCCTTTGGGACATCACTCTGGGTCCTCCGACCCAGCCAGCCAGCCTGCATCCATTAGACAGCAGACGAGGTTTTTAGAAAAGTTCACAGATAGAGGCACTGGCAGACTATTGCAACAGGGAGTGCAAATCCATATTCTGTGAGGGTGAGAATTCCAGTGGAGAATCCTACATCCCTTCCTTCTCCATGATGACCAGGGGGCTAGCTGGACACCAAGAAGACAGAAACAAGAAAAACAGTTCAGAACCATATTTACCTGTATTTTCTCATTTCATGAAAGAAGATTCCTGCAATTTTGTTTAGATCACCTTGAAAACAAATCATCACCACAAAGACTTAGTTTTATTCCTACTTTTGAAGTTTAAACAGATGAAACCTCTCTTAAAAAGTGGCCATCTTCAATATCTAGTGTCCATCAGTGTTTTCTATTAATGATTTAGATGTATTAGACTGAAGAGATCAAAATATAATAATGGTAATACCACCACCACAAATTCATATTCACTAGGTGTTAGGCTCTGTGCTAAATAATCTACATGCACTGTCTAACTTCATAATTGCAATAAATCAGTGAGTAGGTACTGTTATCTCTATTTTACACGTGAGGGAACTGAACTTGAGAGAGTAAGTAATTTATGCAAGGTCACCTATCCAGTGTGGGCGGCAGGGACTGAACCTTGCCTTTCTTTTTTTTTTTTTTTTTTAAAGATTTTATTTATTTATTTGACAGACACAGCGAGAGAGGGAACACAAGCAGGGTGAGTGGGAGAGGGAGAAGCAGGCTTCCTGCTGAGCAGCGAGCCCGATGCGGGGCTCGATCCCAGGACCCTGGGATCATGACCTGAGCCGAAGGCAGGCGCCCAACGACTGAGCCACCCAGGCGCCCCGAACCTTGCCTTTCTAATCAATAATGTGATTCCAGGTGCTTGTCACAAGGTGTGGCTGTTGTTGCTGGTGACATTGCCGGAGAGCTGGGTGCAGTGCTAGCCTGTAAGACTGTGGATATTTGGGGGCTCTAATTTCCAACGCACTTGGATCATATAAATGGAGAAACAAAAAGCAGGGTGTGGATTTTTCCTTTCTGACAACCCATACCACAAAACCTATGCTCTTTCCGCTAGACTACACACGCATAGCGTAATATATACGTGCAAACATATGTACACATATATACACGTATATACAGATGTATCCATAATGCAGGCGCAGACCCTCTGGATTGGAAATTAAAGCGATCGCTTAGATCCCCTCACCCTTATGTTCTTGTCTTTTGCCTACGATCTTGTGCAGTTTTTTTCAAACTGGGATCACAGACTCATCAGCCTCCTCAGATGTATTTTCAGGGTTTTGCGTTTGCTGTATGTGTATTTTAAGTTGTATCGCTTTCATTTCGCTGATGGTCAAGAAATAGGTGTGGTAGATGGAAGGTGCCTGCAAATTCCTTGGTGTTCTTCCCATTGAGGGGTGGGGTCTAATTCTCCTCCCCTTGAACCTGCTTTAGTGACTTGCTTGACCAATAGCAGTTAGCAGAAGTGACATTTTGAGGCTTCTGAAGATAGAGCATATGAGGCCCTCACCTTCCAACCCTGGCCTCTTGGTGTATTCTCCTCGGGGGCTGTGGGCGGCTTTGATGAAGTCTGCCAACCCTCCGACCGCTATGCTGGAGACACCCCATGGAGACCCTCCGGCCGACAGTCCCAGCTGAGCTCAGCCTTCCAATCATCCTTACAAAGTGGCAGGTGTGTGAACGAAGTCACCTCGGAGCCCCTGGAGCAGCCCATCCACAAGCTGAGTACACAGAGCAGAAGAACCATCAGCCAAGTGCTGCATGAATACGTGACTGATGAAATTACAAGATTTAATAAAATGGCTGGGCTTAACTCTCTGAAAGTTAATTCTTAGGCAGCTAAATAGATAACTAGCCCAGTAGTACACATTTATTCTAAATCATCTCAATCCAGATCTACAAACATTTTTGGTAAGCAACAAGATAGCAAATATTTTAGACTTTGAGAGACACATAGTCTCTGATATAATTATTCAGTTCTCCTATTGTATCATTAAAGCAGCCATGGGCAATATGTTAATTAATGAGCCTGGCTATGTACCAAGAAAACTTTATTTACAAAAACAGACAGCAAGCTGGATTTAGCTGCAGAACATCCTTTGCTGGCCAAGCACTGTCATATTTCAGTATTTGCTCTTTTTTTTTTTTTCTGTTAATATTCAAACTGGCATCATGTAGCACTAAATGAAATGTGGGTTATCGAGACAAGAATGCAATTTAATGCTAAGATGTAAAAATACACTATATAAATAAATTTTACATAGAAGAAAGTGACAGGAGACTTGGTCTATAATGGGATGGATACAGGAATTTTAAAGGAATCTGCCCTATTGCAGTCCATATCCAGTTTGTGTGATTCAGCTTTAACAAAACAATATTATGTCACATTAATGCCACTAACAGGGATTTAATTCATTTAATAGCTTATTTCTATTTAACTAAAAAATGTTTCTGATGTATAGTTGTATGAAAACTACAAACACAGGAATTTGCCTAGTTTTATATTGAGGCACATCACGGCATTATTATACTAAGGATAAATTGAGCTGAGGGTGGGAATCCAAGAGAATTTTTTTCTTTACGAGTGCTCTGTACCTTCTCCATGTGAAAAATACAAGAAATACTGCCCTTAGACCTCATGTCCCTGGTGTTGGTCATGGTGGCAATCATTCATTGACCCGTGTTTGGCTAGCACATGCTGCTGCATTTTCAATGCCTGTATACAGTATCTCCACCTAAGGTGCTTCCAGAACCTTCCTTTGATCCAGAACTTCCTATTTGGTGCCCATTTCAGTTGGCTTCCATAGTTCCAACGAATCTTTATAGTTTCTTTTCTGTCTGGTCTGGTTAACACTTTGGTGTAAGTAGTTCGTCAAATTACATTTTCTAAAATCCTGATACCACTCTGAATTAACAGCTGTTGAGCCAGAGACATTACAAGGCTGCTGTCTTCCTGGGAGCACACAGCTAGACTACAACCCCAATGCCTGCAATCAGGCACAGGGCATGTGATTGATTTAGGGTTTGGGGACTGTGGGCAGAAGTAAGACACACCATGTTGAGGCCACTAAAATGTCCCATGGCATCCTGCCAGCACAGTCTTCTCTCATCCTGTGGGGACATGAAGAGAATGCGTGGAGTGCTCTGAAGCCCTCAGGGGATGGAAGAGCCTCAAGTCAGAGCGACCTATGTCCCTTTCACCATGAGGAAGGATGTCAGACAAACAGCCTGTGGAACTTTCACCTAAGCAAAATTCAAATCTGATATTGGGAGTTGTTCCAGCCAATAAATAGAGCAGTCATCCCTAATTTACAGGGAGAAGCAATGGTTACTGGTACTCTCCTCTAAGTAAAGTGCATCATCCATGTTCTTCTCTTCAGTCTTTGGCACCGAGTATTGCTCGTCAGCTAATGATGCCAGCAGATGAGCAAACAAATAAACAAGAAGTGAAGGAAGATCAATTGTAAACCTAAGATATACATTTTCATTCATAGCTCAGCAATTTGTTTTATTGTTCTTCAGGTATGCCCGTGGTTATAATTTTGTATTGAACACATATGAGAGACAGACTTTCTGAAGAAAGAAAGCTTTTCTAGTATATCAGATGAATGTACATATTGATATTTTAAGGTTTCACAAAAGCCTTCAGGTGTGGTAGAATCATTCAGTTAAAGCATGCCCTGAAGAGGGACCAAGTCCCTGAACCATGACTATTTCTGATTTGTGTTTCATTCAAAACTTGGCCATTTTGCAAATTTGGTATGTGGTGATAAAAGCATGAAACAGTAATTTAAGGTTCTCCCCCCATAATTCCTAGTACTCAGCTCAGGGGGTAAGGGCATGTTGCCATCTTTCCTCAAAGATGGAATGTAACTGTAAAATATAGAGAAATGAAGAGTCAGATATTTGGCTTCTGATTTTCTTTAGCCACAGTTGGTTTTAAGACAGAAGATTCAGAAGACTATACCATACAAAGAGCTAGTTTATATCTATATCTAGATTGGCTGAAGGTTCTCTAAAGTGCGGGTGAGGGAGAAGCTAGAGTAGAACCAAAGAGGTAGACACTGGTGGCCCAGCACCAAGAGCCATTTCCCTGCTCCTCCCTCCCTAGGCTGACTCCAGATCAGGGCAGTGAAAGAATCCCAAGGTGGGTTTGAATATCCCCAGAGAGAGGGAACACACGACTTGCTTGTCCTGGGGAACCATGGGAGGAAGCAAGATGTAAGGCACCCCCTACAACTGAGATGGCATAGAATAACAGGCACTCTCTACTCCCCCCTTACCCCAATCTCCAGGAACAATCTCCAGTCTACTTTCTGTCTCTATGGATTTACCTAATTCTGGACATGTCATATAAAAGGAAACATAAAATATTTGTCCTTCTGTGACTAACTTCTTTCACTTGATACAATGTTTTTGGTTTCATCCATGTTGTGACATATATGACCCCTTCATCATTTTTTATGGCAAAAACAACAACAATAACAACAACATTACCTTGTATGGATATACCACATTTTCTTTATCCATTCATCAATATGGATATTTGAATTTTTGTACTTTTTGGCTATTATGAATAAGGCTGCTATGTATATTCATGTATAAATTTTTGTGTGGATATATGTTTATAATTTTTTGAGCTTTTCATTCATTTTCTATGCTTATTACAACAAATTACCACCAATACTGGCTTATAACAAAAATTTATTATCTTACAGTTCCATAGTTTAGAAGTCTGAAATTCATCTCATTGGACTAAAATCAAGATGTCAACAGAGCTTCATTCCCTCCTGGAGGCTCTCCCTTCCTTGCCCTTCTCAGCTTCCAGAGGTTGCCCATAGTCTTTGGCTCATGGCTTTCTTCTTTTTCTTTTTTCCATCTTTGGGCTATACTTTCTTGTTTGTCTTATGTCTCATAATCTTTTGTTAAAAACTGGACATTTTGAATTATATAATATGGCAATTCTGGAAATTGGATTCTTCTGCCTTCTCCATGGTTATTTATTTTTGGTAATTGTTTAGTGACTTCTCTGGATTAATTACGTAAATTCTGTATTCCTTGTTGTACACAGCCATTGAGGTCTCTGCTCAGTTTTAGTGTTCAGCTAGTGATTGGGCAGTGCTTTTCTTCAGTGCCTTGAACCGATAAGTCACCTAGCCTTTGCCAAGGGGTCTGTGTGTGTACTGAAGCATGTCTTCAACACTTGAATCTCGGGTTTTTTTCTGGGCATTCACACATCCCTGCACATGTACATAGTCTTCCAGATTCACAGGAAGATGTCAGAGCTTTTTCAAAGCCTGCTACAGACAACTCATTCCCAGTTTTTTTATTATAAGACTTTGGTCAGCCTCTTGTTAGCCCCAACTGGTATCACTATCTCAGACAGCTGCCATGTTAAAGAATTGCTGCTGGTTGTTTTCAACAAACACCCTAGTGATAAGGTTGTTAGCCCCAGATGGCTCTGAGTCAGGAAAAGTACTACAATCTCTGAGAAAGGTATTTTACAGTTGCAAGAAAGGTCAAATAGTGATGGTTTTCTAGGACTTTCCGGAAGCTCAAAAGCTGTTCTGACCCTTGAGTGGCTGCTAGCATTCTGGTTTTCACAGCTACCATAGTTGTGAGGCTGTTGTTCAAGACTCTCAGGGAGCTGGAGTGAAAGGGAAGAGAATAGGGCAAGGTAAAAATGCCACAAAGTTCACTATTCTTACTGAGATTTAGACATTCTTCTTGAATAAACAGTCCTTGGATTATTGTCAACCCTTACTTAATGTCCTAGTGTCTGAAAAATGTGATTCCTACAATTTCTTCCAGTTCTTGTTGCTTTTATGGAGGGAGTGGATTTCTGGAGGGCCTTACACTGCCATATCAGAAGTGCTCTTCCGCAGTCCAGAATTTAAACACAATCTTGGGGAAAGAATGGGATTAAATCCAAGAGAGATTAGAAATACCGCTTTTCATAATTCCAAGAGTTTTTCCCCTCATATTTTAACGTCGCAGAAGTTGAAACGCAGTTTGCAATCACTATTTGCCAGCTAGGAGTCCTAAGAATTTGTTCTTGTCTCCTTGTGGACATTAAAATTGCAGAATGCATCAGTAGCTCAGAAGAAAATCCTAAAGATGATAGTAGAGCTCCCTTTATTTTTATTATTTTTTAAAGATTTTATTTATTTATTTGACAAAGAGAGGGAGAGAGAGCACAAGCAGGGGAGCAGCAGGCAGAGGGAGAAGGAGAAGCAGGCTCCCCGCTGAGCAGGAAGCCCAATGCGGGGCCCCAATCCGAGGACTCCAGGATCATGACCTGAACTGAAGGCAGATGCTTAACTAATGCCACCCAGGTGCCCCTAAAAAGTGGTGTATTCAACATTACTTCTGATGGTGCAGAGAACGACTGTGGGTCAGAAAATCATAGTAGAAATTAATGACTCTTATCCAAAAAGTGATTAAGAAGAGAGCCTCTGAATATGAATGTTTTAAGGATACCTTAAATAGGGGTGCCTGGGTGGCTCAGTCAGTTTAGCATCTGCGTTTGGCTTATGTCCTGATCCCAGGGTCCTGGGATCGAGACCCGCATCAGGCTCTCTGCTCGGCAGGGAGCCAGCTTCTCCCTCTGCCTCTCCCCCTGCTTGTGCTCTCTCTCAATCGCTCTCTCTCTGTCAAATAAATAAATAAAATCTTAAAAAAAAAGAATATCTTAAATAATCTGTTTCACTTATATTTACCTTTTCTGTATGTACAAGCATGATAATGTAATAAAAATTTGTCTAAATAAGCCTAAAAGCCTTTTCAACCAATTTACAAGTTCAAAGTAAGTATTGTTTTCTGGAGATTTAATGTGAGCACAGATGCTGCAGATCTTCTAGTAAGCATGTTAAAAAGGTATAAAGGAACAAATAAAATTAATTTTCATGTATTTTTATTTAACCCCAAATGTCTAAGATACCATTTCAATGTCATCAATATAACACAATGATTGAGATATTTTACATTCATCTTTTCACAGTAAGTCTTAGGCATTTAGGGTGTACTTTACACTTCACATCTCAAGTCTGATGAGCCCCATTTCAGCTGTTCAATATCCTTATGCGGCATATGGCTGCTGTGTTGGTCAGCACACACCTGAGTTTTCACTAATTTAATTACAGCATTTTTCTCTGTAGTGGTGCATCTTATACTTAAGGATGTTTTCGATGAGATGAAATATGGTGGTTTTTCCCTTGCGCTGGGAAGGGGATTCAAGACAGAAATTAAATTTAGTGATGGAGAAAATAAAGTTACGGTTCTTAGACACACCTGCCATGTAGGTTAGATGAGAGCTGTCCGGGACGCCATTGTTGGCTCGGGATTCCTAGGTCAGCTGAGTCCACCTCTCAGAGCCCCTCTGGTGAGGCTGCCTCGGTATCATGGCTGCTGGGTCTTCATTACTGCCACCCAACATGGCTGCCAAGGTGTCTGCATGTCTCCCCCTAGAAGCTCCGTGCAGGGCTCACTCAAACAGGCTTCATAAATGACAAGAAGCGCAGTTCAAAAAGTACCCTCCCCAATGGCTTCAGGCCAGCATCGTTTTTTTCTAAAATAGCCAAGGGGCATGCTGTTGTTCTAATCCCCCCACCCTCCACCGCCACCCCAGCTGTGTGAGGATCAGGAAATCAACGACAGGAAAGTATTTTTCAAAGTCATTGGTTTTTTCTTTTACTTTTACTTTTGTGATCAGCTTCTCAGCTGGCATCTCATTTTCCAGGTTAAGTATTGTTGTTTCTCCAGTATGATGCAATTGAGTTAGGACAGTAGCTGGGAATAGTCGATGAAATGCCAGTCCTCCATGCCTGCTTTCTCTACCCCACATAAGAGACACTCTACTTGCTGGGTGGGACACACACAGAGACTGGCTTCTAATAACAAAATAAAAGTTGTACTTGACTGATACATGTAGTTCAGATGCATTTCAGTGTTCTGAGGATTTAGAGAACGTGAAAAGCCTGGATCCTCTGTTAATCTCCATAACTTTCATAGCACAGTTTCTCAAAATATTCAAAATATAATTGTCCTCCAGAACTGAGACCTTGGAGTATTGGGATATGGGATACTTGAGTATTAAAGCAGTATCTCTAGGTACTAGAGGCTTCTTTAAAAAGCCTACCATAATGGTTCCAAGCATGAACTGTGAAGTCAGACAAGGATTGCAAGCCTGCCTCTGTCATCTGCTGGCTGTGTGATTATAGGCCGATGAGTCAACCTGAGTCCCAACTTTCTGGGGCTAATAAGATATCTACCTTAGAAGGTGATTTTGTGAGGCCTAAATACAACCATCTACCACAAGGCTTGCCTAAATTGTTCTTGGTAAATTGTGCAGTGGTCCCCATGATCCCCAGGGGATATATTCCAAGACCCCAGTGGATGCCTGGAACCAAAGATAGTACACACCCCTATAAATACTATATTTTTTTATACATATCTATGATAAAGCTTAATTTATAAATTAGGCACAGTAAGAGATTAACAATAACGAATAATCAAATAGAACAATTATAACAATATATAGCAATAAAAGTTATATGAATGTGGTCTAAGTATATGATTGTGCTCTACTCACCCTTCTTCTTGTGATGACATGGGGTGATAAAATACCTATGGGCCGAGATGAAATGAAGGGAATGATGTAGGCACTGGGACATAGCGTTACTCTTGACCTCCTGGTGGTAGGTCAGAAGGAGGATCATCTGGTTCTGGACGGTGGCTGACTTTGGGTAACTGAATCATGGAAAGCAAAACCACAGATAAAGCTGGGACCACTGTATTTATAATGGGAGGTGGGCAAACCTTTTCTGTAAAGGGACAGATAATTCATGTTTTAGGCTTGGCAGGCGGACTATAAGGTCTCTTTATATGTGGCAGCATAGACAAGACGTAAACAAGGGAGCATGGCTGTGTGCCAATAAAACTTTATTTACAAAAATAGGCTGTGGGCCACATTTTGCCAATCCCTGCTCCCAGAGGGGCCAGCAGAGGTTGAGTGCAGGAGGGCCTTCCTCCCGCAGGGTTCTGTGCTCCAGGCTTTCTTGAACACAACATTTCAGTAGTAGGGCTCCCTTAACCCTTTGAGCCTTTAGCCAGGAGGCAGTTTTGTTTCTGAATGGATGCTTTGTTATGCAAATGGTGTTGAAGATCCCTGGCACTTAGATTTCCCTCCCTCTCCCTTTCACTACCCTGACCTTCCTCCCCATCTCCTTCCCCCTGTTCTTCCTTCATCTCTGTGCCTGCTACCTGGCACAGAAGTAATTCCTGGTCTTCCCTGGCAGTCCTGCCAGGAGCATGCAGGCCCGAGAAGCCGCCAGCCAGCCTCCTGGGGAGGCATCTCTTCCCCTGCTGCTCTCTCAGTGGGGGGGGGGAACAGCCTTCTAATCAGGGCCCTCGGAGCCAGGCCTGCGTTTTAATCATCTGGAAGCAGGCAGTCATCTTGTGGGGAAAGAAAAAGGACAGGAACCCAAAGGTGGTGGGAGGACTCTCAGATGCAGCCCAGCTGCCCAGCGTGATTTATGTCTCCCGAAATCCCCAGCTGCTCACAGCAGTCCTCACCTCAAACACCCCGAGCGCCTCCTTTCAAGGCTTCCTTTGCACTGTACCCAGAAGGCACGAATGACTGGGAACTTCTTTCGAGGAACCTAATGAACCAATTTTCCCTTCACACGCAAGCATGAAGATCCCAGGGCTGATCTGACACTGTAGCAGGGTAAGGCGATTTCACAGTCCCTAGTCCTTCCTCTATTAACTTATGGGTGTTTTCTAAGACCTGAAGCCCTGTCAAGCTGGGGATGAGTCTCCCAAGGCAATAAATTAACCGAAATGCTGGGCTACTAACTCAACATAGGGATATGGTAGCCTAAATATGCTTTTCCTGCTTGTTTTTGCCACTGTGGATCTTGATCTTTGGCAATGAGTCCTTGGGTGAAGAAGACTGAGGCTGCCTCTGGTCTCAGGCCCAGGCCGTGTCCATACTCACAGTTCGAGGGCCAGCTGCTGCTACTTCATTTACAATTTCCTAATTAGCTTTCGGCTTTGTGCCATGTTCTCCTAGGATGGATCGTTTTCCTGCCACTCGCTCATTTGTATCTGCAACTTTTACAAATGAAAACAGAGAAACTTCTAGACAAATGAAAACATGTTTTATTTACAAGAAAAAAGTCTGTACACTGTGTATACATAAAAATATACAAAACCAAAATAGAAAATATCAAAGGTGTTAAAATGTATACAAACACTTTTTAAAATGTGACTCCTGGAAAAACCTCAGGCCTTAATTAATTTGAAGAGTACACACTGAGGTTTAAAAATTACCATACAAAAAAATTCCCAAAGCTGTTAAAAAAAGTTCACTGGTTCCCACCGGAAAAATTTCGTAAGTATTTTAGCTAGCATAAAACAAGATGTGTGGTATCAAATATGTTAGGTTTTTAGCATTACCAGTGCAGTTAATTTGTTTGAAACCTACCTGGTAAGAAGACTGTTCTCCACAGAACCAATATTCAGTTTTTCCCCCTAACCTCGTAAAAGCCATGAGCTATAATAAATAACCTTTTCGTCAATGTTCAGTGTTCCATTAGGCTTCCAATGAAGCTATGATGTTCAGGTAGTCGTTCTACCTGCTCAGTGCCTTTTAAATATTTCTGCCATATTTTATACACACCCAGGGTGTGTAGAATACCAGTGTGTGGGAAGACGGAATTTTTTTTAATAGGACATCTAATATTTGCTTTCTTCTATTAAAAAATTGGCATTTGCATAATTAAAATAAAATTTACTGTAAAGTCTTCAGGAATAAAGTTTGATGAAAAAAGACAATATAAAACCAACCATGTGTGTAGATATGTATATATACAGTTATATAACTATATCTACATGCACACTTTCATAACAAAAGAAAGAACTAGAGCAGTGCCTTTAATTCTTTAAATTCTATTATTCCAAGCTTGTAGAGGACTATGCTGGACTACTATTTCTTACTAAAAGGCTTCATTCATTTAATAAAACAAGAATCAGAACTTATATTTTATCCTTGAATTCACAGAGAGATACCTTTCATTTACCAATTGTGTAAATAATGCCCAAGTGACAAGGACATGCAGGATATTTTCACAACGGAAATGTCCAGAGTACAAAAAAAAGAGTTTGAACTCAGGCACATTTTACCTAAGCAATTGATCTCTAAATGCAGCTGCCTTCATTGGCTGTAATAACTGATGAGTAAGAGCTCCAAGCTATCAGAAAGTGGCAAGTCGAATCAGACAACATGACAGAATATAGAGACTATCTGGCCTGTCATGGATTTCTTGATAATTTCCTCCTCCCTTTCTCTGTCTCTTCCCATAGCTAAGCAGAAATGGGACCAGGTCACTTTGCCTACCAGCCTCAAACACGCACTGTGTGTTGATCTCTAAGAGAGGCTGGAGAGAGAACTTTCATCATGTCATTTGTGCATAGAAAATGCTTCCATCATATGCCATTACTCACATGAGACTGATCCCACTTAATGCAGCCAAACAGGACCTAATTAATTCGCTGGTTGTAAGTGCTCCTGCCTGGAAGGGTCAGCCAACCACATAAGGTATTAATCTGTTCCACCAGAATGAACTGGCTCATAAACATGTAATGGAGCAACCCCGTGGTAGCTTTAAACAGTTACTTTTATTTCCCAATTTTGAAAATACTAACGATTATTTCAGCATTGCTTTGTCCAGATGCTACAGCTACAATGACAGATGATTACTGGTGAGTTCAGGATTGATTAAATGTCTGGCTTAGAGAACGAGGGCACGAGACATGCGAAGGGCTGTGACTGAAGCAGGGCTCCCAGAACTCTGCATCCAGGCAGAAAGAAAAGACCCAGTAATTGAAACATACACCAAAGTCCCTCACGTGGCGTAATACATGCCCTTGATGTTGCATGATGCATATATGCAAATTTTAATTGATCGTCTCTTGGCCTATGCACACAGTTCTGGATAAAAGCAGCCCTGTAAGGACTTAGTGGGGAAGGTCAGGTACACGGGGCCAGCACGGGTATTCCCTGTGGACAGTGAGCATCGGACACCTGTTAAACCCACCCTCATAGCTGGTAGAGAGACTGGGGAACTAGTTAGCAAGAACCTAGATAAAAGTGAGTTGTCATTCTTGGTCAACATTTGTTTCTTTGTGATAACAGCAACCACAACAAAAGATGGAGTGAAATTATCTTGAGACACCTAATGGCTTCAGGTTGCACCTTAAAAACTGTATCAGCGTCCCCTCCAGAAGGGGATGGAGCGTTTTGGGAGGGACAGAGCCTGGGAGAAATGTACTAGGATAGCATTTATTGTCCACCACTCCACGGAAGAGCTGTGTGTTTACAGCAGTTCAGTAAATGTTGCCTAGAAGGACTTAATCAATGTCTGGCAAAATACTGCCACTTAGGACCAATTTAGTTAATACTAGATGCAGTCATCATGTTAACTACAATAGCCTGATATTTTTGGGAGGCTAAACAATTTAAACTTTCAAATAGAAGAATGCCCAGCCACGCTATATTAATATGTGTACCACATTTTCTGAATGTTTAACAGACCCTGATTCCCAAGAGTCTTTAAGGCCATAATAAATTCAAAAATTTTAATTAGATTTCCTTTATGCTCTTCAGTCTTTCTTATAACATCAGTGAGACTGAAAGGACCTTTTAAAAGTACATGCGTTATAACAAAATGCTATTTAAAAATCTTTGAAGTGTTTGAAGTGTTTTCTGGGGCTTTTGAACTTGAATATTTATATTGACCCCCAATGAATTTTCCTCTCACCAAGCTCTTATGTCACCAAAGGGGAATGTCCTGGGTAATAAGGTCGGAAGGAAATCCCCCAGGAAGACTGTCAGAGGAACTTCAGTGTCATGGACATTTGAAGGCAGAGCTGGAAGGTCCAGGGAGAACCAAGGCCATGGAAGCACTGCTCACCGTGCTCAGATTGACCTCATGATCTGAACTCCTTACTCACTACACGTGGGGACAAGACTAAGGTCTTTCAGGAAACCAGAGAAAAAAGTGGCTTGACTATGTCAGCTCACAGATAAGCTAATGTGTAGGACAAAATTATTGATTTCTTCTCATAGATCTGGAAAGAAAGCTCTCAAAATGGGCTTCTAGTGGATGCTGTCATGATTGAAACTTTTTTATTACTCCTCTACTTCACTATTATAATAAGCCATAGGAGATGCCTATTACCCAACACGATTTCTGGGGAGTTAGACTCACCAAACAGAAGCTGTCAATTTCTGTAAACCATTCTTGCTCAAGAAAGTAGTTTTGAGAGCACTCAGGAAAAAACCAATCCTGGAACAAAAAAACTTTCCCACTAAACTCTCCTGACATTCATGCACTTGCAAGGGAGAACACATTTAATTTAAAAAGTCTTACCTGTACTGCTGTGTTTTGGTTACATAGAGAGAGAGCATGTTCAATTAATGTATCCCAAAATGTTTGTTTCACCACATTCATAGCAAAAAAATTGTATTTCAATGCATCAGTGATAAAAGTTGAGATTAAAAACAGAACAAAACAGATCTGAATATAGCCAATGTATTGGGGTGATAACTTCCTCCCTTCTAGCTGGCTTTGCCTCTTAAGCATATAGGTATTTACCTTGTTGTTAAAGAGCAATGTTTTCACACAATTTTATTTAATTATATGGCTTGTATGTGGCCGACATAAAATACATCTGTGAAAACAGGGACAGGGTTCCTCAATATCTGTCTGCAGAGAGAATTAGTGAAAATCCAGTCCATCATTGCTGGGGTTCCAGCAGCTGATATGGACCTGAAAGAAATCTCAAGAGAGATAGGTGTGCATCCCTAGAAGCACAGAGTGAAGGCTCCGCATTCCCTCCTTCTAGACTGCGTTCCCTCCTTCTAGATCGGAAGGAAAGAGCCCTCCCCCCGGGGGAGGGGGTCACAAGTGTCCCTGGGTGTAACAGTGTAAGGTCTGTGGGGAGGACTGGCAGCTGAGGAGGTACAATGCAGGAAATCTGGAGCTGGGAACATTCTGGCCCCGGGCCACCCTGCAGCTGGGTGATTCTGTATTTACTTGCCAGAGCAAGAAAATACTGCAGGAAAACAAAGTTTCTCCTCTGTAGTGCTATCCCAGGGTTGGCTTTTTCTTGGACTGCTCGAGATGGATGCTTTCTGGTTTTAGAAATCTGTCCTGATACACAAAGAACAAAGCTTTGGTGGGCAATGGGAAACAGTGGGGGAATGCAACAGTTTGTAAACATGCGCATCTCTCAACATATATGGGGGATTTTGATGTTAAAATAAACACATCTGAGTGATAATTCAGATGCTTGTCATAAAAGCTAGGATCTTTAATAACGAATGAATGTACAAGTAACACAGTAGGTGCTACAGATACTGTACCTCAACAAGAGTGTATAAACCACTTCATAACATCAGGTACATCACGGAAACCTGTAGCCCAAACCAACCCTCATCAGGGATGCCCACGGCATAAGAAAAGGTTAACATTTCTGGAGGTACAATACCCATTTGTCATTCGTTTGCCCCCCCCTCCTTTTTAGCATTTTTTTTGCATCTTTCTTGAGCATTTTTTCCTTTTAAATTCCATTTCTGTATTCAAAGCAGTAATAAATACTCAATGGCTTAGAAAAAGAAGAATTCTCGTGGCCACCGCTGCGTTACAGTCTAAAGGCTGAAGCCTACATTGCCTAAAAGAGATCTTCAAGTATTCTCCTGTGACTCAGAGCACAACAGTAGTACCTTATTGCACATCGCTTCTCAAGAGCCCCTCTTCAGGAGGGCGGCCCGGCGGGGTTGGGCGCGGGGCAGCGCACGGCCCGGAGCCCGGGCAGGACCACCTTGCCCTTGCGGTGCAGGTCGCCCAGGGCGCCGGTGTTCAGCCGCTGCACCAGCAGCTTCTCGTAGAGCAGCGGGTGGTAGGCGCCGAGCGTGCACGCCGCGTCGTAGTACAGCTCGTGGTAGTGGCACAGCTCCGTCTGCCGGACGGACGGGATGTACTCGTACACGTGCACTTCGCTGCACAGGGACATCATGATGAGGATTCCTGCGGCGGGGAGAAAATTAGAAGCCGCTGAACAACTCCAAGCGGGAGCGAGGATGTTTTGGAGCGTGGTGGTGGGAGTGACTGCAGGATGCACACTTGCTCTGCACTCGTTTCCTGTTACTTATACATTTGCAGTGTTGGAACCTCCAGCAGGTGGCCTGTCTGCGGTTCATGGGGTGCGGGGGCCTACGGAGATGTGACACACATTCACAGGTCCGGTTGATTATCGTGGGCGGGGCAGCGAGAGAGGAGGAGACAGAGGTACTGAACTGAACAAGACGGCAGTCTAGTGAGTGACAGGTCTGAATTCCCCAAATTGGACTACCATGCGTCACAGTCCACACGCAGGTCCTGTTCTCATTTGCGAGAGTAGTTTCCAAAGAAACAGGTTAGAAAAAACTGACTATAAAATAGTTGCTTGATTATAACTGATTATAAGACAGTTGTTTGAAAAGAAAGAGATGGGATTGGGGACGCAGATGTTAAGATTCATATTATCAAAATTATTTATCTCCCTGGAACTGTCAGTATTAAAGTTGCTTTAACTAACTTTCTTCCCTTCCTTTTCTTTCTTCTTTCTCTTTCTTTCTTTCTTTCTTTCTTTCTTCTTTCTTTCTTTCTTTCTTTCTTTCTTTCTTTCTTTCTTTCTTTCTTTCTTTCTTTCTTTCTTTCTTTCTTTCTTTCTTTCTCTTTCTTTCTTTCTTAATGTTTCAAATAGAGACCCATCAAACCTTATCCTCACTGAGCAAATCTAGTTCTTGATCTAGAAGGGCTAAATGGCTTTCTTTCTCCCCAGCACCACCAATATCTTTGTTGATATCCTTTAAACTTTAAAAAAATATATGCTTATCCCTTTTATGAAAGAAGGATCCTTTCTTATGAAAAAACATAGTCACAACAGTTAGATCCTGTTAAATGGCAACATCTATCTGCAGAGGACAATCATATTTCTAATTAATAAACCATGAAAATCCTCACAACCAGAGAAAGTCATGCATAAGGGCCACCGGGAGAGAAGAGGGAAGGGGCTGAATTTTGCCTGGGGATCCAGAGGAGTTGCTCAAGGAGGTCAGCCTGAACCTCCTCGGCTGCCTGGCAGACAAGGGAAGGGAGAGAAACAGGAGAAGGGGTGCTGGTCCACAGGTGACAATGGCATCCTGTTTAGAAGCCTTAAAAGGTGTGACTTGAGAGCCAGGACACAGTATTGGGGCTGAAAATAAAACACATTCCTAACAGAGAGAAGGAGGTGCTTCAGTTCAAATTCTAAGAAGCAAAACTGTCCTCAAGAGCTCTGTCAAAACTTCAAATTACTGGTCTGTTCCTTTCCTTTTCCTCCCACAATCTATTTCCTCCTCCTCTTCACTGGCTGACCTACTGCTGGGTTGAGGCCCCTTCCTTGGGATGACCGAAGGTGACAGCGATTCAGGGGGAGCCAAGGACCAGCACTTCACTCCTGAAGTCACCGAGGAGAGTGGTTTTCAACACCTAAACATGCAGCACAGGCGATAAAGAAGTCTCTTTCCTTCTGATGAGCAATTACTGCTCTAGAAATATTTTTTCCCTCCTCCTCATAAAATCATCTACTGATTCACATGGTGAATGAGAAAGCCATGTGCCCAGGGAGCATTAAAATTGCCCCTTTGATCCCGGTTACTTTACACTTGCAACAAACAAGAACCCCTTTGATGTGTGTGTTCTTTCTCGATGAGCGTCACAGGGCCCGTGTCTATGGAGCTGAGGAGGGCGTCGGGGTTTTCTAAGCAGGAGCTATGGAACAAGGTCTTGTATGGCATTGCCCTGAAGCAGGCAGCCCTCCCTCCCCAGGGCATGGTGTGATGTGCGGAGGAACCACATCAAAGGATCCTAGACACCCCTTGCATACTTAGACGCTTTCCATTAATACAATTAATAAAAACAACTTTCAGTTGAAGAGGTTTCAAGGGTGTCTTGCACAAAGGCATCTCAAAAGCTAGCAATGGAACTGTACGTAGAAACCACAGGTCTCTGTTAGCTGGGCTGTGTTGTGAGCCAAGGACACAACCTCCTCCCTGAGGGCTGAAGTCAAACGTGTAAGAGCTGTCACCTTGCGACTCTGGTCCTTAGAGTGGATGGCTTTCAGAAGTTAACCTTATACTTCAGAAATGTATTAGCCACATTATTGGCCTTCCTCCTAAAGCAGTTCTCAAACTTTGGCACGAAAAAGAATGATCCGGGCAGCTCGCTAAATGTCCATTCCTGGGACTTGTCCCCATTTCCAGAGATTTGGGTTCCTCTGGTTTATGCTGGGGTCTAGGAAACTGCATTTTTTAACAGATGTTCCTAAGCTATTTGTGGTGAAGGGCCATTTGGGGGTGGGTGGAGGAAGTCCAATCTATCATAGACCATTACTTTTGTAAAATACAGTACAATGATTTACTAGAAAAATTATCACATATTTGCATGTCATTCTATGTCAAGTTACTACAGAAGTTTGTAAATACTTCCAATTTCTACAATGATCTACTTGTAGACCAATGATAATGTTTCCAGACCAATGCTGGTCCACTTCCCATGCTTTGAGGACCATCTTTGAGGACCATGCTGGTCTAATACAATATTCTTTGAAGAAGTCTGCTCTAAGGGATTCCCATGCTATTTACTAAGTAGCTAGACATTCTACATGTTAGATTAAATCTAGAGCTGAATTGCCACCCACACCCAAGTGAGAAAATCCTTGGGTAGTTTCTCTAGTCCTTGCTATTGTCTTGGTCTCAAAAAGCAACTACTAAGGGGCACCTGGGTGGCTCATTTGGTTAGCGTCCCAACTCTTGATTTTGGCTCAGATCGTGATCTCAGGATCATGAGATCAAGCCCCACATTGGGCTCTGTGCTAGGCATGGAGCCTGCTTAAGATTCTCTTCCTCTCCCTCTCCCTCTGCTCCTCCCTGCTCATGCTCTCTCTCTAAAAAAAAGAAAAAAAAAAGAGCATCTATTAAGATCTTTGAATCTTTTTTTTTAAAGATTTTATTTATTTATTTGACAGAGAGAGGCACAGCGAGAGAGGGAACATAAGCAGGGGGAGTGGGAGAGGGAGAAGCAGGCTTCCCGCGGAGCGGGGAGCCCGATGTGGGGCTCGATCCCAGGACCCTGGGATCATGACCTGAGCCAAAGGCAGACGCTTAACGACTGAGCCACCCAGGCACCCCAAGTTCTTTGAATCTTAATAGATGTTTCCGAGAGAAAATTTTCACTCTTGCTGCTGGTTAATTATTACATTTTTTTAAAGATTTTATTTATTTATTTGAGAGAGAGAGCAAGGGTGAATAAGCACAAGCAGGGTGAGGGGCAGAAGGAGAGGCAGACTCCCCGCCAAGCAGGGAGCTGACTCAGAGCTCGATCCCAGGACTCTGGGATCATGACCTAAGCTGAAGATAGACGCTTAACTGACTGAGCCATCCAGGTGCCCCTAATTATTACATTTTAAGCCATGCGTTTGCTAGATATACAATATAAATTTTTTCAGAAGACTAGGCAAGAAGTTAGTTTCACTGCAAGTAAATAGGTACATTTTAGTGTTCTCATATATAAATACCTTGTATTTGAAAATAACTTCTAGAGCTTCAGAAATGCAGAAACTTGGCAGTTAGTTCATGATAGTCCAAAATGGATGCCAAGAGAGGTTAAGAAAGTGTGGGTTCTTGCCTTGAGTTATCTGCACAATTCCTCCTGATCTTTTCCCTATCTGATACAGACTTAACAATAGCAGTTGTCCATCCCATCGTGCGCTCATATGAACTTGTGGCTTCCGGTAACCGTGAGCCTAGAGCATCCTAAGACTTACTGGCAGAATATGCTCTACATGTTTAAATGGCAGCTAGCTGTAGTGTTAACATCACAACTGGTACGGCAACCCCTTCAAAGGGAAGGGAACATTAATTTACAATTTGTTGGGCACATGTGAAAAGTGGACCAGACCGATGGAACCAAAGCTGCAGAATACTTTTCTTATTTTGAACTTTTTTCAGACAGCATGGTCAGTTCTTTTGGCATATGCATACTCTGCTTTTCCATTTATTCAGGCCATTATTACACATCATTTTGAGTTTAGATTCAGACTCTGTCATATAATAAATACTGAAAATCACTATTACTAAATGTGGTCAAATCTATACATCAGTTATCCAATGAGTGAATAGCCACACACAAAATCCCAAAGACGAAATTTCTTCTTGTTTTGCAAAAAGGAACTAGGCAGACATCAATATTTGGAGTTCTAGAATAGCCCTGGTACAGTTCACAGGGTGTGTGTTAGGGAACAGGGCATGTGGGTGGAGACACCGCAGTGAGGCAAGGTTGGGACAGGGCTGGGAAAGATCAAAGCCTTCACATTCTGCTGGAGGCCTCTTCAATTAAATTCAACATTTATTAAACTGGGCACAGTGCTAATCATTGGGGGATTAAGAGAAAGTTTCTTTAAGGAAAGAAAGAAAGTAAATTAAAGAACTAACCTTTAAATTTTAAAAAGAGGTAGTGAGCACCAACCTACAATTCTTTGGATGACCTGAAGAAAGTGTTTTACAGACTGTACTGGGAAAAAATGTTTGAGCCCTACCACCAACATTGCTTCTGTAAGTGTTGTGAGGCTGAGCCCTATTATCCGCTGGCAACACATGGTCCTCAGACATCCTCTGAATTACTACCAATAGAGTACCGTGTTGAGGGTCCCCAGCCCGCCCCCAGGTTTGATGATTCACTAGGAGGACCCACAGGTCCCAATATTTAGTGATATTCAGCTATGATTTATTAAAGCAAAAGGATACAAGGCAAAATCAGCCAAAGTTCAAGGGGAAACTAAGGCCAAGTTTCTACTCCCAATTGAGTCACATGGGATTTGCTTAATACCCCTAGCAACACGTGAAATGCTGCCAATCAGGGAAGTTTTTGAGAGACTCATTACTCAAGATTTTTGCTGGGAACTGGTCGTGTAGGCAGTCTCTGCTTGGCACATACCAAAATTCCAGACTTCCAGAATGAAAGCAGGTGTTCAGCATAAACCATACTGCTTACATAAACAGTCTAGGCATGGTGAACTACTCTTACAGTTATGGGGTTGGGAACCTTCCCAAATCAAAGATCCCAGATGCCAGCCAAGGGCCAACTTTGTAAGCATGCCTTGCTAAAGATCAGCAGTCAAGCCTGCCAGGTTAAATCTTTTCTGCAAAGATACCAAAAATGGATAAATTCAAAGTATCATGTTACTTCATAATCAGTTCTCCATGCCAGACCAATATGGGGAATTCACATCTGGTTATGCTAAAAATGTTTTTATTCTTTTTTTCATTTCCTCTCTTAGGACTGCTCAGGATTACCTAAAAATCAAAAAGAATATAAATAATTTAATGCTATGCTACTTGGTAAAGAATTTCTAAAAAAAAATCACTTAAACTTTTATGTTAAGTAATTTTAAGGACTACCAGAAAGTAACTGCTTTCATCACTAATAAAATTTTACTGCTTTCACCTAGCATTCAAAGAAGAATTAATACCAATCCTTCTCAAACTCTTCCAAAACACAGAGAAGATCGGAACACTTCCAAATTCATTTTACGAGGCCAGCATTACCCTGATACCAAAACCAGACAAGGACACTGCAATAAAAGAAAATCACAGGCCAATATCCCTGATGAACATAAGTATACACATGCTCAACAAAATATCAGTAAACCAAATTCAACAATACATTAAAAGGATCATACACCACAATCAAGTGGGATTTGTTCTAGGGATATAAGGATGATTCAGCATCAATCAATCAATCAATATGATAGGCCACTTTAACAAAATGAAGGATAAAAATCATATGATCATCACAGTAGATGTAGGAAAGCATTTGATAAAATTCAACATCCATTTATGATCAAAGTTCTCAACAAAATGGGTATAGAGGAAATGTACCTCAACATAATAAAGGCCATATATGACTAGCCCACAGCTACATCATACCCAATGATGGAAAGCTGAAAGTTTTCCTTCTGAGATCAGGAACAAGACAAGAATGTCCACTTTTGCCACTTTTATCCAGCATAGTACAAAGTCTTAGCCAGAGCAATTAGGCAAGAAAAAGAAATAAAAGGGATTCGGATTGGAAAGGAAGAAGTAAAACTGTCACTATTTGCAGATGACATGATACTAGATATACAAAACTCTGAAGACTAGACCAAAATCTGTTAGAACTAATAAATGAATTCAGTAAATTTGCAGGATATAAAATCAATATACAAAAAAATTTGTTGTTTCCCTACACTAATAACAAGCTATCAGAAAGAAAAATTAAGGTAACAATCCTATTTACAATTGCATTATAAACAATAAAATACCTAGGAATAAATTTAACTAAGAAGGTGAAAGATCTGCACACTGAAACCTGTAAGATACTGATGAAATAAACTGAAGAAGACACAAATAAATGGAAAGATGTTCCATGCTCATGGACTGGAAGAACTAATATTGTTAAAATATCCATACTACCCAAAGCAATCTGCAGATTCAATGCAGTCCATATCAAAATCCCAGTAGCATTTTTTTCCACAGAAATAGAACAAAAAGTTCTGAAAATTTGTGTGGAACCACAAAAGACCCCAAATAGCCAAAACAATTTTGAAAAAGAAGAACAGAGCTGGGGGCAACACCCTCCCTTGATTTCAAACTATGTTACAAAGGTATAGTAATCAAAACAGTATGGTACTGGCATAAAATCGGACACATAGGTCAATGGAACAGAATAGAGAACCCAGAAATAAACCCAAACTTATATGGTCAAATAAATTCCAACAAAAGAGCCAAGAATATGCAATGGAGGAAGGAAAGTCTCTTCAATAAATGGCATTGGGAAAACTGGACAGCCACATGCAAAAGATGAAATTGGAGTGCTATCTTATACCATACACAAAAATTAACTCAAAATAGATTAAAGACTTGAACGTAAAACCTGAACCCATAAAACTCCTAGAAGAAAACAGGTATGAGCTCCTTAACCTGGGTCTTGGCAATGAATTTTTGGATTTGACACCAAAACCAAAAAGAAACAAGTAGGATTACATCAAACTAAAAAACTTCTTCAAAGCAAAGGAAACCATCAACAAAATGAAAAGACAACCTACTGGACAGGAGAAAATATTTGTAAATCACATACCTGAAAAGGGGTTAATATCCAAAATACATAAAGAACTCATACAACTTAATAGGAAAACCCCCCAACAATCCAATTAAAAAATGGGCAGAAGACTGAATAGACATTTTTCTAAAGAAAACATACAGATGGCCAAGAGGTACACGAAAAGATGCTCAACATCACTCATCATCAGGGAAATGCAAATCAAAACCACAATGAGATATTATGTCACACCTGTTAGAATGGCTATCAACAAAAAGACAAGAAATAACAAGTTTTGGCAAGGATGCGGAGAAAAAGAAACCCTTGTGCACTGTTGGTGGGAATGTAAATTGATGCAGCCACTATGGAGAACAGTATGGCGATTCCTCAAAAAATTAAAAATAGAATTACATTATGATCCAGCAATTCCACTTCTCATTATTTACCCAAAGAAAATGAAGCCACCTGGAAAAATATCTGCACCCCTATGTTCACTGCAGCATTATTTACAATAGCCAAGATATGGAAACAGCTTATGTGTCCTTGAAGGCATTACTAAGTGAAGAAAGGCAGACCTAGAAGGTATTACGCTGCATGAAATAAGTTAGACAGAAAATGACAAATGCCATGTGATCTCATTTATATGTGGAATAAAAACAAACAAACAAACAAACAAGAAACAAAAAACACCCTCATAAATACAGAGAACAGATTGGTGGCTGCCAGAGGTGGGAGGGTGGGCAAAACAGGTGAAGGGGGTCAAAAGGTACAAACTTCCCGTTATACAATAAATATGTCATGGGATATAACATACAGCATTGAGACTGTAGTTAATAACACTCTACTACATATTGGAAAGTTGCTAAGAGAGTAGATCTTAAAAGTTCTCATCATAAGAAAAAATTCTGCAAACCAGGCATGGTGATGGATGTTAACTAAACTTACTGTGGTGATCATTTTGCAATAGAAACAATCAAATCATCTTGATCTACACCTGAAACTAATATAATGTTGTACATCAATTAAACCTCAATATAAAAAATTCCTGCTTTTAACATGAAGCCAGACTTTTAGATAGGCAGATGAGTATTTAGAAACTTTTTAATGTATTTTTCTAAGCCAATCAGCTGGGCATGTAGTCAGCTTTTTAAAATCTTTAAATATAATTCAATTAACATTCAGTTTCTTTGGCCAGTTTTTATCAATGAGTCCATACTAGGGATTCATCTAAAGAAAAAAAAAAAGGCGCACATTTTTTTCTGGGCAATTATGTCTCAAGAAGCATTCATTTGCCAAATTATATGTCTTTAAGTATTATAATGCAATGTAATTATCAAACCAATTAAAAAGCATTTCAACTGGTCTTAATAAAATGTCACATTATATGACTAGCAGTATAAACACTTATTTGCTCCAAAATCAGCATAAAAAGCAAACTGCAACCCATGTGCAGAGTATCAACAAATTCTGAATTAGGTTTCCCCTATAAAACTCTACTTTGCGTATCTAGCTTTGCATTTGATGTGTTTCCCCATCTAGTATAGTGTAATCATTTATAGCCTTGACTTTAACTGTGATTAAAATTCTCTTGCTTTCACCTGGCAAAATATTTAAAGTAACATCCAAAATCGTTCAGAATGATAGAATTTTCTCCTTAACGAATATATCCTTTCAACACATGGCACAGAAGCTATGGATATAAAAAACACAATGTAAGTGACAGACAAAATACTGGCCTACATCAGTTCCAGTTAACATTTGAACATACATCATATGTAAGGTAAATTAGGAATTTCTGAGAATGACCAATACAACACTGCAAAACATATTTCCGAAGGAAAGGTTAGAGTGAAAGAAAACCTAAGTGTATGGAATATGCCAGTCTAATGGAAATCTAGCAGCTCTGTCAGGTTTCCCCATAAATTCATCATGAAATAGGAAATCGTGAGAACTATACTTAGGATTATTTAAGAGCAAAAGCAACCCTTCAGGGGAGAACTCCAGAAAATATTTGTAATTAAAAGGTGGTTTGGAGACTTAAACTTGATGTACTATAGCAATAGTTTAAGAAGCATCTACCTTATTAGATAAAATCATATCATGCAGGTGTAATACTTGAAGGCCAATTTTTCACTGATTTATATTGTATTATTTGATGGTAATACACATTCAGGATTCACTATTCATAAGGAAATGCAAAAGTTGTTCCTAATCAATATAATTGTGACGTATTTTACACAATCATATATATGAATATTAAATGGCTGATTATTTTGTGCTAAACATCTGAGTTTGGGTGATATACTGGAAAATTAGAACCCCCAAAAGCAATACAAAATGGAAAAGAAAGTTATGACTTGCATTTAAGCCTATTATTCTTATGCATATTTAAGATTTCATTTATTTATTTGATAGAGACACAGCAAGAGAGAGAACACAAGCAGGGGGAGTGGGAGAAGCAGGCTTCCCACAGAGCAGGGAGCCCAATGTGGGGCTCAATCCCAGGACCCTGGGATCATGACCTGAGCCGAAGGCAGACGCCTAACGACTGAGCCACCCAGGCGCCCCTCTTGTGCATATTTAAATAGCCTGAAATTATAGTGTCTGCATTTATGAATTCCAGAAATATTAGTTATAATTATAATCAGTAGTGGCTGCCTTTTAAAAAGTGGCAGGATGTGCTGGTGGTTTGTACAATAAAAATAATGTCAATTGGTCAATTGTAGATTTAAGTAGAGAGTCTCCCCTCTCTGTGCCACTGGTTGGGACCTGTGCTGCCAGGCTTGTCTGTCTGCTGGTCCTCAGGCTATGAGCCAGGGATGGTGAAGCTGGTGCCTCCTGGCTTGGCTGGATGCCCTACTGCATGTAAGTGACAAACCAATCCAGCCATGCTTTATGACCCCAGGTGAGTTCACTGACCTTCTATAAAAATATCTCTCTTTATGAGAACAAAATGGAAGCCGTGGGATTCCAAGTAAATTATTCCTTATCCTCAGTCAGGCTAAGGTACAGTCAAAACGACTTCCAAGTACCAAATAACAAGGTAAATCTCTAGTATCCAACTAGGGATGAAAGAGAGAAATGCTACTCACATGTGCATGAATAGCTGCCCAGTGGGCTGAAGGTAAGGAACCTAATTAGATAAAAAAGTTGTTCCAAAGAAAGAAGTCCTTATGGATCCTCAAAATTAGTTTGATCCATGTTACTTCCTTTTAATTTAAAAAATGCATGTGCTGTCCACCAGGGCCAAGAATCCCTTTACTGCTTCTCTAGAGAAGAGGATGGTTCATGTACCACATTCCCAGTGTATCTACCAGTGTGCCTCTTTCTGTGAACTGTAAGGCTCCAATCAGAAAGTCAAAGAAAAAGCAGTATGTCAGTGTGTAACAAACTGACATCAAAATATCATACATACTCTTTGCTCGGCACTAATACTCTTGGGAATCTATCTTAGGAAATGGTTTAAAGGAAGCAAAGTCTATGTATTCACATACAGAATAAGCTCTAGTATTTTTTGTACATAGATACAATGATGACTCATTAATATAATTGTTTGAGAATATCAAATACTCTGAAACAACTTAAATACTCAACAACTAAAGAGAGGCATAAGTTATGATATTTCTATTTGATGTACTGATATGGCCTCTGTAATATCAAAGAGAACAAGTCTATTTGTTTGATTATGTATCTTTTTTTTTAAAGATTTTATTTATTTATTTGAGAGAGAGACACAGCGAGAGAGGGAACACAAGGAGGGGGAGAGGGAGAGGGAGAAGCAGGCTTCCCGAGGAGCAGGGAGCCCGATGTGGGGCTCGATCCCAGGACCCCGGAATCATGACCCAAGCCGAAAGCAGACACTTAACAACTGAGCCACACAGGCGCCCCTTGATTACGTATCTTAACAAAAGAACAGCATTTTTATATTTGCGAATATGGTCTTATTTGACCGAGCATAACGTTTTAGATGAGAAACATCACAGTAACAGTGAACAGAAAACATTAGCTATTGGGCTAAGCACATGATAATTCACATATGGTACTTCAAACATAAAGGCACCACCTGGATCTTCATTTTCTCGTTGAAAGAACTGAGGCTTGGAGGTTTGGAGTAACTTGCTCAAGATCACATACTTAGTTGACTGGTAGAACCAAGGGTTGGTGTTGGTCTCTGCAGAGCCCAAGGTCTTAACGACAGGACACAGCACACACATCTAGTGACAGGAGAAGACGTGGGCATCCTTCTACATGTGAGACCAGCTGAATCAGAGGTGAGAGTCTTTAAGGTGGCATAAATCACAACTTCTCATTCATTTGTTCATCCCTTCATTCTTTGAGCAAACATTTACTGTGCACCTGTTGCATGGTACCACACACTGATGGAAGCTCATTCATTACAACAATTTTTTTCTAAGATTTATTTATTTATTTGAGAGAGAGAGAGAGTGTGTGCACCAGCGGAGGGAGGTGCAGAGGGAGAGAGAGAGAGAGAATCTCAAGCAGACTCCCTGGTGAGTGTGGAGCCCGATGGAGGGCTTGATCCCAGGATCCTGAGATCATGATCTGAGTCAAAATCAAGAGTCAGATGCTTAACTGACTGCGTCGCCCAGGCACCCCTCATTAAACAATGTTAAGAAAACAGAACTCTGTGGTCATGATTTGGAAGAGTATAGACTAAAATACAACCAGATGGCAGTACTGGAGGTGGTGGTGGGATTATCTGGTGCTTTAAAAAACTGTTTAAATATTTAGTTATAATGTTATTTTCCCCTTTGTATAAGGGCCCACTAAGGAGACTTTTCTGTTACAATGAAAAATCTCATAAAGCAAGACAGCCAGTCTCTTCCTTCAGGTTTCGTGAAAGCTTTGGACCAATATCTATGTTGGGATAAATAATATCTAAATCTCCTTAGACTTATATATGTTAATAATGAGATTTCTTGAGAAGTTAGTCAAGTTTTCACTGATTTTCACATAATGATCTTGTTAACAAAAGTGAGAATATATTTACACAGTTACACTAAAATATTTTGAAAGATAATTATCACTAATCAATGTCCAACTTTGAGTTAGTTTTCATGTTTAATTGCAGTGAATATTCATTTCTTTAGCAGTGACTCTTCAAAATATTTTGTTTGGTAGAGTAGTTTGGTAGTAATATCGGTTTGATGTTATAAAAAAGGGGAAATCATAGTTTAAAATATTCATTTAGAAATATGAGAGTACTACCTTCAGTATATATCATAGATATTAAATCTTTAATAAGTATCTTATTAAATAAAGCTTGCAATGAAAGTATAGTTTAATTCACTTGATCTTAAAATGTATTTACATTGTGTCAATATTATAAAAACTGTTCACATATGTTCTCTAATTTAGTTTAATTATAAAGAAAGCATATTAAAATTATTAGCTTTGATAAGTCCTTTATGTATGTGAATTAGAAGTTTCTGGGGGTGCCTGGGTGGCTCAGTCTGTTGAGTGTCTGCCTCTTGGTTTCAGTTCAGGTCCTGATCTCAGGGTCCTGAGATCGAGCCCCACATCAGGCTCCGTGCTCAGCAGGGAGTCTGTTTGAGATTCTCTCTCTCCCTCTCCCTCTGTCCCTCCCTCCACTTGCACTCTCTCTCTCCCTAAAATAAATAAATCTTTAAACAAACAAACAAACCGAAAAAGAAACTTCTGGGATGCTTTTCCAGCAATAAAATGAGTTTCAGTGAAGAAGCTCTCAGAGTTTGTTTTCTTCAATGCTAGGTCAATGTGTTTGTCAAGTCTTACACAACTTACTGCTCTTTCTTTATAATCAGAAAAGGCAGTTCCTATTATTTGTAGATAAAACAAGAAGAATTTATTTAGGTGCAAGTGAAATATCTGTGCCTGAATCTGATCTTACTAGGACATCTTGCCCATAAGAAAACTTCTCCATAAGAGCTGATAATACACAGATCCCACAGAACCCAGGAAAAATTACAATGCATACTCGGGTATTATGATCAAAGACAATGCTGATACAGAAATATTTCCAAGCTTGCTCTAAGGAATATTCAGAATGGTGCAGTGGACAGAAGTAGCTTCTAGACTCTTCTTCCCTTCAACACTGTAGTCTCCCCTAATCCTGCAGATTCAGTTACTTACAATCACCTGCAGTCTGGAAGCAGATCCTCCTGACATACCATCAGAGGGTCAGTAAGTGGCCAAACGCCAAGTCCCAATGCCCACATCATTCCCCTCACTTCAGCATGTGGGCATTTTATCAAATCTCACAGCAGCACAAGAAGAAAGGTGAGTACAGTACAATAACAGAGTTTGATAGACTGTATTCACATAACTTTTCTTGGGATACACTGTTATAAATAATTTATAATTTATGAATTCAACTTCTTCATCAGTATATATGTACAGGAAAAAACAGTCTAAATAGGGTTTGGGACTATCTGAGGTTTTAGGCATCCACTGGGGGTCTTGGAATGTATCCTCTGCAGATAAGGTTGGGGGGGAGGGACTATGTATTTCTTGCTCTCTTTTCCCCACAGAAAACACACATACCCACCATAGCTCCTATCTACCAGGCAAGCCCTCGAGATTTATGTTCCATCAAGGAGACGGCTGGTCCAGGGTTAGGGGTTCCTAATGAAGGTCCAAAAATGATGTCATGCTTCTAGAATGGGAGATGTTGGCTGAACCATCTGCTTGAATATTCCTGAGGATGGTTTCCTGCAATCAATTGGAGTTGGGACCTTGCTTATTGGTGCCAAAACTTATACCCAAACAATCAGTATATGTAAAGAATCTGGGTCCCAAGATGATAGAGTCAACCAACCAACCAAACAAAAATCCACTTTTAAGAAGACATTTACAGCCAGCTGTTATGTATGACATTTCACGAGTTTTCAAGACATGAAAGAAGTCCATCAGTAATGATAAGAGTAAATTTTTTAGCTATGTCTTCAAAGAAACAAAAAGAATAATGTATTGGTCGCATCCTGTGTTCTCCTGAGCCAAATGCTTATCACCTTGATGGCACGTCTATCAATACAGGATCTGCAGACCAGATTTCTAAAGTTCCTTATAACTTTAAGATTCTAAAACGCTAGAAAGGTGGTTCTCGAAGCACAGAACAAGGACCAGCAGCATTAGCATCACTTAAGAACCGGCAGAAATGCAAATTCTCGCCCCTTCCACCTCCTCAGAAACTCTAGGATGGGCCCAGGTGTCTGTGTGTTAGAAAGGTGTGGGAGCCAGGCTTCAGCAGGGCCCCCAGGATCCCTACCTGGTGTTCCCATCTTGGGGTAGTTCCATCCCACAACAATGGGACTGACTGATGTAACAAACAGAATGTAGCCACGGGGATAATGTACGACACCATAAAAAGTACCGTGGCCTCCTCTTTGCTCTCTCAGATCGCTTGCTGTAGGGAAGCTGGCTGCCAGGTTGTGAGGACTTCCAAGTACACCTAGAGAGGTCCCTGTGGTGAGGATTTGAGGCCTTTGGCCACCAGCCATCTTGTGAGTGAGCCACTTAGAAAACAGAGCAGCCAACCTATGTCCGGACAGCTGGAATGCGACCTCATGAAAGAGCATGCTGAGCCATCCAGCCAATCTGCTCCCACATACTGACTACAGAAACCACAAAATAATAAATGCTGATTCCTTCCAGGAGGTGAGTCTTGGGGTACTTTACTTCATGGCCTTAGCTAACTAATACACAAATCCTCCAGGTGATTCTGACATATGCTGAACTTGAGAACCACTGAGCTAAAACATTCATTCATTCTCCAAATAATTATTTCTTGTACTTCCTATGTGCTGGGCTATGAGCATGAACATGATGGGCAAAATAGACACTTCCCAGCCCTCGAGGCAGCCTGTTCTTTTCCTTCATTGCACAGTTTGTGATTTTATTTTATTTAGGGAACACACACTTCTGTAATGTGGGTCACCCACTGCACCGTGAGTTCGTGGTGAGCAGGACCTTTGCCTGGTTTCTTTCCCACTACCCCTGGGCCTTGCCCTGTGCCTGCTACATAGGAGGTACTTAATTAATATCCACCTAGTGGCTTTTCCCTTCCATCTTCCCCACCTTCCTCCAATATGATGAACTGAGGCCCCAGGAATAGGCCTCTGAATAGCAACCAATCACAATACATTTAAGGGGTTCTAGGTGTGTTCCCCTGGGAATCTAACGGCCATTGGCTATAAATTTCCATAGAAAGAAATGTCTTGTGTGTTCAAAACGGTCAACTTTTAGAGTCCTTCTATTTTACACATGCAGATTCATAAACACATACAAGGAAAATATATGCAGTGGGTTTAGTAATAGAAGTAATTAAATGTGAGACTATTTTCCTGTACAGATGCGCACTTCAATAAAGCACAGGAACTCATCTTGCTTTACCTCCGGGTGGAGCCCTGGGCTGATGAGGAAAGCAGAATATCAGGAAATTACTCTTCTCTGATAGAGGACGTCCTGCTGACCTCCATACTTGCGCAGAACCCTCTGCTGTGCACCCAGAAACATCCTGATCTCACTGACCAGCTCTATGATGGGTTCTTCTGTTCAGTAAGGGACAGGAGAGGTTAGTGTTGGAAATGATAAGGTGGTGAGATAAGAAGTCAATAGTTTTTTTTTCAACATGACCTTAGAACACGAAGGAGTATTTAGAGAACACTTTTTTTTTTTTTTTTAAATGTAGGCTCCACACCTTGCATGGAGAGCCCAACGCAGGGTTTGAATTCATGACCCTGAGATTGAGACCTGAGCTGAGATCAAGAATCAAATGCTTAACCGACTGAGCCACCCGGGCCCCCCTGGAGAACACTTTTTGATAAGAGAAAATAACTCACTGATTTTTAAAAATTCTTATGGCAGAAAGTTTGAGATGTGAGTGACATCATTTTACCAATACTTAGGAACATCAGAGAGGTTATAAAACAGACTCTGGCTCTCAGCATATTTCTGAGCAAGATTCAAGAGGAGGCAGGCCAATTACAACGTCCGCGGGGTCTTCAGAGGGCGAATGGTGCTCTGCTGAGCACAGCTCACACAAGCTGCCTCTCCTGCCCATCCTTCGTGAGGGCTAACGCTGAAATCTGGCCGGGGACAAGAGCAGCAAACAAAGGTGATGATGGCGGGCTGTGGCTTCTGCAATATCGGTGTCTCCAGTCGCAGAGCAGAGCCCACCCAGTGGGAACTGAGACTTCCATAATTACCCGCTTGCTCTTTCTCATTCTTCTGTGACTAGCAGAACTTCACAGTGCCATCCTATACAACTGCGTGTGATGATGGAGATGGTCTCCCTCTGCACTGCCAGAGCACGTGGCTACTAAGAGCTAGAAAGGAAGCCAGTGCTTCCTGGAGCTTCCCTCTTATTCAATCCTAATTAATTTAAATGTAAATAGCCCCCCGTGGCTTGCAGCTGCCAATCTGGGCAGGAAAGTGGTAGAAAACAGTAATCATGGCAAATGGGTGCACCAACTCATCTTGAAGAAGATTTTATCATTCTCATCTCTTCTAAGAGAACAGGGAGGCCCACAGGAGTGATTGACTTGCCCACGATCAAAAAGGTGGTAAATGGCAGAGAACAAGTCACGCTTCACCTGTCCGCCCCAGTCAGCACTCCTGCAACGCCATCAGACTGCATTTCCCCTTCTTCACGTAAAAGACGCCTCAAAGGCAAGCGTCAGTCTCTGAAAACTCCAAATTCTCAGTAAATAGGTATGAAAGGAAGCTAGCCATATGCGGCAGGATTCCGTCCAACAAAAACACATGGGAAAATGTTTCTCTCCAGCTATGAGGATCCAACTTGAATCTTTCAAACTATACTTTGTGGTAAGTATATCTGACAGCCCCCACTGTGCTCGAAAACTTTTGCTCCAAGCAAGTGGTAGCCCCATGAATTCGTGAGAAGGCAATAATACGAAAAAGATTTTATTAAACTTCTGCCACATCCTATTATGCTGTCTAAGCGTGATTTTATCCCACTTAACCTTTGCTGACAAACTAGATTATACTTTCTTTCCTAAATCAACAGGGTCCCATAAAATTGCACAAAAGATAAAGTACCTAGCATTTCAGGACTGATTTGGAAATAGAGTGTCAAAGGCATGACTTTAAAAGGGTGGTTAGCTATGCCTGAGGAAAATAATCTGCAGTCATATTGTAAATTCTGTCTTGAATTCTATGTAAAATATTTCACATTATTGTAATACCAGAAACTCACTCCAAAATCCACAAGCCTCAGTTCAGATACTTGAAGGTCCTGTATCCATAACCAAACCACTACTATCTCCATAAATCTCTCCTTTATTCACAGAGACCCACAGCACAGCCCAAATTAAGATGCAGTGTTGTAAATTCATTGAAATTAGGGTGGAGAACATCACAGTTTTTTGTGGACAAAACTAATATCCTTTGGTTCTATTACAGCTTTCATATTGCCAAGGGGATCGAAGCTATTTCTTAATATTACCCTACTTGGGTAAAATCAAAGAGATAATGGGATGATTAGCTGAGGCATAGGTAAGGAAATGGGGTAAGACCACAAATTTTGAGGATCAAAGTATGGTTGCAAAAAATATATATAATAAGCCAAGTGTGATGATCCTGTTAGATAAAACAATCCATTTTTTAGATTAGAGCTAGTGCACTCTGGTAGCAAGAGCTGTAGAAGGTTCTAGAATTATTCTCATCAAAGCCTGCACCTCTTCTCTTGCAGCACATGACACTATCGTACGGTCACAAATTCACCTCCTCAATCTGGCATCATGTGAACAATGTGAATGGGTAAGTGGATGGTGGCTCATAGATGACCCAGGTGGGGTCTATGTGTCCTCCCCTTGAATCCCATGGGTCCTTAACTATTCTGACCCACAGAATACAGTGCAAGTGGCACTGTGCAGGTCTCTAGGCCTCAGTCATAAGAAGCTTGCCGGGATCCCCGAGTGTCCATTTAAGAGGCCCAATTACCCTGAGACCACCATATAAGAGACCACGTGCAGGCACAGAGTCAACATTCCCGGCTGAGCCCACCCTCCCAGCCATCTGCACCAAGGGGGCCAACCATGGGAGGGAAGCCATCCCAGGAAGCAGATGAGTACCACCAAGTGACTCTCATCGATGCCCATGGAACAGAAGAATCACCCAGCCAAGCCCACCAAAATCAAGACCCACAAAATCATGACAGAAAATAAAATACTTCTTGCTTTACACCCTGAAATTTGGGGGGTACTTTGTTATGCACCAATAGATAATCAGAACAGAGTATTTCTACTATCTTCAGCTAATCTATGCTTCCTCTAAAACCACCTTCTAACTGTTCCGATTAAATAACGTAACTGTACATTTACTAGATACGAAGCCTAATCCTGCCGGCCTGATCATCCGTTCTTATATACACCTACCAATGAAGCCGGAAGATGGTGGGTTGGGCTGAATCTTCTCCTTGGTGTTCTCCTGGATAATGTCCCAAAGCTGCCATATAAATTTTGGATGAAGAATATAAAATGGCTGATTTGGGTTTCTCTGACGGTGCTGAACATATGGAGTGAACAGGTTGTAATCTGGCTTCTTGTACCACTAAGAAAAAAAAAAATCAACACAATCAAGTACAGAGCACCACAGTGCGAAAAGGAAACAGGGCAGCACCCAGGTGGGGGCAGAAGCTCCTTCCAGGCTGAGGGAACAGGAGGGGAATGAGGTGGTGACTGTCGCGTCTTTAGGCACTGCCTCACTGGAAGAGGGAACCAGAACAAAGAAAGATAGGGTTCCAGCCCTGGAGGATGGTACTTTGTTCTTTAGTGAAATATGGGAGATGAGGTAGGGCAGGGGTGCCGGACTCTTCTGTAAAGGCCCAGACAGTAAACACTTGAGGCTTTGTGAGCCACACGGTCTTCTTCAACTAGTCAATTCTTCTGTTGTACTGACAAAGGCACAGCAGAGAGAGCACGAATGGGCATTACTGTATTCCAATAAAACTTTATTTACAAAACAGGGCCACATTTGGCTGATGGCTGTAGTTTGCTGACCCCTGGGCTCAATCAGTGTATTTCAAAAACATATTTTCCTTATCTAATGTATAGTGACAGAAAGCATGCCAGTTGTTGCCTAGGTCTGGGGCCTGGAAGACCCCAGGTGGGGCGCCAGGAACTCTTTGGAGTGATGAAAATATTCCATTTCTTAACTGTGGTGGTGGATACACGGCTATATAAATTTGCTAACACTCATCAAAATGTATACCTCTACTGATTATACATACATTATTGTATGAAAAAATGCACAATAAGGTTGATTGTTTTGTAAATGTCTTTAGAATGTCTCGGGTGCCGTCATGAAATGGGATTTGGAGGTCTGTGGGGGAGATACTTAGCTCGTAAGGCTCTGAGGGCCCCATTATCCCTTCGAACTGACACCTTGGGGAGATAGGAGGTATATATCAATCCCAAGTAATATTCCCTGGTTGGATGGGTTCTGTGGCTTTAACAGTTTTGAGAAGGACTAGGCCCAATCATCTGTAGTACACTTTGCCCCCAAGCCGAGAGGCAGCAGGAGGGAAGCAAGAGGAGTATGGGCCTCAGTTTCCTCAGCCCTTCCTCCTCCAGAGCACAGGCCACACAGAAAGCAGCCCTGCTGCCTGGACTTTGGCACAGTCATGCCCATGTCCTTTGGGTTTGACAGCTCTGTGCCCTGGGCTTGGCTGCTTCCAAAGGAGGAAGAAACAAGGACCAACAGCTAGAGGTCTGAGTCTGTCCACAAACAGCAAGAGATAGGTCAGAACTTAAAGCTAGAGAACTTCAGTCTGGAAAGGAAGCTGAAGAGTTCCAACATGCATTTCACACTTGATTCTTGGTAGACGGTACCTGTGAGAATCAGCTGGAGAGCTTTCTCAAAAAAATACACACTCAGGTTGCAGGCTACATGTCTGGAAATGGGGCTCTGACAGATACATCTGAAAAATCCTCTCCAGGTGATTCTGGTTTGTACTCCTAGTTAACAACCAGTTAGCAATCGTGCTAGGTAAACGTCCAGCTTGGTCTCAAGATGAACAGTGACCAAACACCCCCAGAGGGACCCATGTGACCTTGGACAGCTGCTCTCTTGGAAAGTTACCTCTTGGTGGAGCCAAGAGCTCCCCCACCTTTATCTTAAGAAGGATGCATTCTCCTAGGTCATGGCAGAACAAGTTGAAAGACACTCTTCGGCACAGCTGACAGCACCTTTCACGAGGCTAAACCGTCATACATATTTCCCAGCCCTCCTTAAAAACTGCACTGGCTTTTCTTCCAAGTTTTCACCAAAGTAACTAGCTGCTCCTTTAGATAGGCAATGATTTGCCAGAACGCCATGAATATAACTTGCTTATATTTTGATGGCTAGTAATAATCTGGTTTACACTACACCATGTAAAGTAAAAAAGGGTTTAGAGGCAGAAGCCAAAGAGTGGCACACTCCAGGAAAGGCTGTAACAGGTTACACTTAAAGAATAATGAGCTGCTGATTCACAAAGTTTAAATTCTCTTGACAAGCACTTTGAATTTATTTCAGAAGGTCTTGTAACTGCTTAGAAGTTAAAGTAACCCTATCACAATGGAAACATTCTGAGTTTACTCCACCCAATCTCTAGTGAAATTAGGAATGTCTGAATATTTAGACACTGTAATTTTTTTTGGTTTTTAAATCCTCGAGAGCAAAAGCCCTTTTTCATTAGATAGATCATGTTCACCAAGTATGCCCTGGGAACCGGGTATCAAAATGGTATGAATACACATGTTATTTAAGTAGCGCCCGTGAGTGGTTTCATTCTGTGAAAGCTTAATCCTTGACTTGCTCCCATTATTAATCAGTCAAAGGCACTGTCTGACTGTTAGGGTAGGGGCACTTACCCTAAAGAAAACACTTACCAGATTAAGATTTGCAGAATAAGGAGCAGGGTCCCAGGCCACCAAAATGACATCTTTATATAATGAGCTGTCAATGAAGTGATGGTTGGGGTTGGTCAGAATCTGCAAATACAAACAAAAGTCATTTTAAAATAAGTGTTTGGTTCTTCAAAATTACATCTTAAAAAAAGATGAAAATGTAAAAAAAAAAAGAATCAGAGCAAAAAAAAAAAAAAAAGTTGTTCAGACTTTGTCTTTTCCTCCAGGGGATGGAGAGAGGTGAGCATCGCACGCTTATGTGTGTAAAGAAATGTCTGGGGAAATGAAGGTTAAAAATAAAATCCACTGTCTCCTCCATTTTCACCAGCACCATCTTCATAGCTGATGGCATCGAATCAACTTCTGAAAGATGCAATGCCCTAGCTAATTCGGCACCCCAGCATCATCTCCAGTTACTTTCACAGGTGATTGGAGAGGGAGGTGCAATTGTGGATGACCTGCCTTATGAAGGCGCCTCCAGAGGGCCAGGCTCGGGACAAACGGAACACAGACAGCCGGCGGACGGATGGCAGCCGCAATGTGACTTCCTCCCTCTGTGTCCCTATCTGGTCCTGGAGGAGACCAGGAGATACCTGCCAATCGTCTTTTTAAACTACAGTTTTGGAGGGAAAAAAGTATTGGTTTTCATCAGTTTTCAGGGGCAATTTTTCAGTTTTCGAGATATACTTTCTTTCTTCATATTTGAAGATTTCACAAGCCAGGGCGTATCTTACAGGGGACACGTATTTCAATTTGGTGGGGTTGATAATGTTGAAAAGCTGGGAAGCTGTGACTGAATGAATGGTGGCTCTTACAATCGATGGCATCTGTGAAGTAAGGAAATATGACGATTGTTTCAGGGTACCATGCAGAAAGCTAATCTTTCCTTCTGCAAGCAACCTGTCATAAATCATCCATCACCTCATGTTCTTTCTATATAGTTTGAAACTCTGGGAACTGCTGTGGTTTTGAGAGTAATTTTGCTTTGAACTTGGAAAGTATTCTTATGAAGAACACCAGGAAGAGAAATACTTAACAAAACAATCCATTTTTTTTTTTTTTTTAATTTTTCAAATGATGGACTAAAGTTTGCAAGCCACCTTACTGACCCTTGGATTTTGTAACCTTTGCTTTTCTCCCCTTCATTGCTGGCCTTTCTCACCACTGCGATTTCTTTTAAATTTAACTGTCTTTTCCTCCATTCATAAAATGCAACATGCTAAATCTATGATTATGTATGTACCCCTGTGTATGGATAGACACACATATTTCCATATGTACACTGATTTTTCCTTTTAATCTTATTTACTCATTTCTTCCTATTCATGTCACACATAAGTTCTATTTATCTGCATTTTTTTCTCTGTTCTTTTTAATTACAAGACCCATAGAAATAAGCAAGACCATAGTCATGAATAAATGGGTAATTTCTCTTCACTCATCCAGTTAAACTATTTACCTATAAGATGTACTTCCATGAGAACACACCATCCATCTTACCTGGGAATTAATGATGCGCACAGTGGTTTTATTTCCAACATCTTTCTCATAGCCGCGTGTAGGAGCAGAGTTAAATCTCAAAACTGCGTCATGAGAATCTAAGGACACATAAATGACAAACTTACTGTACTTTTTGCTGTCGAATCGACATAATTTAAAAAAGCATTAAAGCAAAATTTTCAATACCTGAAGCTAATAGAAACAACCAATAAAGTTAAGATACCCATACATATATTTTTCAGTATAGTGTCTATTTAGAATGGGATCCCGGCTAGGGGACAAATCAACATGGAAACATAGGACCATTACAAGTGGTCCTATGTCATCCAAATGTTAAGCTATATTTAGGTACTTGTTATGTGTTCACATTCTTTAAAGGTGACATGCTTTATGCAGCCATTCTCTGAAAGATTCCAGAATATTTCAAAGATGGAATCTGTGGGAGCATGTAAGGATATTGCACATGGGCTGCTTGTGTGGTTCTTACTGCTTGGAGCATGGAGGCTGCTCATGGTGCCTCTAAGACCGCGGCCGGTGCCAAGACCAAGGGCATCTCTCACACAGAAAGAGCCACAGCCTTTAATGCGATTTCTATACCTTGGGGTACTGGTTTGTGCTTAAAAAGAAAACCAGCCCTCGGGCGCCTGGGAGGCTCAGTCTGTTAGGCGTCTGCCTTCGGCTCAGGTTGTGATCCCGGGGTCCTGGGATTGAGCCCCCTTGTGGGGCTCCCTGCTCCGCGGGAAGCAGGGAGACTGCTTCTCCCTCTGCCTCTGCCTCTCTCTCTCTCATGAATAAATAAATAAAAATCTTAAAAAAAAAAAAAGAAAGAGCCCTCTATAACACCGTATGTTAACTATACTGGAATTAAAACTGAAAACTTAAAAAAACCCCAAAAAACCTGGCCAGGATTTCTGTGCTTCACATACTGCTGCTGCTGGCCAGAAGACCCACGGGGGAGCAACCGAGAGCGTTCTGCGTTCCCAGCACTGGTATGACGTCCCGCCGCAGCCCTGCCGGATGGAAGCACCACCGATGGTACTGGCTGCCAAGGCACTTTGTCTTCTGTCAGGGCACACCTTGGTTCACCGAGCCTCAACTACAACATAAATCTATGTCTCTCTTCATTCAACTTGACACTTTTTTAGTTCTCGGAGATCCTGGGTGAAAACAAAGCTCCCATCTCCTGGAGGCCGACAAGGACACAAAGAGCTACAGGTAGAGGAGAGTGGGGTCACCTGTCTATCCGATTAAGGGATGGGAATGGGGACATGTTCCCTTCCCACAAAGCAGTCTATATGCATACATATGTCTGGGAATTTCCTGAGCCAGCTACTGTATTGCCCAGAAACCAGAGTTAATCAGCAATAAGGGAATTTCTGTGGGCTATCTTTAGCTTCAAAAATTCCATGCACATTTCAAGTTTAACTTGGTTGGAACAACAACAATGCCTGTGTATGTGGGAGAGAGAGAGAGAGGTAAGATTACGTATTTCTGATTTGCCAAAGAGCCTGTGGATGTAGCCTGCATTTACTGTGACTATACCCCATGCGAGTCCCTAAAGCAGCCCATCTTCTTCATTTGAGTCCTGCTATCCCCTCTTGAGTAGTCTCCTTGGGAGAGACCTTCCTATTCCCTAAGTAGCAGAGACTCGGCACACATGTCACCATTAAAACAATGTTACATTAGGTACCTTTCTTGAGCTTCTGAGCTCTGAGCTCAGAATTTATGTTCCAGTTTCGAGCACCAAAATTAAATAGAACACAAAGAATGCATAAAGGATTCCTGGCTATGCCATTAAAAACTTCTACAGTGTTGGGGATGCCTAGGTGGCTCAGTCAGTTAAGCATCTGCCTTCAGCTTAGGTCATGATCCCAGGGTCCTGGATCGAGTCCCACATAGGGCTCCTTGCTCAGCAGGGAATCTGCTTCTCCCTCTCCCTCTGCCCTCCCCCTGCTTGTGTTCTCTCTCTCTGTGTGTCAAATAAATAAATAAAATATTTTTTTAAGAATTCTACAGTGTTCTTTTAGGGTAACCGCTGAAGGTGTCAGCAAGCTATGACCTGTCACCTGTTTTAGTAAATAAAGCTGTATGATGACACAGACATACTCATTTGTTTATCTATTGTCTGTAATGGCAGAGGTGAGTTGTGACAGTGACCCCATGACTCACAAAGCCTAAAATATTTACTACTTGGCTCTTTAAAAAAAAAGAAAGAAAAAGAAAGAAGCTTGCCAATCTTTACGTCCTAGGTGATCCATGCTTTGCATATATGATGTCAAAAAACATGAACACTTCTTATTTTCTTTATAAGTACTTGTTCACACATTTTTTATAATGAATGTTTTATTATTTATTTTTATTGAATAGTACTTTGTCATAAAAATTCAAATAATATTTGCACTAGAAAAATTAGATTACCCAAAGCAGTGGTTCTTACTTTTGGGTGTTAGAACACTTTTACACTCTGAAAATTATCGAAAACCCAAAGTTCTTTTGTTTATTTGGATTATATTTTTCAATGTATGTCACCTTAGAAAGCAAAATTAGAAGACGTTTATTTATTTAAAAATAAAATATTTTTATGAAAAATAACCATATTTAAAAAAAATAGAAGACTGGCACTGGTTTAAATGTTTGCAAATTTCTCTAATGCCTGGCTTATCAGAAGACAGTTGGTTTTTCTTATCTGCTTCTGCATTCTATCTGCTGCAATATATTGATTTACTTGAATTATGTCAAGACTTAGATATATTGTTGAAAATGTAAGGAGTACTTTAAGTCTTTCCAGACTACTGGGAATATTCTTTGATACTTCATCAAAACTTGACAAATGCTAGTTTCTTTAAAAAAAAAATCTTTTGTAATATGGAATGTGAAACAATATAAATGAACTTTCCATGCTCTGTTCCATTGAAATCCAACCAAATACTTCTTCTTGCTCTCAAAATGGGAGGATTCACCCAGGCACGATTTTGTAGCATTGAGCAATGATCATTTGGAGCTATCAGTTCAATCAGTTATGCAGATCTTCCAAATATTGATGCATTTCACTATAAAGTATCCCCCCAAATCACATCAGTTAAATCACCATGCATCTCATCAGTCTGGAGTATGGGAGGCTTCCAAGTTTGAAACCATGTGTCCATAGGATTGATGAGGTTGAAACTGGCAGAAAGTTTAAAGCTTGTTTTTCAGAAAATTGTTTCCCCCTAATCAGCTATTGTGTCTTTTCAGACCCCACTAACAAGCCCACTGTCTGTCTCTGCAGAAGCCTGGACTCAAGGTCAACTGATACGGTTCCAGCCTATGAACAAAGGAGGCCCCACATTCCTTACTCAAGATAATAAGCCCAAGACCCCATCCAGTTTAAAATGTCTCTTGGAGCAAACCCATAGCCCCTTCTCCTTGCCTGAAGATAACCTCCTGACGTCAGGGGCTGAATGCTGCCTCATTCTGATGTTAAGTCTACACCCAAAGTGAACACGGGATGTATGTTACATGTACGTTTGTTCAATGTGCATGTTCCATCTCTCCTTATGAGCTGTCGTAAGTTTCCCTGATCTTTTCATCAATATGTATGCAATTTCAACCCCTGTGATTATAAAAAACTCATTCTCTCTCCCTTTGGGGAGGCAGATTTGAGGCTTGTCCTCTCCTCTCCTGGTTTGCCTGCATAAATAAACCCTTCCCTTGCTGCATACCTGATGTCTCAGTGATGGCTTTGCTGTGCATCGGATAGAGGAACGTGGGTTCAGTTCCAAGTTCATGGTTGAAAGCTTGCATTTTATCACTGGCAAAAAATACTGTCAGCTCTTTTCCTACAAGTGACAGGTTCACTCAGATCCTTTATGAGAAAATATCTACCAAATATCCAGGTCTGAATAAAGTATGTCTATCAGTCATTTGTTTCAAGTAAAAATTGCATTTCATGACGCTAGTGCTGCTCAAGACTCCAACCACACAGGGGCTTGTCCACTGTGTTGGTATGCAGAAGTGCGTTTTCACTTTATTGCCCATTTTGTCTTAAAAACACATGTAGTCAAAGATGGATATTAAATAAAACCAACATTCTTTTCATTTTTTTCCTGTTTCATCAAGGACATCCATAAGTGAAACAGGCACTCGATTCTCTTCCTGCTGAGCATGGCCGTGCAAACCAGCAAGACAACTAGTACTGTTGGGTAGGAATGCCTCATTTACACTAACCAGCAGTTTACTCACCTCTGTCTCTGCATCACCAGTGTGAATGTCAAACAGTCCAGAAGATCCCTGTGCATTATTATAAAGAAGTTTTCACCTCATGAGCCCCTGAAAGGGTCTTGGGGACCCCAAATGTGAACCACACACACTATGTGAACTGCTGACCTGGGGCAACCTTCTCCTGAGGCAGTGACAAGAGGCTCCAGACAGTGAGGTGACCCTCAGGAACTAAGATAATCAGGACAACATGAGGATGAGAAGTGTGAGGCCCACACTCCTGAACCACAGTCCTCCCACTAAACCATGCTGCCCTTGGACACAGCCTCTGTCTACAGCGAAGGTGAACAAGCCAAGGCTCCCAAGCAGGGGTGTATTTCAGATTAATTAGGTAGAAATTCCAAATCAACTGTATCGCCCCTGAAAATGTCACAGCTTTGAAATGCCAGAATGCTACACTGAGGTGTGTCAAGCCTTCCAGCAATTGCACAGGGCACAGGGCACAGAAATGGAATCTGGCTTAACTCCTCTGGAAGTGGTGGGAGTCTAAAGAGTTAAAAGGTCAATTTTCGGGGAGGAGGCAGGGAGGTAGAGACGGAGGCTGCTATGGATGGAGAGTGAACCTCCTCAGAGCTGCCAGTAGGATCAGGATGGGCGGGGGGAGCAGGTGTGGGGGGGGCAAGCCCAGAGTGTGTCTATCATGCAGACATGTTTTGTAAATATCTGCCTCGCTGTGCATCTCCTTGACAATGTGCCTGAAAAACTAAGCTGTCCATTCATATTTACAAAAGGAGGAATGGATCAGACAACAAGCACACGGGGAATAAAGTAAAGCCTCATTTCTGGAGAAGGCATTTCCAGGGTAGAGCCATTTCGTGTTGACCTTGAGAACCAAGCCAGGCTACATGCATTCACTGAAGGAAGATTAAAAACACCCTTTAAGGAGCAGCCAGCCAGGAGGGCACGAGCACTGAGTCACTACCCTGCCTCGGGCACTGGCCCCACGGTTCCCTCCCTCTTTCCTGCGCTCCTCCAGAGCACAAAATCGGAAATGGCAAGGGAGCAAAAGCCTCCAGTCTTTAGGGAGCTGCCTGCCAAACAGATGATTCATCCCTCTCGAGACTCTGCCACCCTGGCCTGTCTCACTTCTCCCTGGGACTGCTGCAATGTGACGGACTTCCTTTGTGCCCTCAGGTCCAGGCTCTGGAACACTCTCTCTCAAATGAAAAGCTGACCCATCACTTCCCTGCTTCAAAGATCTCAATGCCTCTCTCTGCACCACGAGTGCAGGGGTCAGAGTTGGAGTTTCTGGAGAGGGAGAGTGGGGTTTAATGGAGTCCAGGCTCCACCCCCTGTGCCTCTAGGTGCCTCCATAAAACAGGAGTCATCATATCCTTGGCTTGCAACACTGAACACAAGAGCATTTAGAAACAGGACTTGGCTGCAGTAGATGCCCGGTAAGTGGCACCTTTTATTACAATTATTATGTGAAGTCTGATTTCTGAAGAATGATGCACGAGGACATCGTGAGCTGCCCGCCTGCCGCTTATCTATTCAGGTCCCTCCCCACTCCCGGCCCCTCGTGCTGCCTGTAGCTCTCACACACCCCCCATCTCCCCTTCCCCTGTGCCCTTCTATGTACCCCCACCTCCCACCCCCAGCGCTCCTTGTGTTGTCTCACCTCCTTGTTATCCTGGCCTTTGGCTTGGATTTCCCTCTTCTGGGCACTTCTTCTTAACCTCCTCTCCCTACCGGCCATCAGCCCTCACAGTGGGTTAGGGTTCTGTTGTCATTTCTTCCCTGTCAGTCTGCATATCACTCTGTCCTTCTAACCATGGAACTGGAATTGCCCATTAGAGTCATTCTCCCCCCGTAGACTGCAGAGGATCTGAGGTCTAGCTCTGTGTCTTATTCATCTTTGCATCACTAGTAGGCCTAACATAGTATCAGGCTTTGGTGAGTTGGGGAATCAATAAATAATCGATGCTTTTTAAATGACTATATGATCTGCTTTCTTACCTTTTCTTACCCTTTAAGGTATCAGGATATGCTAAACCCCAAGCTCTTACCATCAACTACTATATGCCCCTACACAAAAACAGTTCAGTTTGCTTTTCAGTAACATTCAAAGTGGAGGTGTTTACAACTGCTGCACCGTTTTCAGAAACAGTTATACGGTGTGACTCAAGTCTAATAGGGCCGGGAAAGAGGACTGCACGGCCCGCCTGAGCCACCAGCAAGGGGTGCTAGAGGGCAGCCGATAAGCAAACCTGAGGAGGAACTGGCTCTTCCTCTCAGAGACCCCTGGTGGCGGAGTATTTATGGACAGTACAGCCGGGAGGGGCCTCCTGGCAGGGAGCTAGCCTCCGGTACTTCCCTAGCTTCTTCCTCAGATTTTCATGAGACCATGACCTTTTGTAAGTCCTTTGATCTTCACTTAGCCAATTTCACAAGTAGATTTCTAGGGACCAGGATGATTTCAGCTAACTAGCAGAGCAAGCCCCAATATTCCTAGTTCCCTGAAGGAGTCCACGGCATGAATTTGTTTTTATCAAGAGGGCCATTAACAACTCTGTTAATAAGCACGTATGTATCAGGAGAGTAGGAAGGAGATATGTCAGCACCTGGCAGGCACAAGTGCTGAGATGAAGAGACACTCTAGCTTATAAAAAGGAAAGACTTCTTTGTTTTCTCACATTGAACTATGCTCTAATTATGTATCCTTTAAAAAAAAAATCTTTATTTTAGAGACAGAGAGCACACGAGTGGTGGAAGGGGCAGAGGAAGGGAGAAAAAGAGAATCCTGAAGCCAACTCCTCCCCACTGAGCGTGGAGCCAGGGCGGGCTCGATCCCAGGACCCTGAGGTCATGACCGGAGCTGAAAACAAGAGTTGACTGCTTAACCGACGGAGCCACCCAGGAGCCCCTGATTACGTATCCTTAAGATGGTAGTACAAAATTGGATTCAAAGGAACCAAGGCAAAACAATAAAGAGAATTGCTTAAAATTTCTGAGTGTGTTCTTCAATTATGAGTCTATAACTCTAATCATGAAGCTTCACCTAAGTGCAGACAATATAAATTAAATTTGGATGCTAGAAACTAATAAAGATATAAGTGACATTTCCCGCTCCCTGGAAACGTTAATTCCTGGTTTCTTTCACGCTCTCTTCCAAATTCTGAATAGTTTCCAAGACTCTGGTCAGGGATATTTATGCCAGAACAAAGAGCAAGAGAAATCTCCCTGACGTGCAAGAGTAATCCAAATATGCAACTACTACGCAGAGGTGTTTAAAATAAGGCAAAACAAAACCAGAAGCAAGTTACTGCCTGCTTTAAAGCGTAATACTTAAATTCCTTCTTACGTTATTAATAATGGTCCTCGGAAACGGGGAAGAACTTCACCCCAGGGAGCTTAAAAACACTGTTCTTCCCTAATCAATTGCAGACTGTTCCGCTCCAGCTCTGGCGGCATGTGACGCGTGGACAGTGTTATTACGAGCCCGCTGTAATGTCAGCATGGGGATACTGGGACCCTAGACCTCAAGCCCATACTAGTGCCTACTTTTTTTTTGACTTTTTAAAAATTTCACATTCAGCTTCATTCCCAAGAACATCTGAGAGGAGGTCTGGGTTGTGGAGTTGATTACAATGGCATCACCCCATTTCAAGACGTCTCTGGCTTATCAGCCATTCCTCTGGAACACATAACACTAATGGACCCAAGAAACAATGGTTATTCCTTTCGAACAAGTGGGCAATGCCCCTGACTCTCACTTCCAGGTGAGTTATGAGCTATAACTAACACCATCTACTGTGAGAATGTAGTAGACACAGTTGTTTTACACTGGGACTTGAGGCCAAGGCTGTGTCTGATTCATTTTTCTTTTCTTGGCACCTCGCTAACCGGTGCGAGGTCAGAACTCCTTGTTCCAACCGGAAGGGCTCTCCTCTGAGCCCACAACATCCATTGAGTCCCCGGGCTAACTAAAATTACCATCATTTGTACTTCTCTTTGGAGAACTGTCACTGCAGTAGGGACTAAACACGTGTTTATTAAATGAGTGAATGAGTCTGAAGGGTCAAAATGCTCGCTCAATGGTGTGGCAATGGAATGAGCCTGGGAACAGAGGGATGTCTAAGGCCTTACAGCAAAGACTGAAGTTTCCTGGGGAAGAAGGAATTCTGTTTCCAGTGCAACAGAGAGTCCTGCCTCAATTTTCCACCTGCTGGCCTGCCCTACAGACTTCAGGCTCCAGACTGCAATCTCAACTCTTACCTGAGTTTCCAGCCTACTCATCTGCCCTACAAATCTCAGACTTGCCAGTCCCCACAACTGCAGGAGCAAGTCGTTAAAATAAATCTTTCTCTCTAATTCCCATCAGTTTGTTTCTCTGGAGAGGCCTAATACAGGAACTGTGACCCAGATGTTCTCCTGGGCTCTTGACATGGCTCTGAAGGCAGAGTTCAGAAGGAAAGATAGACGCCGAGGTGTGGTCCTGTGATTTACCATCTTGGAGAAGGGCCCTGTGAAGTGCACTGGCCCTCACCCAAAGGGTGGATTGCGCCAACCGGTGCGAGGTCAGAACTCCTTGTTCCGACCTGAAGGGCTCTCCTCTGAACCCATAACATCCATTGAGTCCCTGGGCTAACTAAAATTACCATCATTTGTACTTCTCTTTGGAGAACTGTCGCTGCCTCTCTGGTCCTCTTGCTCCTCTCCCATGATCCTACCACGTATGGGTTCATCAGGCCTCTGTGGGCGAGGTTGGGAGCCTATCCACGTAGAACATAGGGTCTGCAGGAGACGAATTCTGAGCAGCGCCGGCCTCCCACTCTAACACCCAGCTGGAAGGGGAAACACCTCTGCTCTAATCTCCACTCCCCCCGCCCAAAAAAAAGACCTCCGCTGGCACCTCCAACAGGCTCATTCTGCCCCAGGGAGACTCCCCGGCTGGCGTCCGAAACCTCGGGCGCTGAGCCCGACCGGCGCAGCCACCAGCCCGCGTGCGCACGGTGGCGAGACCCACCTATCTCCTCGCCCAGGGAGGAGTTGAGGATGGCGCCGGCCGACATGACCACGGCGCAGCTCCGGAGGCCGCGCGGGTGCAGCTGGCTCAGCGGCACGGCGGGAACCAGCTTCTGCCAGCCGAGCGCCGAGAAGGGCGCCTCCTTGCCGTCCAGCGTGCGCACCCGCACCCGGCTCCGCAGCGCGCACAGCAGCTCGGCGCGGCTCAGCCCCGCCGCCCGCCGCCCGCGGAAGCGCACGCCGTGCTTGTTGGCGCTCAGATAGTCCTGCATGGCCTTCTGCAGCCGCGGGTTGAGCATCTTGGACGAGACGTTTCCCTTCCAGAGCCGGTGGAGGAAGGCCCTGGACATGGACGAGTACAGCCTGTCCCCGTCGTCGCCGTCCTCCAGCACCAGGCTCCCGCCGGCTTTCCGCTGCCTCTTCCCCGCCCGCCTTCTCTGCGCCTGGCGGGCTGGTGCAGCCCCCTCTGACCGGCCTTGGTCCCGGGGGGAGAGGGCTCCCGGCGTGCCCTGAGTGTGGCTCTGCAACCCTGGCTGACCCGCGGCAAAAAAGTAGTCGTCGTCCTCCGGGTAGAAAGCACTTTGCGATTTCCTCCCGATCGGGGATGAAAAGAACTCTTCGTCACTTTCAAACCCATCCTGCACCTGGGCCCACTGCGACAGGTCGCCCGGCGCCCTGTGGAAGGGGCCCGACGGGCGTCCGTCCAGCAGGCCCTTGTGTGCACCCACGCTCTGGAGCAAGGAGGGCTCCTGCGCGGCGCCCATGATGGCCCTCTGCTTCCCCTGCATGGGCAGGAGCCTCCTGGTCTCCAGGAAGGAGAAGGAGCTGGGTGCAGGCTCAGCTGGGTTGCTGTCGGTGAAGTAAATGAACATCACCACGAAGAGGAGCCCCCAAGCGAATATCCCGCAAAGCATTCGTTGTCTCCATTGCTTCAAGTGTGGTTTCATGGCAGGTCCCTGGGGTCAGCACCTTGTGTCCTAAAGCGGTGGGAGTCCGAATGAACCTGAAAAACAGCCAGGTCTACAGTTAGCCACCTGAAGTCACCTGCTCCGATGGTGCGGGCGCTGGGGACAGTCTGGCCTGAGCAGAGCTTCTGCGGGGGAGGGTTAAAAGGGGCATCAGAAACCAGGATCATCTGAGAATTTTGACTAAATTCAAGTGTCACATCCCCTCCCACCCCCCTTCCCCAGACCGGACCTCTCTGCAAGAGGAGGGGTCCCACGGAGAGTCTTGGGAGAGAGGTGGAGGAGTGGCTGTATATTTGGAAAACCTCTGGAGGTATAACCACCTCCCCACCCTGACAGCTGCTTAATTGGGGCCCATCCCAACAACCTCTCTCTGCAATTGCCTTTATAGAATTCCATTTGGTAAAACAAGGCAGCTGAATTAAGAAGTAGAGTTGGCCCTCTCTTCCCTGCTTTATCAGAACACCAAAGGTTCAGTTTCTAAGGGCTGACAACCACATCAGATTCTTCATGGTCTCCCCCAGGCCCTGGAGGCTGCCAGGAACATACCAGAAGACCACCTATGATCCTGAATAAGCAATGCTTCAGAGACTGTGGCCGTGGGCCAGTGTTATACCAGAGTGCCTGTGGACTTCAAAACTACACTCAGATAAATGCCCTCCTACTTCATCCCCATCATGAGTCTCTGATGGAATAGGAGGGAAGTATGTTAACATTTCAAATAAAGGAGGAGATGAGGAGAGAGCTTGCTGTTTCTAGATGAGCCTCCAACAGGGAAAGGATGACAATGGAGGCGGAGATGAAAAGTATAAGATAAAATGTAAGACAGAAGGAACCTCTCCTTCATACACTACTGCAACCCATGTTTATTGCTACATTGCTGTGTGGGATAAGACAGTAATAAGAAATGTACCTAAACTTCAGGAATGTAAGCAAAGCCCCCCAAAGAGGAAAAATATAAGGCATGTGTAATAATACTGGAGCTTACTGGAGCCTAACAATGAGCACAGGGCCCAACGCAGGCAGACACTGAATAAATACTGGCTAAAAGAATGACATGAGCCTCTGTGTGTGTGTGTGTGTGTGTGTGTGTGTGTGTGTGTTGGGGGCTGGAGGCTGTGTGGGTGATGGGATTGGAAGTAGGGAAAACTTAACTGAACAGTGATGCCATTCCAGCCATGGGAGACCTCACAGACCTATCTGGATGTCAGAGCCACAGGTTCTGTGAGAAATGGGGAGGAGTGAAGTTTTCTGAGCAAGGGCATACCGTGCTGGTTGCATGGACTTTCAGATTTCTGTGTAGCAGGTAAGGGGGACAGGGAGGAGTGTAGGGAGGCAACACAGGGCTCAAGGGGGTCATTAGCAGAAATCAGACACTCAAAGTAGATGGGGAGGAACTCAGAGGGGTACTCCTTCCTTAGCATAGGCTGATGGATGCTACTAAAACTCAAAGGCATGTGAGGTGTGACCAAAATCCAACAGCTGGGGTTTGCACTCAGGTAACTCCTATCAAAGTGAGTGATACCGACATAAACCTAGTTACCGTGGAAGCTACACACTGTCTTTGGTGGTTAAAAAGATACGCCAGTGTAAGAAAACCACATTTGCTTTGTGGCTCTGTAGCCGATTAAATATGGACACAGATTCGTTGACTCTCTTCCCATTGAGAGGTGGGGTCTACGGCTCCTGTCCTTGCATTTTGGGGAAGACTCTGTAACTGCTCTGATCAGTTACTGGGCTCAGGTCCAGCAGCTTCCACTGCCTGCTTCTTAAAATGCTCATTCACAGGGGGAAGCTAGCCACCAACAAAGACATCTCTCTGACCTGAGTCCACCATGCAGCCAGGAAACCCAAGCTCGCCATGTGGAAAGGCCACATGGACTGAGCGATGCCCAGACGCACCGAGCTGTTCCAGCTGTCCAGCCCCCGCACCAAACGTGAAGAGTGAAGACGCCCTGTTGCATGTCTAGGCGAGTTGAGCTTTCAGATGACCTAGCCCTGGCCAACCTCTGACTGCAACTGCAGGGAAGACCCCCAGTGAGAACCCGGCCGAGCCCAGTCTGCCCACAGAACCAGAGTGATACTGATAGATGGTGGCTCTAAGCCGCTAGGTTTTGAGGCGATTTGTTATTACATCAGCATAGACCACTGTGACAGGCGCTAACAGAAATGTGAAATGAGAAGTGCCCCAGATGCTTCCAACACTGGGGCATCCTTGAAATGAGAGTCTAGCTTCTCAGAGACGATTTGAAAAGCTATATTCAATTACATGTATAAGTTGTGGCTTTTAAAAAGTGTTTGCGGGGCGCCTGGGTGGCTCAGTTGGTTAAGCAACTGCTTTCGGCTCAGGTCACGATCCTGGAGTCCCGGGATCGAGTCCCGCATTGGGCTCCCTGCTCTGCAGGGAGTCTGCTTCTCCCTCTGACCCTCCTCCCTCTCATGCTCTCTCTATCTCATTCTCTCTCTCAAATAAATAAATAAAATCTTAAAAAAAAAATAAAATAAAAAGTGTTTGCTTTCCCTTGTATTTGCATAAAGGCAAGGCCGTCAGTTTCATTTACAGTCAAAAATCAAACACACATGTACGGAACATGCATTCACCAAGCCAGACATGCTGATGCCAAGAAATTTACATAGAGGAAACAATGCCAGCAGTTAACCTATGTGCCACACCCCATGCTTAGCACTCTTCCTCCAGTACCTCATTTGCTCCTCCCAGCATCTAGCGAGGTGGGAAATACTGCTATCTCCATTTTGTAAATGAGGAAACAAAAGCTCAGAGAGATTGAGTAACTTGCCCAAAACCACAGAGGTAGCCAGCCGTCGGCTTGACTCCAGCCCTCACACTTTTAACACTAAGTTCTGACTCCATTTGATCATACCAACGGAAGCTACAAATAAGGCTCCTTAAACTATCTGTGGGGAAGGATCATTTTTACCCCTCCAAACTGTCACAATCTGATACTTTTATATTTCCATTCCTGAATGTCTTGGCAAGGCCCGATTGCTGTAAGAGATGCTAAATGCTTACTACCAAGTTCCGTACACATCTCATCAGGAGCTGGTAATGAACAGTTTGCAGACGTGCACAGTCTTGGGACCACACTTTGAGGAAGAATCCACTAAATGATCTTTCTAAACCTGTCCCACCCCGGAGCGCATGCTTCAAACTGTAACACCTAACCTGAAGATCTAGAAGCTGTTTCCAGGATTTCTACATTTCTATTAGAAATCAGAAAATCACCCTCAATGACAGTTATTCTGTCTTCACCCCAACTGAGCACACTGAGTACAACTCCGACGCTAACCTCTGGAGTTAGCACCGGTCCACGAGTTAAGGACTCAGTCCCAAAAGACTGCCTGTGCTTCAGACCGCAGCCTTAAGTGGGAACCCCAGGCCACCTGTGCATAATTATGAGCGCTTGGCCAGCAATCTGGGAGGTTCCCATGACACCCCTCAGGTTCCATAATTAGCTGGAATGAACTCAGAAAGGCCCTATACTAATGGCTACAGGGTTTTTTGTAAGGTATACACGTAGTTCGAGGTCTTGGGGGGTGGGTCCCAAACAGATTCTCTCCCCTCTGTCTGCGGTGTCGGAGAACATCACCCTCTCCCAACGTCACTGTGCTCATTAACCATGAAGCTCCACCAAGCCCTGGCATCCAGAGATTTTCCTGGGGTTTCATTTGCTAGGCATGCCTGATTGAATCACTGATTTAAGCATGTGATGGAATTCAGTCCCCAGTCTGCTTTCTGCCCCCAGAGGTCAGGCTGGCCCAAGGTCTTGCTGGTGACCAGCCCCCATCCTGAAGCTATGCAGGGACCCACTTTGACTGTAAAGAGTCACCTCATGAACATAACAAAGACACTCCTGTCACTCAGGAAATTGCCAGGGTTTTAGAAGCCCCATGCCAGGAACCGAGGAAAAAGACCAGACAAATTATTATACCACAATAAGGCTGTAGCTGCTAATTTAAAATGCAGTCTTTTTGCTTCTGGCTGGAAATCCTCATTACTTGGTTGTCCCATACTGAACAACAGCTCTGGGCGCTTACTTGGTGGATTATTAAAGAATGGGGAGTGGAGGTTCTTTGTTCAGCATTTGCTTGAGAGACTATTTTTAAAACACAGAGTCAGAAGGGGAGGGGTGTGCACAGGATTACTGTGGGGGAAATGATGAAGAGGAAGCCTTGATCCTTTGGGGAGGACCTAGAAACCTCTGGGCCTGGGGTTCAGAGCTGAGGGTCCTGCCTCCCCTCCCCCCATGCCAGATGACAGATGACCCTTAGCTGCTTCGGAACTTCAGAGTGGGAGTATCAGACATACAGACTTCATTATACAGAAACGCCCAGTTCCCAACTGAAGCAAGCGAAGACTTTTTTTTTCTCTGTGGGGAAATGACAGACATGGAAGGGAGGGAGAGCAGGTCTCGAGAAAAGAAGAGCCTAAAAGGGAAAAGCAGGAGAGAAGGAGCTGTGGTGGGGCCAGGAGCCTGAGGCAGATTTTGTTCTCTCTGCCCACTTTTTTGGGAAGTAGAAGGGTGGGATTTGTGAAGCTCTCTGAGCACCGTGAAAGCACTAGGGATCCCAATGCAATAAGGAGGATTTTTCACTAGGTAAGATTTTGTGGCTTTTGATGCACAGTAATAATAGAAAGGAGTGGGATCACTGTCTCAACTCATGATTAGGCTGAACTTTTAATAATCCAAAAGCCTTCCCCGCAACCTCTGTCACGGCAAACCTTCTGCTGCCAATTAAGGGAACATTCTCCAAAATGATTAAATCGCAAGGCAAGAGCAAATCCTCTGCCAGCAAAATGCTACAGAAATCATTTTACGTATCACGGGTGCGGTCATCAGCATCTTTATAAAAATCCAGGTGAGAGAGAGATGGAGGATATCGTCAATGCTATATCCATTGGTCATTCTCGTCCTTAAAAGGACCATACAGCCTAATAGGAAGAAAGGTTCAGCTAAGCAACAGAAAAAGGAAAAACAAAAAACCATATTTTTTCCCCTCTAATGTGATATATCTGAAATATTATAATGATATAGCTTAAGCAAAGTAATGTATACTCATTGCTCTATTGTATCATTAGCTGGTGTGATATAAATTGCATCAGGGAGACATAAGAGGTGCATCAGGCGAATCATCTGTCCCCAGGTGCCAATGACAGAGTGTTCCCGGATCTCATCCTCACATGTGCTTCGTTGGGGCTAGTTTAAGTGACTGAGGCGGTTGAGTTCCTGCCAGTTTTCCCCTGGGAAGAGAACTGGCAGGATAAGAAGCACAGTCTGTGTGCTGTGGCCTTCTCTTCTCTCCATAGCAATGCTAACATTACCTGGCCACGCGCTGAGGTTTGCATTCCAAGTAGATGGGTGTTCTCTGCCCACTTGAACGACTGTTTGTCCATCCCCACTTTTCTTCCATTTTCTGTGGCCTTTCTAGACAAGCCTCTAGGAAACCTGTATGGGAACACTAAAGCAATGATCCCAGACACAATGAAAAAATGACCCACGGCCCGAAATTATTTTGATTGTCCCACTTGCTCAGGAATTTCGGTGCCTCTTAGGCACTCATTCTCAAAGAAATGAGTCACTTTTCTGCATGGATGTCCAAAATAATACAAAAGTGTTAATTCTCCTTGAAATCGTTCAGAGAGACATCACATTTTCCAAAAGGTACCATTCATTACAAGTAGTCAGATGAAATTAGGGAAGGGCAAGCCACAGATGAACCTGATGACAATGCAGCGAAGGGTTAATACGGCCAGCGTCTCATTTTGTTCAAGGGTAAAGAGAAGTTAATTCTGGCCTTTGCCACTTGAACGATGTCCCTCTAATGCCCGGAGGTTGACAGGCTGGCTCACCGGTTTTCCTGAATGGAGAGTATTTTTTTAACCCACTTTGATGGATGTGTGTGTTACAGCCGCCATCTGGCCGGGTTTTCTGTTGCTCTGAGAAACACTCGTGTCTGTTCTTGGTGTAGAAGTTGTCTAAAGGATCTTAAACCTAAGTATTTACGTTAACATTGATATAATAAAGAAGATTTAGTCTGTGAGCTATAGTGAGACACTCATGTGTCTTAATAGCCTTCAGGAGTCATTTTCTTCCCAGATTCATTTTCCTAAAATTAGCTCTTGTCACACACCCAAGAAAACATCAAGGCTGCAGAAGAGGGGAGGTACCACCCCCAGCTGGAATGCCTCTACTCTTCACAGCCCCATCGGCTCCTTTCACAAATAATCCCTTTTCTTTCCTTTTCTCATTTTCTGTAAATGTGAGCAAGCCTCCAGACTGCCGCATGCAGGATGCCGGGGGCGGGGGGGGGGGGGCAGGCGGGGGGGGCCCTCTCTAATTCTTTCCCGCTCAGATCTCAGCCCATTCTTAAGCTAATGTCCAGAAGAACAGAAAGAAGAAGGTCAGCCCGGTCAGTAGGGCCGGGTGGCGGGAGGGCTGCCCGCCTTCTAATGGATCCTGGCGGAGCGGCAGCTTCATTGTCCTACGAGGGCGGCCCGGCTGGCCCGTTGTGAGCCCCGAGGGCGAGGCGGCTCGGCTCAGGCCATGTCTCCTTGGGACCAGGAGCCACCGGGCTCCATCATGGAGGTGGCCATCCCCTGTGTGAGGAAGGACACTGTTCCATGAGGGCTGGCCAACTCGAATGAGCTTGCTTGGCAACGGCCTGAGTTTAAAACCCCAGTGCCACAGCTTCGGGTTGATGCAAAACTTAGACGCTTGAATAATCTCAGTGGGGAACAGTGGGGGCTACTTGAGGGTGGGACCACATCACATTCAGTCTCGTACTCCCAGCGAACAGTGTAGGTGGTCCCATGGAAGGTTCCTGATGAATATTTTAAATCAATGAAACTTGAATGACTACAATTCATAAAACAAAATAGACTGACCGGCTGGGGCTCCTGGCTGGGGTCAAAGGGAGGGGATGCACTGCTTGCGGGCCTTCCCAGGCCAGCAGGAGTGTGCGGGGGGCATCCTGCACATGTAACCTGTTGCCATATGGTTAGGTTAGCATGATGAACACCAGTCAGGAGTGGTCGGGGAGATGGAATGAACCAGCAGCAGTGGTAGCAGATGCCACCATTTATCAGATGCCTACCATGGGCCAGGCACTACACCAAGCCCCTCATCTGCACTGGCTCATTTTAATTCTTCGTTCCCAGTGTAATCTTTACATCAAACACCATAGTAAACATTATTATTCTCATTCAGTACGTGGAGAAACTGAAGCTCTAAGTGGTCCGCTTCATGTACATTGTTCCAAAACCCCTGTCTTTCTGCACTAACTAGATCACAAAACCAGGGGATGCTGCACCATGCTTGAAATTTTAATGAGATATTTTCCTCTCTGCCACAAAGTACTTTGCCAAATTTCAGGCTAGCTCCCGACACTGACTGGGCCGTGTGATCCCCTAACATCCCGTTTTCCCTAACATGTTTTTGTCTGCTGGAGAAACTGGTCTTCCTAGTCAGGCCTTGGAATCCACACCTCCCCAGAATCCACCTGCTCGGCAATCATCAGAGACAGCTTAGCCTCGGCCTGCCAACTGAGTGGATTTTGCCCAGTCAGAACGGGATCCCAATTCGTTAACATTTCCAGGGAGGCTACAGGTGTGAAGGTCCAAGAGTCTCAAGGAATTTGTTATATAGGTAGGAAGACCACAATTCTGACTGCTTGGTTCTCTGTCCCAGGATAGGTGGGTGTACAGAGGAACGATACATATTAAAGTAATCGTGGGTTACTTTAAAGTGGCGGCGGGGGGCGGGGGAGACGAGGGTTGGACACTGAGGCCCACATTGGTATGGAAGGGAGTTAGTCATTTCTAGCCAGTGGAACAACTGGGCTAAGTGTGCCTGGGGTGGGAATTTGCATGCTGCAAAGACAGGTGACAAGGAATGGAGGGCTCAGGCTGGACAAGGAGGGCCAATCTTAGGAAGACTATGGTATTCTCTTTCTGGGCGCATAATTGCAGCAATAGAGATTTTTCCTCAAGTGGCAGGGCCGATGGGAAATAGTTTAAAAGGCAAGGACTCACATATGTGAGCCACTCTGGGCAGCTTTTAGCTTTCAGAACTTTCTGCAATGAGGTGCCAGGTGCTGTTGGGGCAGAGGGAGGTGGACATGATTCCAGACGTCTATTACTGGTTGTACAGACAACACAAGCTGCCGACTAGCTAGGGTCTGCTGGCTTCCTGAAACAGCATTCATCTGCTTTGGACACAGCGGCCTGTTTGTTTTACGATAATTAACATTCAAATATTTACACTTTACACCAATAATATGCCAAGGCTCATGACTGAAGCTGTAAATTAGCTTCAGCCGCGATGTTTAATAGTCAAGAAGATGAAATGTTGCCTACCTGCCACTGAGATTTGAAAGTTCTACTCTGTTCCTGCAAACATAAGTGGGCTTCTGGATAAAAGGCTCATTTTAATTCTTCATTCCCAGTGTAATCTTTACATCCAATACCATAGTAAATACTATTATTCTTATTCGGTACATGGAGAAACTGAAGCTCTAAGTGGTCCGCTTCATGTACATTGTTCCAAAACCCTTGTCTTTCTGCACTAACTAGATCACAGTTAGTGATCAGCAAGTGGCTCTTACAGGGAGGCCTCTGTACCAGATGGAGCCACTCCACCCCAGCCCGAGAGGGGTCCAGAGCATCAGTGGGGGCTGGCAGGGACACATGTGTGATGGCAAGGGAGTGCTGGCACCATTCGGGGGACAAGTCAGAGCCACCTTCCGTGGCCTACCCAGTGTTGCAGAGTGATAGTGATGACATTACCTATGAGGAAGAAAGGCAATGTATGGTTAACCGGGAAGCCCTGTGGTCAGACAGCCTGTTCAGAGCTCGCCAGCTGTGTTGTCCTGGATAAATCCTTTGAGCCTCAGTTTCTTTATCCAGTGTGAGTCATAACACTGCCGAGATCCTCACGGCTCTGTGAAATGAATGAGTAAGGCACCGCATGTGACGTGACTGGCCCAGTGCCTGGCCCAAAGTGAAAGCTACATTTTAAATGTATTTAAAAATACAATTTTTTAATCCCAGTTTTGAGAGTCTGTAAAAGTAAAAAGGTGGTGTAACCAGCATGGATTTCGCTGTATGAGTATTGGCCCCATGTATATACACTTGAAGGTTCACCAGTAGGCATCCCTCTCTTTATATGGTCCCAAATGGATGTGCCCTTGTTTAGATAAACCCTAGCACCTGACTCAAGCTAGTAAGTGTGGAATAAACCCCGCTTCAGTAATGGTCTCTCTCTGGTGTCGCAGTCACAAAAAGCAGAACCTGTCAGGAACTGGATGCCTGAGAAGTATCTTCTAATGGTTCATCGTGTTACTTTATTTTATGTTGCTATAATTCAACAAATATTTATTAGACCTAATGTCAGGCTGACTATATATCCTATGATACTTTACCCTCGGGGGAACTGAATGAAGTTCTTGGGGAAATTAAGATTTGAATTCCTGAACACCAAGAGTGAACGATTGAAAAGCATGGGGTAGATTCAAAGTCCAACATGTCTCTTCAGTCCAGACAATGGGGCTCTCACAAGAGCCCAGGAAGAAAGAGCGCTTAGAAGAACCCCCTTTCAGAAAACTTCAAAGGCCCTGCGGGCCACTTGTTTCACCCATCAAGGGAAAGAAAGTGTTTTCTGTGGCAAGAGCCACATCTTAACAAATCACAGAAATAAAAAAGGCTAACTGCTTTAGATCTATCTCCATAGATCTGCACCAGTAGATCTCAAGTGGAAAGCTGGGGGAAAAAACAGAAGCTGCAGAAGCAAACTCACAAGAGTTGTACCATTTATGTAAGATTTTAAAAGGCCAGTACAAACCTCAGCTAGTAGCTACCTCTGAGGAAGAAGGACCGAGACTTGGATGAGTGGAAGGGACAGAGGACACTCGCATCATTGCTCAAAAATGTCCTTTCTTATTTTTTTTTAGTATATATATATATTTTTTTAATTTTTATTATGTTATGTTAATCACCATACATACATCATTGGTTTTTGATGTAGTGTTCCATGATTCATTGTTTGCGTATAACACCCAGTGCTCCATGCAGAACATGCCCTCCTTAATACCCACCACCGGGCTAACCCATCCCCCCACACCCTCCCCTCTGGAACCTTCAGTTTGTTTTTTAAAAATGTCCTTTCTTATAAAGAAAAGATCCAAAGTAGCAAGGCAGAATATTAATAGATTCTAAATCTGAGTATATAAACTCACTTCTTATGTATTCTCTGTGTTTTTAAAAGATTTTATTTATTTGAGAGAGAGAGAGAGAAAGAGAGAGAGCGTACACGGGGGGTGGGGAGGGGCAGACAGAGAGGGAGAGGCAGAGAATCTCCAGCAGACTCCACACCTAGTGCAGAGGCCAACATGGGGCTCGAGCTCACATCCCTGAGATCATGACCTGAAATCAAGAGTCAGATGCTTAACCAACTGGGCCACCCAGGTGCCCCTGTGTTCTCTCTCTCTCTCTCTGAACAGATTTAAACATAACAATTTTACATACAACAAAAGTTGAAAAATAAAAGTTGTTATAAGACTTGGAAAAATAAGAAAGAGAAATCATTAATTGTGTTTATATTACATCTCTATTTCCTAATCTCTTTGGCCAATAATTCCTGCTTACTTTCTTAGCACAAAATATAAATCTAACATTTAGATTCTACACTGGATTCCAGCTTGGTTAAGACTCTCATGTGACACCATCATCAATCCAGAAAAGAATAACTTATAGCTATACTGATTTATGAAAGCACAGAAAAGCACTGAGATTCTGGCCCTCACTCTATGCGATTTGGGCAAGTTACTTTGCATTTTGGATCATCAGCTTCATCATATGAAGATGAAAATAACCCCAACTTTAACAGGTTGATACAGAATAACATATTTTAATGAGAAAAGGCAAATAAAGTTTCTATTATTGCTACCGTGAGTAGTATCTAAAAATAGCTATTGCATGTGGCCCCAGGCTCTGTGTTAAGCACTGATGGGTGCTATCTTGTTTACTCCTAACTACCCGGGAAGATGGAGTCTCTCTGAGTCCTGTGTTGGCTAAATTGAGGGACGTCTCCAGAGGAACATCTTTGGTCTCTGCTCCACCTCTTAATTCTCCCACATACTAGGAGTTCCCAGTCCACTGACAAATAAGGATCATGGTATGAATCTCTGTAGAACCAAACTGAGTTGGCCCTAAGTCTAGATTTGTTAATTGCAGGAAGAAAGGTGGGGGATTGGCAATCCAATGTATTCCCCACACCAGGCACAAATTATGCATGGCCATCAGTAATGCATGTAATAATTTAACCTCCATCTGTCTGACATTCGTGGTATCTTCTAAAGTACTGAACAGTTGTTATTTCAGTGTCTCTCAAAACCTATGATCTAGGAACTATGGTGAAGCCCATAATATAGATGAGAAATATGAGTCACAGTGAAGTTACTTAAAAGTCCCACCATTAGCATGTGTTGGAGCTAGGATAGTACCTGGTAAAACTGTAGCCAGTCAAAGTGAGGACAATGATAATGCTTGCTCTCCTTACCTCCCAGGGTTGTTGAAAATACCCAAGAAAAATGCATTAGTAGGGACACTTAAAATTAGATGTCCTACAAATTCATTCAGTTTTCATGACGTAATTATAAATATTTAGATTCCATTATTGTATCAGAGTTATTTTAGTTGATTTTTTTTGGCCTATAAAATGTGTGTAAATTAAAAAGATGATCCCATTATATATACATTAAAAAAATCACCTTGGCAGATGTAGAGGTGCCAGGGAAAATCATAGATGGTGAATATTTTTCTGAGCAAGTAAAAATGGTAATAGTTTGCCTTGTAAGGCTATTTAGTGGCTTTAGTAATACAGCCTTAACACTGCTGAAATTTGGTTTTAAGAATGAAACTTTTAAAACATTAAGAGAAAGTGTCAAGTTGTTAATGCCCTAACACCAAGTTCCTTACTATAGGACACATTTTCCACTGAAGTAATAGGATAAGGCAGCCATGTCTTCAACATGCGTTAACTTTTATATTAAAACACATACAAACACGCATTATGGAGTCAAATGTAAAACCAACTTGAAGATTTAATAGAAAACATGAGACTTCAAAGAAATTTCTCGGTACGGAGCTTTCAGTGCTGCCCTCTGAACTTCAAAGCTGAATGTCCTTTGCCCTCCTGGAAAGGTCTGAGCAGCTGGGATGAGACCCAAGCAGGAGGGCCCTAGCACACCGAAGACTAACCTAGGAAAAGTTCAAATGTTTCCTCTCTGGTATGCTTCTCTGGTTTGCATTTTTCAAAGCCTGTAGAAAAATTCCAGATTATGAAATAATTTCTGAGGTTTCTAATTCTGAGGATTGGCTCACCCTTAGAATATCTTCCAAGCGCCAGCACACTGCAGTCACGACCACTGAGTCACGAACAACAGCAGAGATACTTTCTGTACCTAGGAGCGCAGTGCTGGTCTTCTGTCACTTCACTCATTCATTCATTCTACAGATAACTGGGCACCTACTACATACTACTATGTCTACCATGCTGAGCAAATCAAATATTACCTGTGCCCCCATCGAGCTTACCGTATGGGAAAGACAGAAATCAAGTACACCAATTTTGCAGGATGTTGTGCAGTCTTAACTGATTTTTTTTTTTTTTACCACATTCCCTTTTAATTCATGACCTTCTTCCATTCACCAAGATAAACATGAGACCTCCCATGCCCAAAGGAACCAGAAGGTGGTGATGTCAATTCTTGCCTTTAAAGTTCAAAAGCTGGTGCACCTGGGTGGCTCAGTCGGTTAAACCTGCGATTCTTGGTTTCGGCTCAGGTCATGATCTCGGGGTCATGAGGTTGAGGCCCGCATCAGGCTCTGCCCTGGGCGTGGAGCCTGCTTAAGATGGTCTCTCTTCCCTTCTGCCCACCCCCTGCTCTCTCTCTTTAAAATAAAGAAATTATAATAAATAAGTAAATAAATAAAAATAAAGTTCCAAAGCTATATTTTAAGGGGTGGGAAAGGGCAGGACAAAAACTGGGAAGCATACTTGCTGACCCAGTTTTCTCCTGCCCAAACGGAGATTGAAAAGATCTCCCAGCTGATGGAAAAGGAGAGTGGGAATTGAAACAGAACAACTGGCCCCTGGCCAAGGCCCCTGCAGATGGTTGTAGAGTCAATGCTAAGAGGAAGAGGACAACAGAACTCTAGGTAAGTTTGTAGAAGAGATCTTGCCGTACTCTGTGCCTCAAACCTCAGGCTGTGGAGGTAGCACAGGGTTGGCTGTGTGAACCCAAGTTTTCTGTACCCAGAATGGCAGGGAAGAACAACCAACTGTGGCCCCCAAAGTAGAGAGAATCCACAGACACAGAGGGGACATGCAGCATGGGCAGGGGGACTAAAGGGGACAGTAGAGAGGACTGTCCTGTAATGTACTATAAGGCAGAAGGCCAGGCAGCTAATTCAGTGCCCAGACAGTCCAAAAGGCATGCACCTTGATGCTAAGGACTAGACAGTTTCCCTGAGGTCATGAAGCTGTCTAAGTTAGAGGAGGAAAAAAAAGAACCTAAATTAAGAACCCATGTTAATGTCAACTTTGGTTACTTTAATCAACTAGAAAAGGTTAGCTGAATTGGCAGTTAGATTTTTCCAACGCTGAGTGGAATAGGGTCTCAAAATACAGTTTAAGTTGAATTGAGATAAGTTGCATTTCTTGAACACTTCTGGACTGAAAATATACACCTGCTATGTAAGCATATGGCTAGAAACATGCTACATTTTCTATCTCCTGACGCTGCCCACATTTATACCCATCGTGTGGGTTTCTCCTCTGACCTGCAAACCCATATAACCAACTACTTGTGTGACAGTTCCTCTTAAGTATTTCCTCGCAATCTCAAACCTCACGTGTCCAAACCAAACACTCGTTACTTTCTTTTCCTCCCTTAGCCTTTCTCCATCTGGTAAACGGTGCGGCCATTCACCCAGGTGCCTGGGTCAAAGACTTTGGTGTTATTCTTGCTCCTTCTTTCCATGTCCAGTCCCAACCTGCAGCCCTGATCTGAAGTAGGCAGCCCTGACCCTAAAACATACCTGCACTCGCACAACTGGTGCCCTTCTCTACTGCCCCGAAGTGGTCCAAGCCACCTCTCACCCGTACCCGTGCAATGACCCTGGGGCCGGTCTCCCTGCTTCCATCTTGCCTGTCCTCTGTGGATGCTCCAGGAGGCAGAGTGAAACCCTTCAAGTGGGAATTTAATGTCACCGGGTCCCTGCCGTCAATTCTTTCTTCCCTTTCCTTCATGTACGTGGTGTGTGTCCCCAGTCATCTCTCGGACCTCATTTCCCACTGCTGATCCCTCACCTTCCCCCCTCCTCCAGGTCCCTGCGGCCTCCTGCGCACTCAGCTCCCACCCGCTGCAGGGCCCGTGCCCGGGCCCTCCCTGCTCCCTGCCCAGGCCCTCCCTGCTGCCTGCAGCCATCCTCCAGAATCTGACCTGCCGTCCTCCAGCTTTATTAAAGTCTCCGGTCTATTCAGAAGGGCTTTCCCTGCAACACTCATCCTCTTGACCTCTCTCGGCTGCCTTTGTCTTCACTTTTGGTACTGTTCACCACTTGATATGTTGTATGTTTAATGTTTTTCTTCTCCAACAGACCCTAAGCTCCAGGAGGGGGACCCGTCTTTCCTCAGTCTCTAGATAGTGCCTGGCACACAGTAAGGGCTCGACCACTGCAGGAGTGAGGTGGGGAAGGAATTGAGAGACTGTAAGACAAAAGACTTTGGGGCATAATTTAGGCTGGGGAGACTGGGCAGGTCATGTGGAGGCAGTAAAATTTAAGCTGAGAACAAACGGATGGTGAGAAGTTAGGTACTGGGGGGCCGGGTGCATTTCAAGTGGAGGAATAGTTGCTGTGAGCGATAGGGCAGGTGGGAATGTGCACGTCTGTACTGTAATTTGGCTGAGTGCACAGGTACACAATAAATCCTCTTTACAAAGATCAAACCACTTGTTACTTAATCTGCAAACACACTGTGAGACGGAAATGCTGGCTTCTATGAAATATACTATCAAGAACTTGTGAGAAACACTATAATTTTAATGCCTTTATCATATGTAATAACATAAATAAAAAGCAGTGGGTTTCAGCCTCCCCATCAGAGCTCAGTAAAAACCTCTCACAGAGAGTTTTAGCTAAAACCCAACCACATACAGTTGGGATATGGGTTCTGGAAGTTCATTTGGTGACAGATGGAACTAGGAAGATGAGAGAAACATGACATCCACCCAGCCTTGATGGATTGCACAAAACTTTTGCAGGGCCTTGGCAGGACTGCTGATGAGGAACCACCGCCAACACTGGAAACTCAGAGGTCAGCCCCACTCCTGACATGTCAGGGACAGAAAAGGAAGGAGGGATGGAAGGGTGAAGTCCAGAGTCATGGCGAAATCATCAGAATATGAACTTAAAGCAACCAGGATGACACAGGACAACACAGCACATCGAGGCAGATGAAAGATGGTGTCTGTGTCTCTGGGATGGCACCACGAATCATAAATCGTTCTGATGAATTCTGCTGCAATATCTATGCTAAACAAGTGCTCTGGTATCTAAACCCCATCCTCCCCAGCCCCCTTGCTTTCCAGCTGTAATTTTTCTCTGGTCTGCAAAAAGCTCTTTTATCTAATTTGTAAATAAGCCATGGCATATTAGCTGCCCACCTACCCTTGATGGGGACACACACACACACACACACACATACACACAAAATGCATACCTTAAGCCTTTATTATATGTTCAGGAACTGTGGTGGGGATTAAAAGAACAATGCAACTCAGTCTTATCCTTCGCGATTCTATAATTTAATGGAAATAACTACTAAGGTTGTCTTCATGGTACCTTTGTCAGCCAAGAACATTTCACTATTAAAGAGAATATATGTTCGTTTATTTTTATTTCTTTTTTTTTTAAAGATTTTTATTTATTTATTTGAGAAAGAGAGACTCAGAGAGAGAGCACATGAGAGGGGGGAGGGTCGGGAGGATCAGAGGGAGAAGTAGACTCCCTGCCAAGCAGGGAGCCCGATGCGGGACTCGATTCAGGAACTCCAGGATCATGACCTGAGCCAAAGGCAGTCGCTTAACCAACTGAGCCACCCCAGGCGCCCTATTTTTATTTCTTACCCTTATGAAAAGATACAAATAGTACTACACTTGGGGTATCTCTATCTAATTTCCATGCTGAAGAAATTAAAGTTCTGTAACTGATAAAAAAAAATGACTGATCCAACATTTATTCACTCAACAAACATCTCTTGTAAGGCACACGCAGACATAAAATTATTAGTGATTGTACCATATACTCCATGTGGCTTAAATGAGATGCTAACACCAGAGCACCACAGTAATAAAACCGTATGGATCTTTATGTTTTCTCTCACTCCACTGTGCATTTGCTCATTTTATTTCTGCTCTTGGCAAGATTTAAATAAAGGCTTTTTTTTCCTTTGCTCTACAAATGTTTCCAGCAACTATATTCCACTGACTTAACACAGCATTAACTACAGTACAAATATATGCTCCTCAGATTGCTTTTGGAAAAAGGAAAATGTTTATGATCTCTGTCACAGAAACACTGAATCCATCAGTCTAAAATTTATTTAAAATGTCAGATGTGTTTGATAAAAAACTATAGCAGGAATTCATTCCTGAACAGTGTGGAGTGACTACTTTGAATTAAAAAGAAAAGAATGTACCCTAAAGTATGATCTGGGTCTCTCAAAATATAAAGTTCAGGTCAAGCCATGTGGACGACTGTGAGTCTACACTGCATCATGTGCTAGAAAAGCATTTCTGACTTGGTTGCCCCTCTCATTTTAGTAAAAATTGTAGTTCTGATTCTATAAGTGAACAAAATATCAGTTCTCCGTAGAAACAAGTGAGAGGCATGTGCCAAGAGGAGCGTAATTTCACCCTGCTTTATGGTGCAGGCTCTAAAAAGAGGCAGGACAAAAAGAAAACCACATTTCTAGATGGAGGCAGGACAGTCAAGAAAAGTGACTCCACATTAGAGAAAACAAATAATTGAGCTATTTTAAGTCTAATTAATGTGATGCATGAAATACATTTCCGTTTTCCCCCAACCCCACGATGAGTGAATACAATAACAGAATCATGAGTTCATGGTTCACAAGGTCAATGTTATTTGTCTTGGAAAAGCGAAAGAACATGAAACCAGTGGTGACATTTACTCACTCCATGCTGGAGACTCGAGAGCATTCGTAAGAGCTGGGACGACATTACAAGGATGCCAGCTTTCTCTTTTTACCAACGAGGAAGCCATGGTGCAGGGAAATGAAGCGCATTACTTGTGTTGCAACGCTAGCTGGAGGCAGACTACTCACAATACATTCCTTGTCATCTGAATAGATCGGATCACGGATTTTACTTCTAGAGTGTTTTAAAGTTCTGTAGCTGAACAGAATGCTGCCAAAATTGGGAATGAGGAATCTGAAGAATATGCCTACATTGTAGTGTCTATAGAATTGTTCCAATGGAGTCCAAAATATTCTGGAGAGTACAGGTGGTCCCCTATTAAAGGCACGTTTCTGAGGCTGGCTGCAGAGCGGATCACCACAAGGTGGCATCCTGGGCACCGGGCCAGCAGCCCCCCACAGGCACCGTGCACCTAAGGAGAATACATTGGCAAGTACCGAGAAGTCTGGGTCCTCAGCCTGCTGATGGTGGGGCCTGGCAGTGCTGGATTAACCTCTGCCATTCTCATTTCTCGCATCTATGGAATAAGAAGAGCAATTAACTGCTCTGAACACCTCAAAGGGTAAATGTGGGGATAGACAGAGACCGGGGATAAAAGCAATGGGAAGCTAAGAAGAACTTTTGTCATTATTATGTACGTGAGCTTTCTTCTTACTGGTAGAGACGGCACAGAAGCTACAGAACAAATGCTTGGTGCAGTCTTGGAGTCTCTAGGGCTGCATGTTCAAAAGGACACTTCCCAGGTTCCACTGCCAACTTGCTGAACCAAAATCAGCGGGGCAGGACCCTGGAGCCTGCACTGTAGATGCTTCCCCTCGGGCCACTCGCCCTTGCCCTTGGCCTTGCCAGGGCTGCAATGAGTGAGCGGTGAGCGGTGGGTGAGCAGAAACCAGGGAGACTGGGAAGAATGGGCCGCTGCATTCCAAGGCAGTTTGGTAGGAATTCCCCAGGCTCCCCGCTGATTCTGGTTTGACCACAATCTCCTAATCCTGTTACTGCTAACAAAACCAACCTGCACCAAAACACCTTAGATCCAGGGGCCACACGCACACATCTACATGCCTTTGAAGAGCGTCACCTTTTTTCTGAGCCAGCTTTGGCATCCCTCTCTGACGCTCCCTCACTTCCCGCGCTGCCCCAGGACTTCGTACATACCCATTCCTCCTTTGGGCAGAACCTCCTCATGACCAATGGGTGGCACATACCTGACTTTCAATGCTTGATGTGCACACAAATGAATAAAAAAAAAAAAATACGGTATTCACTACAGTTACAAAAATCTTACCGTAGCATTAGCAACACTATTTCCTTTTACAAAAGGCATTGGAATTTCCATTCTATGGGGAAAAGATAATGAGTTGAATTACAAACACCTACATTCAAAAACTTCTATATAAGTTTCTTCTGTTATTAACCATATCAACGTGGGTAAGTTATTAAATCCCCGACTAGTTTCTTCAACTGCAAGACTGAGGTAACATCACACAGCTTAGCCAGCCTTTAAGAGGGTTTTAATTGACCTCTATATGAAAGTCAATTAATGTGCTGCCGGGCACAGATGTTTCAAGAATGTTCATTCCTTCCCTTTTTCCTTTTGCACACTTTCTAATTGGTTCTGTACTGCTCTATAGAACTTGTAACACACCTTCCAAAAGAAACTTCTAGGTCAATTTCATTCTTACTTAGTAATGTGCTGATAAATGTTTGACAACTGGCTCTTGAGAAAGAGAAGGAGAAGGTGATTTTTGGCATCCACCCCTTTCCTTGCTGTGTATACTTCCGCCATGGTCAGTTTCAAACTACTAAGGTGACATCACCGAACACGGAGCTGGTAAGAGACACACAAAAGCTCAGCATTTGCTAGTATTAGGACCATGCAGACACAGCAGATGTAAACAACTTTAAGAGCATGGGTGATAGTAAAATTGAAATAATTAGGAAACAATGAGTGTTGAGAATTGACCACCTTTGTTTTTAATGTAGTTTAACAGCTGGCTCACAAAATTCCTGAATATTCACGCGCCAGCTCTCACACACCACTGTATCTTACCTCATCAAGAAAAAGTTGACTACAGGGGTATTAACTCAAGGGCATTAGATTTTTCAGACCATAGAAAGGGCTTTATTTAGCTATTTTTAAAGATTTATTTCTTTGAGAGAGAGCATGCACGTGCACACATGGTGGGGGAAGGGCAGAGGGAGAGAATCTCAAGCAGGCTCCCTACTGAGTGGGAAGCCCCACACGGGGCTCAATCTCAGGACCCTGAGATCATGACCTGAGCCAAAATCAAGAGTTGGACGATTAACTGACTGAGCCACCCAGGCGCCCTAGAAAGCTTTAATTACGCAGGACCCTTCAAAGAGATGTGGCGAGTATATGCTTAGAGTTCCTACAAGGGTGAACTCAGGCTACAGAACGGTATGCGTCTAGATGGTGCTGATATAGTGCCCCGTGCGTGAGTTCCACCGGACACGGCAGTCAGAAGGAAACTCGATGATGCATCGTGCCGGGCCAGCACCCAGCCAGCATGCTGGTAACAAAACGGGTTTATTATCACTCTTCTTTCCATCTTGTCCTTATTACACACATTTGCAAGTCTTTGTTTTTATCTTCGGTCCCTTCCATTTGTAAGACACTCTGCCACAATGTGACAAGATTTAGTATCCATGTCGGACATCTGACACTCACTTTACAGGGGAGAAAACGAAGGCACAGAGGAAGGAAGCAAGTTGTCCACAGGGAAAGAGGTGAGGTGTGGGGCTGGAAGCCATGTTTCAGAGTTTTATAAAACCACTTTGCTCTTCAAAGCCCTCAAGGCACATTTTATTTTCTTAGGCATCTGTACAGACACTGAATCATTTCAGTGGAGATAATAAAATGTATTTGTGACTTAAAATTTTTTTTTTCTGCCTGCTCCATTCTAGAAATGGCATTTCATGACTCCAGCTTGCCTCCACACTAGGTTATCTTTCCAACAATAGAACTGTCTTGTTTGAAGATTTGCGCAGTAGTTCAAAGTTGATGAAGAATGAACTTTTAGTAAAGGCATACTATGTACCAAGTGTGGGACTTCATAACCCACAAGCAGGGCCTCATTTAAACATAAATACAACCTATGAGTTAGGTCATATTATTGCTTGATTTTATCATGAGGAACAGGTTCCTTGAGGTTAAGAACCCATTCGATTGGGGCGCTTGGGTGGCTCAGTGGGTTAAGCATCCGTCTTTGGCTCAGGTCGTGATCCCGGAGTCCTGGGATCGAGCCCCGCTTCTCCCTCTGCCCTTCACCCCGCTTGTGCTCTCTCTCAAATAAATAAATAAGATCTAAAAAGAAAAAGAGAGAGAGAGAGAGAGACAGAATCCATTTGATGTCAGCCATCAGGGCCAGCCTCCCAGGCATGTGACTTGTGCAGTGTGATAGGTCCCCACACTGAGAAGGACCAGGTTTGCATTCACTTTCTCCTGCCTTGGTCTTAAAGTTCTTTTTTTTTTTTTCTTTTTTAAGATTTATTTATTTATTTGAGAGAGACACAGAGCGAGCAAAAGCAGGGGAACTGCAGGCAGAGGGAGAGGGAGAAGCAGGCTCCCCGCTGAGCAGGGAGCCCGATGAGGGGCTCGATCCCAGGACCCTGGGACCATGACCTGAGCGGAAGGCGGCTGCTTACCCGACTGAGCCACCCAGGCGCCCCGGTCTTAAAGTTCTTAATAATAACTTTGTCTCTGAGTCTGTGTTTCCCAAGTAAGATCTGATGGGAACATGGGACAAGAGGATAACGAAGCATGAGTGTGAGCAGAGCAGGTAGGTATAACACACGTGTGATATGGGTGTCCCCCCTTCCTTGCCACGCCATTCACACACAGCATGCGTGATGCACCTCGAGCCCACAATGCACAGGAGTTTAGCATGACTCACAATGCGGACACAGTAAGCATGTTACCTCTGTGACTAAGTAGGGGGATCTGGCAGCCCCGAGCAGCCATGCTTTGTTAGAGCTGGAACTGGCTTCAAAAGCAAAAGTAAGAAACACAGTGGCCCAAAGGCCCTATCATGTCCTTTCTTATTTCCCTGGATGAGCCATCCACATGCGCTAAAAATGATGACGTATAGAAAAGCCCTTCCTTCCTTCTTGGAAAGCTGAAGTTGGTGGAATGGGCGTGTGTCACGAGGCGAAATAAAAACAGCTGAGTCTGTTCTGAGCTGTGTTTCCACTGTTCTGGCAGGAATAAAACATGTAAGCGTGTGCCAGCCATGAAGGGCACATTGTGCAATCTTGGTTATTCTGCACAGGTGTTGAATGCTCTCATATTTGCATTTAAAACTGGATTGCGCAACAGAAAGATGAATGGTAAAATTCATGCTGATCATTAAATTTTAATTTTTCTTTACTTAGAACATTAAAAACACCATGACAAGTCAAGACAGAGAAAAAAAGGGAAGGGAGGGAAAAAAATGTATTGTTTTGGTGCTGATAAGGGCATTTTCGCCCCCATGCATTTTGAATAAGGGGTCCCACATTTGAATTTTGCATGGAGTCCATCCACCAACCCTGGGGATCACGTAGCACGTAACTGACAGAGTCAGGGTCCGAACCCAGGCTGACTCCAAAGCTCTGCTGCTTTGATACCATCTTAGTCAGCCTCTCATTAAAAGCAACAGGGTTCCCACAGTTTCGGAACATTTTTGTCATTATTCCACTTGGTAGAAATCTGGACATCTGACAATTAATTGTTTATTCCCTTTGGCTTTTCTTTTTCTCTTCTTGTTTTCTCCGAATCATTTAGGCTGTATTTTCTCTATTCACTGAGCAAGTATTCACTCTGAGCCAGGAACATATAACTGTTATCCAACAGAGTCTCAGCAAAGCGTACAATTTTAGAGACAAAGAGGGCGAAGTCATTTCTAAGAACCTTAATAAAAACAAATAAATGAGGAGTTTTATGTAACTTCAAAGTCTTTCTGCTTCTTTTCCGCAATACTTAATTACCTCCATAACCGGAGGCTGCATTTTATGGCAGGTGTAATCCTTTAGGGGACTGGGCTGGTTAGGACGGAGGAGGGACTGGAATGAGCACTTGGCTGCTAAACAGGCATTCCAGTGCAGAGATGGAGTGTTGGGTTGAACATCAAATGCGGATGAGAAGCAGCAGATTAACATTCTGTGTGCTTGAGTCCCACGGCGAACTCAAAGTCAGGGAATTTCCATCCCAGGACCTTTCTGCATCCTTAAGACGCCCAAACCATTTACTAGGTTAAGTTACCTCAGCCAAAACTCACTTCAAAGAATAAGGTATTATATAAGAAGGAAATGCAATAGCAAAACCACCACCACCACAACAAAAATCCCCAAACCTTTAGGAGGGCTGATTTAGCAAGGGCCAAAAAAATTTGCTAGACCTGCAGCAAGACCATTACCTTTGACTACGGTGTTGTGGTTCTAATAATAGCCGCAGGTGACCCCCTTCAGCCCAGGAAAGATGTGCTGGTTGGTACTTAAGCATACTGTTTGTCAAAAAAGCCCCAGATGATTTACTCTCATTTTACAAGGGAAGAACCTTAAGAACAAGAAGCAGAAGAAATCACAGACCTAAATCCAAAATGCAGAACTATAAAATGCCTAAAAGATAACACAGGAGAAAATCGTGATGACCTTGGTATGGCAGGGACTTGTTAAATACAACACTGAAGGCATGATCTATGAAAGGAAGAGCTGATAAGCTGAGCTTCATTAAAATAAACAGCTTCTGCTCTCTGAAAAACAATCTCAAGAGGATGAGAAGACAAGCCACAGACTGGGAGAAAATATTTGCAAAAGACACACCTGATGAAGGACTGTGATCAAAATTATACAAAGAATTCTTAAATCTAACAATAAGAAAATAAACAACCTGATTAAAAGATGAGTGAACAACCTTAACAGACAACTCATCAAAGAAGATATACAGATGGCAAATAGGTGTATGCAAAGATGCTCCACATCCTAAGTCCTCACGGAAACGCAAGTTAAAACAACCACAAGATACCCATACACAGAATGGCTGGAATCCAGAACACTGACACCACCAAGGATGGGGAGCAACACGAACTCCCATTCATCAAGTGGTACAGCCACTCTGGAAGACAGTTTGTCCGTTTCTTAGAAAACTAAACATACTCTTCCCATATGCTCCAGTAATCACGTTCCTTGGTATTTATTAGAAGGAACTGAAAACTCAAGTCCACACAAAAGCCTGCACAAGGATGTTTATAGCAACTTCATTCACAATTACCCAAACTCGGAAACCACCAAGGTGTCCCTCAGTTGGCTAAATGCATAAATAATCTACTGGATAATATGAACAGATAAACTATGGTAACCAGACGATGGAATGTTATTCAGTACTAAAAAGAAAGGAACTCTCAAGGCATAGAAAGACAGGAAGGAATCTTAAATGCACCAACTACTAATGAAAGAAGCCAGTCTAAAAAGGTTACAAACTGTATGATTCCAATTATATGATATTCTGGAAAAGGCAAAACTATAGAAACAGTAGATCAGTGGTTGTGGGAGTTGGGGGAGGATGTTTAGGGCAGTACAAATACTCTGTGTGGTCCTCCAAAAGTGGGTACACGTGGACATGCATTTGTCCAAACCCCCAGGAGGTGCAACCTCAGGAGTGCACCCCAATGTGAACTACAGACTCGGGGTGACAGTGATGTGTCAGTGTAGGTTCATCAACTGTGGGGGCTGCTGGTGGGGGAGGCTGTGCACCTGCGGGGGCAGGGGGTGGATGGGAAATCGCTGTGTGTTCTGCTCAATTTTGCTGTGAACCTAAAACTGCTCTGGAAGTCTTAATGTAAAAAATGTAGAAATAAAAGAAAAGAAGAAGAACTCATATAAACCCCCCATACCCCCAAAGTGGACCCCAATGTGAGACTCGGTCTATTGAGTCCAGGCCCCTCTCTCTCCCCGGGCTGCCCTCTACGGTTTACAAAGCACTTTTCACACACTGTGCAACTCAGTGCCATATGGATTTTGGATTAAATGTCCAATTCTGACCTCAGTTACACTGAAAATAAACTTTTCACAGGTCATAAATTTTTAGAACCTGCCATAGTAAACGAAATATCTGTGTACAAGTCCCAAAGCAATGACAACTGTCCAGAAAACCTCCAGCCGTGGTTCAACAGTGCTGCTGTTAATGCGCAAGTCCTGACATCATGTGTCATGCAAAGGGATGGGAGACCAGATGCGGAAGAGGGGTAGGGAGAGAATCCAACATGCAAAAAACTGTCATCAATCTATCATCAGTGTAGAGATGGGGGCTTAAGAGACAATTAGAAGGGGGGCGGAGCAAGATGGCAGAGGAGTAGGAGACCTGGATTTCGTCTGGTCTCAGGAATTCAGCTGGATAGGGATCAAACCATTCTGAACACCTACAAACTAAACAGGAGATCGAAGAAAGGAATAGCAACAACTCTCTGAACAGAAAAGCGGCCACTTTCTGGAAGGTCTTTTCTGATTTGTTTAGAGTATATTTTCTGGGGATGTTGTTACCCTGTTAGCATTTTGTTCTCTCATTCACCTATTCTCCTCTGGACAAAATCACAAGACGGAAAAAATCACCTCAACAAAAAGAACAAGAGGTAGTACCGACTGCCAGGGACCTACTCAATATGGACATTAGTACGATGTCGGATCTAGAGTTCAGAATCATCACTTTAAAGATACTAGCTGGGCTTGAAAAAAGCATGGAAGTTATAGAGAAACCCTTTCTGGAGAAGTAAAAGAACTAAAATCTAACCAAGTCAAAATCAAAAAGACTATTAATGAGGTGCAATCAAATATGGGGGCGCTAACTGCTAGGATAAATGAGGCAGAAGAGAGAATCAGTGATATAGAATACCAAATGATGGAAAATAAAGAAGCTGAGAAAAAGAGAGATAAACAACTACTGGATCACGAGGGCAGAATTCGAGAGATAAGCTATATACCATAAGACGAAACAACATTAGAATAATTGGGATCCCAGAAGAAGAAGAAAGAGAGAGAGGGGCAGAAGGTATATTGGAGCAAATTAGAGCAGAGAATTTCCTTAATTTGGGGAAGGAAACAGGCATGAAAATCCAGGAAGCACAGAGAACCCCTCTCAAAATCAATAAAAATAGGTCAACACCCCGACATCTAATAGTAAAACTTACGAGTCTCAGAGACAAAGTGAAAATCCTGAAAGCAGCTTGGGAGAAGAGATATGTAACCTACAATGGTAGAAACATCAGATTGGCAACAGACCTACCCACAGAGACCTGGCAGGCCAGAAAGGACTGGCAGGATATATTCAGAGCACTAAATGGGAAAAATATGCAGCCAAGAATACTCTATCCAGCTAGGCTGTCATTGAAAATAGAAGGAGAGATAAAAAGCTTCCAGGACAACAAAAACTAAAGGAATTTGCAAACACGAAACCAGCCCTACAAGAAATGTAGAAAGGGGTCCTCTAAGCAAAGAGAGAGCCTAAAAGCAACATAGACCAGAAAGGAACACAGACAATATACAGTAACAGGCACCTTACAGGCAATACAATGGCACTAAATTCATATCTTTCAATAGTTACCTTGAATGTAAATGGGCTAAATGCCCCAATCAAAAGATACAGGCTATCAGATTGAATTAAAAAACAAGACCCATTGATAGGCTGTCTGCAAGAGACTCATTTTAGACCGAAAGACACCCCCAGATTGGAAGTGAGGGGGTGGAAAACAATTTACCATGCTAATGGACACCAAAAGAAAGCTGGGGTGGCAATCTTTCTATCAGACAAATTAGATTTTAAACCAAAGACTGTAATAGGAGATGAGGAAGGACACTATATCCTACTTAAAGGGTCTATCCAACAAGAACATCTAACAATTGTAAATATCTATGACCCTAACATGGGAGCAGCCAATTATATAAGGCGATTAATAATAAAAGCAAAGAAACACATCGACAACAATACAATAATAGTGGGGGACTTTAACACCCCCCTCACTGAAATGGACAGATCGTCTAAGCAAAAGATCAACAAGGAAATAAAGACTTTAAATGACACACTGGACCAAATGGACTTCACAGACATATTCAGAACATTCCATCCCAAAGCAACGGAATACACATTCTTCTCCAGTGCCCATGGAACATTCTCCAGAATCGATCACATCCTAGGTCATAAATCAGGTCTCAACCGGTACCAAAAGATTGGGATCATTCCCTGCCTATTTTCAGACCACAGTGCTTTGAAACTAGAACTCAATCACAAGAGAAAAGTCGGAAAGAACTCAAATACATGGAGGCTAAAGAGCATCCTAATGAAGAATGAATGGGTCAACCAGGAAATTAAAGAAGAATTAAAAAAATTCATGGAAATAAATAAATATGAAAACACAACTGTTCAAAATATTTGGGATGCAGCAAAGGCAGTCCTAAGAGGAAAGTATATAGCAATACAAGCCTTTCTTAAGAAACAAGAAAGGTCTCAAGTACACAACCTAACCCTCCACCTAAAGGAGCTGGAGAAAGAACAGCAAATAAAGCCTAAACCTAGCAGGAGAAGAGAAATAATAAAGATCAGAGCAGAAATCAATGAAATAGAAACCAAAAGAACAGTAGAACAGATCAACGAAACTAGGAGCTGGTTCTTTGAAAGAATTAATAAGATTGATAAACCCCTGGCCAGACTTACCAAAAAGAAAAGAGAAATGACCCAAATCAACAAAATCATGAATGAAAGAGGAGAGATCACAACCAACACCAAAGAAATACAAACAATTATAAGAACATATTATGAGCAACTCTATGCCAGCAAATTAGATAACGTGGAAGAAATGGATGCATTCCTAGAGATGTATCAACTACCAAAACTGAACCAGGAAGAAATAGAAAACCTGAACAGACCTATAACCATTAAGGAAATTGAAGCAGTCATCAAAAATCTCCTGACAAACAAATGCCCAGGGCCAGATGGCTTCCCAGGAGAATTCTACCAAACATTTCAAGAAGAATTAATACCTATTCTTCTGAAACTGTTTCAAAAAATAGAAATGGAAGGAAAACTTCCAAACTTGTTTTATGAGGCCACCATCACCTTGATCCCAAAACCAGACAAAGACTCCATCAAAAAGGAGAATTACAGACCAATATCCCTGATGAACATGAATGCAAAAATTCTCACCAAAATACTAGCCAATAGGATCCAACAGTACATTAAGAGGATTATTCACCACGACCAAGTGGGATTTATCCCTGGGCTGCAAGGTTGGTTCAACATCCGCAAATCAATCAACGTGATACAATACATTAACAAAAGAAAGAACAAGAACCATATGATCCTCTCAATAGATGCAGAAAAAGCATTTGACAAAGTACAGCATCCTTTCTTGATCAAAACTCTTCAGAGTATAGAGATAGAGCATACATACCTCAATATCATAAAAGCTATCTATGAAAAACCCACAGCGAATATCATTCTCAATGGGGAAAAACTGAGAGCTTTCCCCCTAAGGTCAGGAATGCATCAGGGATGTCCACTATCACCACTGCTATTCAACATAGCATTAGAAGTCCTAGCCACAGCAATCAGACAACAAAAAGAAATCAAAGGCATCCAAATCAGCCAAGAAGAAGTCAAACTCTCACTCTTTGTAGATGATATGATACTTTAAATGGAAAACCCAAAAGACTCCACCCCAAAACTGCTAGAACTCATACAGGAATTCAGTCAAGTGGCGGGATATAAAATCAATGCACAGAAGTCAGTGGCATTCCTATACACCAACAACAAGACAGAAGAAAGAGAAATTACGGAGTCGATCCCATTTACAATTGCACCCAAAACCATAAGATACCTAGGAATAAATCTAACCAAAGAGGCAAAGAATCTGTACTCAGAGAACTATAAAATACTCATGAAAGAAACTGAGGAAGACACAAAGAAATGGAAAAATGTTCTATGCTCATGGATTGGAAGAACAAATATTGTGAAGATGTCAATGCTACCTAGAGCAATCTACACATTCAATGCAATCCCCATCAAAATACCACCCATTTTTTTCAAAAAAATGGAACAAATAATCCTAAAATTTGTATGGAACCAGAAAAGACCCCGCATAGCCAGAGGAATGTTGAAAAAGAAAAGCAAAGCCGGTGGCATCACAATTCTGGACTTCCAGCTCTATTACAAAGCTGTCATCATCAAGACAGTATGGTACTGGGACCAAAACAGACACATAGATCAATGGAACAGAATAGAGAGCCCAGAAATGGACCCTCAACTCTATGGTCAACTCATCTTTGACAAAGCAGGAAAGAATGTCCAGTGGAAAAAAGACAGTCTCTTCAACAAATGGTGTTGGGAAAATTGGACAGCCACATGCAGAAGAATGAAACTGGACCATTTCCTTACACCACACACAAAAATAGACTCCAAATAATGTGAGACAGGAGTCCATCAAAATCCTAAAGGAGAACTCAGGCAGCAACCTCTTCGACCTCAGCCGCAGCAACTTCCTCCTAGAAACATTGCCAAAGGCAAGGGAAGCAAGGGCAAAAATGAACTATTGGGACTTCATCAAGATAAAAAGCTTTTGCAAAGCAAAGGAAACAGTTAACAAAACCAAAAGACAACCAACAGAATGGGAGAAGATATTTGCAAATGACATATCAGATAAAGGGCTAGTATCCAAAATCTATAAAGAACTTATCAAACTCAACACCCAAAGAACAAAGAATCCAATCAAGAAATGGGCAGAAGACATGAACAGACATTTTCCCAAAGAAGACATCCAAATGGCCAACAGACACATGAAAAAGTGCTCAATATCGCTCAGCATCAGGGAAATCCAGATCAAAACCTCAATGAGATACCACATCACACCAGTCAGAATGGCTAAAATTAACAAGTCAGGAAATGACAGATGTTGGCGGGGATGCGGAGAAAGGGGAACCCTCCTACACTGTTGGCGGGAATGCAAGCTGGTGCAGCCACTCTGGAAAACAGTATGGAGTTTCCTCCAAAAGTTGAAAATAGAGCTATCCTGTGGTCCAGCAATTGCACTACTGGGTATTTACCCCAATGATACAAATGTAGGGATCTGAAGGGGTACGTGCACCCTGATGTTTATAGCAGCAATGTCCACAATAGCCAAACTGTGGAAAGAGCCAAGATGCCCATCAACAGTTGAATGGATAAAGAAGATGTGGTATATATATACAATGGAATATTATGCAGCCATCAAAAGGAATGAGATCTTGTCATTTGCAATGACGTGGATAGAACTGGAGGGTGTTATGCTGAGCGAAATAAGTCAAACAGAGAAAGTCATGTATCATATGACCTCACTAATATGAGGAATTCTTAATCTCACGAAACAAACTGAGGGTTGCTGGAGCGGGGGGTGGGATGGGAGGGATGGGGTGGCTGGGTGATAGACATTGGGGAGGGTATGTGTTCTGGTAAGCACTGTGAATTGTGCAAGACTGTTGAATCACAGATCTGTACCTCTGAAACAAATAATGCAATATATGTTAAGAAAAAAAAAAAGAAGAGAGCAGGAGGGGAAGAATGAAGGGGGGAAATCAGAGGGGGAGATGAACCATGAGAGACAATGGACTCTGAAAAACAAACTGAGGGTTCTAGAGGGGAGAAGGGTGGGAGGATGGGTTTGCCTGGTGATGGGCATTAAAGAGGGCACGTTCTGCATGGAGCACTGGGTGTTATGCACAAACAATGAATCATGGAACAGTATATCAAAAACTAATGATGTAATGTATGGTGATTAACATAACAATAAAAAATTTTTTAAAAAAAGAGACAATTAGAATAAGACAACATGTTTCCCTTTACAAGAAGGAAGTTTCTAACCTCAGAATGTACCTTTCTTCTATAAATTTCTATCACCACTTGTGTTCATTATGGCTGAAAAGCACGAAGTAGGGAGTGCAAAAGAAAAAAAAACAACACATCAAATACACTATTCGTGGAAGGAATGCCATCACAGTCCACGCTGGGTTCGTAGTGAGATACAGAATGGATGGGTGGGCGATCCATTTCTAGATTGCAACAAGGCCATGTCCAGCATGGCAGAAGCTTCTTTTATTTAGCACTGTCTATGGAAGGAACTGGCTAGCCCCTGGTGACTCAAAGGTAAGTGAGAAAACCACCACACTGAAGAATTTTTGGGGCGGGGGAGGGTGGAGATGGGTGGGTGGTAACTAGAAGTCCAGGACAGCCACCTCAGGAGCTGTAAGCCACGCTGAGAAGCTCCCCGGGAGGGAGCCGTGCCTCAGTGGAATCAGGGACTGCAAGGGCTCCTCTCCGGCAGGTGCAACCACCGAGCCAGCGGAAGTGGATCTGGATCTCTGGCAGCTTCCCTTGTGCACAGAACTTACCTCTTCCCCTCAGATATTCCAGGAAATACCAACCCCGGACAACTCGGTTAATTTCCTTCAGCAAACAGAAAACATATTTCATCTCCTCATTTCACCTTGTCCTCCAGAAGCCCCCAAACAACAGCTGCCCTTTGAACTAAAGGATAACTGTTGCTGTCCTAGGAAGCCTGCCCGAGACGGGGGCCTGAGGACCCCTTTCCTGCCTGTTTCCTGGGTCAGGGAAGGGAGAGCTGACAGGTGACACTGTGCAGAAGCCTCCTCCCACTGCCTCCGCTCTCTGGGCCGGAGTGGAGCCTTCAAAGCAGTCAGTCAGACCCTTCCAGAACACTCAAGAACCCTGGGGAGGGAAGAAAGGATTTGTTTGCTTTTAAGCCCTTCTCATTAACCTGACTGACAGCTGAGGACTCCCTTGGAGTCCAACCATGCAGGGGGTCCAGCCCTGGACTGAGCCCCCTCCCCCAGCTCCAAGTGGGTCCCAGGTGCCCCTCATACCTGCGCCTCACACCTTCCTGACTCATGGCAGGACTGAACAGTGGGCCCAGCTGTTTATGAAGACTATAATCGGGCTGACCTCTGTGTTGAGCCACATTCCACTTCACCTGGTGCGGCCCATGTGATACGCCCATGGCACCTGCTAGGGAGCCCACCTGCAAAATGGCCAGTAAAGGGAGTTCGGGGAGAGCCAGGTCTGTATGGCAGTCACTTGGGGGATCCTTGCACTTAGCCACTGTTTGGCCACGGAATTCTCCCGAACACTGCACGGTCACATCTCCACCTTCCCCTTGGCAGAGAGAGCTGGAGGCCTTAACCATATCACCCTGCAGGATGCTAGTCTTCCATTCCTGGGAGAAGGCTATGCTTTCCAAAAAAAAAAAAAAAAGAATAAAGAATAAAGACAATTATTTTCGTCTGCAAACTGAATGTTTAATAATAATTCACTAAGAGGGCCTGAAAAGTTGAAATTTTGAATTACTTCAGATATGCATGAAATGTAAATAGGAAATGCAGTACTTCTTGTTAGATCCGTATTATTCATCACCAGTTTCTAGGAAGCCAACAAAACTGTGTTTACTTTGAAGCTTACTGTCTGAGAGTAAACCTTATCAAGGAGTCTAAAGCAGTTGGGGAAAAAAAAGAAAACCAAACCAATAAATATGGAAGACACCAAACTCATCAGTGAAGGCACAGGTCAAGTTCACTGCCTCCCCCAAAAGCCTGGGATCCATCTGAAAAGAGTTCCAATATCTAATGATTATGAGTTTCCTGGAGGGTTCAACAAAAGTTGGTGGGGTAGTTTTACTGCAGGGGTAGGCCTTCCTGGCTGGCACCAGATTTCCAGAACACAGTAATAGAATTTTCTAACCACATCCAGTTATCAAAAACCATGTCCGGGACAACAACATAATTAAAAAGTGCAGAGAAACCCACTGGCATAGCATCCTTATTAAGCTGGCATAGCATGACTCATAAGGAAAATTAAAAGGGCTTGGGGGTGTGTAGAGATCTAAGGTCATTAAGAAAAATGAAATAATTTAAACTGGGGCGCCTGGGTGGCTCAGTTGGTTGAGCGACTGCGTTCGGCTCGGGTCATGATCCTGGAGTCCCGGGATCGAGTCCCGCATCGGGCTCCCTGCTCAGCGGGGGGTCTGCTTCTCCCTCTGACCCTCTTCCCGCTCGTGCTCTCTGTCTCTCATTCTCTCTCTCTCAAATAAATAAATAAAATCTTTAAAAAAAAAAAAAGAAAAATGAAATAATTTAAACAGATATTCAAATCTGAATACATTACTTTAAATAACAGCAATGCCCTGATGCTCTGGGACCTAAACCAGACTTCTACCAGGAGATCGAGTTTATTCTTAAAGAGCTTCCTTTTGCCCGGTGTGTGAATGCAGGGACAGATGTGAGTCTGTGTGGATGATGTGGAGATTTACCCACAGCCAAGGACGGCGATGGAGTCTCCAGAATGAACTGCCCGACTGCCACAGTCAGCAGCACTGACAACTGCTAATAGCCAACACACATGAAGTCGTTAAAATCCACTTAGCTTGACTATGAAAGCCATTTAAAGCTATTTCCGTGGGTGAGAGGAAATCCACACTTAGGTTTTTCTTTACTCCCAAGTGGTCCCTTGTATCTTATGCATATGTAAATGGAGCAAGGAAATAGTTTATTCAAATGCTCCATGCATTTCTTTTTTTAATTCCCTGTGCTTTTGTTAAATGCCTGCAATGTTCTATTTGCCACTGAGAACTGCCAAAGGTCTGTAATTTCAACCACGGGTAACATTTTTTATTTTAATTCTAATATGGGTTCAGAGTAAGGGAAAGAGTCCCTTTAATTAAATGACTCATTCCAGGCATGCCCTAGCTGTTACTCAACCTTTTGGGAGACTGCAAACTTTAAAACAAAACTCTCTTACATGGTGGGGAGAGAAATGCACAGCACTTGGCACTCAAGAGGATGCGCATCTGGGAAGACACTGTGAAAATACACTACATTCCACATAAACTTTAATGACCTCAGCCGCACCGCACACTGACCCTCTGTCCTGGGAAGGCACCCCTGAGCCCTGGGGCTGTCTCCTGCAGGGAGCGCTGCAGAGCACGATCAGGGCCACGCCTCTGACAGACCAGGAAGAAGGCACAGCACAGTGCCTTCCCCAGGCTTTCAACTAAAGGTGTGCATACCTTTCCACTTGCACCTGGTTGGACTGATCTCAGGATCAAGGGATTGCATTTATAATTCCTAATGGACAGCTGATATTTAACACTGTCCCCAGTCTAGCAGTACCTTTCCAAGTTTTAACACCTATGGATAGATGATTCATAGGCAGCCAGAAAATAATGCAGCCCGACACCCAAATGCTGCTGAGCCCATTCGCTCCACAGCAGCCTTTATTATCACGCCAGGCGCTGTTAACGTATGTAGCTCTAATTGTTAGAATTTGATACAACACTTACGAATCCTAGATAGAGCGTTTTTATAAAACCTCCTTGGGCAGATCCTACCCAGTTTATTTACTAACCACTTACCAATTACGGGTGTCCCGTACTTCTGAATGCTTTGTTAAAGAGGGGAACAAAGATGCCCAACCACATTTGTAATACTTGTGAAAAGAAATGTGAATTTCCAGTTTTCTCTGTGAGATTCACAAGAGGCATAAAAATTATAAGGTTGAATGGTTTAACTCTGATTTCCTAACATTGCAAGTAAATGTACTTTTCCAGAGTGATTAACAGGAACTCTAAAGATAATGTATGTACAGAACAGTCCACCTGGTCCATGGTCCCTTGTCTTCAGAATGTCCTGTTTATAAATGGATGGTTAGAATTGGGGGAGCTATATACATGGGGATTCAGCTTGGAAAAAAAAGGCAGAAAAGATCCCCCTCTCTCCCCTTCATTTTTAGAAATCAGTTTACAGAGCAGTCAGTAATCCTTTCAAATCTAATAGTACTTTTAGCTCCATTCATTCAGCAAACATTGATCAAGCACCTACTGAGCTCAGTACCTTGAGATGTGCTAAGGAGCTGGGGTCAGAGCCCCACAGGGCTGCCTGCAAGGGCGTCACAGTTAAGCAGGGGAGAGAGAAGGAAAAGGTTAATTTTCATACAGAGTAATAAGTACGACGATGAGAGATGGTGCTGTAGCGCAGGAGAGGACCACGCACCATGTGTGCACGTGTATGACACAGAGATAGAGACAGAAAGAGAAAGAAGCAGGTCCATCCTCAGACTCAGCCCAATATGGTCAGAGAGACCCTCACAGTAGGAAAGTAGAGCCCAAAACACTGGGGCCCAATTCAGAAGCACATGATGTCCTAAAAATTCCAGGCTGTGTCCTGTTTGCAATGGGGGGGGAAGGTCGGGTTGGGGGCGGGGGGGGGGACAGCCCTGGAGCATCTAAGGAGAGAAGAGGGTCACATGATCAAGGTTAGGGTTAGGAAAGATGACTCTTTGCCAATAAGGACAATGGACGGGAGTTCAGGAGGCGAGCAAGAGTGAATGGAGCCATCTGTAAAATGAATTCCTCCTATAATATGCTCCTTCTGCTAACAGGGCAGGGCTTCCCTCCATTTTTTTCTGTGAAGAACACACTAAACAATAGATGCTGAAGTCCAAAATACATTTTGCCTCCCAGAAATGGTAAATGTCAGGAAAGAGACTCTGGACGGTCACATGGAAGTATAATCACAGATTTCTGAGCCACTTCAGTAGCATATGCCCAAGGGCATGCTGAACAAAAGCCAGCATTTTCAGAGGCAGGTAAGAGATCCAGCTTCCTCTTCGGGAGACAGAAACCAAATCATGAGACTCGTAATGCTGTGTGAGCTTGGCTGCCAAAATACCCTGCTCTCTACCAACTGGCTCCATTGGCATCTGGCTTTGGGTTTAAGCCCATCTCTTTGGCTTTGGGCAAATCCTGAATTGATACAACATAATCTGAGGACATTGGACCATTACGAAGCAATCTGCCTGTTAACCTTTTTACTTTTTAAATCACATTTCCAATTTTTATTCTTTTCCTTTCTGGTAAACTTTGAGCTACCATTCTACCTTTTCTTTATATCCCTTTGAACATTAGTTGCTTGGTATAGTGAAAACCTCTCCTCAAGTTGGTCAGTGCCCACTCCAAGTATAGGCCAGGCAACGGATAGCCTGGAACTGAGTTTTTAGATTTTTTAGTTTTTTTTTTTTAAGATTTTATTTATTTATTTGAGAGAGAGAGAACACACGAGCAGGGTGAGGGGCAGAGGGAGAAGGAGACTCCCCGCTGAGCAGGGAGCCTGAAGCTGGGCTCGATCCTGGGACTCCAGGATCATGACCTGAGCCAAAGACGCTTAACAACCGAGCCACCTAGGCACCCCTAGATTTTTTAGTTTTTTTAGTTTATGGATTTTTACTTATTACTTCCAAATTGCGATGTAGAATAGCTCTATGAAGACAAAAACTCTAAAGAATCTATGTGACTTTAATCTTCCATGTCCTGCTGAATTTTTCTGACCTAGTTCCTCAAAAAACATCTCCTAAGAAAGTCTAACTGTATTATGTAAAATATCTCATAGAGCTATCCATTTTTCAGTGTCCACTTGCAGTATTGAAGTATACCAAATTTACAAGCCAAAGAGGTTAAGAGTTGCCAAATGAAATTAAATTCAGTTAGTAAAGAGAGTTTCATTTTGAGTTTTTTTTCCATAGACCGGTCATAAACTGAAATATATTAAAATGTATCTTTGAGATTTAGAACATAATGTTACTAGCCTTTAACACAGTTTAAAATTTATTTCTGATCCTGTCATGTAGTGAACGGAAAGGGAGATCTATAGCATCCAATAAACGGCAAAACTAAGCTCTTACGTTATTAACAACTGGTTGTTAATAACAAAGTGCACTTTACGCAGCATGGAAGTTTCAATGACTGGAACAAACATTAAACGTCTCTAGTTTAAAGCACAACCTATATTTCATTGCTGGTTAACGTCACTTTAATCCTAAAAAAATATATACCGAATTGTTAAAATGTTATTTTATTTAAAATTGAACGTAAGCAGGTAACACAAAACTAATCTGTCTCGTGAGAAATCAGTATAGTGATTACCTTCCACAGGACAGTGACCAGAAGGAGATACGGGAAGCTTCAGGAGGCTGGTAATATTTGATTTTTGATCTAGCTGGTTACATGGGTGTATTTGGTTTACGAAAATTCATCAAACTTTTCACTTGTCTATGCAGAAATTCTCTGGTTAGGAATACAGCTGAAGAACACAAGACAGGGCGCCTGGGTGGCTCAGTTGGTTAAGCGACTGCTTTCGGCTCAGGTCATGATCCTGGAGTCCCTGGATTGAGTCCCGCATTGGGCTCCCTGCTCGGCAGGGAGCCTGCTTCTGCCTCTGACCCTCCCCCCTCTCATGTGCTCTCTCTCTCTCATTCTGTCTCGAATAAATAAATAAAATCTTAAAAAAAAAAAAAAAAAGAACATAAGACAGGTAAAGTAGTTGCCCAAAAGTCAGAGTAAAACTGAACTTGGAGAAGTGACACCGCTTCCCTCCCACATCCCATGGACACAAGAAGTACATGACATACACAGACACGTTTAGAGAACGAAGAAGAAGAAGACAAGAGATTGGAACTCTCTGGAGGAATAAATAAGTGGCATGTGCGGGGGGGGGGGGGGTAGGGTGGAAATGACAGGTTTTTATCTCTTTTCTCCTCCCAGATTCCATCTGATGCCCTCCATCTCTGGTTTCAAGACTAGCATGACAGGAGCCAGTTCTTACTGATTAGTGTCTACGAACCCTGGATGTTTTAGCCAAATCTCTGATGGCCTATTTGGTTTGCAAGGGAATAGCTAAATTTGCCTCTCTGTATCCTCCTGAGACCCTAGAAGGTGGTTTGGGGGCATTGTTCCACTTCTATTGTATTTGAGGTGGATGATATCTGATTTGTGAACATGAAGGTAGCTGACAAGAATAATGTCACATACAAGCAAATGTAATCCTATGAATTGGAAAAAAAAAAAAAAAAAAAAAAAGACATGCTCCAGACCTGTTCTGTGCAATGATGTCACTCTTCCAAGATCCCCGAGTTGAGCAAATGCTTGTGGCTTTAGCTTCTCTTAGTAAAACGTGAACATGTATCTCCCATTCTACCAGTGCAAGCACTGGAGTCGCTGACCCAGTTACTACTTTTTCTCCCTCTACAAGCCATCAGCACCAAGCCAGGGAAACTGTATTTTGAAGTACACACGTGAGTGAACAGTCCAAGGGACTTCCCCTTATCTCGGAAAAAAAGATTTGCTTAGCAACTACACAGAACAAACAAGGGGAATGTTTAAATCCCTAATTGCAATCATCAATCCTTGTTTTCTACCCCTATCATAAAAAAAAAAAAACCCGCACAATATAAAGCAAACAAAACGTACATGACCTTCCTCCTATAATTCTTTTCTCTGTCTACCTTTCCTCACATACAGAACTTGAATTATTTTCCTGAGAGAAAAGACTATGTGGGTTCATAGGAGATATGTATCCTGGAAAGCCAATTAATTGATCTCTGGATGCCTTTCAATTCAACAAGGGATGATTCTAAGGAATGCAACCTTCTAGGCTGAACCTGGCAGAAGGCAGCCCCTGGCTGTCGGTTCCACCAATGCACTAAGCATTCGGGGATGCTGCTATGCACCACGTGGATACCGCAATTCCCAGACCGAATGTGTGGGCCGTGATGCAGGGTAACTTTGTATATTATAAACTCCCCTTTCATTTTCTTTTTTTTTTTTTTAATTTTTTAATTTATTTATTTGACAGAGAGAGAGATAGCGAGAGAGGGAACACAAGCCGGGGGAGAGGGAGAGGGAGAAGCAGGCCCCCCACCGAGCAGGGAGCCCGATGCGGGACTCGATCCCAGGACCCCGGGATCATGACCCGAGCCGAATGCAGACGCCCAACGACTGAGCCACCCAGGCGCCCTACTCCCCTTTCATTTTCAATTCAATGTCTTGAGTTCAAGATAGATCTAATTTGGGCAACTGAGAAGCAGGGACCCACTGGGGGCCCTCTGGGGTCAGCGGAGTTTAGTTTTGCCAGTAAAACCTTCCCATCATGCATCTGATTATACTCATAAAGTTCCATGCTATCATTGGGTTATATACACCATCTAGGAACAACAAGGGCTCCTTGTTCCAGGAGGTTTTTGACTACTCCTCATGAAGCACATTTTAAGGTTTTCTTTTACCCACTTCTGGTTTTACAGCTAATACTATGCCTACCAGTCATGAAAACCGTGAAAACTCCCCAAACCAAAAATTAATTCTGCTCTTTCTGTGTATGCATTACACAGTAATATGTGGGGTATTACTGGGGTATGATTATAATATATTAACGATATGTTTTAATTATGTGAAGATTACAGAGTATGGCCAGTAGAGACATATTTGGGTTTAACTTACGGAAGCACTCCCATTGTTTTCGAGTCACATTTTAGACGTTTTCCTACTACTATCAAGTCAGTTTCTGAAACTCTCCCACCTCAAATAGTTAATGAAGCAATCTATTTAATGGCACTCTCTGAATGTTATTATAAAGTATCAAGTATTTAGCTGGGCAAATTACTTAATTGGTTCAACTCTCCCAGCTACTAATTTTGAACATAGGGCAGAGGACTATAGTTTGTAACTACACTGTGATTCCAAGGAAGAAAACTGCCCTTTGAAAAATGTCAATCAGATACCTACATACATACTATAAACGTACAGATACACATATACTAATATAAAGTAATCCGTGTTGCACTGGTCAGCTTCCCATTATTCATAAATTGCTCCAAAAAAATATCTTGAGCACCAGAGGGTATCAAATGTTTTTTTAAAAAATTAAACACTTGAGCTTGCTATTGTCTTAATTATTTTACCTAAAGTTTAAAGAGCAGAGGTCATTACAATTCAGGGTAACTTCAAATAGGGATTTGTTCTCTCAGAGGGAGACTAAGTCACACACACTGTTTGGCCAACTTCAGATGGCTTCATGGCTTCACTTCTTTCATCCCAGCAAATAGCTAACTAATGTATAGGGCCCCACATCGGTTCTCCCCGCTGCCCTGCCTGAAGAGGCCTCCCTTGTGAGTTAGTGTCAACAGTCAAAAACATTCTGCAAACCACCAAAGGTACCTTGAAGATGCTGTTGTTGTAAATACTTATAGATACACACACTCACACACATAAATAAGTGTGTTTTCCCATATCTAACCTATTAATAATAAATCAAAAGTAAAGTTTAAACCCTAAATGTTTTGATAACCTTCGAGCAAGCCACTGATAATTTGGAACATGCAATTCTCTCAGAGATATGAATACAGGAAAAAGAATGTTCTTCTTTTGGTCAGAAAGTCAGGGCTCTAAGTCCTGATTTTGTTACTCGACAATTGTGAATCCCAACAATTAATGTGTAAGTATCCTAACTCAGGTTCCCACTCCTAATTACGAAAGGCAAACCTTATTAATGCAGGGACATATTCCTTCTGTATTTGCACATGTATGTGCGTACGTGTGTGTGTGCATGTTCTTTTTAAAGACAGTCCTCTTTTCTGTATGGGGGATATAGTTTTCCTAATTCTAAAATATAATTTACACAGCAAGATCCCTCTTCTCATAGTTCAACCAAATCCATCCATTCAATCATGCACTTATAGTTCTATAGTTTAACTGGGTTGACTCCATCATTTAAGAAGCAAATCCAGTATTAGCTGTACTTTTTTTTCTACTGGTTCGTGGTCAGAGGCACAAATACAGGTTTTGAGCACATAATAATATACTTATCTTTCAGAAAAGTCATCACTACACTTTCGAGAAAGCTACTTTTAAAATTTATCTCTGAATAATGAAAGCTCTCAGATTATCTAAGAGATTTACCCTTTTCCAAATTTAATTTAAAGCTAAGTCATTTTAGAAACCACAATTACCAACATGCAAGAACCTCTACTTGAAAAATTTGTATAATTTGAACACAGAAATCCAATTGTTTTAAATTTAATAACGCATTTCCCTCTCAGGCTCAAATACTAGGAGCAGCCTCGAGTAGAACTTAATGTATGAATTATAAACTTCTGAAAACAGCAGCTTATAATCAAGATATCGCAGGATTTTTCTTTACAATGTATTCTCTCATGCTTTAGCCAATATATTTCTAAATGTCCCGAGATATTACTCTCTGAGCTTGCTCTCTTCACTGACCTAATAACTCAGAGCATCGGGATAATTTTCTCAAATCTTAGCTTAAAATTTTCCTTGGAAATTTCACTTGCAAAGACACCCTTCATAGGAGCCTGATTTTCATTCTAATACCGACTGCCCAGATAGTCTCACCTGTGGGGGCCATTTTTAGGTTGCATTTCATGCCCCTTTCTGCTTCCAGGTTCCAGTGAATCCATGCGGGGCTTTGCCTGATGAGTGCCCCTGCCATCCCCTTCCATCCAATACAATCTTCCTCGTCCAGAAAGCTCGGCCATGGTCTGAGACATGAAAGCTCACGGGCACAGTCCTTCTCTGGCCCCAGGACAATGACCACCAGAAGTGTCATGCTTGCTCCTCTACAGAGTCTGAGCGCAATCTCCACAGCACAGACTTCCAAACACACAAACCCAGGTCCAAAACCCAGCTCTGCCACTCTCCCACTATGGGATATTGAGGAAGGCACTTCATCTTTCTGAGGCTCAGTCTCCTCCCCTATAAAATGGGTATAACCATCCACCCTGGGGTTGTGGCTAAGGTGTGCTTTGATAAGCTGTGAAGAGCAAGTGGCAGGGTATAGTCCATAGTCAGTCTGAAGCAATTGCTCTTACTATTCTTTGAGTTACTACTCTCCGCTGGGCCACATGGTGTTTGAAGGGATGTCCAGCATGTTTAACTAAAGGGGAATTCGCTTCTGAGCAGGAGAATTCACTGTTAAGTATGCAAGAATATACAATAGTCAATGGCATGGAATCCCAGCAAGAGACGCCACCTTGGAGATGATTTAATCTGTGTATGGCTTCATTTCCCAGCCCTGGAAACTGAGCATTCCTAAGGCTCAGACTTGCTCCAGTGACTTGCTCTGAAGGGATAGCACTCCCTAGGACTCAGGTTTGGGGGCGCTGGCCAAGAGATTTCCTTGCTGCTTCTTCGCTCTCTGAGAAAGTCCAGTGCAAAACTGCAAACCTAACCCACACACCCTTCCAAGGAGCTTGTTAGAGCCCATGTCTACTTCAAATTCAGAATCCTTTCCTAGGGAAGACCACAGGAGGCAGCAGAACCCAGAAGGGACACAGAGCAGTTCTGTGCAGAGGAATCCCGGGGAGAGGAGGGGGCGTAGCCTTTCTCTGATGCCATTTCCATCCAGAGAGCATTTCCTCCCCAAATCAGAAGGGACGTGGCACTGTGAGATGGCCCGGAACCTGCCACTGGCCAAGTGAAGACAGTGGCCAGGCAACTGCTAGTAACCCGCTTTTACCCAGCAGCAGGTCTAGGATCCACGCTAGTGCTGGACCAAACCACTGCTGTCTGGAAGGCCTTAGGACTGCCAGTTCACACCTCATACCCTTGAAATCCACCACTTCGCCCACAGGTTGGGTGGGTTCCAAGCATTACAGTGGTTCCCCATCAATTCAGCGTGGGGGGAGGACATGGAATTTCAGATCAGGATGGGATTTGGTAACAAATCCATATTTCTCTGATACTCCTGTCTGTGCCCTGTGTACTTAATAATGTTTACAGACAAACCTTTCAAAAGTAGGAAGGAGGGCTTTCAGAAAAATGGCAGATAAATAAACTGGAAGTCTGAAGTTTATCCACTGACAGTGGCTGGTCAACTTCCAAAGCATACTCAGTCCTTGACCTTGACCTCAACCTGTTGAGAACATTGAAAATTGCTATGTAAATGTACACCTGCACTTTCCTGATTCCAAAATTAGCATCTGATTCTATGTAATTATTTCTCTTACAGTCAGTGGTAAACTTCATCCCATAGTTCTTTTTTGAGCAGGAGCTTTCAATGCTTAAAAACTTAAAACTTAACATACACCTATTATTTATGCTTAGACATTTAAGCAAGTTGAATGAAGTATTTCATTTAACTTAACCAATCAAAATTTAAGATCATATAACAGAAGATCCAGGAGGGGGAAAAACACATTACAATTAAAGAGAAGGTGAATATTTAAAAGATTGTCCCCATTATCAATGCATAAGATATTTTTATTCAGAAATATCGGGAATGAGGCATTAAATCTGAAAATCAACTCAGTTTCTCAAAGGGCAAATATTTCCAAGTTTGTGGAAAGGAACTCATCATTTATTTGATCTAGGCACTAGACGCAGAAACCTCAGGACGAGTTTGTCATCTTAGGAAAGACTTAAGCAGCACTTGGCAAACAAACGCTTGGGTACATTCTGGACCTACGGTATACAACTGCAGTTAGTATAAGCAATACATCAGAGACACATTTAAATCATCTCAGAAAGAGGAGAATCCAGGAAAAATCTCTGGAAACAAGCACCTCCAGGACTTTCTCAGCAACCACTTCATTATTTAACCTATATGTGGCTGGCTGATCACAAATCCTCCCCTAGCCCCAACTTAAGTCTTCACCCCCAGAGTAAATAAACCCTTCCTTTCTTTTTTTTTTTTTTTAAGATTTTATTTACTTATTTGACAGAGAGAGACACAGCGAGAGAGGGAACACAAGCAGGGGGAGTGGGAGAGGGAGAAGCAGGCTTCCCACGGAGCAGGGAGCCCGATGCGGGGCTTAATCCCAGGGTTCTGGGATCATGACCTGAGCAGAAGGCAGACACTTAATGATTGAGCCACCCAGGCGCCCCATAAACCCTTCCTTTCTTTCTTAACTGTCCTCACCAGAAAGTAAGCATAGTTGATTGATTGCCCTTCTCTGCCTAATAAATCCATTCATACATATACATTTTTGAAAAAGATTTATTTACTTATTTTAGAGGGAGAGAGAGAGAAAGCAAGCGTGTGATTGGGTAGAAGAGCAGAGGGAGAGGGACAAGCAGACTCCTCGGTGAGTACAGCTCAATCCCAGGACCCTGAGATCATGACCTGAGCCAAAGTCAAGTGAACGCTTAACGCACTGTGCCACCCAGGTGCCCCCATTCACTTATTTTTAGACGTTAAATTATCTCAGCCTTAAACCCTCCAGTCTGCATATCTTCATTTCATTATCTTTACTTCCTAAATAGACTGCACCACCTAAGAAACCCACCAAATGCTGGCCTCTGCTCTGACCACTCTCCAACAGTTTCCACCTTCTGTTTAAATTGTGGGACTCAGAATTCCACTAAGAGCTGAGGCTCACATCACAATTTTGCCAAGAGATTTTACTTAAAACTCCAGAAGCTCCAACTGCACAAAACAAAGAGGTAAAATGCTAAAATTTACATCAATCACAATAAAAACTGGATCAAGATTCCAACATGTTTGAGTGCCCCTGTTTTTAACGTACTTGTAAAATTCAAGGCAATTCACCTATTATTTTAGGTTGCGAAACCTAAAATAGGTTTTAGGTCCCCATTTTGATCATAATATTCATTCACCATTGTCAACAGTTTTTCTCAAGCTTTAGTAGGAAATGCAAGCCTTGGAGTGCTGCAAAAATTCTGGCTGTCAGTTTCAGAAAAATAATGGGAGAAGGAAAGTGGGTAAAAATAAGTTCAAGGCCACACATCATTTTATCTTTTAAAGGAAGTGTTAATCCTAAATTTGCAACAACATGATCACATACAGCATTTCAATTTTTGAAATTCTTCATTAGTCACAATTACTTCAAAATGGCAAAACATATTGAGCCCAATTCCAAAAAAAGTAATTATCAAGTAACCTGCATGAGGCTTTTTAAAATATGCACAATGCACAAAGCACTTAACACAAAATCTGTGGCAAGTGCTCCAACATTACCCTCACCCAAGCAGCCAGTGCCCCGCGCAGAGGATCAGCAAGCCCCTTCGCTGTTAGAACGCAAAAGGCACAGAAAACAAAGATTTCAACCAAATATGGTTTGCTTGTCGTCAAATTTTCAGCATGACCCTGTATAAATAAGTTCACAAAAAACCAGCCAAGCATTACTTTTCTCCTAAAGTGCTTCTCGGATTATAAAACAGCTTTGAAAGTTCAGCCTGACAAAACAAATATGGTACTAGGAGGAGAGACCTGGAAGGCAACCACAAAAAGTCTCATTTAAATTCCTGGAAAGCAGGGCTTCTCCAAACACAGCTATTCAGCTCGCTTTGTAAGGCATCACTTGCTGCGAGCCACAAGTTTAACTTCACTCCGTGCCCCAGCACCGTCAAATCCGAAAGAAATGGGTGTTAACGTTGCTTACCCAAAAGAAGGAACCAAAGCAAAGGTCTTCTCTATACACGGTGAAAAGTACAACTTAAAAGCTAGAGTTTCCCCCGTGCAAGTGCGTTAAGAATTAACACCCGGGTATCTGGGATTCTAAGGATACCTTCTGTCCCTAAACATTATAGCTACAGCAAACTAGAGATCAATAGAACACACTTTACGCTTTAAGAAGTGCAGTTTTGCATGGGGGTGGGGTCGAGGAAGGCAATTAAAAATCTCGATTCCCTCCCAGAGCCAAATTAAATAAAATAAAAGATCGCCGTTTCACTGACTGAACCACAGGAGCACAACTGTGTCCGCCCGTCCCCAAAAGCTCAAGCCCTCCTGTTCGCTCACCCTCTCGAAGAATGTCTTGCTTCTCCCCCAAAACCCTCAACGTTCCCCCGCCCCCCAAAAGGTCTGGCTCCTGGTCGGCGAGCCTAACTCCCTACAGGGCAGCGCACAGGCTGCGGCGACACCGAGGCAGACGTCGCCCCACCGTCCGAGCCCCTGCCCTCTCGGACCAACCTTCTCCGGACGCCGCGCCTCGCAGCGTCCGATCCCGCTGTGCTCGGCGCTCCCCGGCCGCGCGGCGCTGGAGTCGGAGACGTGCGTGTCACATTTTATTCCCCGGCAGCCGCTCGGGCGCGCGCGCCACGCGCTCCCACACTCCCTTGGCCGCTCGCGGGAGCCGGGACCTGGGGCCGGGGGCGCCGGAGGCGCGCCGCGGAACTTAGGGGCTGCGGACGCCGCGCGCGCGGCTCAGATCCTTCTGCTGGTGGCCGCCCCCGCCTCCGCGGAGCAGCCTCCCCGCGCCACCTCGGGACCCCCGAACGACCCGCGCTCGCGTCCCGGGAGGCCTGCGGGATCACCTCCCCGGGGCCAGAGGCGCTCGGCGCCGGGCGGCAGCTGCAGGCGCGGCTGGTGGCTCGGCCTCGGGGCCGGCGCTGCGCTGCGCTCAGCCCCGCGCCGCGCGCCTCATTGTTCCCGGCAGCGCGGCGGCGGCGGCGCTGGCGGCGGGAGGGACCGCAGCCCGGAGCCCCGGGGCTAGGCGGTGGCTCCCGGCCCCCGCGCTGAGCTCGCGCCGCGCCCCGCCCCCGGGCTCCGCGCGCCCCTCCGCCCGCCTCGGGCCCCCCTCCCTCCGCCTGCGCCTCCGTCCTCCCCCTTCCCGGCCTCGGCTCACCTAGCGGCCGGGCGCCGGGAGCTGGGAAGTTGCACAATCCGCTCCCCGCGCCCCCGGCCCGCCAGGCGGGGTGCACGGCGGGGCGCTCCCTGGCTGCGCGCGGAACCCGGCCTCTGGCAGAGAGCGACTGCAGACTCGGGCTGCGTGGGGCGGCGCGGGCGGCGCGGCTGCCTAAAAAGGCATGCCTCTCCCCGGCCGCCGCCTGCCGCCAGCCCTAGTTCCTCCGGGGGTTACCTGCACCGGCACCGAGTGGGGCAGCCGGCGGGCACGCAGGTCCCGCGGGCGGCAGGGATGCAAAAATGTGAACAGGCTGTGAGTGGCGGGCAGGGGAGTCTGGGCGCCTGGCCCCGCGGAAGTGAGTCTTTGTGTTCCCCGCTTGAACACACCCTCCCGCCGCGCCGCAGGCCGGGCTACCTGCGCAGGAGGCAGCGCCCGCGAGCCGGCCGGGTGGGGCGCAGGGAAGCGCAACATCCTCCCGGGCCCGCTGGCTCCCTTTGTTCTTCCCGCGCGACCGCCAGGTCCTTGCTCCCGGGAGCTTCTCCGGGGCGCCCCGGGGTCGGAATTGGACTTGGAGACCAGCCACCTTCCACTTGCGAAGGGCAGCCCACCAAGTCCGGGGAAGGAATTCCGTAGAGGCCCCCACCTACCCGCCCCTCCCCACCGCCGGCCCCTGTCCCCGAAGGATGGGAAAGTTCTCGGGACCGTGACGCCCCCAGGCTGCTCGCTGGGCGCGTGGAGCGGGTGGCGACTGTGGGCCCGGCAGCTGGAGCCGGTGGGTGGGGCCGCCGGGAGCCGCAGATCGGCTGTCCGTCTGCTCGCGTGCGGAATGTCCATTTGTCACCGCGGCCTTCTTGCCCTTCCCGGGCGGCCGCAGCTGGTCCCGGGACCCGAGACGGCGCCGCCCTTTGTTTGCTGATAAAAACGCTCCTTTGAACTTCAACGTGGCTCTCCGCGTGCGTGCGGTGGCGCTGGGTCCCCGCTGCCCCCTCCATGGTTCCTCTCCCTGACCGACAGCGGTACAAGTGTGGGGAAGCCCCCAAGTAGAACTAGGTTGAGGTGGGTGATATTACCACATAGTGCCCATCCATCCCAGAGGGACGAGTTACCCGCTGTCCTCTCCATCCCAGGTCCCTGCAGGGGCTAATAACATTTTGAAGACACAAAGCCTTCACTAAATATACCATTTTAAAATTTGTATTACGTTCATTTAACTAATTAAGGATTTTTAGAATAAAACAATTACCTAGATAGCCAATTCATTCAGTATTCTCAAGTGCCTACTGTGTGCTGGGGACTCCGGGTCCAGCAGCAGACATGTAAAGGTGAATAAAATCTCTTTCCTACCCTCAAAAGGCTTGCAGAAATTTAAAACGTCACGGGCCTTCCAACTAAAACTGGGCAAAATGCATTGTACTCAATCAAAAGCATGGGTCAAAAAAGCTTACTCAGTATTGCCCCTGTTATGCTAATGGTTTCTGACACCTGGAATTGTCCAGAACTGCATGAAGGGATAATGTGTCACAGGATTTAACAACAACGAAGACTATATTCCACTAATGTGAAATATTATAGTGGGGCTAAAAGTAAGTTTAAAAAGGGGGGGGGGACACGATAGAGTCCAGTGGCTTGTGGGGTGGGGGGAGGAAGAAATGCAAGGGGGAAAGTAACCCCCTTTCAACTGAGAGGCCTCAGAGCAGTCACCAACTGTGGACCTTGGTTTTCTCTTCTGTGTAAGGCATATAATGGTACCTACCTTCAAGGTTCCTTGTAAGAAGTAGAGATAGGGGTTAAAAGTGTCTCCCTTAGTGCTTGGAATCTGATGCTTAATAAATTGTAGTAATTAATAAATAATAGTGTTAAAGCACTTTAATGGTGAATGAAAAAATAATTTGTATATACTTGTTGTAGTGTATTTGTATTTTATATACTTCTTGTTTCTTTGCATGAATGCTGCAAAAGTTGACATGTTGACTACCCTAAAGAAATCTTAATGAGAAGTTAAATAAGAGTGGCCAAATAACAATTAACTTGATGCTTGTAGAAAAATTACCACCTGAAGGCAAATATGCAAATCATTGTTGTAAAATTGTAAGTGGATTGAGTTTATTATTTATGATTGGGGGTAGTAAATGAAGTGGTACTGAAGTGGCTTAATCTATTGCTTCCTGAAGAAATCAGAAAGCCAGTTGATGTGCATAAAGCTATCAGTCGATGATTATATCTGTCGAAGTGTAATGGTAAATAAAATATTTTGACATCCTTTAGTTTAATTGCTTAGAGGAATGCCAAATAGGAGCAGAATATTAATGTTTTTTATGAGTCTACCAATTTGTAAGAGATTCCTGGGCTGTTCTGGCACTTTAATATCCCTTTCCTTAAACAAAACAAACCACCACCACAACAAAAAACTAAACGTATTCCTCCAAATAAGAAAATTCCTGCATCAGAAACCTGCTTGCTCTTATCCATTTGCTCATAATAACTTCAATTTCCTTTTCTGTTTTTAAACTCAGGGCTCCCCCACTGACCCATCCACTGTTGACCCATGCTGGGCTATGTTTCACAAGAGACATAAGGAAAACAGAAGGACTGTTTTCAGGAACTTCTTATTGGTTAGCAGTCAAATCAGGAGGCTCAGTGAATCTCCCAGCTGAGAAGTATTTGAGATTGGGTAGGAACTGAAAAGTAAATATTTCCTAACTGTACCATTGCTGAATCTGGGGTATTTGTTTTAACTTAAGTACTGTTCATAGAAAATATTTCTCTCCTGTTTATTTTGCCATTCAGCTGTGACAGTAAACCCATTGATTCCTTTACAGATGGGGAAACTGAGGTTGACCTTTTTTTTTTTTTTTAGGACCGTTTTCTCTAAGCATTTTCTCTTCTGCTTCTGACTTACTTGTGATTGCCATTCTGTAGAATGCATTGAGCACCTCAAGGAGGAAAATCACCTATAGATGCGTTCTTCGTATTTAATCAGTGAAGCAAATCTGTATGTGGTCAGCGTAAAAAATGAATTTCAGATACTCATTCATTTGGAGCCCATTATGCAATGCTAAGATCAGGAAGAAACATTTGTTTTCTAGCCAACCTATAGATTTTTTTTTAATTTAATTAATTTACTGTTTAGAAATGTTAATAAGGAAACAGACCAGTATGAAGAAGAAACAACCTTGGGTATTTGGATGCGTGTAAAGGTCAGAATCCTGGGCATGCAGGAGTACCACCACCACCCCTCACCCCCCAACACACAACATTCCTTCAGTATTTGCAGATGGAGAGAAAAGAAAAATCTTTGCTAGCTTAAGAAAGGTGTCTTTTCAGCATCAGATAGAGAAGGGAGGACACAAATGCAATTGGTTGCCCTTAGGTTTGCCCCATCCACAGTGCGCACCACTTTGAGCCCATCCTTGGGCTCCAGGCAAGGTGACTGAGCTGGCCTCAGGGTGGGGTCAAGGGGTCACAACCTGACCTCTCATAGCCTTTCAGACAGAGCAGGATGAAAAATGTCAGGGTGGGAAAGTTTCCTTTTCCTAAACTTTTCCTTGCTATCTAAAGGAAAGACTGAAAGCCAGGGCTTGACTTCCGACCTTGTCACCTTAGTGAAGTTGGTTGAGCTTTCTGTACCTCAATTACCTCACCAACAAGACTGATTAACCCATTTCACAGTTATCCACAAGAATTGGAGCTCATGTCACAAGCTTAGAAACATTCCCAACGGTACAGCACTTCACAGTTTATATGCAGGATTTCCTGTCAGTTATCTCATTGGATTTTCCACAACTCTGAATGACGAAGGGAGGGTATGAAGGCGCACAGAGAGGTGGCCCTGTCACTTCTTGATTCTGTGGTAGTAAGAATACGTAGTCACAAAAATTTTAGAGCCTATGTTCTATGTTCTCTGTAAGTATTAACTCATGTAATCCTTATAGCAAGGGTTTTAAAACCTTTTTTCATTTTTAACCTTTTATTTTGAAACAATTTCAGACTTACAGGAAAATTGGCTAAATAATACGCTCCCCCACCATTCCCCACATATTGACACTTTACTGTGTTTGCTTTATCATTCCTTTACCTTCTACTTGTTTTTTCCTGAGCTGTTGAAGAGTACATTGCATACCTCATGGTTCTTTGACACCTAAATACTTCCCTTTATTTTCCTAAGAACAGGGACATTCTCTTAGTTAACCAGAGTAGAGCTATCATAATTAGGATAATAAAATTGGTTATACTGTTGTCTAATCTCAGACTTTATCCACATTTCCCCAATTGTCTGCTAATGTCCTTTATAACAGGTGAAGGGGTTTGGGACAGCCCCCCCCCCCCCCAAGAATGTGCCACTTTGGCATGTGGATTATTTTGAGCCGAAGACAATGGAGATCCTGCGGGCTCCAGAGAAAATGTTGCCCCTTTCTTAACTACACAGAAGAATCTAAATTGGAGTAGGTTACCAGAATAAGGGTTATTAGCAAAGATAAATTTTATCTGAGTGACCCGTCTGTATGACAGGGCAAACATCTAATTACCAAACATCTGCTCTTCTTATTGCCCTGTGAAGTACACTCCTTTCCTTTGAAGTCCCAGAACCCTATCCCATTCTCCTTAGTTCAGAATGACATATATCCCTCATTTTGCTGCACTCTCTTTGGAATTTCTATGTCTATGTGGAGTCCCCATACGTATGCCTATTAAATTTGATTTTCTTCTGTTAATCTGACTCCCATTGACTTGATTTTTAGTCGAGCTAGAAGGACCTTGAAAGGGACAGGAAATTCTTACTCCCTGTGAAGGGGGCAAGGTATTCTTGCTCCCTTACACAGGGCATTTGTGAATGATGATGATGATAATAATAATAATAATAATAATAATAATAATAGTGCCCAGAATCCAATCCAGGATCATCTGTTATACTTAGTTATTATGTCTCTTTAGTCTCTTTAATCTGGAACATTTCCTTAGAGTGTCTTTAACCTTAACATTTTTGCAGAGTTCAGACTATTTATTTCCTCAAATGCCCTCAGTTTAGGCTTCTCTATTGTTTCCTTACAATTAAATTAAGATTAGACTCAGGTTATGCTTTTTCTCCCCCCTTTTTGGCCAGGAATACCAGAGTGTTAATGTCTCTTTCAGAGCATCATTTCAAAGTTATGCATTCTGTGCCTTTGTTCTAATAGTGGTGGGCTTAACTTTCATTACTTGGCTAAGGTGGTGCCTGCCACCTTTCTCCCAGTGAAGTTACCATTCCTTCCTTTATAATTACAAAGTAATTTGTGTGGAAATATTATGAGGCCATGTACATATTCTGTTTCTCTTCAAACTTGTATTCACCAGCGTTAGCCACCATTCATGACTCTTATGGGCAATGATGGCGCCATTTTTTCTTTACACTTAGTGGTTGTCATGTTGCCACAGGAAGATCTTTTCCTTTCTCCCATTATTGATTTTATAACAAGCTTTTGATGTGAATATTTTTGTCCCCCTCTTTCTAAAGAAGAGGGAATGACAGGTAATAGAAGGGAAGCAGATGGATGTCACACATCTAGTAATTGTCACTCAGGCAAGATAGCGCTTCTGAATCTCTTTCCTCATCTATAAAATTAAAACAATAAACCACATTATGGGGTTATTCAGAGAATTAAATGAGATCGTGACCTCAAAGTGCTTACCCCAATTGAACATATGGTAATTATTTGGTAAACAATAACTGTCATTAAAATGATGGGAATAAGCCCATTTTGTAGATTTTCTTATTGAGGGTAAGAGAGATGCGTGAGTATTTGTTACCAAGGAACATTCTGACCCTGAATCCACTACTTCAGCAACCATTTTTTGAGTGCCAGCTATCCACCAGGTTTGGTTCTAGGAGTTATGGCTAGAGAAGTCCATGACAGAACAGCTGCTTGCTCTCACTACCTTCTCTTTTTTCCAGGTGAAACTGAACATATAAACCAACAACAGCCAGATCATATATGACAATGAAACTCTGACTCAATCAGCAGCAACCAAACCAGGAAGCCAAACCTTTGTACAGTCCACCCCAACCGGGGCGTAATAACTGCCATCTTCTTCAAATTTTGTCCCCACTTACAATTTAAGAGCATATGTAGAAAGCCAAATATACTCCCCTAACCGATCACATGGAATGTCCCATGTCTAGTTGTTACCCCATGGTTATGGGCTATATTATGTCCCCCCCAAATTCGTATGTTAAAGCCCTAACACCCTGTACCTCAGCATATGACTGTATTTAGAAATAGAGCCTTTCAAGGGGTGATTAAATTAAAATGAAGTCATTAGGATCAGCTCTTAATCCAATCCAACTGGTGTCCTTATAAGAAGAAGGTAGGACACACAGAGAGACACCAGGGTACCCTCTCACAGAGAAAAGACCATATGACAACACAGCCAGAAGCCAGCCGCCTGCAGGCCAGACAGAGAGGCCTCAAAGGAATCGCTCCTACCAACACCTTCATCTGGGACTTCCAGCCCCCAGAACTATGAGAAAATTAATTTCTGTTGTTTAAACCACCCTGTGGTATCTTGTTATGGTAGCCCTAGCAGGATAACACACTACCTGCAGCTTCCCCATGCCAACAGTCTCCCTCAGGGCACACCTGAAATCATCCTTTTCTTCCATTATAAAGCATTCCCCCTTCCTCTGCCTGCTTTGGAGTCTTTGCCAAATGCATATGATGGTGGTTGACTCCCTTGCAAGGGCCAACTCTGAATAAATAGCACTGGGGGTTCTCATTTGGGTGGTCTTCATTTATTTGCACACAGGAAGAGGGAAGACCTATCAGCAAGTTGCCAGAAGGACACCTAATCCCATCCCCAGTCCTTGGCAGGATACGGAGATGGACCAAGGCTAGCTAAGAAACTTCCTTTTTAAACATAGTGATATAGGAACAAACCGCCATATGCGATGTTTCCTTGATTACCTGTTCAAAGTCCCCTCTTCTAACAAACTAGCAATATAATTAATTAAAACCTACCTCAACTACTGGGTAATTTTCCCATTGATTAGCCTTGCGATTTGTTACACGTCTCTCACAAAACACAAATCATTTTAGGGTGAAGCAGCCTGTCCCGACATACAATTACAAAGAGTTGAAAACACCATTCCATTTCAGAGCCTAAATCCTACAGCAATTTACATTTTTTTCAGTCAATGCTAGAAATGGTACAAAATAGCTTCAGCTATAGAAACTAATGGATAATAATGGCACTAATTTAAGAGGCATCTTCTGATGAATACATCATGAATACAAAGTAGAAACTTTGGACCAAATTTTTCTTTTAAAAAACCTACCTGTTAGTTTTCAAAAGAAGTGCTAAGTTGTCTGATATTTCTCTTGTTTGGTTCAAGTTATTCTCTCCAACATATTTCTCATCTAACGTACTTAAAAAATCAATGCGTGCTTCCCAAAGGAACTCTCACATGACCAGGATTGATTGTAAGTTACATATTAAGTAGCACAATTTTAGACAGTCCTACTTTCCTCAATTCAAAAAGCAACAAAAGTAAAAAAGAATCACCAAAGCAAACTGTATCCTCTTACATGCAGGAAATAATTTTTTAAAAGCATTTTGATTGACTTGGCTAAGGAGAACCAATTATCCCATACATGTAAAAATATCAGAGGGACAACAATCAAAGCTCCTTTGCCCTATTCTTTCAGTTGGAGCTTATGGTGGCAGTATTGATGAGATACAATGAATAATTTATTCTTCTGAAAAGGTTAGCACTTTTGAAATCTCAACTAACTTCCTCCCTCCCTCCCTCCCTCCCTCCCTCCCTCCCTCCCTTCCTTCCTTCCTTCCTCCCTTCCTTCCTTCCTTTCTAGTTTATATGGGTTCTGGAAGATGTTCCTATCTATGGAATGACTGAGATATGGTAAAAGGAAAAAATACACATTCACGATTTTACTTTTTTTTTTTTGAGAATTCCTTAAGAACACACTTGAAGGCAGAGTTCCAAGATGTCAGCAGGGGTTGTCCCGGAGGGGGGGGGGTGCGAAGATGGGTCGCCTTCTACAGTTTTCTTCCTGAATGAGTCCCTTCTAAGTGTGGCCAGCGGTCTAGGGGCGTCAAGACCCTCTCAGAAGGGGCTCCTGAGGTCAAAACTATTTTCCTAGTAATACTGGATATGATTGTCCTTTTTCATTCTCATTCTGTCATGACTGTGGAGTGGAGTTTTCTAGAGGCCGTGTGACATGTGATATTGCAACAGACTGATTGCAGAAGCAGCTCTGAGAATTCACCTGTATTTTCAGTCAGACATGAAAGCAGTTTGCAAAAGTGTGTAGCAATGTGGTTCTTCTTCCTAGATTTCACTCTGTTTTGTTTTGAGAAGTACAGTTAATTTTTCACAAAAGGTGATTTATGTTAACATGTAATAGCTTTATATTATTGCTACTTTTTTAACTTAAAAAAAATTCCAGGGGCGCCTGGGTGGCTCAGTCGTTAAGCATCTGCCTTCTGTTCAGGTCATGATCCCAGGGTCCTGGGATCGAGCCCCGCATCGGGCTCCCTGCTCGGCGGGAAGCCTGCTTCTCCCTCCTCCATTCCCCTGCTTGTGTTCCCTCTCTCGCTGTGTCTCTCTCTGTCAAATAAATAAATAAAATCTTAAAAAAAAAAAATTCCAATATAAACATACAGTGTTGTATTAGCTTCAGGGGTACAATAGAGTGATGCAGCATTTCCATACATCACTCAGTGCTCATCATGATAAGTGCACTCTTAATCCCCATCACCTACTTAACCCATCCCCCCCCACCTCCCCTCTGGTAACTATCAGTTTGTTCTCTATAGTTACGAGTCTGTTTTTTGGTTTGTCTCTTTTTTCTTTGTTTGTTTTAGTTCTTAAATTCTACATATGAGTGAAAGCATATGGTATTTGTCTTTCTCTGACTGATTTATTTTGCTTAGCAATGTACTCTCTAGACCCATCCATGTTGTTGCAAATGGCAAGAGTTCATTCTTTTTTATGGCTGAGTAATATTCCTGTATGTGTGTGCATGTGCACGCGTGTGTGTGTGTGTGTGTGTGTGTGTGTGTATCTTCTTAATCTTCTTATCCACTCATCTACACATGGACACTAGGGCTGCCACAGCGGCTGCACCAGTCTGCATTCCCACCAACAGTGCAAAAGTGTTCCTTTTCCTCCACAACCTCTCCAATGCTTGTTTCTTGGGTTTCTTATTTTAGTTATATTATTGTTACTTTTAAACCAACTCAATATTTTTAAAATTTCTGTTTTAATTTTGGTAACTATGCAATAGATATAACCCACATAAAGAAAAGGCCTTTGGGGTCCTCAGTCGTTTTTAAAAATGGAAAGAAGTCCTGAGATGAAAGAGTTCGAGAACCTCTAAGCTAGAGATTTGGGGCACATTTGCCCATGAAAATGCTCTGACATGTGGTGAGGCCCAAGCCGGTCAGCTTTGGGCTGTTTCCTCAGGGCTTGCGTTACCTGGTTCTCCAGCTACATCCCTCTTCCTAGCATGACACTTCCCTGGCTCCCTCTCCTCAGCGGTCTTCTGGCCCCTGGGCCTTTGCTTGCTCACTTTTTAACCTATACATCTCAGTTTCAATCTCATTTTCTCAGGAAAAACTTACTAATAAAATACAACTTCATGGCACACAGTACTTTAATTCTGTTGCTCATAACAAAACTATAATCACATTCAAATCCAACAAATATTTATCAAATGTCTTCTATATGCCAGGGCCTGTTCTAGGTGCTGAGACACATCAGTGAAAGACATAAAAAAGAGTCCCAGGACTTGAGGAACTTACGTTCTGGTGCAGGGTGGTAGGAGACAGGCAATAAGCAAATAAATACAGAAATTATATAGTATGCCAGGTAATAGGAGCTCTAGAGAAAAATAAAACAGGGAAGGAACATAGAGGATCCTGGGAATATGAGGGTTGCTATTTTTAAAAGGCTAATCAGGGAAAGCCTCACAGAGAACAGGAAGGAGCAAACCTAACTGGAGAAGTCTCCAGAAGGGTAGAAGAGGGAGCAGCAAGTAGCAATGATAACAGATGTTATTCATTTCTTAAATATTATAAGGAAGTATACAGTTTTAAAGTACAATTATCTCATTTCTGTGGAGTCTTTTTCCCTGTTTGAATAAGTAAGAGTAAGGATGTCATCTGTTGTGTTCCGTGCTCTGCAAATGTGTGACAGGTGTATGTTGAATCAACAGTTCTAACTCTGCCTCTCCTCACCCCCACCCACCCTTCAGCCCCAGCCGCCATGGGTCCCCCGAACACAAGGCTGTCTGTCCCCTTGTTCCTGAAATCTGTTGCTATTCCTGGAATCTCTGTGGGTCCTTCTCTCAATCCTTGCTATTTAACATTGACAGAAAAATGAAACCGTGATGGAGACCAGCAGCAGTGTTCAACATCACTGGTATGTGGACTAAACCTGAGCGTTTATTCATCCTTCTCATCTAACACTGGGGAAAAGAACTGCAAACTCAAGTCTGAACATAGTTTGGTTAATGGCCTCACCCTCCACCCGGTTACCTGAGCTAGGAAGCTGGAAGTTAAACAACATACACACCCCTTGATTCCTAATAAATAGTTAGCTTCTTTAACTCCTGAATTTGCATCACCTATTAAAATGTTCCTTTCCTTTTCCATTGCTTTGGGTCTGATTCTTATGGTCCTGTGCTGAAAGAGGCTTACAGTCTGGTCTTTCCACCTTTAATTTCTCCCCAATTCAATACATCCTTCATAGTCACCATATTGTGTTCATATATATATTTATATACATTTATTACATATAAATATATCTATTAATTTATAATGTAATATTTATAATTTATACATGATATAATTATTCATTTATTTGTATCATAAATTTTATATAATTTTATAATTAGATTTATTTACATACATAATATATATTTTCATGTATATATTTTTAAAGATTTATTTATTTATTTAAGAGAGAGAGTAAGCGGGGTGGGGTGGAGTGGTCAGAGACAGAGGGAGAGAGAGAGAGTCTCAAGCAGACTCCCTGCTGAGCGTGGACCCTGACATGGTGCTCCATCCCACAACCTTGAGATCATGACCTGAGCTGAAACCAAGAGTCAGATGCTGAACCAACTGAGCCACCCAGGCGCCCCTACATTTTCATATATGTTAAGTATGTATAATATATATGTGAGGGGAGCCTGGGTGGCTCAGTCAGTTGGGCATCCGACCCTTGATTTTGGCTCAGGTCATGATCTCAGAGTCCTGAGATGAAGTCCCACATGGGGCTCCATGCTGAGTGTGGAGCCTGCTTAAGATTTTTCTTTCTCCCTCTCCTTCTGTCCCTGCCCCTCCCCCCACTCACACACTCTCTCTTTCTCATATATATATATGTGTGTGTGTGTATATATATATATATATATGAATTTATCTATCTCTATGTATAGCTATATCTACATATAATTTAAACATATCTATATACAGGTTTGCCAATCTGCCTTCCCCTCTTTAAAATCTTCTTTGGCTCTCTAATGCCCTGAGAATAACAGATAAAGAGTTTTAAAGTCGTGTTCGTAGTCTTCCTCTGCTAGTTCGAATCTCATTTTCCAGCCTCATTTTCTACCATTTCTCATAAGTATACAATTTTTATACATACTGGAAAAATAACCAAATTGGTTATTCCTAAAAAAAATATTCAATTTCACTGAGTCTTTAGTCTTTCTTTAATTAGACCCACGGTTCTAAAATGTGTGCAGAGGTGCTCAGGATGCCACAGCAAACTCCCTTAGATGCTGCAGAATATTTTAGATTTTCAAGGGAAACACAGTGATACTTGACACCTGTAGGATGAGGCAGTTTGACAGTCTTGACATTAGATTGTGCTCTATTGTTACTGGTGATATCACATCATTTGAAATTGTGTTCCCAGCACTTGTTGTGATTAAAAGTAAGTATCATGTAAAAACTAAGGCGGAACCAGAAACCAAAGCTGCAGCATTCAATCTTATTCCAAGTTTGAGAAGTTCTGCAGTGCTCAACAGGAACACACATTATTAAATAATTTTGGATATTTCAGAATGAAGTAAAAATATGTTTTTTCTTCCATTTATATGAATTACTTTTCAAATAGCTATAGTGGATTCTTATTATTTGTGGTAGTTATGTTCCAGAATGTTCCCGCAAACAGTGAATTTGCAAATACTGAATCATTGCTCCAAGAAGAAATACAGGGTTGGTTGCTGCGAGTTCCTGACCACAATATTTTCATCAACTGATCAATTCATAACCTTGTTTACTAGTGTTTTTGTTTAAAGGCATCTTCTTTAGGGGCGCCTGGGTGGCTCAGTTGTTGAGCATCTGCCTTCAGCTCAGGTCATAATCCCAGGGTCCTGGGATAGAGCCCCGCATTGGGCTCCCTGCTTGGTGGGAAGCCTGCTGCTCCCTCTCCCACTCCCCCTGCTTGTGTTCCCCCTGCTTGTGTTCCCTCTCTCGCTGTGTCTCTCTCTCTGTCAAATAAATAAATAAAATCTTTTTAAAAAGATAAAGGCATCTTATTTAATACGCATTGTTGAGTCCTTAACATTGAACTCACACCTGGCAGCATTATAAGACATACCTGAAGGAAGTTTATCTAACACACATCGTCTTTTCTCCATAAGGTACCTCAGAACCTTCCTGTGCTTAGGAAATTTAGTGCTATGCTTGGGGTGTTTTAAACAGAATGTCAGCAGCAAAAAAGCACAGAACTGTGAGAAATATGGCACTTAATAGACCGTGATAAGGACTCTTGCTTACAGTATGAGAGCTGAAACATGAAGGCAGAACATCACCTTGTTTGACCGAAACTGGGAACATATTCTCCAAATTTTGACTCAAGATTTTCAGTGCTCTGTGTATGTCTGCAAATGACCATGGCAGTGCCATGCATATCGATTTGGGGGTTACAAATACATTTGAGCAAGTAGGTGAATGCAAATATGGAAGCCACAAATAATGAGGATTGGCTGTACTAAGATGTCAGACTGTATATACTTTGAAAGTTGTTTGTACCTCATTAATGAATACATGAATCAAAACTATTAGACATTTCTTTTGGTCTAGAGGCATCTTGAAAAATTTCTGAGGGGCACCTGGCTGGAACAGTCGGTTGAGCTGCTGGCTCTTGGTTTCAGCTCAGGTCCTGATCCCGGGGTCCTGGGATGGAGCCCCACGTTGGGCTCTGCACTCAGCGCAGTCTGCTTGTTCCTCTCCCTCCCACTCTGTTCCTCTCCCTGCACGGGTGCTCTCTCTCTCAAATAAATAAATAAAATCTTTAAAAGAAAAGAAAAGAAAAAAATTTCTGAGACACTGTGGGCACTGTAAACTAAGAAAGTTTGAGAAGTTTTGGTTTTTATTTTTCTTTTCCCCTCCCCAGGTTACTGACGTTCGATCTTCTTGCCTATCCCAACTTGGTGCTCTCTTCTTACCTGACTCCTCCCTGCCTTCAGTTGGCATCAGTCACTTTCTCTTTTGGCTCTGATATCACAAGTGGTAAGTGGTGCCATGATGCCACTTATCACAGTACAAAGGATCTGTGTCTGTCATGAGACTGGTAACTATAAAATCTGGGAAAGTATTTCATTCTTTGCCCACCTTTTTTTACCCTCAGGCTATAAAGTCCTGGTTCTGCCAACAATAACAAATAGAATTTTGCCAGATCTTTTTCTAGTTCTCCATTGCTAGACACTGTGAATTGTCTCACAGTCATTCACATTTTATTTTGTTTCCCTAGGTTTGAAGGAATGGAGGAAGGAAGGAGTAGGATCTCATTTGTGCTCAAAAATAAATCTTTTCTGTGTTTCAGCCCTCGCTGGGCACTGGCTATACCTCAGGCGGCCAGTGCCAACGCAGCACCGTGGCAGCATCCTTCCTTATCTTGGGGACCTCATCCTTCTTCTCCCCAGATGATGCCATTGTCATGGGAACAAGATAGCATATTGGCCTCTCTCTAACCTTGGGATAGGAAATTTCTCTGTTTTAAAAGAAGTTCATTCAAAGATATTATTTTTTTAAAAGATTTTATTTATTTATTTGACAGAGAGAGACACAGTGAGAGAGGGAACACAAGCAGGGGGAGTGGGAGAGGGAGAAGCAGGCTTCCCGCCGAGCAGGGAGCCCGATGCGGGGCTCGATCCCAGGACCCTGGGATCATGACCTGAGCCGAAGGCAGACGTTTAACAACTGAGCCACCCAGGCACCCCGATTCAAAGATATTATTTAGAGAATGAAAGGGAAATTCACAAAATGGGAGAAAACACTTGCAACACTTACAAATCAGCAAGAAATAGATAGGCACCCTGTAGAAAATAAAAAAAGAGAATTGAACAGAATTGAACATAAAACAGGATATATAAATGACCAATAAATCTGAAAATGTGTTCAACTTTTACAGTAATCAGAGAAATACAGCTTAAATCTGTAATTATTCTCTACCCCAGAATAACTAACATTAGTAAAAGACTGACAATACCAATAATAAAAAGAGAATTTGTGTAGCAGTATCATTTCTATTACCCCAATCTGGAAGCATTCCAAAGTCCTTCAGCCATAAAACATACATAAATTGTGGTCTTACTCACTATGGAGTATTACACAGTAATAAAATTGAACAAACTGTAGCTACATGCAACAACATGGCTGAGTCTTGCAAACAGTATTGAGTGAAATAGTTCAGAAACAAAAGAATACATGGTATTTGAGGATTGCTCTACCATACCCACCGGCAATGTGTGAGTGACCCAGTTTTTTTACATCCTTTCCAGCATTTGGGATTGTCACCATTTTTGAATTTTTAATTTCAGTTGATATCTCTGTTATCTTCCTGTTACTGATTTCTGGTTTGATCCCATTGCAGTCAGAGAAACTGGTCTTCATGATTTTAATTCTTTTAGGTTTGTTGCAGTTGTTTTTATATTCCAGGATATGGTATAACTTGGTATATATTCCCTGGGTGTTTGAAAATAATGTTTTCTGCTATTGTTAGGTAAAGTGTTCTAAAATATCAATTACATTCTGTTGGTTGATGAAGTAGTTGAGTTCTTCAGTGTCCTTGCTGACTTTCTCTTTAACTGTTCCATCAATTCGGGAGAGAGGTGCTTAAGTTTCCAACTTTAATAGTGGATTTCTGTTTCTCCTTTCAGTTACACTCACACACATTTTGTAGCTCTGTTGTTTGGTTCACACGCATTTAGGATTGTTATGTCTTCTTGATGGATTGACCTTGTTATTATTATGTGATGTCCTTCTCTGTCCCTGATAATTTTTTCTCTGAAAGCCATCTTATCTGATATTAATATAGCCATCTTTAGTTTCTTTTGATTAATATTTGCATAGTATATAATATTTCATCCTTTTACTTTCAAACTATGTATGTCATTATATTTGAAGTGAGTTTCTTGAAGAAAACATATTCTTGGGTAATGTTTTAATCCACTCTGCCAATCTCTGACTTTTAAAATTCATTTACATTTAATGAAATTATTACATGTTAAAATTTAAGTCTGACATTTTATATTTTGTTTTTTATTGATTATCTCTGTTTTTCACTTCTGGTTCTATTTTCTTACTTCCTGTGAGCCACCAACACTTTCTTAGAATTCTATTTTCATTTGTGTATAGTGTTCTTGAGTGTATCTCATTTATAACTTATTTAGTAGTTGCTTTAGATGTTATATTACAGGTACTTATCAAATTCTACTGGTATCAGTATTTTATTAGTGTAAGTGAAGTGTAGTAAATATTTCCTCTACATCTATCGCAAACAACACTAAGCAGTGTTATAATTTTTGCTTCCCCTATCAAACATAGTTTAGAAACCTCAAGAGGAGAGGGAAATTTTGTTGTAGTTACCCAAATTTTTGCTTTTACTATTTTCCTTTGTTTGTCCTGATGTTCAAGATTCTTTTGTTTGTTTGTTGAAATAATTTCCTTTCCATTTGGAGAACTTCTGTTAGCATTTTTTTTTTTCAGGGTAAGTATGCTGGTGACAAATTTTCTTCACCTTCATTTATCTGAGAATGCCTGGATGTCCCCTTCATTCCTGAAGAATAGTTTTCACTAGATACAGAATAATAGGCTGACAGTTCCTTTTTTTTAAAGCATTTGAAAAATTGTTGTGCCATGTCCCTCTGACCTCCATGGTTTCTGATGATCAGAAATTCTGTCATCTGAAAAAAAAAAAAAGAAAAGAAATTCTGTCGTTTGAATTGTTTGCACCCTGTTGGTAATGTGTCATTTCTCTCTGAGTGCATTTAAGATTTTTTTTATTCGTTTTTAGTTTTCAAAAGTTTGCCTATGTATCTTAGAATGGGTTTCTTTGGTTTTATTCTGTTTGGAGATTGCTCATTTCTTGAATTGTAGGTTTATACTTTTGCCAATTTTAGCAAGTTTTCAGTCATTATTTCTTTGAATATTTTTCCATTCTCATCCCTTTTCTGATCTCCTTCTGGGATTTTAATGACATAAATGTGTGATCTTTTGTTATAATCCCACATGTCCCTGGGATTCTGCTCAATCTTTGTGTGTGTGTGTGTATTTTTTCTCTCTGTTGCAGATTGGTAATCTTTGTTATTCCATCTTAAGTTCACTTCTTCTTTCTTCTTTCCTCTCCATTTCGCTATTGAGCCAATCACTGAGCTTTTTATTTTGACTATTGTAGTTTTTAGTTCTAAACTTTTTATTTGGTTCTTCTTATATCCTCTATATATTTTCCAAGATTTTCTAAGTTTTAACTTTGTTTCAAGTTTTTATATTTGATCACTGAAGCATTTTTTATCATGGCTGTTTTAAACACTTGTCAGATAATTCGAACCTCTCGGTGTCTATTGACTGTATTTTCTCATTTAGTTTAAGATATTCCTAATGTTTTATATGACAAGTGATTTTTTTTTGAAACCTGGATATTTTGGGTATTATAGGAGTCAGAATCTCATTTAACTCTTGCATTTTGGAAGGGCTCTTCTGACACAACTCCATTGGGGGAAAGGGGGGGTACTGCCTTGTTACTCTCAGGTGGCAGTAAAAGTCTTAGTTCTCCACTTGACCTCTGTGGGAATAGGTGGGACTCTTGTATTGCTGGGTTGGGGGGTAGGTGCCCCCTAGGCCTCTGCTGATTCCACCTTGGCACCCTGGCATACTTTCTTTTCTTCACATATTAACAATGATAGATCTAAAAGTATTCTCTGTCAGTAATCAAATCATAAGCCAAGAAGGAAACTATGTATTTAGCTCTGATAACTGTTCTGGCTAGTTCATTTTGAGAGGATAAGGTAGCACCCCTGGCAGGAGAGGCCTTTGTGAATGCAAAACGAGCAGTCATTTAGGCAGAGGAAAGTTCTGGTTACTGCTAACTTTGCAAATTGTTTTAGTTTGGTTTTCCCAGAAGCAAACCTTGAGATAAGGGCAAGTTTGTTTGAAGGTGCTCCCAAGAAACATCAGGAGGAGGAGGAGGGGAAAGAAGGACTGTAAGTGGTGGCAGCCAATAAAGAGTGCCTTGTGAAGCAAATAACCAGCATGGGCACTCAGAGCTCAGTCCTGCTGGGGTGCTGTGGGCACCAACATAAGACACACAGCTCAGAGTATGACGGAGCTGGGGTTGTATACATTAGTTCCTGTTAGTCTCTGCTCAAGGGCTGCCTGAAGTGTAGGAGGGGGTGGGAGGGGGTGTTCATTTTTTGATGCCGGCTAAGAGGACTCCAGCTGTCACAGAAAGTCCCCAGGCGCAGAGATTAAATGATGACAGTTGGAAGTCAGCCTGGTGCGCTAGTGTGACGAGGCTTGATGGAGAATGGCAGAGCACCAACAGTATCAGCAACACTAACTAAGCAGTTAACTGGAAGTTGCCTGTAATTCTCCACTAGCACATCTGGGTGGGTATCTGGATGAAAAAAAAAGGGTCCTTTAGCTGGAGGCTCCTCTCCATGATTTTTTCTTTATAAGTTGCAGGAACACTGTTCAGGAGGGGAGCTTATCCTCCTTGTGTCTTGTTTCACCATCTTCACTGTTTTTTTTAATTTTTAAAATTATTTTATTTATTTATTTTTTTAAAACTCATTTTTTTTTAAAGATTTTATTTATTTATTGGAGAGCGAGCGAGAGAGAAACAGCATGAGAGAGGAGAGGGTCAGAGGGAGAAGCAGGCTCCCCGCTGAGCGGGAGCCCGATGTGGGACTCAATCCCAGGACCCTGGGATCATGACCTGAGCTGAAGGCAGTCGCTTAACGACTGAGCCACCCAGGCGCCCTTCACTGCTTTTTTTAAAGAACTTTCCCTATTCCAGCCTTCTTGAAAAGCAGTCGTCGGTGTTCTCTAGTGACTGCGAGTCTCATCTCTCTAAGATAGTTTTGGGTGAATCCAGGATGAGAGGTCGGCAGTTGAGGGTGGTGCCACTGCAGCTTGAGTTGCACTCCAACAGGGGAATGAATGAGCTTCTAATGGGCAATTGCGGCACCTGAGCCTCTAAGAGAGGCTGCCTATGGGAGAGTGGGAGGGCCATGCCAACTGCCCTTTCCTTGGGCCTTGATAGGACACAATAGCCACTGCAGTCGGCTTGCCACCTACAGCTCTTCTGGAACCAGTTCACCTCTGGCTTTAGCTTAAGGACAAGGAGCACCCCTCTGAAGGTTTGGTTTGGCAAGGGAGCCACGTGAACGAGTAAATTAACACTAGGCCTGGTGTTCTAAAGCAGCTGTCTGGGAGGAAGAGGTCTGCCATTTCCTGAGCCACGAAATGCTTTGGGGGAAAATAATTTAGTACTTTCGTTCTTCATCTGTCAGGAAATTAGAAATAATATTGAACTATCTCAGTGGGGCATTGTAAGAATCAATTGAAAATATAATTGTTTAATTTTTCCTATAATCACATAGGATGCTTTCCTTGCTGGGACCCTAAGATGTTTTATAAGAAGGAAGTGTCACTTCTGCTCTTTGGAGGCTTCGAGCCTTAAAGAAATGTAAAAATATGAAGAAACCAATTTAAATGTATGGAGGAGACCATATCCCTTATTTCCTGAAGGATAATAGCAATTTTATCCTTTCTTCATGTTTTTATCTAGGCTCAAAATGTAAGAATATGGAATCAAACAATGAAAACCCTCTTAAATACCTTAAATGTACCTGTCAAAATACTCACACGGTTGGAAACATCCCATCCCACATAAGAAATATGAAATTTATTTGAAGATAAAGATTCCCTTTTGAATGATATTTCTCTGGCACTTTTGTGGTAGTCAAAAATGACATTGCTTTTGACTTAAGAAATAGGATTCAAAGCCGGTCTGTGAAATCAGGCCAGGACTTTCCCCAAATTTGGCTTAGCTTGAAAGAAAATATTTTTGGATGAACTCCAAAGCATTTTGTTTAATATTCTTTTAATGTCAGATAAAGATTTAACATGAACAAGAAATTGGTTTTAGGTGTATACCTCCTATAGCCAAAGTTTTGAATGAGTCAGCAAACTAGGTTTTTTATTTAGCATTTGTATTAGTTTCTTAGGTCTGCTGTAACAAATTACCATAAATATGGTGGGTTACAACAAAAGAAATGTATTCTTTCACAGTTTTGGATGCCAGAAGCCAAGAATTGAGGTTTTGATAGGGTTGTCTTCCCACTAAAGGTTCTAGGGGAGAATCCTTCCTCACCTCTCCCAGCTTCTGGTAGCTCTAGGCTTTCCTTCATCTGTGGCCGCATCACCTCAATCTCTGCCTCCACCTTCACATGGCCTGATTCCCTGTGTGTCTCCTGTGTGACACTCGTCATTGGGTTTAGGGCCCACCCAGAGAATCCAGGATGATCTTCTCTGAAGATCCTTAATTTAATTACATCTGCAAAGACCTTTTGTCCACATAAAGTCACATTTGTAGGTTTGGGGGGTTAGGACTTGGACACATCCTTTTAGGAACCACTATATAATCCATTAGAGTATCTCTTTTTTAATTTTTAATTTTTTTTAAGTAAACTCTACGCCCAACGTGGGGCTCGAACTTACGATGAGCCTGAGATCAAGAGTTGCGTGTTCTACCAACTGAGCCAGCCAGGTACCCCAGTATCTTCTTCTTTAAAAATGTTTTTCGTGGGATTAAAATTGTAGTAAAATTAGGACTATCTCAGGAAAGCAAATACCTTTTCATTCTTTATTCAGTTTCCTTTCTAGCATTTCAGCTTTTTGAGAAGACAAAATTACTTAAAGGTTTACAAATCCACTTAAAGGTGTACAAATCCCTCTAAAGGTCTCCAAATGCCTGCCATCCTCTGTTGGTACAAGAAGGATTCTCCACAAGGTGACAGTGCTTCAGGAATTGAACCACTTCACTTTCAGTCAGCTCCATGATCTTAGAGGTTAGAGACCTCTGGTCACCTCCCTCAGACCAGTCAGGAAGAAGGACTCTGATTTGCCAGGGTCATATGACTACCCCCGCTCAACTCTGCAAGGGAGTGCCTAGTGAGCAAGGATGCTAAGCAAGGAAAAGCATGGCATTACCACAATTTCTGAAAACAGTTCTCGGTTAGAGATTCTAGTGGAAGGGGGTGGTTACTAGAGAAAGAATGAGAGAATATTTCCTTAGCTGATCCCAAACTAAACTTTCAAAAGTGATCTGCTCCCCATTTCCAAGTATTTCCTTGGTATGTCTAGACAGCCTGACGAGTAATTCCTTTTTATGACCATGGACACTCCAGGCCACCTGGGGTTGCTACCACTTCATGCTCAAATAGAATAACTCTGATGCCATGTGCACAAACAAACTTTTGATGCCTGGGCTTCCCATGTAGCTTGCCTACTGGGAGAGAATTTAACAGCAGGGCTGAAATAATTTTATGGTCTGCTTGACTGTAAATGTAAGAGCTGGCCTTCTGGTTGCATGCTTCTGTGTCTTGTGAGCTTTCAAGGGAGAACCAACAACCCCAGTTCTGGTCGAATTTCAGAAGTCAGGCTTCTTACTTCCATTTACAATTCTTGAGGATTAATTTAATTTGAGTCCTTCCTGGTTCTATCAAAGATGGCTGAGAGTGTAGAGTCAGACACAGCTGCCCTGGGCCAACTCCTATACCTGCTAATAATGATGGCAGGGGGGTAGTTTTTTGTGGGGTGGGAAAATATCTTAAAAGTTGTCTCTTTTACCTCCATACTCCTATTTTTTATGCTTATAAACATTCCTTTTTCAAAAGAAGTATATGGAAGTACTGTTTTAATACCTAAAGGGAAAAATGGCCTGAAATATTTTAAAAAGTGGATTGTTAAAAAAATTCAGTGGCTCACGATACATTTTACCTCTGAAAAATTTGTGCAATGAATATGTTATGATTGTTAATATAACATTTTATAATAATTATGTATTCATATACAATGCTTCTTCAACTTCACTGTAAATTTTGTGAGGGCAGGATTGTGTCTTAATAATCTCTGTTTTTAGTTTCTGGCACACACAAAGCTCAACTAAGTTTGCTCAGTTTGTTATTCTAGATAAGTGGTAAGTGATGCCCAACAGAACTTTCTGCAAAGACAGAAATATCCTTTATCTGTGCTGCCTGACCTGGATACTAGACATTGGTGGCTTCTGAATATTTGGGAAATGACCAGTGTGATTATGGAAGTAAACTTTTTATTTATTTATTCTTAATTAATATAAATTGAAATTGAAATGGCCACATACAGGGGTGCCTGGGTGGCTCAGTTGGTTAAGTGTCTGACTCTTGATTTGGGTTCAGGTCATGATCTCAGGGTCATGAGCTTGAGCCCCACATCGGACTGTGCTCAGCATGGAGTCTGCTTGAGATTCTCCTTATCAAATAAATAAATAAATAAAGTCTTTAAAAAAATAAAAAAGAAAGACTACATATAAAACAAGAAGGAAAGAGGGTATTAATGAATAATAAAGGCAATTAGAAAAATAATTCATTTTTACACTTTGTGGCAGATATGATAGGCTCCTAATCCCAAACTAGTTGTTCTAATACTCCCACCTGCTTATTTCTTGCTAACTCTAATTTTGTTCAGCCATTGAGAGGTCCTCTGCTTCTAGGGCTCTTCTCTAGCCCCAGCAATACAGATCTTAATTGATCTAATCCAGAGTTTCTTAACTTTGGCAGCACAATAGAATCACTTGGGGGACTTCCAAGCATCTGGATGCTCAGAATTCATGCAAGACCAGTGAAATTAAAATCACTGGGGATGAGACTTAGGCATCATATTTTGTAAAGTTCCCCAAGTATATGCAAATTTTATGTGTCAACTTAAAGGGTGTTTTTCAATTAGATTAACATTTACATTGATAAACTTCAAATAAGCAGATTGCTCTCCATTATGTGGGTGGGCCTCACCAATCAGTTGAAGGGCCAAATAAAACAAAACAAAAAACTGGCTTTCCAAGCAAGAGAAAATTCTCCAGAAGACCACCTTCAAACAGGAACTGCACCATTGGTCCTTCTGGGTCTCCAGTCTGCCAGCCCACACTACAGAATTTGAATTTCCAGCTTGCATAATCTCATGAGTCAGTTGCAATCTCATGCAAATAACATCCTTTTGGTGCTGTATCTCTGGAGAACACTGACTAATACAGATTTTGGTCCTGAGAGGTTCTCAAGGAACAGAATCTTAAGGATAAATCTTCAGAATTTATTCTGGGATTTCTGGAATTAGCTCTGTAATCTGATTAGATTTAAAGACAACGATGACTTGATTTCAAGTCCTAAAGAGAGCACACAGTCCATGGTATGATCTGACAGTAGAGATACTCAAAATACCACCACTGGATACCCCCAATCAAGCAGTTGTAAGAATAAAGGATCTGAGAGACCATGCGTATGTTATTTTCAAACATTTTCTTTCATCAAATGAATTAGTATAATGGTATAGCTGGTTTCTTCTAATGTTGCTGGACAAAGTGAGAAGAGAAAAAGATGAGCCCAAGGACTTGGATCCCAGCTCATGCATGACATCAATGACCCAAGAGCTTCCATGTCTTTGCTGAAGGAGGAAAGTTACTTCCTGTAACCACTGGGCACATTGCTGAAAACCAAACCCAGAATGTCGTTGTGCAAGTTTTCTGAGTTACAAAATCTTGCAGGATGTCTAGGGTTAAAGTGAGAGCATTAATTGAGAAGGAACTGGATCCTAAAAGTTGGAATGGGGATATGTGAGAAGACCCAAATGAAGTTGGAGACATTGAGCCCTTAAATTCTGGTGAATCTTCTTTGTCAGTAGAAGCAGGCTCTCCATCTCCCTCTGAGTGGATTGACCCTGCCTTGCTTAAGGACACTGCACTGGCCTCCCTTGAGACAGTTGCCATCCAGGACACTGCTGATTTTCCTCAGGACCCTAGCCAGACCTGCACCTAGACTTGAGTTGTGGCAGGCCTCTAAAGGTGAGGTACAAATTGTGACCCATGGGAAGGTGTGCTGTCTTCTAAAGGTTGACTTATCTAATTTATGCAGACACAAAATCCAAGGAATATGTGTGGGGATGGATACAGGTGTGGGATAATAGTTAAGGGAACATTAATTTGGCTGAATTTATAGATATGGGGCCATTAAACAGAGATTTCTTCTTTTAATATTGTAGCTTGGGGGTTATAAAAGGTTCCAACAGTTTGTTCGGTTAGTTGACTGAAACATAAACCAAAAGGTGGCCCATTCTAGGGTGTGGGAGGATCCAAATGGCAGCATCAACCATCAGAGGCAGAGTGGGCACAGCTACTGTAGCATTCAGCAGAATCACTGTAGCACTCAGAAGAGTCAGGCTCACACGGACCTCTGGTGGTGAGTAGTTGATGATGGTGTTCCTAGAAGCGAAATAAAGAGGAAGACTGCTAGATTTTTACTCGCCTTATTTAAGCAGGAAACTTCTAGGTAAAATGAAAAAAAAGCCTAAGCTGAATCATAAAAACTGAGAATCAGCAGCCTCTCAATAATTCCCAGATTTGAGCCAATTTACAGATACAGAACCCTTTGAATGTAGCGTAGGGAGGCCATGCTCTTGAGAAAAGACTCCTGGCATACTACTGAAAATTTATACTATAAATCTTTCTCATAGCTTTCCCCAAATGGACCTACGCCTTTTACCAGGGTAACTGTGCAGTGGGGAAAAGGAGATAGTCAGACCTTTGGGGGATGGGAAACTCTGGATACTGTCTCTGAGATAATATGCGTATCAAGAGACCCAAAATGTCTTTATAGTTCACCAGAGTAGGGGCTAATGGAGGTCAGGTGACCAATGGAGTTTTAGCTCAGATCTATCTCAATGTAGGTCCAGTGTGTCCCTGAAAATATCTTATGGCTATTTCCCCAGCTATGGAGTGCATAATTAGGATAGACATACTCAGCAGCCAGCAGAATCTCACATTCATTCCTTGACCCATGGAGTGAGGGCTATTATGGTAGTAAAGGCCAAGTGGAAGCCACTAGAACTGCCTCTACCCAGGAAAATAGTAAACCCAATGAAATATCACATTCCTGGGGACACTGCAGAGATTAATGCTATCATTAAGAACTGGAAGGATGCAGGGGTGGTGATTCCCACAACATCCCCATTCAATTCTCCTATTTGGCCTGTGCTGAAGACAAATAGATCTTGGAGAATGACAGTGGATTATTTTAAATTCTACCAGCTATTAACTCTAATTGCAGCTGCTGTACCAGATGTGGTTTCCTTGCTTGAGCAAATTAACACATCGCCTGGTACCTGGTATACAGCTATTGACCATGCAAATGCTTTTTTCTCCATACCTGTTCATAAAGACCATCAGAATTATTTGCTTTCACCTGGGGTCTAGAGCAAGAGAAGGCTCTGCAATAGGTTGAAGCTACCTTCCAGTTGTTCGGCGCCTTGGGTTGTCTGATCCAGCAGATCCACTGGTGCTAGAAGTGTCAATGGCAGAAAAGGATGCTATTTGGAATCTTTGGCAGTCCTTATAGGTGAATTGTGGAGCAGGCCTTTAGGATCTGGGGCAAAGTCCAGTCATTTTCCTTAGATAACTACTCTTCTTTTGAGAAACAACTCTTGGTCTGCTACTGGGCCTTAGCAGAGACTGAATATTTAAACCTGGGCCACCAAGTTACCATGTGGTCTGAGTTGCCCAACAGGAAGTGGGTATTACCTGATTCACAAAACTATAAAGTTGGGGGGGCACAGCAGCACTCCATCATCAAATGGAGGTGGTATATACATGATCAAGCCCAAGTAGGTCCTAAGGCCGAAGCAAGTCCATGAAGAAGTGGCACACTGCGCTCTCTTCCCCAGCCTGCGCCTATGATCTCATGGGGATTTCCTTATGATCAGTTAACAAAGAAAAGACTACTCAGACCTGGTTTATGGATGGCTCTGCATGATATACAGGTGCCATTCAAAAGTGGAGAGCTGCAGTGCCCTAGCCCTTTTCTGGGATATCCTTGGGGGAGTGGTGAAGGGAAATCCTCCCAGTGTCCAAAAATTTGAGCAGTGCACCTGGTGGTTCACTTTGCTTGGGAGAAATGGCCAGGCATGTGAATATATACTGATTCACAGGCTCTGGCCAATGGTTTGACTAGATGGTCAGGGACTTAGAAGGAACATGAATGAAAAATTGATAACAAAGAAATTTGGGGATGATTTATGTGTATAGACCTCTCTGAATGGAAAACAAAACAATATGACAATATTTTTGTTCCATGAGAATGCTTACCAAAAGGTGACCTCAGCAGAGGAGGATGTTAATAATGGAATGGACAGGATGACACTTTCTGTAAATAATAGTCAACCTCTTTCCTCAGCCACTCTTGTTATCCAGTGGTGAACAAAGTGGCCATGGTAGCAGGGTGGAGGTTATGCATGGGCTCAGCAACATGGACTTCCACTCACTAAGTCCAACCTGGCTTTGGCCACTGCTGAATGCCCTATCTGCCAGCAGCAGAGACCAGCCCCGAGTCCCAGATATGGCACCATTCCCCAGGGTGATTAGCCAGTACCTGATTACATTGGATTGCTTTCATCATGGAAGGGGCAGCATTTTGTTCTTACTGAAATAGACATTTACTCTGGGTATGGATTTGCTTTCCCTGTGTGCATTGTTTCTGCCAAAACTATCATCTGTGGACTTACAGAATGCCTTATCCATCATCATACTTTTCCACACAGCATCACTTCTGGTCAAGGAACTCATCACACAGCAAATGAAGCGTGGCGATGGGCCCATGCTCATGAAATTTACTGGTCTTACCATGCTCCCCACCATCCTGAAACAGCTGGCTAGATAAAATGGAGAAATGGCCTTTGAAAATTTGTTTACTGTGCCAACTAGGTGGAAATACCTAGCAAAGCTGGGACAAGATTCTCTAGAAGGCTATGTGTGGTCTAAATTAGCATCTAATAGATGGTGCTGTTTCGTCCATAGCCAGGATCCATGGGTCCAGGAATCGAGGGGTGGAAAAGCGAGTGGTATCACTCACTGTTACTCTTATTGACTCACTAGCAAAATTTTTGTTTCCTATCCCTGTGATATTAGGTTCTGCTGGCCTAGAGGACTTATTTCTAAATTTTTTTCAAAGATCTTATTTTTAAGTAACCTCTACAACCAACGTGGGGCTCAAACTAACAAGCCCGAGATCAAGAGTCACATGGTCTACTGACTAAGCCTGCCAGGCACCCCCAAAAGGATTTATTTCTAAAGGGAGGAATGTTTCCTCCAGGAGGCACAGCAATGATTTCTTTGAACTGGAAGTTAAGTCTGCTACCCAGCCAATTGGAAATCCTCATGCTTCTGATTTAACATGCAAAGAAGGGAGTTACAGTGCAGGCTGCAGTGACTCATCTTGATTGGGAGATTGGACTGCTATTCCACAGTAAAGGTAAGGAAGAGTATGTCTGGAATACGGGAGATCCTTCAGGCATCTCTAAATATCACCATTCCCTGTGATTGAAGTCATGGATAACTACAACAACACAATTCAGGCAGGACTAATAATGGCCAGGACTTTTTAGGGATGACAGCTTGGGTCATCCCATTGGGTAAAGAACCACAACTGGCTAAAGTGCTTGATGAGGGGTGCCTGGGTGGCTCAGTCATTAAATATCTACCTTCGGCTCAGGTCATGATCCCAGGGTCCTGGGAGAGAGCCTTGCATCGGGCTTCCTGCTCGGCAGGAAGCCTGCTTCTCCCTCTCCCACTCCCCTGCTTGTGTTCCCTCTCTCACTGTCTCTCTCTCTGTCAAATAAATAAATAAAGTCTTAAAAAACTGTCTCTCTCTCTGTCAGATAAATAAATAAAATCTTAAAAAAATAAAAAAGTGCTTGATGAAAGCAAAGAGAATACAGACTGAGTGGTGGAAGAAGGTAGTTATAGATACCAACTGAGACCATGTGACCACTTAGAGAAATGAGAGATGTAATTGTCATGAGTTTTGACAATTTTTCTTCCCTCTCTTATTCCTTCAGTATGTAACTATGTTATATTGATTTTATATAACATTATTTAAATATTGTAGCTTTATATCATAGTGTTTAAGTTATGGCATATCAGTGAGAAGAGTAAACATCATGCAAGGACTTCGAATCCTCTCTGGGGAAAGACTTTTGTGAGTTTTTGGTTATTGCAGGAATGTCAAGTGGAAGTAAGACCTTGCTGGTGTCTCTACTTGGAGATTAACAATGGTTTAAGGAGTGTCAATTTGACAGGGGGCTAACTCGTGATGGTTAATTTTATGTGTCAAGTTGGAGGGTGTTTGGGTATGAGATTAGCTTTTAAATCAGTGAAATTTGAATAAGCAGATTGCTTCCCATAATGTGGATGGGTCTCATCCAATCAGATGAAGGCTTGAATAGAACCAAATGAACTGCTTAGGGAAATTCTCCATCAGAAGGCCTTTGGCCTAGAAGTGTACCACCTTGGGTCTCCAGCCTGCTAACCCATACTGCAGATTTTGCACTCACCTACCTTCATAAATGTGAGACCCTATTCCTCATTACACATGCACATACATGCACACATGTGCACGTGTGCGCACACACACATACACACACACACACACCCCTCATTGGTTTTGTTTCTCTGGAGAACCCTGACTTGCCTAATATACCAGATGATTCCAATCGTGAAAGAAGTTTGAAAATCAATAGTCAAAACCAATTAGAATTATTCCATTCCTCTTAGCAGAGATTGCTGTAAGAATGCAAATGTCCTTCTGCCTGTTGCCACAACAATCACTGGTAGAAGGAATGGAATAACAATAATTGCAAAATGCAAACTTATAAAATTTCCCAAGGATAAGACTGCAGAAATTCTAGATGGGTTTGGTGATGATTTTTTATTTTTTATTTTATTTTCTATTTTTTAAAAAATATTTTGTTTATTTATCTGAGAGAGAGAGAGAGTAAGCAAGAAAGAGTACAAGCAGGGTGAGCAGCAGAGAAAGAGGGAGAAGCAGACTCCCTGCTGAGCAGGGAGCCCGATGGGGCTGGATCCCAGGATCATGACCTGAGCCAAAGACAGATGCTTAATCAACTGAGCCACCCAGACACCCCTGGTAATGATTTTTTTAGATACAACACTAAAAGCATGATCTGTGAAAGAAAAAAAAAAATAATAAGTTGGACTTCATTAAAATTTAAATCTTCAGCTTTGTGAAAGAGAATGTAAAGATATTCACTGCCTGAGAGAAAATCTCTGCGAAAACATGTCTGATAAAGGATTGGTATCCAAAATATTCAAAGAACTTTAAAAATTCAATAATAAGACAACACTGAATCCGATTAAAAAATGGGTCAAAGATTTGAACAGAATTCATCATTGGTGGTAGTGGTGTGTGTGTGTGTTGCAGGGGGGTAGGTTCTTGTCTCTAAAAAGGTTTTCTTCTTTATTAAAAAGTGATGCAAATAAGGACCGTTCTTTCCCTAGGTCTTGGACATTGCTATATGAAGATGAGATGCTCAGACCTTTTCCAGCCACCTTGCAGCCATGAGGAGACAACTATTGTAAATGGTATTGTGTTTTTAATTTTAAATTTAATTTTAAATTACAATAAAGTAATTTATTGTTGGTATATGAACAATTGACTTTTGTATGTTAACTTCGTATCCTGAAATTTTGCTATAATCACTTATTAGTTCCAGGATTTTTTTTGTTGGTTCTTAGGGATTTTCTACAAAAACAATCTTGTCTGTGTACAAAGCTTATATATTCCTTCTCAATCTGTATATCTTTTCTTTTTTTTTTTATCTGATTGCATTAGCTAGGACTTTCAATAGGAAGTGGTAAAAGAGATATCCCTGACTCATTCCTGATCTCTGGGGGAAAGTTTCTCACCACTGAGTAAGTTGTTACCTGTAGGCATTTCATTGATGTACTTTGTCAAGTTGTGGAAATTCACTTTTATTCCTAGTTTGCTTAGGGTTTTTATCATAAATGTGTGTTGGATTTTGTCAAATACTTTTCTACACCTATTTGTATATGTTTTTTCTCTTTTAATACGTTGATGTGATAGATTACATTAACTGATTTTTATTTTTTATTTTATATTATTAAAGATTTTTTTTTTATTTATTTGACAGAGAGAGAGAGAGAGAGAGAGAGAGAGAGCGTGCACACAGGCAGGGGGAGCGGGAGCAGGAGAAGCAGGGCTCCATCCCAGGACCCTGAGTTCATGACCTGAGCCAAAGGCAGATGCTTAACAGACTGAGCCACCCAGGCACCCCACATTAATTGATTTTTAAATGCTGAGCCAGCTTCCATACCTGGAATAAGTTATGCTTACAGTGCATAATTACCTTTATACATTGTTGGATTCAATTCTCTCATGTTTCATTCCTCATGTTTCATAGGAATTTTGCATCCATGAGAGGTATTGATCTGTAGTTTTCCTTTCTTGTAACTTCTTTGTCTGGTTTTGGTCTGAGGATAATGATGACCTCATAGAATGACTTAGGAAGCATTCTCTCTCTAATTATGAGCAACATATTGATGTCAATTCTTTCCTTAATATTTCCTAGAATCCATCAGTGAACCCATCTTGGTCTGGCATTTGTTGTTTGGAAGATTATTAATTATTCATTGGTTAAGGTTATTAATTAATTATTGATTTAATTTCTTTAACAGATATAAGTCTATTTAGATGATCTGTTTCTCCTTGTGTTAGTTTGGTATATTTTGTCTTTCAAAGAATTGCTCTACTTCATCTAAGTAATCAGATTTTGAGGCAAAGAGGCTTTCAAAATATTCCTTTATTATCTTTTTAATGTCCATGGTATTGGTGGATATCACCTTTAGTTCATTTCTGATACTAGAATTTTATGTCCTCTCTCTCTCTCTCTCTCTTTTTTTCATAGTTAGCCTGGCTAGATAGTTTATCAATTTTATTGATCTTTTCATAGAATCAGGTTTCAATTTGATTGATTTTTTCCTATTGTTTTCTTGTTTTCAGTTTCATCTATTTCTGCTCTAATTTTTATTATTTCTTTTCTTCTGCATGTTTAGATTTGACATGATCTTCCTTTCCTATATTGTAAGATGGAAGCTTTGATTATTGATTTTGTATCTTTGTTTTTTCATTTATGTGCATTAAATGCTATAAATTTCACTTTAAGCACTGCTTTTCGTGTATACAACACATTTTTTGTCTTTTTTTTGTTTACTTTTTTTTAAATTTTTAATTTTTTTAATTTTTTTTAAAATTTTTTTTAAATTTTTTTATTCTTATGTTAATCCCCTTACATTACAACATTAGTTTTAGATGAAGTGTTCCATGATTCATTGTTTGTGCACAACACCCAGTGCTCCATGCAGAATGTGCCCTCCTAAATACCCACCACCAGGCTAACCCATCCTCCCACCCCCCTCCCCTCTAGAACCCTGTTTGTTTTTCAGAGTCCATCGTCTCTCATGGTTCGTCTACCCCTCCGATTTCCCCCGCCTCATTCTTCCCGTCCCGCTACCTTCTTCTTCTTCTTTTTTTTTTTTCTTAACATATATTGCATTATTTGTTTCAGAGGTACAGATCTGAGATTCAACAGTCTTGCACAATTCACAGCGCTTACCAGAGCACATACACTCCCCAGTGTCTATCACCCAGTCCCCCCATCCCTCCCACCCCACCCCCCACTCCAACAACACTCAGTTTGTTTCCTGCAATTAAGAATTCCTCATATCAGTGAGATCATATGATACATGTCTTTCTCTGTTTGACTTATTTCACTCAACATAATACCCTCCAGTTCCATCCACGTCGTTGCAAACGGCAAGATCTCATTCCTTTTGATGGCTGCATAATATTCCATTGTATATATATACCACCTCTTCTTTATCCATTCATCTGTTGATGGACATCTTGACTCTTTCCACAGTTTGGCTATTGTGGACATTGCTGCTATAAACATTGGGGTGCACGTACCCCTTCGGATCCCTACTTTTGTATCTTTGGGGTAAATACCCAGTAGTGCAATTGCTGGATCATATGGTAGCTCTATTTTCAACTTTTTGAGGAACCTCCATACAGTTTTCCAGAGTGCCTGCACCAGTTTGCATTTCCACCAACAGTGTAGGAGGGTTCCCCTTTCTCCGCATCCCCGCCAACATCTGTCGTTTCCTGACTTGTTAATTTTAGCCATTCTGACTGGTGTGAGATGATATCTCATTGAGGTTTTGATTTGGATTTCCCTGATGCCGAGCGATATTGAGCACTTTTTCATGTGTCTGTTGGCCATTTGGATGTCTTCTTTGGAAAAATGTCTGTTCATGTCTTCTGCCCATTTCTTAATTGGATTCTTTGTTCTTTGGGTGTTGAGTTTGATGAGTTCTTTATAGATTTTGGATACTAGCCCTTTATCTGATATGTCATTTGCAAATATCTTCTACCATTCTGTCGGTTGTCTTTTGGTTTTGTTAACTGTTTCCTTTGCTTTGCAAAAGCTTTTTATCTTGATGAAGTCCCAATAGTTCATTTTTGCCCTTGCTTCCCTTGCCTTTGGCGATGTTTCTAGGAAGAAGTTGCTTCGGCTGAGGTCAAAGAGGTTGTTGCCTGTGTTCTCCTTTAGGATTTTGATGGACTCCTGTCTCACATTGAGGTCTTTCAACCATTTGGAGTCTATTTTTGTGTGTGGTGTAAGGAAGTGGTCCAGTTTCATTCTTCTGCATGTGTCTATCCAATTTTCCCAACACCATTTGTTGAAGAGACTGTCTTTGTTCCATTGGACATTCTTTCCTGCTTTGTCGAAGATTAGTTGACCATAGAGTTGAGGGTCCATTTCTGGGCTCTCTATTCTGTTCCATGGATCTATGTGTCTGTTTTTGTGCCAGTACCATGCTGTCTTGATGATGACAGCTTTGTAATAGAGCTTGAAGTCCGGAATTGTGATGCCACCGGCTTTGCTTTTCTTTTTCAATATTCCTCTGGCTATGCGGGGTCTTTTCTGGTTCCATACAAATTTTAGGATTATTTGTTCCATTTCTTTGAAAAAAGTGGATGGAATTTTGATGGGGATTGCATTGAATGTGTAGATTGCTCTAGGTAGCATTGACATCTTCACAATATTTGTTCTTCCAATCCATGAGCATGGAACGTTTTTCCATTTCTTTGTGTCTTCCTCAATTTCTTTCATGAGTATTTTATAGTTTTCTGAGTACAGATCCTTTGCCTCTTTGGTTAGATTTATTCCTAGGTATCTTATGGTTTTGGGTGCAATTGTAAATGGGATCGACTCCTTAATTTCTCTTTCTTCTGTCTTGTTGTTGGTGTATAGGAATGCCACTGACTTCTGTGCATTGATTTTATATCCTGCCACTTGACTGAATTCCTGTATGAGTTCTAGCAGTTTTGGGGTGGAGTCTTTTGGGTTTTCCACATAAAGTATCATATCATCTGCAAAGAGTGAGAGTTTGACTTCTTCTTTGCCAATTTGGATGCCTTTGATTTCTTTTTGTTGTCTGATTGCTGTGGCTAGGACTTCCAATACTATGTTGAATAGCAGTGGTGATAGTGGACATCCCTGCCGCGTTCCTGACCTTAGGGGGAAAGCTCTCAGTTTTTCCCCATTGAGAATAATATTTGCTGTAGGTTTTTCATAGATGGCTTTTATGATATTGAGGTATGTACCCTCTATCCCTGTACTCTGAAGAGTTTTGATCAAGAAAGGATGCTGTAATTTGTCAAAAGCTTTTTCTGCATCTATTGAGAGGATCATATGATTCTTGTTCTTTCCTTTGTTAATGTACTGTATCACATTGATTGATTAGCGGATGTTGAACCAACCTTGCAGCCCAGGGATAAATCCCACTTGGTCATGGTGAATAATCCTTTTAATGTACTGTTGGATCCTATTGGCTAGTATTTTGGTGAGAATTTTTGCATCCATGTTCATCAGGGATATTGGTCTGTAATTCTCCTTTTTGATGGGGTCTTTGTCTGGTTTGGGGATCAAGGTAATGCTGGCCTCATAAAATGAGTTTGGAAGTTTTCCTTCCGTTTCGATTTTTTGGAACAGTTTCAGAAGAATAGGTATTAATTCTTCTTGAAATGTTTGGTAGAATTCCCCTGGGAAGCCATCTGGCCCTGGGCTTTTGTTTGTTGGGAGATTTTTGATGACTGCTTCAATTTCCTTAGTGGTTATAGGTCTGTTCAGGTTTTCTATTTCATCCTGGTTCAGTTTTGGTAGTTGATACATCTCTAGGAATGCATCCATCTCTTCCAGATTATCTAATTTGCTGGCATAGAGTTGCTCATAATATGTTCTTATAATTGTTTGTATTTCTTTGGTGTTGGTTGTGATCTCTCCTCTTTCATTCATGATTTTGTTGATTTGGGTCATTTCTCTTTTCTTTTTGATAAGTCTGGCCAGGGGTTTATCAATCTTGTTAATTCTTTCAAAGAACCAGCTCCTAGTTTCGTTGATCTGTTCTACTGTTCTTTTAGTTTCTATTTCATTGATTTCTGCTCTGATCTTTATGATTTCTCTTCTCCTGCTGGGTTTAGGCTTTATTTGCTGTTCTTTCTCCAGCTCCTTTAGGTGGAGGGTTAGGTTGTGTACTTGAGACCTTTCTTGTTTCTTGAGAAAGGCTTGTATTGCTATATACTTTCCTCTTAGGACTGCCGTTGCTGCATCCCAAAGATTTTGAACAGTTGTGTTTTCATTTTCATTGGTTTCCATGTATTTTTTTAATTCTTCTTTAATTTCCTGGTTGACCCATTCATTCTTCAGTAGGATGCTCTTTAGCCTCCATGTATTTGAGTTCTTTCCGACTTTCCTCTTCGGATTGAGTTCTAGTTTCAAAGCATTGTGGTCTGAAAATAGGCAGGGAATGATCCCAATCTTTTGGTACCGGTTGAGACCTGATTTATGACCTAGGATGTGATCGATTCTGGAGAATGTTCCATGGGCACTAGAGAAGAATGTGTATTCCGTTGCTTTGGGGTGGAATGTTCTGAATATGTCTGTGAAGTCCATTTGGTCCAGTGTGTCATTTAAAGTCTTTGTTTCCTTGTTGATCTTTTGCTTAGACGATCTCTCCATTTCAGTGAGGGGGATCTTAAAGTCCCCCACTATTATTGTATTGTTGTTGATGTGTTTCTTTGCTTTTGTTATTAATAGCCTTATATAATTGGCTGCTCCCATGTTAGGGGCATAGATATTTACAATTGTTAGATCTTCTTGTTGGATAGACCCTTTAAGTATGATATAGTGTCCTTCCTCATCTCTTATTACAGTCTTTGGTTTAAAATCTAATTTGTCTGATATAAGGATTGCCACCCCAGCTTTCTTTTGGTGTCCATTAGCATGGTAAATGGTTTTCCACCCCCTCACTTCCAATCTGGGGGTGTCTTTGGGTCTAAAATGAGTCTCTTGCGGACAGCATATCGATGGATCTTGTTTTTTAATCCAGTCTGTTAGCCTGTGTCTTTTGATTGGGGCATTTAGCCCATTTACATTCAAGGTAACTATTGAAAGATATGAATTTAGTGCCATTGTATTGCCTGTAAGGTGACTGTTACCGTATATTGTCTGTGTTCCTTTCTGGTCTATGTTGCTTTTAGGGTCTCTCTTTGCTTAGAGGACCCCTTTCGAGATTTCCTGTAGGGCTGGTTTTGTGTTTGCAAATTCCTTTAGTTTTTGTTTGTCCTGGAAGCTTTTTATCTCTCCTTCAATTTTCAATGACAGCCTAGCTGGATAGAGTATTCTTGGCTGCATATTTTTCTCATTTAGTGCTCTGAATATATCCTGCCAGTCCTTTCTGGCCTGCCAGGTCTCTGTGGATAGGTCAGTTGCCAATCTAATGTTTCTACCATTGTAGGTTACATATCTCTTCTCCCGAGCTGCTTTCAGGATTTTCTCTTTGTCTCTGAGTCTCGTAAGTTTTACTATTAGATGTCAGGGAGTTGACCTATTTTTATTGATTTTGAGAGGGGTTCTCTGTGCTTCCTGGATTTTCATGCCTGTTTCTTTCCCCAAATTAGGGAAGTTCTCTGCTATAATTTGCTCCATTATACCTTCTGCCCCTCTCTCTCTTTCTTCTTCTTCTGGGATCCCAATTATTCTAATGTTGTTTCGTCTTATGGTATCGCTTATCTCTTGAATTCTGCCCTCATGATCCAGTAGTTGTTTATCTCTCTTTTTCTCAGCTTCTTTATTTTCCAGCATTTCATCTTCTATATTACTGATTCTCTCTTCTGCCTCATTTATTCTAGCAGTTAGCGCCCCCATTTTTGATTGCACCTCATTAATAGCCTTTTTGATTTCTACTTGGTTGGATTTTAGCTCTTTTACTTCTCCAGAAAGAGTTTCTCTAATAACTTCCATATTTTTTTCAAGCCCAGCTAGTATCTTTAAAGTGATGATTCTGAACTCTAGATCTGACATCGTACTAATGTCCGTATTGAGTATGTCCCTGGCAGTCGGTACTGCCTCTTGTTCTTTTTGTTGAGGTGATTTTTTCCGTCTCGTCATTTTGTGCAGAGGAGAATAGATTAATGAGAGAACAAAATGCTAGCAGAGTAACCATGTCCCCAGAAAATATACTCTAAACAAATCAGAAAAGACCTGAAGCAGTGGGATTAGAAGGGGAAAGAGAGAAAAAAGAAAAAGAAAAAAAAAGAAAAAGATAAAGATAAAAACAAAAACAAACAAAACAAAACAACAACAACAAAAGAAAAACCAGAATGTGATCAAAGATGATCTATATGGTATATAGATCAGTGCCACACACTAGATTTGGGGTGTGTTTTGGTCTTTTAGAAGAAAGTGTCTCCCAAAATTTTAAAGAAAGAAAAACTTATATATGTACAAAAATAAGGGTTGATATGATGAAGGGATGGAAAATGACTGTAAAAATGGAAATTATAAAAAATTTTATAAAAGGAATTGATAAGAAGTTGTTTGAAAAAAGAAAGAGGATTTAAAAAAAGAAAAAAGAAAAGGAAAAAAAAAGGGAGAGGATGTGATCAGGCAGGGGAATAGAAAACACCATATACTAGAGATTTAGGGTATATTTTAATCTGTTAGAAGAAACTATCTCAAAATTTTAAAGAGAGAACAACTTATATATATAAGCCAAAAATATGGGTAACTACTATGAAGGGATAGAATATGACTCTAAAAATGAAAAATAAAAATGTGTTTTTTAAAAAAAGGGATTGATAAGATGTTGTTTGAAAAAGGGAAAAAGAAAAATTCAAAAAGAAATAAAAAGACAAAAAGACAGTTAAAAAAAAAATTAACTTTAAAAGACTAAGGAATCATGGTAAAAAAGCCGTGAATTCTATGTGCAGTAGTCCCTTAGCGCTGGAGTTCTGCCGTTCTCATTGATCGGTAAACTTGGTCTTGGCTGGCTGTTCTCGCTGATCTTCTGGGGAGGGGCCTTTTGCCGTGGTTTCCAAATGTCTCTGCCGGAGGTGGAAGTGCCCCGCCCTTGCCCCCTCCCGGCTAAGTGATCTGCTCGGGTTTGCTCTCCGGGGCTTTTGTTCCCTGCGAGCTTTCCCTACAGCTTTGGAGGCGGAGAGTGAAAATGGCGGCCTCCAATCTCCACCCCGGAGGAGCCGAGAACTCGGGGCTCCGCTCCTCAGTGAGCCCCCAGAGAAAAGCCGTCAGTCACTCCCGTCTCCCCGGTCTGCAGCTGCACTCCGTGCTCACCCGGCCTGTGACCGCGCGTTTCTATCTCCGGCACCCGACCCCGGGTGGAGTCTCCAAACCCAGCAGATCCCTGCGGTGGACTCCCGCGCCACTCCTCCTGGGGGAGGAAGGTGAGTCTCCCCGGATCTGCCGCTTGTTGGGTCCCTGCTGGAGGAGCAGGGGCCCGACTGTGCCCCAGATCACGGTTTATGGCCACCCCGAGCTGAGAGCCCGCGCCTGGGCTCCGCCTCTGCAGCCGGCTTCCCTGCTCCGATACCTGGGAGCTCTGCCACACTCAGGCACCTCCGGTCTTTCTGTGACCCCGAGGGTCCTGAGACCACACTGTCCCAGAGGGTTCCACCCCCCGCTTAGCCACCAGAGTGACGTCCCTCGGCGGAGCAGACTTTTAAAAGTTCCAATTTTGTGCTCCGCGGCTCTATCACTTGCCAGAAGCGGCCGATGGAGGCCCCTCCCCCGCTGTCTATCCTCCCGAATATCACCTCGGATTCACTTCTCCGCACGTCCTACCTTCCAGAAAGTGGTCGCTTTTCTGATGAGAGAGTTGTTGCTCTTCTTTTCTTCGATCTCCTGTTGGGTTTGTAGGTGTTCAGAATGGTTTGATTCCTATCCAGCTGAATTCCTGAGAGGAGACGAAATCCAGGTCTCCTACTCCTCCGCCATCTTGCTCCGCCCCCTTATACAACACATTTTGATGAGTTGCATTTTCGTTTCATTTAGTTCAAAATGTTTTTAAATTTCTTTTGGGATTTTTTGACCTATGCATTTTTTAGAAGTGGACTGTTGATTTCTAAATATTTTGGGGATTTCTAGCTATTTCTCTGTTGTTGATTTCTAGTTTAATTCCACTGTGCTATGAGAGCATACTTTGTATAATTTCTATTCTTTAAAATTTGCTATTAAAGTGCCCTTTATTAACTAATGATGTACTGTATAGTGACTAACATAACATAATACAAAAATTTTTAAAAAGTGTACTTTATGTCCTAAGATCTATTCTGTTTGGGGGAATGTTCCATGTGAGTTTGAGAAAAAGTATATTCTGTTATCATTAGATGAAATATTGTATAAATGCCAGTTAAATCTAGCCAGTTGATGGTGTTATTAAAGTCATTGCTATCCTTACTGATTTTTTTGTCTGCTGGATTTGTCAATTACTCACAGACATGTGTTGAAGGCTTCAACTTTAATAGTGGATTTGTCTGTTTCTTCTTGTGGTTCTATCACTTTTTGTCTCATGTATTTTGATGCTTTTCCATTAAGTGTATTAAAGACTGTTATGTTTTCCTTGGGGTTAATGTCTTTATCGTTATGCTATCTTTCTTTTTATCCCTGATAATTTTTCTTACTCTGAAGTCTGCTTTGTCTGAAATTAATACAGTTACTCCAGCTTTGTTTTGATTACTGTTAGCATAGTGTATCTGTCTTATTCCTTTGCTTTTAATCTATCTGTGCCTTTATGTTTAAAATGAGTTTCTTGTAGACAACATATATTTGGGTCTTGCTTTTTTTTATACTTTGTCAGTCTCTGTGTTTTAACTGATGTATTTAGACCATTCACTTTTAAAGTGATTATAAATACAGCTGGATTAATATCTACTCTATTTTTAACTCTATTGCTCTTGCTCTTTGTTTCCTTGTTTCTTTCTTTTTTTGGTCTTACACTGTTTTTCTGCCCTCTCTTGTTTTGAATGAGCATTTTATTTGACTCCATTTCCTCTGTTCTCTTTGGATTTCAATTATAGTTCTTTTAAAAATTTGTTAGTGGCTGCCTAAAGTTGGCAGTATACACTTACAACTAAATTCACTTTCAAATAACAATATACCACTTCACAGTTAGTGCAAGTACTTTATAACTCAGTCTTCTCAATTTCTCTCTCCCATCCTGTATGACAATGATGTCATTCATTTCATCATCTACAAGTTACAATCACTTGATACATTGCTGCTATTATTTTGAACAAACTTTATGTATATCTGAGTTTCTGATCTATATAATTTTCATTCTCTCTGAAGAGCTTTAACATTTCTTGCAAGTTAAGTCTACTGGTGACAAATTTCTTCAGTTTTTGTGTGTGAAAATCTCTATTTCTCCTTTGTTTTTGCAAGATAATTTTGCTGAAGGCAGAATTCTAAGTTGGTGTGGTTTCATTCCAACATTTTAAATATTTCATTTCCCTCTCTTCTTGCTTATATGGTTTCTGAAGGGAAATCTAATGTAATTTTCATTTTTGTTTCTTTACAGCTTAGATATTTTCCCCCTGTAGATTTATTCAAGATTTTCTTTTTCTCTTTGATTTTTTGTAAGTTTGAATATGATATTCCTAGGTGTATATTTTTTGCTATTTATTCCATTCAGGGTTCTCTAAGCAGCCTAGAGATGTGGTATCCTGCCTGTCATTAATTTTAGATGATTCTCAACCATCAGTCATTCAAATATTTCCTATATTCCCTTCTTTCTCCTCCTTCTGATATTTCTATCATACATATACATTATACATGTAGTCCTTTTGTAATTGTCCTTCAGTTTTTGGATATTTTGTTTATTTGATTTCATTTTTTTTTTCTCTTTAAGTTTCAGTTTGCAAAATTTCTACTGCTATATCTTCAAGTTCAGAGATTCTTTTGTCAGCTGTATCTAGTTTACTGAGAGCCTATTAAAGGCATTTTCTATTTCTCTTCTAGTGTTTTTGATTTCCTTTTGATTCTAAAGTTTCCATCTGTTATAGATAACAGATATATTACTTTTCTGTCCTCACATGTCCACTTTTTTCCATTTGATTCTTAGCATATCAATCATAGTTATTTTAAATTCTTAATCTGATAATTCCAAAATCTTTGTCATACTGATTCTTTTTTTCTGAGAGAGAGAGAGAGAGAGCAGAGGGAGGGGCAGAGGGAGAGGGAGAGAGGCAATCCCAACCAGACTCCACATAGAGTGTAGAGCCCAAAGCAGGGCTTGATGTCACCACCCAAAACCATGATCTGAGCTAAGAGTCAGATGTGCAACGGACTGAGCAACCCAGACGCCCCAACTGTCATACTGGTTCTGTTGTCTGCTCTGTTTCTGCAAACTATGGTTTTGCTTGCTAACATGCTTTGTAATTTGTTGTTGAATGTGAGAAATGGTGTATTGGGTGAAAGGAACTGAGATAATAGGCCTTTAGTGTGAGGGTTTATGGTTTGTGGCTGGGAGTTTGATTGTGTTTACTCTGTGTTCTAGCTCTAGTGTTAGTGACTAAAATTTCCTCTAGTATCCTTGCTTTTGTCTTCTCTATTGTCTTTTTGTCTTCCTAGAAACTTTTTTTTTTTAAAGATTTTATTTATTTATTTGACAGAGAGAGAGGCAGTGAGAGAGGTACACAAGCAGGGGGAGTGGGAGAAGGAGAAGCAGGCTTCCTGCAGAGCAGGGAGCCCGATGTGGGGCTCGATCCCAGGACCCTGGGACCATGACCTGAGCCGAAGGCAGACGCTTAACGATGGAGCCACCCAGGCGCGCTCCTAGAAACTTCTTCTTAAATAAGGTCTGAGACTTGCAGTTCTCTTATCTGTATCCATTGTTATACTATTGTTTCGACTTTGTTAGGTTAACATTTGTCAGGGAAGCACAGTGTACTGGATGGTGGACTACAGTTCAATGACAAACCACAGGAGAAACTGAAATAGAGAAGTTTATCACTCATGAGTCCTGGAAGAAGTATGGGGAATGCCTTGAGGGGCTACATGGGAAGGTCAAGGTGCAGTGCAGACAGAGTGGTAGGACCTGGAGTGCATACCTTTATTAGGGTTCCTGGGCTGAGTGCTTTGTGGTTCCTAGGCCAGGGCTGGACTGGTCAATTCAAACCAAAGGAGTAGGGTATTGGTAAGCCCCTTAGGGGTCTTATCTAGGAGGTGCACAAGAGGAAGGCCCTATAAGGTGGAGGAGACTTTTGATCACAAGGGTTGTTGGGGAAATCATATCAAAGACTAGTTTTTGTGACTCTGTGGTCTACTCTCTAGGGCATGCACTTGCATAAGGTGCTAGTGTCAGTTTAAAGTCCTTGCAGGCCACTTGGCCAAACTACATGGATGCTAAACTCTCAACATCTATAGATACGGTGCAGATGTCCAGAGGAGAGGAAGTGTTCTATAGTCCTATGATCAGGTCTCAGTATTTTAGTGAGTTTGTGCCCTTGGGCTGTAGCTTTCATGATGAGTACTTCTCAGCATCCTTTCCCTCTTAGATGGGACAAGAAGTCTTCTGAGGGCTGGATTTGGGTATTTTCCTTCTCTTGGATTCTAGTAAAACTGAAATATATTAGGCTCTGGTAAAATAGTTTCTCTTGAGTTGGGTCTTTATTAAGGATAACATTGCTCTGGGTATAGTTCAAAATAATGGTTACTTTCCCCTTTCACCTGCCAGAAGAAGGAGGAGATTTTTCTCTGATCTCCACCCTGAGAATCTGATGAGGTTTCTGGAACTAGAACTGACAAATGCACGCGGGTCCTCCACATTTATCTCTCAAGCTTGTCCACACTGAGCCTGTAACAATTCATCAATTACAGTTTCAGTTTTCCTATCACTTTGTGGTTCCAGGAACTTCTGCTTCCACTAAGCTGTGAGGCTCTGTATTTCCTTGTCTGTCTCTCCAGTTTTGGGGAGGTGGATCTAAAAAGAGTTGTTGATTTTCAGTTTGTAGCTCTTCATTGTTGTGTGAATGGGAGGGATAACTTTCAACCTCTTTACATGTTGGACCAGGACATGGAAACTCCTTTACCTTCTTTTGGTGCTGAGATCTTAAGTTGCCTCTGTAAGGATTTTTTTTTTTTTTAAGATTTTTCTTTTCTTTTCTTTATGTGAGAGAGAGAGTGAGTGAGCAGAGGCAGAGGGAGAAGCAGGCTCCCCACTGAGCAGGGAGCCTGTTGCGGGACTTGAACCTAGGACCCTGGGATCATGACCTGAGCTGAAGGCAGAAGCTTAATGGACTGAGCCACCCAGGTACCGCTCCTCTGTAAGGATTTTAAGAGACAGAAGAGCTTTGTTAGCTTAGGAAAAGACCAGCCAAGACTAACCTAGAAATGTGGGAGCTTGAAGGCAGAGTCAAGTATGAGGATCTGTCATGGATCTTTGATTTCTGGAGTAGTCACCCATATAATGCCTTGATTTCCATCACCTAGCTGGTTCTTAGGGTTTTTGTTTGTTTGATGTTTGTTTGTTTTGTTTGTTTGTTTGTTTGGAGAAGGAGTGGGGAGTGGCAGGGGGAGAAAGAGAGAGAGAAAATCTTAAACAGGCTCCACGCCCAGCAAGGAGCCTGATGCAGGGTTCGATACCACCACCCGGAGATCATGACCTGAGCTGAAATAAAAAGTTGTATGCTTAACCGACTGGGCCACCCAGGCGCCCCTAGCTGGTTTTTAATTTGATCACGGATAATGTCATCCCTGCCCTGCTAGCTGCTTCCTGCATGTCCCCACATCATGCTCTAACAACTGTCACTGCAATATATAACCTTAAATTTTTGCCAAGAAATCCTAGCTGATTTTCTGTGATGATTATTAAATCTGGACTCAACAGACTTGAATCAGAGTTCCAATTCTTCACATTATTAGCTCTGTATTCATGGGTCAGTTAAGCACTCTCTGCTCAATTTGGGGCAGCATGTTGTGATGAAGAGAAAACTAGGCCAGAGAGCTAAAGATCTAAATCCTAGCCCTGATTCTTACTACTGACATGTTTTAGGACAAGTTCAACTTCTCTGAGCATGAAGGAGGTTGGGCTCTATTCTGAACCAAAGCTTCCCCTTAACCACCTACTCAGTGGCTGTGAGGCACTGGAATGGGGGAGAGCTAGGCACTTGGGCAAGGAAAATATGAGTGCACAATCCAGTAGAGCAGATGGAGATGGAAAGAAACAATTATAATATAGTAGGATATTGGGTTATAGTAGGATTTGCCTGAAAGGAAGTGTGATTTAAATCTGCCTAGGAATACTGAGTATTAAAGCTATGTAGAAATTGAGGGTGGGGGGCACCTGGGTGGCTCAGTCGTTAAGCATCTGCCTTCGTCTCAGGTCATGATCCCCGGGGCCTGGGATCGAGCCCCGCATCGGGCTCCCTGCTCAGCGGGGGGCCTGCTTCTCCCTCTCCCACGCCCTCTGCTTGTGTTCCCTCTCTCGCTGTGTCTCTCTCTGTCAAATAAATAAATAAAATCTTAAAAAAAAAAGAAATTGAGGGTGGGTGGGATGGAAAGGTGCAGAGAAGGAGGAAGGGACATTCTGGTGCAAGTCGATGCAGGGGATTCTGGCTCTATGGTGAAATATCATTTGCATGTTCAGTAACTCTCTTGTAACTGTGACATCTTTAGAGCTCCATGCAAGAAGGTATAGGCTCACATTCTTTGCATTGAGCCCAGTATTACTCTGCTCGTTAACTTCTCACGCATCCTGTAAGTGGCAGGTCAAGTGTCATGTCCCACATAGGTGCTCTCTGAGCATTTCCATTTAATTAAAACAATTATTTATTTATTTATTTATTTATTATTTATTATTATTTTTTTAAGATTTTTTATTTATTCATTTGAGACAGAGAGATACAGAGAGAGAGAGAGCATGAGCAGGGGGAGAGGCAGAGGGAGAGGGAGAAGCAGACTCCCCACTGAGCAGGGAGCCCAATGTGGGGCTCGATCCCAGGACCCTGGGTTCATGACCTGAGCCGAAGGCAGATGCTTAACCATCTGAGCCACCCAGGCGCCCCTAAAACAATTTTTTAAAGATATTTTGATTGTTGGTTTATGTATATCTTCTTCAATTGACCCTTAGCTCATTTCTGACAAGGATTCTGGCCTTTCATCAGAACAAAACCGACCTCTAAGCCAGACATTGTCATGGCATGTGCCCAAAAATGCTCTTGTGAGTGATGCTTACTGCAGTATTTAACACAGAACTTCAGTCTCACAGTATGGATCTAATCTGCTCTACTTAGTATTTGTTGACTTGAGCAGGTTAATTAACCTCTCTGGATTTCAGTTTTCTAAGAAAAAAGGTAATAAAATATAGAGATGGAATGCACGTACTGCACTTAGAACAGTGTCTTACACACTGACCATTCCACAAAGGACAGCTATCCATAATAATTATTTATTGAGCAGACAAAAAGGGATTTCTAGACAAAACACTAAACCAAGACTGTCCCAGATTTTCAGAGACATAAGGAAATGTTATGCACTGTAGTCCTCTCTAGGACTACCCCCTTCACACAGAGTGTGGCTTCCCTAGGTACATTGATTGGGCAAGCCGACCTCTGTGGTTCTCAATGACCTCAGCTATGAAAAGGTTGGTGTGAGGACTAAATCAGTAAATGTAAATGCTTAGAACAGTTCTTAATACATAATAATCACTCAATAAGTTGTAACTAGTATCCTAGGGCTGTTTTGAGGCTTATATGAGGTGACGCATATGAAGTACGTGGCCCATGCCTGATAGAGTCCTCAATAAAGGGCAGCTGTTTATCCCTCTGGTGGTGCACCCCATCCCATTTCTGATGAACTCCCGCTTTCCTTCTCTGCCAGCCCTGAAAACCCCCTCTCCAGTGCTTTCCCATTTCTAATGCTATCTCATTCTGAGATAAGACACTATGATTTATCTGTAAGAAATCCAAGGCAGTATTCATAGAATTTTTGCTTTGAAGAGGGATACACATTCATCAAAAGTCTGTGTGTGATGTTCCAAAGACCTGAGTGCTTCACTTCATGACTATTCAAAAATAGGCAATTTGCTTGATTCTTCTTTTGCAGTTTTCATCCAGATGTTTGGTGTTACTTGACGAGAAGAGTGCCTGCGTGTCACTCTTTTGTCAGTGTTGAAAGCTATTTGTGAATATACTTGAAATCAAATGACAAAGATATATTCCTCCTTAGCTTTTCTTTTCACTACATAATCGTATTAGTATTCTTGAATTACAAAGCCAACCACAACAGTCATCTGGATGGCAACTTGCCTCACAGGAATTATGAATCCAAGACAAGTCAGATCCACTGCAGCCTAACCCTACCTCCAAACAGACGTGAGAGTGACTATCCAGTCATATAATCTCTGTACTTCTTCCCTCTGTACTTGAGACATGCTATGAGTTTATGAAGGGAGAGAAAAAAGAGATGAGTACAAAGCTAAATAAAGAAGAAAACAAGACCAGGAGTGAGATGGTAGGGTTGAAACTTAGATTATATGCCTACAAATTGGCAAAAACCAAGTAGACAATGACTCCTCCTTCTCCTGCTCAGGGTTGGCTGCCTTCATTTGGTAGAGTGAGGCAAAATCACGGTTAAACAATAAATGCAAATATCACGATTCCTGACTTCATTTAGCCTCACTGCATTTATTAAAGCTTATATTTAACATCTCGCCTATCCAAAATATAACATATGGACCACGTGGGTGAGTGTGCTAACAGAACCTTTACTTGTGCAGCGTTTGATTGTGGAGGCTTCAAAATAACCTGAATGTTAAATTGCTATTTAAAAAAAAATTTTTTTTTGACTTTTTAAAACCCTTGTAAAAAGAGAGGAAAGACACCTTAGGTAAGAATTTCTTCAAGTCTCCAGGACAGGTTAACAGGGCAAGGAGATCTTTGAAGGGCAGGAGGATTTTGAGATGCTCTAGCATAGGAGGCGCGTCCACAGGGGCAGAGGCAGGGGCAGAGACTTTCTAAGCCAGAGGGTGAGGGCCTGGAAGCTTTTGAACCTCAACAAGGAATTTGTTCCAACTATTGTTGTGTGTGTATGTGTTTGTGAGTGTGTTTGAGAGTCAGGAAACCAACAAAGGCAAAGGACCTCTTTGTTAGCATCTCAAGAAGAAAAATTCCATTGGTACACCTAAAAATCTAGTCATTATTTCTGCATTGCCTCTGTAAAATTTGCGTCCTTTGAAGGAAGGCAGCTAATGAGTTCAGGTCAAAAGCCAGTGGAGAGGGGTGCCTGGGTGGCTCAGTCGTTAAGCATCTGCCTTTGGCTCAGGCCATGATCCCAGGGTCCTGGGATCGAGCCCCTGCATCAGGTTCCCAGCTCAGTGGTAAGCCTGCTTCTCCCTCTCCCACTCCCCCTGCTTGTATTCCCTCTCTCACTATCTTCTCTCTCTGTCAAACAAATAAATAAAATCTTAAAAAAAAATTTAAATAATAAAAAAAAGCCATTGGAGAACAAATCAACTCTTATAGCCTTTTTAGTGCATGTTTTGAGCCAGTTATATAACAGGCCTGTTTATCATGATTCCCTACCCCCAAATCCTTATGCTTCTTTTTAATAAAATCCATATAAAGGAAGACTATAGATAAGAAAGAAGAGAATGAAAACCTGCCAGATGTAGAACATATGGCAAGTTGTATGAATGTTACAGATCAACCTTACACTTTAAAAATTCAATTTCACGTTAGTGAGAACTTGAAAACTAGAACTTTTAAACACTTTTACAATGTGTTCAAATAAAAATAGTCAGTTGTATTATGGAAAAGTTGTATTTTCGACTTTTGAAATACTAACACTGTTTTAACACAAAGACTTCTTTCTTCAAAAATGTGCACTTTGGGGATGCCTGGGTGGCTCAGTTGGTTGAGCATCCAATTCTTCATTTTGGCTTAGATCATGAGCTCAGGGTTGTGAGATCGAGCCCCATCTCAGGGTTGTGCTAAGTGTTGCATCTGCTTGAGATTCTTTCCTTCTGCCCCTCATCCCCCATGCATCCATGCTTTCTCTATCCCTCTCTCTCCCTCTAAAATACATAAATAAATTTTTAAAAAATGTGCAATTTGTTGCATTTTGCTTAATGAATATAATTTCAATACAATTATTCATCCAAGCAGTTAAATTCCATCAAATAGTTTTTTTTTTTTCCCTAATCTTTGGGTGATAGATTTCAAGAGTTAAAAGAATGTCAACATCATATTTTGAATAGAAGTTAGGTTTATTTAGTCACTACAGGTCACTGTTATAAGCTATACATAACACACTTCCCATAACATTGGCTTCTCTCTCCCCCTCCACAGAGTCTGAAGAACACACAGCATCTGCAGGTGGGCAGACCGGGACTTGAAATTGTCTGTTCCCCACACAAGCCTTGGGTTCTCAAACAAAACATTTGAGTAACTTCCATCACTGTTTCTTTAGGTATGAAACAGAAACAATGATGCCTATTCTGTAGTGTTCTTTGAGGATTAAACAAGACGATGTATGTTAAATATTTGGACCACGGTGTGTAATCCGTCCACGAAAGTTGTTACTGTGAAGACTGATGACTGAAGGTAGACTCCATTCCTCCCACAGCAGGGTTCTTACCCCAGGGCCCACTTTTGTCTTGACTAACCTCTGACTGAAATTTAATGTTTTCTTCCACTATGAATGTAGGTAACAAATAACATCACTTTATTTATTTATTTATTTATTTATTTATTTATTTATTTATTTATTTATTTATTTATTTATTTTTAAAGATTTTATTTATTTATTCATGAGAGACAGAGAGAGAGAGAGAGGCAGAGGGAGAAGCAGGCTCCCCGCAGAGCAGGGAGCCTGATGCGGGACTCCATCCCAGGACCCTGGGATCATGACCTGAGCCGAAGGCAGACGCTTAACCGACTGAGCCACCCAGGCGTCCCCAAATAACATCACTTTTGAGACTGGTCCAGATGCTGAGCCTATGGATGTTGGGAAGTATTGCTTAGATTTATTGGAATTTTCTCATTCCCACCTCTTTTTGAAGTGTTGACATTCTATGGCGAAGGTAGGCATATTGTGGGTCTCCAGCTACATCCAGTTCCCTGTCTGTTTTTGTGAAAAAAAGTGGTATTAACACAATCATGCCCACTTGTTTACTGCTGTGTAGGGCTGCTTTGTCTGACAGAGATAGAATTGACTAGTTTTCACAGAGACCTTATATCCTGCAAACCTAACGTTTGCCATTTGTCCATTTAAGGAAAACTTTGTTGACCCTGGTATAGTAAATGCATCAACTACTACCCATTAGATCATTGCTGATTCATACATTGTTTTTTTCTCAGATAGATATTGATAGGCAACAAAACATTCAACATTGAAACCAGCAACCAAGCTAGGTACAGGGGTTTTAAATATGAACAACAACAACAACAACAACACACAAAAACACAAGTCATTGCCCTAAAGTCTTTCCAGTTGAAAGGGGGACACAGGTGAGCAAACAAGCAACCATGACACAACTCTGGGAAGAGCTATGATATAAGAAACCATCAGCATCCCATGAGGACGTTTGACAGGAAGTCAATCTTAATGGTCAGTCTATCTGTGTTGTTACAACATAGGTAGTCCAGGAAATTCACACTCTGTGCTCCTTCCCTCAGAACATTAACCTTTGCTTTAGGGAACCACACTAACTCATGAAACACTAGCAAGGCAGGCACAGTAGTTACTCAATTATGCATGGAGTTTAAGGTCATGGGTGACTGTAGTCTATGAGAACAATGTGTGATGGTAGGCAGAGCACTGGGTGTGCTTAAAAGACCCAGAACAGCTTCACAGAAGAGGTAGGATTAGTCCTGACCCTCAAATATCTCTGCATCTCACTGTGGATTTAATTACTTACTGGTCTCTTGGTTAAATTTGCTTGACAGCCTGATCTTGGAAGAGACAGAGGTAATATTGTACATATCAATATCAACTTTACAAATAATTTCCTAAGATGGGTTCTTTTACAGTTGTCTGATGTAGGCCGCCTGGGTGGCTCAGTCGTTAAGCATCTGCCTTCGGCTCAGGTCACGGTCCCAGGGTCCTGGGATCGAGCCCCGCATCGGGTTCCCTGCTCAGCGGGAAGCCTGCTTCTCCCTCTCCCGCTCCCCCTGCTTGTATTCCTTCTCTCGCTGTGTCTCTCTCTGTCAAATAAATAAATAAAATCTTAAAAAAAAAATACAGTTGTCTGATGTTTACTTTGTCATGGCTGTTTTCATAGGGGACTTAGTGTTTAGATGACATAGGGGACATTTTCCTTCTCAAAGGACAAAATTTGGTGATTAAGTCTCTACTTGAGCCTATCCTTTCTGATTTTAGAGATATTTATCATATTAACTCCTAAACTTTCTTTTTCTTGTGGAAATGAACAAAGGTCACTACATAAAAAGAAACAGAGGCTATTTATTCATAGCTAGGATCAGGCACCATCACTTGTATTTTGGGAGGCTCAAAGGCAGGCTAAGGAGTGCAGAAGCTTTATCGTGGAATAAGATGCAAGGTTGCAGGTGTGCCCCATTTGGTAGCACGGGGAAGTTGGGGGTGGGGTCACTAGAAGTGGGATATCTTATGTAATTGTTTTGGGTGCATATTTGGCTTTTTGTGGTTGGTGTTGAGTTGGAAGCCAGGGCAAAATGTAAGGGAAGCTGTCAGTCATTCTTGACCAAGTCATGAAGGTACTGCATCAATTGCCATAGATGTTGAGGTCTGGCTTTCCAGGTGGTTGTTCAGATTTTGAAGCAGGGTTTTATTGGTTGTATATGGTCTGGCCACTGCTTATATACTCAGTCTCTGACTTTCCCATCTGAGCAGTTTTAATTATTTATCCCATTCCATCCCTTAAATCATTTCAAATGTTCTTTGATGAATCTTTAGTTTGTTTTCTTTTTCTTGAAAAACAGGGAGAAGAGCTGACCATCCTATTGCAAGTAGAGATTTTCCATTGGTTGATAGATAGGCAAGATGATGTTTCTTTTATTTTTTCTATCTGAAGAGGATTTGCTTTCATCTGTCCAGTTAATATACTTTATTGTGTTAGACGTGTTGGCTTATTTATTTATTTACTTTGATTTTTTTTCTTTCAGTATTACTGCAATATAATTGGCATATAACATTGTGTAAGTTTAAAATGAACAGCATCATGATTTGATATATGTATGTATTGTGAAATGAAGAGAAATAGTAGAAACAATTTTAAATTTAACTCAATTTTGGATCTGTAATTCATTCCTCAAAATATATTAGAAACATAACTTTATAACTATCATTTTAAGATTACAACAATTTTGTATGCCAAAAAATGCCTGTCACATTCTGGGTAATATAATCAAAAGTATGGAAATTGCCAAAACTCTCATAGTGGGAGCTTGGAATGGTTGGTGTAATTAATCCACCTTTCTGTCACTCAGGCAATGAATATTTATCTATAAGATATCTGTCTGACTTTCAAGAGGACCTTTTTTTAAAATTTTTTATTATTATGTTAATCACCATACATTACACCATTAGTTTTTGATGTAGTGTTCCATGATTCATTGTTTGTGCCTAACACCCAGTGCTCCATGCAGAACGTGCCCTCTTTAATACCCATCACCAGGCTAACCCATCCTCCCACCTCCCTCCCCTCTATAACCCTCAGTTTGTTTTTCAGAGTCCATTGTCTCTCATGGTTCGTCTCCCCCTCCAATTTCCCCCCACTTCGTTCTTCCCCTCCTGCTATCTTCTTCTTCTTTTTTTTTTCTTAACATATATTGCATTATTTGTTTCAGAGGTACAGATCTGTGATTCAACAGTCTTGCACAATTCACAGCACTCACCATAGCACATAACCTCCCCAATGTCTATCACCCAGCCACCCCATCCCTCCCACCCCACCCCCCGCTCCAGCAACTCTCAGTTTGTTTCCTGAGATTAAGAATTCCTCATCGCAGTGAGGTCATATGATACATGTCTTTCTCTTTTTGACTTATTTCACTCAGCATAATACCCTCCAGTTCCATCCACGTCATTGCAAATGGCAAGATCTCATTCCTTTTGATGGCTGCATAATATTCCATTGTATATATATATACCAAATCTTCTTTATCCACTCAACTGTTGATGGACATCATGGCTCTTTCCACAGTTTGGCTATTGTGGACATTGCTGCTATAAACATCGGGGTACACATACCCCTTCGGATCCCTACATTTGTAACTTTGGGGTAAATACACAGTAGTGCAATTGATGGATCATATCGTAGCCCTATTTTCAACTTCTTGAGGAAGCTCCATACTGTTTTCCAGAGTGGCTGCACCAGCTTGCATTCCCAGCAACAGTGTAGGAGGGTTCCCCTTTCTCCACATTCCCACCAATGTCTGTCGTTGGCTGACTTGATAATTTTAGCCATTCTGACTGGTGTGAGGTGCTATCTCATTGAGGTTTTGATTTGGATTTCCCCGATGCTGAGTGATGTTGAGCACTTTTTCATGTGTCTGTTGGCCATTTGGATGTCTTCTTTGGAAAAATGTCTGTTCATGTCTTCTGCTCATTTCTTGATTGGATTCTTTGTTCTTTGGGTGTTGAGTTTGAGAAGTTCTTTAAAGATTTTGGATACTAGCCCTTTATCTGATATGACATTTGCAAATATCTCCTCCCATTCTGTCGGTTGTCTTTTTTGGTTCTGTTGACTGTTTCTTTTGCTGTGCAAAAGCTTTTTATCTTGATGAAGTTCCAATGGTTCATTTTTGCTCTTGCTTCCCTTGCCTTTGGCGATGTTTCTAGGAGGAAGTTGCTGCGGCTGAGGTCAAAGAGGTTGCTGCCTGTGTTCTCCTTTAGGATTTTGATGGACTCCTGTCTCACACTGATGTCTTTCAACCATTTGGAGTCTATTTTTGTGTGTGGTGTAAGGAAATGGTCCAGTTTCATTCTTCTGCATGTGGCTGTCCAATATTCCCAACACCATTTGTTGAAGAGACTGTCTTTTTTCCACTGGACATTCTTTCCTGCTTTGTCAAAGATGAGTTGACCATAGAGTTGAGGGTCCATTTCTGGGCTCTCTATTCTGTTCCATTGATTTATGTGTCTGTTTTGGTGCCAGTACCATACTGTCTTGATGATGACAGCTTTGTAATAGAGCTGGAAGCCCGGAATTGTGATGCCAGCAGCTTTGCTTTTCTTTTTCAACATTCCTCTGGCTATGCGGGGTCTTTCCTGGTTCCATACAAATTTTAGGATTATTTGTTCCATTTCCTTGAATAAAGTGGATGGTATTTTGATGGGGATTGCATTGAATGTGTAGATTGCTCTAGGTAGCATTGACATCTTCACAATATTTGTTCTTCCAATCCATGAGCATGGAACGTTTTTCCATTTCTTTGTGTCTTCCTCAATTTCTTTCATGAGTATTTTATAGTTTTCTGAGTACAGATCCTTTGCCTCTTTGGTTAGATTTATTCCTAGGTATCTTATGGTTTTGGGTGCAATTGTAAATGGGATTGACTCCTTAATTTCTCTTTCTTCTGTCTTGTTGTTGGTGTATAGGGATGCCACTGATTTCTGTGCATTGATTTTATATCCTGCCACTTTACTGAATTCCTGTATGAGTTCTAGCAATTTTGGGGTGGAGTCTTTTGGGTTTTCCACATAAAGTATCATATCATCTGCAAAGACTGAGAGTTTGACTTCTTCTTTGCCGATTTGGATGCCTTTTATTTCTTTTTGTTGTCCGATTGCTGTGGCTAGGATTTCTAATACTATGTTGAATAGCAGTGGTGAGAGTGGACATCCCTGCCGCATTCCTGACCTTAGGGGGAAAGCTCTCAGTTTTTCCCCATTCGCTGTAGGTTTTTCATAGATGGCTTTTATGATATTGAGGTATGTACCCTCTATCCCTATACTCTGAAGAGTTTTGATCAAGAAAGGATGCTGTACTTTGTCAAATGCTTTTTCTGCATCTATTGAAAGGATCTTATGGTTCTTGTTCTTTCTTTTATTAATGTATTGTGTCTCATTGATTGATTTGCGGATGTTGAACCAACCCTTCAGCCCAGGGATAAATCCCATTTGGTCGTGGTGAATAGTCCTTTTAATGTACTGTTGGATCCTATTGGCTAGTATTTTGGTGAGAATTTTTGCATTCATGTTCATCAGGGATTTGGTCTGTAATTCTTTTTTATGGGGTCTTTGTCTGGTTTTGGGGTCAAGGTAATGGTGGCCTCATAAAACGAATTTGGAAGTTTTCCTTCCATTTCTATTTTTTGGAACAGTTTCAGAAGAATAGGTATTAATTCTTCTTGAAATGTTTGGTAGAATTTCCCTGGGAAGCCATCTGGCCCTGGGCTTTTGTTTGTTGGGAGATTTTTGATGACTGCTTCAATTTCCTTAGTGGTTATAGTTCTGTTCCAGTTTTCTGTTTCTCCCTGCTTCAGTTTTGGTAGTTGATACATCTCTAGGAATGCCTCCATTTCTTCCAGGTTATCTAATTTGCTGGCATAGAGTTGCTCAAAATATGCTCTTATATTGTTTATATTTCTTTGGTGTTGGTTGTGATCTCTCTTCTTTTATTCATGATTTTGTTGATTTGAGTCATTTCCCTTTTCTTTTTGATAAGTCTGGCCAGGGGTTTATCAATCTTGTTAATTCTTTCAAAGAACCAGCTCCTAGTTTCGTTGATCTGTTCTACTGTTCTTTTGGTTTCTATTTCATTGACTTCTGCTCTGATCTTTATTATTTCTCTTCTCCTGCTGGGTTTAGGCTTTCTTTGCTGTTCTTTCTCTAGCTCCTTTAGATGTAGGGTTAGGTTGTGTATTTGAGACCTTTCGTGTTTCTTAAGAAAGGCTTGTATTGCTATATACTTTCCTCTTAGGACTGCCTTTGCTGCATTCCAAAGATTTTGAACAGTTGTGTTTTCATTTTCATTGGTTTCCATAAATTTTTTAAATTCTTCTTTAATTTCCTGGTTGACCCTTTCATTCTTCAGTAGGATGCTCTTTAGCCTCCATGTATTTGAGTTCTTTCTGACTTCCCTCTTGTGATTGAGTTCTAGTTTCAAAGCATTGTGGTCTGAAAATAGGCAGGGAATGATCCCAATATTTTGGTACCAGTTGAGATCTGATATGTGACCTAGGATGTGATTTATTCTGGAGAATGTTCCATGGGCACTAGAGAAGAATGTGTATTCCGTTGCTTTGGGATGGAATGTTCTGAATATGTCTTTGAAGTCCATTTGGTCCAGTGTGACATTTAAGTCTTTATTTCCTTGTTGATCTTTTGCTTAGATGATCTGTCCATTTCAGTGAGGGGGGTGTTAAAGTCCCCCACTATTATTGTATTATTGTCGATGTGCTTCTTTGCTTTTGTTATTAATTGCCTTATATAATTGGCTGCTCCTATGTTGGGGCATAGATATTTACAATTGTTAGATCTTCTTGTTGGATAGACCCTTTAAGTAGGATATAGTATCCTTCCTCATCTCTTATTACAGTCTTTGGTTTAAAATCTAATTTTCTGATATAAGGATTGCCACTCCAGCTTTCTTTAATGTCCATTAGCATGGTAAATGGTTTTCCACCCCCTCACTTTCAATCTGGGGGTGTCTTTGGGTCTAAAATGAGTCTCTTGCAGACAGCCTATCAATGGGTCTTGTTTTTTAATTCAATCTGATAGCCTGTGTCTTTTGATTGGGGCATTTAGCCCATTTACATTCAAGGTAACTCTTGAAAGATATGAATTCAGTGCCATTGTATTATCTGTAAGGTGACTGTTACCGTATATTGTCTGTGTTCCTTTCTGGTCTATGTTGCTTTCAGGCTCTCTCTTTGCTTAGAGGACCCCTTTCAAGATTTCTTGTAGGGTTGGTTTCATGTTTGCAAATTCCTTTAGTTTTTGTTTGTCCTGGAAACTTTTTATCTTTCCCATTTTCAATGACAGCCTAGCTGGATATAGTATTCTTGGCTGCATATTTTTCCCATTTAGTGCTCTGAATATATCCTGCCAGTCCTTTCTGGCCTGCCAGGTCTCTGTGGATAGGTCTGTTGCCAATCTAATGTTTCTACCCTTGTAGGTTACATATCTCTTCTCCCAAGCTGCTTTCAGGATTTTCTCTTTGTCTCTGACATTCGTAAGTTTTACTATTAGATGTCAGGGTGTTGACCTATTTTTATTGATTTTGAGAGGGGTTCTCTGTGCTTCCTGGATTTTGATGCCTGTTTCCTTCCCCAAATTAGGGAAGTTCTCTGCTATAATTTGCTCCAATAAACCTTCTGCCCCTCTCTCTCTTTCTTCTTCTTCTGGGATCCCAATTATTCTAATGTTGTTTCGTTAATGGTATCGCTTATCTCTCGAATCTGGCCTCGTTATCCAGTAGTTGTTCATCTCTCTTTTTCTCAGCTTCTTTATTTTCCATCATTTGGTCTTCTATATCACTGATTCTCTCTTCTGCCTCATTTATCCTAGCAGTTAGAGCACCCATTTTGGATTGCACCTCATTAATAGCCTTTTTGATTTCGACTTGGTTAGATTTTAGTTCTTTTATTTCTCCAGAAAGGGTTTCTCTAATAACTGCCATGCTTTTTTCAAGCCTGGCTGTTATCTTTAAAGTCATGATTCTGAACTCTAGATCTGACATCGTACTAATGTCCATATTGATTAGGTCCCTGGCAGTCGGTACTACCTCTTGTTCTTTTTGTTGAGGTGATTTTTTCCGTCTTTTCATTTTGTCCAGAGGAGAATAGGTGAATGAGAGAACAAAATGCTAACAGGGTAACAACATCCCCAGAAAATATACTCTAAACAAATCAGAAAAGACCTGAAGCTGGGGGAAAAGAAAGGGAAAGAAAGAGAGAAAAAAAGAAAAAGATAAAAACAAACAAAAAGAGAACAAAACAAAAAAACCCAGATTCTGATCAATATGATCAGTCTTGTGCATAGATCAGTGCCACACACTAGATTCTGGGTGTATTTTGGTCTGTTAGAAGAAAGTGCCTCCCAAATTTTAAAGAAAGAAAAACTTATATATGTACAAAAATCAGGGTTGATATGCTGAAGGGATGGAATATGATTGTAAAGATGAAAATTATAAAAAATTTTATAAAAGGAATTGATAAGAAGTTGTTTGAAAAAAGAAAGGAGAGGATTTAAAAAAAAAAAAACGGAGAGAATGTGATCAGGCAGAAGACTAGAACGAAACCATACAGTTGAGATTTAGGATATATTTTGATATGTTAGAAGAAACTGTATCTCAAAAATTTTAAAGAGAGAATAACTTATATGTATATATATATATATATATATATATATATATATATATATATACCAAAAATAAGGGTAACTACTATGAAGGAATAGAATATGACTCTCAAAATGAAAAATAAAAATGTTTTTTAAAAAAGGTATTGATAAGATGTTGGTTGAAAAAGGGAAAAAGAAAAATTCAAAAAAAAAAAGAGAGTTAAAAAAAAATTAACTTTGAAAGACTAAAGAATCATGGTAAAAAAGCCATGAATTCTATGTGCAGTATTCCCCTAACGCTGGAGTTCTGCCGTTCTCATTTATCGGTAAACTTGGTCTTGGCTGGCTGTTCTCGCTGATCTTCTGGGGGAGGGGCCTGTTGCCGTGGTTCCCAAATGTCTTTTCTGGAGGTGGAATTACTCTGCCCTTGCCCAGTTTGGGCTAAGTAATCTGTTCGGGTTTGCTCTCGGGAGCTTTTGTTCCCTGCAAGCTTTCGGTACAGCTTTGGAGGCCGAGAGTGAAAATGGCGGCCTCCCAATCTCTGCCCTGGAGGAGCCGAGAACTCGGGGCCCCTCTCCTCAGTGCGCCCCAGAGAAAAGCCGTCAGTCACTCCTGTCTCCCCGGTCTCCAGCCGCACTCCGTGCTCACCCGGCCTGCGACCGCGCGCCTCTGTCTCTGGCACCCGACCCCGGGTGGAGTCTCCAAACCCAGCAGATCCCTGCGGTGCACTCCCGCGTGGCTCCTCCCCGGGGAGGAAGGTGAGTCTCCCCGGATCTGCCACTTGTTGGGTCCCTGCTGGAGGAGCAGTGGCCCGACTGTGCTGCGGATCACAGTTTATGGCAACCCTGAGCTGAGAGCTCACGCCTGGGCTCCGTCTCTGCAGCCGGCTTCCCTGCTCCGATCCCTGGGAGCTCTCCCGCAATCAGGCACCCCTAGACTTTCTTTGACCCCGAGGGTCCTGAGACCACACTGTCCCACAAGGGTCCCGCCCCCCGGTTAGCCACTGGAACGACATCCCTCAGCGGAGCAGACTTCTAAAAGTTCCGATTTTGTGCTCCACGGCTCTATCACTTGCCAGAAGTTGCCAACAGAGGCCCCCTCCCCCACCGTCTATCCTCCCGAATATCACCTCGGATTCATTTCTCCGCACGTTCTACCTTCCAGAAAGTGGTCGCTTTTCTGTTCAGAGAGTTGTTGCTATTCTTTTCTTCTATCTCCTGTTGAGTTTGTAGGTGTTCAGAATGGTTTGATCCCTATCCAGCTGAATTCGTGAGACCAGATGAAATCCAGGTCTCCTACTCCTCTGCCATCTTCCTCCGCCACAAGAGGAACTGTTTAACTTTCAATGAAATATGATTCTAGTCAGGCATTTAATCATTAGAAATAAAGTCAAAAGGCTAATATTATCCTATATATTTCAAAATTATTCTGTTGATCCTAAAGTTGCTAAATATGTCAAGACTACAAACAAGTATGGATTTTGAAAGACAATGTGTCTCCTTAATATTATTCAAAGCTGTTGATGGCCAAAAGTCTTATTAAAACAATCCTTAGTTTCTAAATTAGGAAGCCTTTTGTAATAACAGAAAGAAAGAATGATGAATTAGTAAGTGATATGTATGCTATATTTGTTTAGTTAAAAAAAAAAGCACACAAAAACAAACATATGCACTTCTTTTTCCTCCAAAAGCCTATTATTTAATTGATGAGGTAGCTTCTATTTGATGATGTCATAGAATCAAGAAAATAGTGTACCTCTATATTAGATTAAGGAAACACAGATTCTTCTCATAGTTTTTATTTTCCAATATTTTACCTATTATAATTTTCTTTTAAACTCATACCCCATTTTTTGAACTGTTGACTTCATTGATTAAGTGCCTCCATGGTCCACCTATCCCGACTCTCTCTTTTTTGCCTCAGCAAAGAGCTTTTTGGCAGCTAATAGCTAATGTTTCTCTTGGTATGCTTTTCCTTGCTGGTGTTGTGACCAAATCTCTCATAAATTTGTTCTTGTGCTTTTAAATGCAAATTCAAGTCTGTGAGAGAGAAAATATTTTGAAAAATCTTGCCCCTCGCTTTGTGATTTGCATATTGGAACAACTCATGATCTACCTTTCAGATGCTTGCCAACCACAGCTTTCATGATGTGCTCTGAACATTTCATAATAAAATGAATTGCTTTACCTCTGGAATTTCACCAGGATTTTCAATATATCCAATTAAATTTTACCTTTGAAGCCAAAATTACAATGAGTGGAACAGTATATTGGCTACTATGTCTGGGTTGTTTGAAAATACTTAAGAGATTATTTAGGAAGATAAATTTTGCTTGATAATGCTCTTTCTAGATTTAGCTGAATTTAGCAGCCTGTAACAATTTCTAAATTACATGCATTTTCTGGAAGTTGTTTTGAGCAGACTTTTTAATAGTACGTTATGGATCAGTTAATTAAACACAATTAATGCATGTCCCCATTAAAATGTTACTGAAAATCAATAATCTTTAGGTTGAATATTATAGTGTCCACATATATTTCTAAAGTCATATTGGACACCTCATCTGCGCAGACACCATATCACCTCCTTCTGGGGTATCAGGTCAGCTCTATTTCCATGCCCACCCTCTAATGCATTTTGCCATTCTATTTATATGAATATCTGATTATATTAACAGGCAAATGGTGAAGAGAAGTCCCCAGAAAATATAAAAAAGCTACTTTTGTTCTCTCTGAACATTACTGACTGGTTAGCCCACTTGAAGGTAGGAGATATCCAGAAAAAATGTTCCAGATGGTGTTATCAGATAACTCTTATACACTACTCCAGATCCTCTCAGATTCACCTGTCTCCAGGGACTTTGGCCAGTTGTCCTGGGTCCTGCCATATAAATATTTAATTTGTATTCAATCCAAAACAATTTTTAAAGTAAAAGGAGGTGCTTTTAATAATTATACCATGGCCATAGACTCAAACCGGGACAGTGTCTGTTCAATGAGACTATAGAGCCGTGCTGAGTCTGAACAAGTAACTTCTGGGGCCATCATCTTGTAATGGCTTCTGCTTGCCCTCTGCAGCTAGTACCGGGTTTTCCCTGCTGATGCTAAGGAGTAAGAACTGTGGTCTCAGCTTGGTGCCCAAACAGGTGCAACTTAGAAGTGTGAGAAAATTAATATTCTGTGGAGCAAACCTTTGATCAGTGGGAAACAGGAGCCAGTGGACTACTTTCCCCTTTGTTGCCTTGAACAGACTATGTAAGAAGTAGCTGCAGAAAGAACCTCTCCAAAGACAGTGATGGACAAACGAACAGTCAGGCATGCTCTTTGTGAAGCGGTGGGCTCATCCCCCGCTTTCTTCTCCCTTTCTCTCACTCTTGATCCATGAGATTGCACTTCTAATAAAGCAGTTGCAGAAAAGCCTATGCCTTAGACTCTGCTCTCTGGGTCACCAGGCTAAGAAAATTCAGAACGCTTACATCCATAAAAAATATACTTGGCACTGTCATAGAGAAATCCATTCAATACATTCCAGTTGGTGCCTCAGGAAAGTAGCTACAAGCTCTTGGCACTGGACAGCTGTAAAAATTTGAGGTCAGTGTCTTAAGAAATATGATTTTTATGAGACCAGACCTATAGAAGGTCTAACAGTTTTTGCGAAAGCTCTTGACAGCAGAACCCTACGGCAGCTGAGGTGCAGAGAGCATGCACTTTGTGGAAACCAGCCAATCTGGAAACCTATACCAGCTTCACTCTTCCTTCAAAAGTCTCTTGCAGATAGGCTGGCTCCAAACTGCCAGTCCTATAAATGCTGTAATAGAGAAGGAACTAGAACCTTTTGTATACAACATCCATCCAAACAAAGATGCTGTACGTGAAAACAAAGAAATGAGCAGCAAAGATTACAAATAGAGGAAGGGTATTCTCCAGAAAAGTATTGCAATGGGAGAGATAAAAATTTTAAAGGATAATACCATTTTCATAAATTTAAAAGAAATCCCATTTCAAAAGGTATGTGATGAAGCAGAAATGCAAGAAATCAGGAAAGAGATGGAAGACAGGGTGGGTATGAAACATAGGCTAGAGGAACACAGGATAGAAATATGACAAAACAACCAACGATCACCAGAATGAGGCTGGAACTGGACAGGGTCCAAACATGAATGAAAAAAAAATAAATCAAGCAGCATGGAGAGTAGAGAGGAACATTCAGAAGAAAATGGGCAAAGAGTGTTAAAAATATTAGAGAACATCCAACAGAGAAACTGGCCCAAATAACTCATGTTAGATAGTGTTTTGACCATCTACCTCAGACTGAAGATAAAAATAATATGTACAACACATATTGAAGTCTAATTAGTAGGTTTGTTTTCCACAGTCCTATGGGTTAGTAATTCTGAGACTACTTCTGGGCATACTAGAATTGAGCAAATAAGTAAATATATTGAGGATAATTGGCTTCAAGTTTCTCCTCTCCTGTTGGTGAACTGGTTACAAGCATGACGAGGGTGGGGACTAAAATGAACCCTGTGGGATGCAGTGGAATTGGAGGTATCTGTATAATCTCATGATCTCACACACACACACACACACACACACACACACACACACACACACATGTTTTCAATTGTCCTTGTTGAAGGGGCCTAGGAGCAATAGGCCTCAGTACCAATCAGCACCTGGATCTTGCCAGATCTAAATACCATTCTCTAATAAACTGGCTGGGAGGAATGGTTTCCTTAGAGAAATGGCTGATTCTAAGGTTGTGGCAAGGAAAGTGTAAGATGAGTAATAGAGCATCCTTTTGTGGGGAAGCAAGAAAGTAATCAAAGAATGATGGAGACTCCCCAAAAGGCCCCAGGAGCCAACTTACAAAGATGTTTCAGCTGGTCAGTTCTGGGACAATGTAAGCATCAAAATAAATAATGACTGAAGGGAATTTGTAACTCCTTGGATAAAATGAGTATCAATCAGTGGTACTGATATGAATGAATGAATGAATGAATGATGAATGAATGAATGAATGAATGAATGAGAAGGACAAGCTCCTCATTACTGTGAAAAACAATGAAGAAAAGCAGAAGGAATGATGGAGTTAGGAAATCACTGTCATAGAGCCGTTGATTCAAAACTTGTGGGTAGGGGCACCTGGGTGGCTCAGTGGTTAAGCGTCTGCCTTCTGCTCAGGTCATGATCCCAGGGTCCTGGGATCAAGCCCTGCACTGGGCTCCCTGCTCCGCGGGAAGCCTGCTTCTCCCTCCCCCACCCCCCCTGCTTGTGTTCCCTCTCTCGCTGTGTCTCTCTCTGTCAAATAAATAAATAAAATCTTTAAAAAAAAAACCCAAAAAACAAAAACAAAAACAAAACAAAACTTGTGGGTGGAAGTGTGAAACTATGTGAACATCCTGTTTCCATTCAAGTGTCTCCCCACAAGATACTTACTAGTTATGAAGGGAAAAGAAATAAGTTCTTTATATATTTTGGAGAAAAAAAAGAAATAGTAGCTTAGAGCAGAGAAACTTTTCAAACACCACATCCCTGAAGGGATCAAAGTTAACTTTGAGACAAATCAAGATTTTACTATGACTCCCTGAGATCACAGCACCACTTCTGTGGCATTTCTGTCAAAAACATAGAACTACAACTAATCATGATAAAACATCCAATTACACACATTGAGTGAGATTCTCAAGATAACTGGCCAGTCATTAAAGAAAATAAAGTGTAAAGAATGCTTTAGATTAAAAGGGACTAAAGAGACATGATAATTAAATATAATGTGTGACCCTTTATTAAATCTTGGATGGGGTGAGGGAGATGCTGTGGCAGACATTATAGAGACAATCATGAAATTTGAATAGAGACTGGGAATTAGATAATAGGATTGTATTAATATTAAATTTCCTGAACCTGAACATTGTTCTTGATCATATAAAAGAATAGCCTTGTTAGGGAATATACTGATATATTTAGGGCAGAAGGGTGTAATGTCTACAGCTTACTCTCAATTGGTTAAAAAATTATATATACATGTGTGACTGTGTGTGTGTGTGAGTGAGTGTATGTGGAGAGACAGAGATGGAACATATACAAATCATAAGCAAATGGAGTGAAATATAAACAATGAGTGAATCTGGGTGAAGACAAAATAAGCGTACTTTCTATTCTTCTTGCACCTTTTCTATATGCTTGAAATTTTATCAAATAAAAATGATTAGAAAAATAATATAGGTGATAAGCCAAAGATATGTGACATTTGAGTTGCTGAAAAAGAGAAGCAAAATAGCAGAACTGAAAAATGTGTTTAAATATATAATACATTAAAAGTTTCCCCTTAATTAATAGACAACTTGAATTTCTATTTAAAGGGTACACCAAGTCTCAAGTTAAATTTAGCCCAATTAACCCGAGTAATTTTCTTGTAAAACCATTGGAGCTCGAGGATAAAGAAATTTTCATGCAGCTGAGCAAAATAAGACACGGGGGGGGGCTGGCGGATCAACTTTATTTTATTCTTTTATAGCATCTTATGACAAAGACGTCCAAAGAAACGAAGAGTAAGCTGAGGATTTGATGCTCAGTCAAAATGTCTTTCAGATATAAGGATGACAGGCAAATAGTTTTGAACTTGAGCAAAATTCCTATGAGTTCATCTAAGGAAGCTGCAAGAAGATGCTCTTTAGCTAACCAAAAGACCTGAAGAGAAACTACGAAGAAAGGATTTCAAGAAGCACAGCATATTTAACAATGAAATGAAAACGAACACAAATGTGGGTGCTACACTATCTGATAATGTAGAAATGACACAACTGATAAAATCACAAGTGCAAAGGGGAAAGAAATTGAGAAAAAATAACGATCTTACTTGTAATAGTTGGAGTCAAAGGATAAATGTTAAAACCGATATATTTAGTCATAGATGCGTAACACTGAAAAAGATACGAAAATGCATGTGGACATGACTGGACAGATCAAGGGACAACAAAGAAAACAAACAAACAAACAAACCAACCCTCTAGAAATTGATCCTAATTCAAATGTTGCATATGATGAATGAGGAAAGACAAAACATTCAACAATCTGAGATATGACCATGGGGCAGGCATCTGGAAAAGAATGAAGTTAAATCCTATATCAGAAATAAAGTTCAGGTTATGCTACAGGAAAAAGGACCCTAAAATCTCAGTGGCTTAATTTAATCTAACAAAGATTTATTTCTCATTCTTGTTATATATTGTTGCACCAGTCATCATTACTATCACTCTGGAATCCCAGACTCTTTGTGACACACCCGCTTGTTGCCTTGCTGGAGAGAAGAGAGAGAACAGAGCAAAGTATGCACCATCTCTTAAAGCTTCTGACCAGAAGCGATATAGACTACTTCAGCTCACATTTCATTGGCCAAAGCAGGTCACATGGTCAAATCTAGTGTTAGGAGGGTGGGGAAGGAAAGGTACCAAATATTGTAAAAGAGTCTTATAGTCTACACTAGATAACACACTCTAGGCTCAAGGATGCATTTTAAATGGGCCAAAGACAAATATAAAAATATGAAACTATAAAACATACTAGAAGGTACATGGGATAATCCTTTTTTTTTTTACTCTAGAGAAGGCCAGTTTCTTCTAACTATAAACCACATTCCAAAAGCCATTAAGGAAATGGATACACTTGATTATATGAACACCAAAAATGTCTTCTTGGGAAAAAATTATAAATTCTGTCAAAAGACAAGCTGCAAGATGGTTAAAGATATTTGTAACTTATGACATAGTCAAAACATTAATCTCCCTAATATATAAAGAGTTTGAATAATTCAATAAGGCAGAGGACCAACAAGGGACTTAGGCAAAGAATTGAACAGACTGTTCACAGAAAGGGAATATAGGTAGCTCCTAAAAAATAAAAGATTCTCAGCCTCATTCATATAAGATAAATGGAGCAAGATTACACTGAAATATAATTTTGTTCATCAGAATGACAAAATTCCAAAAATTTGATGACACAAATATTTTGGAGAGGCTCATTTTTTGCCTGTGAGAATGTAGACTGGAACCTCCCCTCTATAGGCAAAATTATTACTACTTATCAAAATTACAAATTCATGTGTACATTGTACTAACAATTTAATTTCTGGGCATTTATCTGGCAGATAAATTCAATTACTTGTGAAGTAAAGGAGCTACATGGTAAGTCCACATAGACGGGAGTGCTACTGAGAGATACTGCTCAGTGCTGTGCAGAGGGTCTGTGGTGGAGATGCACATACCACTGGTTAAACAGAGACCAGAAGGTGAAAATTATGATTTGGGCTGAAAACGTGCCAACTAGAGGCTTGTCAGTAGTTTACCCTTATCTCTGCCTATACCAAACACTTACCCCAGTATAATATATTTGATGATTCTTCTCTAAAGGAATTGAATTGACATGCTGGAAAAAATTAGGACAGCTAAGAGAAGTGCTGGTGCTGAGTTGGAGGTTCCATCTGATAAGAACTACTTCTGAAGCATAAAATGAAGCCTGAAGGTGGAAAGCCTTGTGCACCTGCAGAGAGCTTTTAAGCATGCTTCCTATTACCACATTCTAAAATGTGAGCAGGGCGTTCAAGGGAGTAATTACTGCTAAAATAAATTACACTAACCCTCTCCTCCCCCAAACCCTGTAAAAAACAGAAATAAATCAAGTAATGAAGAAAACTTTTAAAAGCTTTAATTGGCATCCCTAGAATGATTTAAGTAGATTGTGTTTGTAAAAGAAACAAGAACTGCATGCCCTGAGACAGGGACAGATTGTATATATATTAGGAGGCTGAGAGGATAAAGGTAAAGAAATCTCTTTGACTATAAAACAAAAAGTCAAGGAAATGAAAAAGACAAAATATTTGAAACTCAAGAGGATCAATTCAGAAGGCTATCCAACTACTAACAGTTAACAGAAAAAAGAAAACAATGAAAATGTAGGAAGAATTTTATTAAATACATGAAAGAAAATCATTCCCTGAGCTGAAAAGAGGTATCTCTTTAAGGCTGTAGGAATGTATAATATGTAGTCAGAACACAGCCCTGGGGCCAAAACAAGTAAAAACCAACCTCCTATTTTGCTCCCTGATATCCATGTGCAATCTGAAAATACCTACATGTAAACATTATTTAGATGATTATAAAGTTAACCAGAACAAGAGGCTTAGGCCAAGGGCCGAATTGTCCTAGGTGAGCCACTTTTGTCAAAACACAAATCCTAGAAAATCAGGAAGTTCTCAACAAAACAAAACAAATCTAAACTAACCTCCAAACCCACAATGAAGGTGGTAAGCCAATGGGACACAGGAGCGGACTGCAAGAGCTGCCCGTGGACAAAGCTGAAACAATTTGAAAACGAAAATAAAGTAGCATTGGGCTATAATTCAAAGTATAAGACAAATCTCCATAAGTCTGTATACATGAGTGAATAAATGAATGAGAGAAAAGAGACAAGTCTTTTGTGCAGAAGTATGGCAAATAATTTACCCAGTGATTCTCCTTCAGGGAGAAGTGTCCAATTCTCCACCCTTAAGTGTGGGCTGCGACACAGCGACCTCCTTCCAAAGATTTCAGTATGAAAAGGGGAAAACGAGTAACTTTACGGTGGGGAAAGCTGACAAACACTACTTTGGTTAACAGCAAGGTTAACGTGAACAGCGATAAATCATGTTGATGGCATGTGTTCTTGATCTGATGTGCTGAGAATGGCGCCGTTTCTTCCATAGTCTTCCTCCCCAAAGCCCAGAACCCTACTCCAACCATTAAAAAAACAATGAATCACTTCTTGGTCTTTGAATCTTTTATAGTATCTGTTCTTATCAGTTTAGTATCTGATATGTCTTCTATCAGAGGACCAAAAAAAAAAGAAAGAAAAGAAAAAATACTCTAGACAACCCCAACTGACAGTCTACAAATTCCCTGACCAGCTCTCCTCAAAGCTGTCAAGGTCTTCAAAATACAAGACAAGTCTGAGAAACTGTCATAGCCCAAAAGAGCCTAAAAGGACATGGACCAAATGTAACCTGTTCTTCTAGATGGGGTCCTAGAGCAGCAAAACTTAGTAAAAACTAAGGGAAGTTGAATAAAGCATGGTTTTAAGTTAATAATAATGTGTTGACGTTGGATCAGTCATTGTGACAAATGTGCTCTAATAATGTGTGATGTTAACAATAGAAGCCGGGCGGAGGTAAACAGCAAATCTCTGTACCATCTTTGTCATTTTTATGTCAATCTGAAACTATCCAAAAACTTTAAAAATTTCATTAAAAATATTAAAAATATTCCAAGCCCCATATCCCAGCCCAAATTGCTGCCTTCTCTGAAGTGGGTCAGGTGCCATGTAGTCCGGTGATGACTGTCCCTCGGGTGCACATCAATTTGGGCAGACGCTGTGTCTTGTTTCAGTCTCCTGGCCACGTCCTCATTTGGCAGGAACTTCAAAGGCACCAGGATTAGGGGCATTTCTGAACATATATCACTGTTCCTAGATTCTGACTCCCTTCCTGAAGTCCCAGGAGATCTAATTATTTATTCCTAACCCTGCCAGCTCCTTGTAACTATAATCACCACATTCCTGGCCTCTGCTCTGACCTCCTCCACTTGATATATTTCTGAAGAAGAATCAAAGCATTTTAGTTCTGCAAGGAGACTTCAACCACATGGTCAAATGCTTTCACAATGTATCTATCAGGAAACTGAGATCCAGGGAAATGGAGGGCTCAGTGCTAGTCGTGACCATATGGGCAAACTGCCCCCTGGTCTGGTATCAAGGTGGGGCTTGACCCCTTCTGGATCACCTGGCCAATCCTGACAGCAGCTCTGTTATCTGTGTTATGCGCCTTGGGGGTGCATGTGTGCTGGAGTGTGCGCTTGTGTCTCTGTCTCTGAAGTTTGAGTCTGAAGTCCTGGAGATCTTTCTCCTCTTGTACCTTGCAGTGTTTTCTCCACGGCTACCAAATGGGAACACTTGACCAGCAGTAGAGGAACAACAATGGGCTAAAAAGACACACTTCCAGGGTTTTTGAATATTCAAAACGATTTTTCCAAATGTTTTGGAGTGAGGGGGAAGGTAAAATATTTATCTAGTTTCTTTCTCCTTGGCCACTAAAACTCCTACAACTCCTTTCCAAAAGAGAAGATAAGCCTGTGTTTGATTCATTAGTTAATGCAGCAGTGTGAAAAATAGATTAATTTTGATTTTTAAGCCTTAGTCTGTATTTTAGAAACAGGGGTCACATTTTACTTCATCAGAATGAACCTGAGAATATTATACATTTGAATGAATCGACCATGTGAAGTTACCCCCATTTGGATGATACGGTAAAATTTTCAGAAGCAATCTCCAAGAAAACAATCTAAATTTAGAGTTGTGTTTTGGGTAAGATGTTGCAGGCTCTCAAAATAATATATTTACTCCAGAACTTTTGCAAATTGTTCCTTGGCAGTCTCAACAACAATAATATAAATGGGGACTTCTCTAAAAGTCTACTACTGGTGCAGAGGTGTGGAATTCTTGACTCTTCTGTGTGGTCATATATTTGCAAGTACCCATGCTGGCAATGTGTTATTTTTTCCTTTCGAAAAATCATTTTAGACAGGAAAAAAAAAAGAGGATGAAATCAATTAGCACCTCCCTGAAACAATCCCACCAAATCTCACAATATGTTTTAGAAGTGGAAAAAAAAAAAAAGATATTTGGGATTAGGACGTGGCTATACACAAAAGCTTAGGATGACTTTTAAAAGTACTAATATTTCTCCAGTGCTCTGCAGTCCTCAAAGGTAATCAAGTCTGATATTTACACTACCTCTCATTAATGAAGGGTAGTTGGAAGAAAGGCAGGGAGGGACAAGGAGTCCCCCCACCCATAGAGGAAACCATCCTTAAAAGGATTTTACACCACCCTGGAAGGAGCCCTCCACCCTTTCCCACGTGATAGGTAGATGACAAAAACCTGATGGGGTGACAGGCACGTGGAGGGTTAATCAGATTTAAAAAGCCAGCCAACAAGCCCATAAAAACCCCTAGACTTAGAAACTCCCGGTGGCAACCCTCTCGGGTCCCCTTCCTCTTCGAGAGCTTTGTACTATCGCTCAGTAAACTTGCTGCCCACCGCTCTTCGTCTGGTCCGCCTCTTCATGCTTCGAAGCGGCGTGACGGAGAACCTCAGGCACTGAAGGAAAAGAAATCCTGTAGCACCATCAAAGCAATAAAACGAGAGTGTGATCACTCAGATTTCAAGGAAAAACACATTTGTGCCTGCCAACTCTCTGTGATCCCTTTTGATGTTAGCACTGAGAAAAAGGTTACTTGAAAATTGTAGCTATTTCCTAGAATTGACCATGTTAAAGTAGATCCAGATCATCTTTTTTAATGAAAATGACAGCTAAAATACTCTACAAGGATGAGAAGGAACAAACTGTCATTGCAAGCAGCAGCATGAATGAATCTCACAGACACAACGTTGAGCTAAATGAGCCAGACACAGAACATGCTGTGTGAGACCATTTGTATAAAGCCCAGAAATGGGCAGAACTGATCTACGGAATCAGGGTGTGGTCACGCTTTGGGGATAGTGTTTGGAGGGCATGGAGAGCCTTCCGTGGTTCTCATAGTATTCTCTGTCTTGATCTGGGTGCTGGTTACACAGGTGTGTTATTTAAATTAACTGAGCTGATTGCACTTAACGATATGGGCACTTCTCTCTATCTGAGTATAACTTGCTTCAACAAAAAATTTAAGACACTCTGTCAGTCTTTGCCTCAAGGGAGATGACTTTTTGCCTAAGGTTCTTGGTAAAGTCAATCCACATTCTATCAATTATAAACACACTAAAAGGCTCGCCTGGGTTTTAAGATTGTTCCTTTAGACATCAGCTATGGTTTAAATGATTACGAGGGTCTTTGCTAGGCAGCGATCAGAGAAAGCCACTCGCTCCAAATTCCAGCAGTTCTGGGCATCTCATTGCATTTTTTCTAATATTGGCTGTCAAAAGCATTTTGGATGTATGGAAGTCAAGGGGATTTTGCATAAAACCAGGTAGAGATTGAACTTGATTGCCTGGAAATGCTATTGTCGTATGGGCATTATTCAGTCCCACTTCCACCAAAATGAAATTGCTCTGTAGTATAGTATTTTCTTAGGGGAATGAGTCAAATATATACAGCAAGTGAAGGCCAAAAGCATCTTACTGTGTTTTTACTGTGTTGATTTCTTAGAACCCATCCAACTCCTGGCATTAAATTCACCTCAGTAAGAGCTTTACTGTTATCTGGGGGACACTATACTTTTTCATTAATTCCATCCCACTTTCCTTAAAGCAAATAAGCAGGGCTGAACAAAGAATGCAAGTTTCGACTTGGCTTGCTAGTGAATAAAACTGGTATTAGCACAAATGGTTATTTAGCACTAAAAATAGTTCAGATTGTCTATCATTTCAATTTTTAAAAGAAAGCCATTTAAAATTGATCTTGAAACATGGTATTTAGTATCATTACACAGTATGTGCGACGTAGCAGGTTTGAAAATACTTGGTGGATATCCTGGAAGTTCTTATCACAGTAGACCACTGCACATTCAAAAATCTGTCCATCATTTGGTGGTTGCTATAGCAACAGCCTAATTCCAGAGAACAGGATCACTCTGCTGGCTCACGGAACTCTAGGCTTGCTTTCCTCCACTGTCAAGGCAGAAACCGCCATTTCAAGTTGGTGGGGCATAACATCTACCAGGAAATACGGTCCGGTGGCCATGAACAGAGGACCTTTCTGCAGCCTTGTGTTTATTTGCTTACAAGTTACATAACGATGCCTCACCAGGTAGATGCCTTGTAATGACTTCTTGATGCCTTGGTTTTTGATCAAGAATCTATATTAAGAAAAGCAATTTTACATCATTTAAACATCAGTTTTGCTCTTTTTCTGCTGCTGGAAATCTTGTTACCATTTCCTGGCTGTCATCGGGCCTCGTTATGCCTGGAGGGAAGTTCTGATGATACCCATGGAAATTCCTGCTAATGTTCTCCAGATGGGATGGGCCGACAGTGGTTTCCAGGCCGGAAGCTTGCCAGGCCAGAAGCTTGCTCTGACTGACGAGGAAGAGGCTCTCTTTCGCATGTCTGATACTGGCCCACTGTCCTCCCGTGTTTCAACATGTGGATTTAATTCTGAGTCAGCACACTAGAAGTATGGCTGTCCAGTGTTCATTATAAAAGCTCAAGGGCACGTAGGAATAAATCCAGGAGGCACAACAAGTGTCTCTTTAGAACTGTATAGTTTTTTGCCCTTAGATACCTTTAAAAATATCCATTAAAAGGCAAAGACAGTAAAAATGTCTCTTTGTGTGATGGATTTATGGGTTGTGATATTTTTCTTTTCTTTTATTCAGTTTTCTACAACCATGACATATTAATAAAAAAATGTATACCTTAATATTTAAATTATTGCAATTTTAACTCTTCATCTTGCAATAGTTTTTTTTTTTTTTTTAAGATTTATTAATTTATTTTAAAGAGAGAAAGAGAGAGAAGAGCACTGCCAGGCTCGATCTCACCACCTATGAGATCACCTGAGCCAAAACCAAGAGTCGAATGCTTAACCAACTGAGCCATCCAGGTGCCCCCATCTTGCAATAGTTTTAAATCTATAAAAAAGTTGCCAAAGTAGAACAAAGAATTCCTGAATTCCTTCATCAAACCACATCAGGTGTTAACATTTTCTAAAACCACAGTACAATTATTAAAAGCTTATTTATTCATTGAAATTCTACAGTATGGAGGTGGTTTCCCTCTATCTATCATCTATCTATCTATCTATATCTATCTATTTATCTATCTATCATCATCTATCTATCTATATCTATCTATCTATCATCTATCTATCTATCTATCTATCTATCTATCTATCTATCTATCCATCTATCCCTCTCATCTATCTTTATGTCAATATGGATATTTTCATTCTATGGATTAGAATCCCTTTCTATAATTGTTTTATTTCTCAAATTATCCCAAATTTGGCCATTGGGAGCCTTTTCAAGTTGTCTCACATGTCCTTTTGCCATCAATGACAGTGTCGTTCTTTGAGCACTGCCTTATTCTTTGGTGCTTTAGGATACTTGTAGCTTGTCAATGAAAGTGATGTGGAAAAGGGAGCTTTCTACCTGCACCTGGGAAAACGCAAGGATTAGGACCAGCAAAAATAGGGAACGGTCATGGGAGAGGCACTACTTCTGTGTGTAATGCTTAGGGATTAAGAACAACAAAAACCTGTGCCAAAGTAAAAAGAAAAGATGTTCAAAATTCATCTTGAACTTTCTTTGCCTCAGGCCTGGAATTCAGTCATTAGCTCTGAAAATCTCTGTTTTTCATTTATGTATGGATATGTGTATGTACATATGTATGTATTTATTTATTGAAGAATAGTATTTGGAAAACAAAATCAGAGTGCTAGATGAATTATAGTTTATTTAAAACAGAATCTCAGAGATAATTTTATTGGTTCATCTTTTTTTTGCTGTTATTAAAAATTATGCTTCAGAACAAGATGTTATTTAAAAATGGTACTGCTGGTACAGAGTATCATTTTTTTTTTTAAATGCTATTTCCTTTCTGATTACAAAAGGGATACATGTGCACTGTGGAAAAATTTTTAAATAGAGCAAAGTACCAATAAAGAAGTAAAACAATTTAGTTCTCATTCCCAAGTGCTAATCACAGTTAATGTTTTAAAAATTTATCCTTTTTTTCTTTTAATTTTTATACACTAAATAAGAAAATGTATTGTGCATAACGCTATAATTTGCTTTTTAAAATTCAACAATATGTTTTTGAACATTTCTAGGCTATTAAAAATTCTCCTAAAACATTCTTTTCATGAGTGTATAATATTAAATTTTATTGACTCTATTTCTTGGAAATTTATGATATTTTTTGGTTCTTAATTTTATATGTAATCTGACAACAAATATTCTTATACATAAATCTTTGAGCTCATCTCTGTATATTGCAGGTCACATTTAAAATTAAAAAAATATTTTCTTAATTTTTCTATAAACTGGTTTATAAATAACGTGCCCTAATAATTTTTAAATTAGGGATGGGAGTTTTCCAGAATGCTATATAAATAGGTTACTACTTTTTAGTAGGTTGCCAAATTCAGAACCTAATTAGTTTTCTATCTCTAGCCTGTGCTTACCAGGAGATATACATATACATATACATATATATATATTCTTACATAAATATATTCCTACATAATATATTCTTACATAAATACATATTTACATAAATACATTCTATACATACACATATATATATTCTTATAATGGATATGAATCCTTATATACAGTACTGACTGTCATTGAATTGCCATTTTGTCTATCATGTATCTATCATCTATCTATCTATCATCATCATCTATCATCTATTTATCATCTATCTATGATCTATCTATCTATCTGTCTATCATCTATTGTTTTACTACACTGTACTAAAACAATGGTTTTAGAAGTCAATTCAACTTTGGTCAGTATGTATGTAAGTGTTCATACCTGTTATAAGAATTTCACACACACAGAAATGAATTTCACAATTATTGTTCATAACATAAATTGATAGCATTGTGGATCTTAATTCTCCATTCGTGATACATTTTGGGATGGTCAGAAATTTATTTGCTATCATTTAAACATCCCTGAAATGGAAATCCCATAGCAAGGAGCTCAGTCTTCAGAAGATATACAAGTGAGTTGGGTTGATGGTAGCTGATGGTAGCTGTATAAAACCAAGTTTTATACAATTGAATACTTACAAGAGTGTTATGAACTCTGGGTGCTGTAGGGATTTTAAAGAAAAGGGGCAGTGTATGGATTGCATATTCCTGCCTGGCTTCTGGGAGGCAGTTGAATTTGTACCATTCTGAAATATAGCTCAACTTCACTAGGGCGAAGCTTGTATCTTCACAGTAAGAATGAACAGGTGAAAAGAGTCAGGGAGGACATTTCATGAGTGGGGAATGACAGGAGTTTCTTGAGCGACGAGCCTGGTAAAATCGTCTCCTGTGCTTTACTCTCTAAACAGCCTTCCTTACAACTGAAGAGCTTTCTTCAAAGATGGGTAAGCCAAAACCAAATGTCAAATCCTGAGCCTAAAGCAAAGTTTTTTCATTTTCCCAAACAATGAAAAATCAGTAAGACTTGGATTATGAAAAGACTGAACATCACATACTGTCATGAATTTTTGCAATGTGCTCGATGTCAATAGTGTATCACAGTCCATTGTGTGGCGAGTTAGTACTTATTTTGTCCAATTTTTATTTCTTAGCATCTATGTTAAAGGGAGGAAAATGCCTCGGAAGTTTTTTGTGATGACACATTCAATGTTCTCTGGAAATTGACATGTGAAATTGACAGTAGCTTGTGAAACGCAATGATCACGCACCTAAATATATTTACAGGCCATTGAGCTTCCAGATACTGCTGCGGTGTGAATAGATGCAGGCTGAATGATGGAAGTCAAATGTCACACTGTCACACGGGAGTGCTTTCCTTCTCCCCCACCTCCACAGAATGTGTCTCGGTGTTATCTTGATGCAGCCATCTGGCAAAGCGGATGAAGATACTATCTTCTTGCATACTTCTGAGAAATTTAGGTAGCTCACTTGGCAGGGAGAGGCAAGAAGAGCTAAAAATGCGACTTCTCTCTGGGAGCTTGGGATTCTTTTTCTGGGCTCCAAGTGGGGGCTGGGAAGGACTTCTGGAGTTGATGAAGCCCTTGAAATGGTCTGGTTGTGGGGAGGGGAATGAGTCAGACTCACAGCACTGTGTGTGATCCAAATAGGTGAACAACCACAGTTTCTACAAATATGATCACAAGGAGAAGATTTTAAGGACAGGGTTGTCACTACATTTTTTACCTCCAGTGGAAATATTTTCCTATTTCTGAACCATAAATAGGAGTATTGGCAGACATATGGTCTAACAAAAGTACAGAGTGTTTGCTTTTTTTGTTGTAGTTGAGGCTCTCTGACAAAATCTTAGACAAATGTTGGCGTGAGTTTTCTAATAGTCCCTCTTTTCTTCTCCCGTCTCAGTCTGGGTTCCCCTCACACCGCAGCCCCCAGATCCTGATTTTCCACAGTCAGAACAGAGACAAGATCCCGACTTCTGTAGTTCAGGCGCTTACAAGTCTAGGGTAGAAACAGTCACATGAGCTCATCATCTCAATAAAAGATTTGTGTGGGGGGCAAATTCCTGAAAGGAAAAAGACTCATTCAAAGGCATTTCCTCCTTTGCATGTTATGTCAACTTTAATTTATATTTTTTAACTTAGATGATTACTGAGAGTCTATTTTCACATTTGAAGGCATTAAAATTTTTTCTTTCTAGTATTTCTACTGATGATGCCCTTCTTGGGATTATAAGTCTTGGAAATAAGTGGCTTTAAAAGAATCAAAGTTTTCACAAGGACATTTGGCCCACACTAGGATCACCAGAGTTGTAGACAAGTCTGCTTAGTGATAGGCTGGGCCCACATTACTTGGCAGGGCACGGGGTCAGAGGAGAATGCTGAACAGCCTTTTAGATGAGGCCTCGCAGAAACTCAGTGAAGGTTGAACACATGAGAGGTGACAGCTTGATGGATAGGCACAGCAGACGGATGTCAGGGGGTCCTCCAGAAGAGGATGGGATGTCTAGAACACTGAGGGTTCTGTTCTGATTGGCCCAGAGACAGGCAGCACTGACGTTGCAGGCTGAGGTCTTCTGTCCCCAGGGCCAGGACAGCAGAGCTGGCCAGAGACGACGACAAGTACGAATGACGGCTCTGTGTTTTGTCATTCAGAACAGAAATCAAAGAGAAGGCAAGACTGCACACCCTGAAAACTCCTCATCATCTGTAATTAGCTCCTCACGAGGAGAGTCATATCGGAGCCAGGAAATCAATCGCTGAGCCGGATTCACGCTGGCCGCAGTATGGAGATCCAGGGAGGGCATCTTCACAGATGATGTATTTATGAGAACAAATAACGCTCCGGTGGAAGAGAGAATGGTACAGCAGGGAGCACTGGGTCTGTGCACAATAGGTTTTAGAAAGAATAACATGTATTTTGACTCAGTAAATATTCCTCGTTCAGGTGTTTAGATAACTACCATTTGGATTTAAGCCTCTGTCATGGTACTTAGTAGCATGGACAGGGATCACAGATGTTCTGTTGACATGGAGGTCCCAGTCCTGTGACAATCAGATGCTGTCGTGGGAGCTGTGGTTCCCCACCCAGGACCTGTGCTCGTCCCGGCTGCCTGGAGTGCTGGCTGCTGGCGGCTCATGACTCAGTCCTCTGGGGATTGCCTTTGTGCAGGAAGCTGCCTCATCTCCACTTATGCCCCGGGGGTAGCCCGCAGTAGCCCTTCAATGGGAGAGGCTTGTTCCTGGGCCACAATTGGGACAACTCAGCAGGGCCGTGGGACTCCATAGCTTCCGGTGGGGCCTCTGTTTCAAGTGCCTCACAGCTCAGCTTCTCCATCTGCCCTTCCTGCTCCCCTCGTCCCTCACCGTAGTGGTCCTTGGGCATACTCCCCGTAAACCTCCTGCATGCCAGCCAACCTGAAACTCAATTCCTAGGAACCCCAAATGCAGCAGATACTCTAGGATCAAGCTGTTGAAAATGGGAGACTGCCATCTATTTTTGGTGTTGACAGGCTCAGCTTTAATCACATTATAAGGCCGTCTTGTCTTCCATGTTGCCTAAGGGAGTGATTTTCAACCAGGGGCAATTTTGGCCAAGTCTGGAGATATTCTTGCTGGTCACAACCGGTGGAGGGAGTGGTTAGGGTAGGGATACTACTGGCATCTAGCAGATGCAGGTTGGGGATGCTGCTAAACATGCCACAATGCACAGGACAGCACACACAACCAATCGTCTAGCCCCAAATGTAACAGTGCCAAGGCTGAGAAACCCTGGTCTAACAGCTTCCAATGGAACAATTTATAGCAGGCGTTTTCTAGGGAAAGATTCCCCAGTAAAGTCTATCTACTAGGCCAGTGGTTCTCAATGTCAAGTGTGCATCAATATCCCTGGAAAGGTTTGTCAAGGTACACATGGGTGAGCCCGCCACCAGTCTCTGATTCAGTAGATCTGGAAGCTTTGGAGGGACTTGATAATTTGCATTTCCAGCAAGTTCCTGGGTGGCAATGACACTGTTGATCTGGGGGCCTCACTCTGAAAATCACTGTGCTAGGTTCAGCTGGCTTGTACCTGAAGTTATGCTTTCAAAGACACATGCCTTTGGGATGGTAAGAGCAATGTTTTACTCAGATGCTCACATCCCACATTGAGCTCTATTTTTATCTTTCAGATATTCTGATTTGTTTTTGGGTTTCATTGTCCAACTACAGTTCCTGAGGCAATGGGCATCACCTTTTTATCATCTTTGATAAGGGGGAAGTGTCTAGAGGGAAGTTGGCATCTGGGAGGAAAACAACAGACACAATCACAAGACAGCACTTCATAGTTTATACAATCCCAAAAAAGAGTGGGATTTCCACCTGGGTTCTGGCCAGAGCACTTAGGGTCTAAGAGTTCAGGTGCTACACAGGTCATTGACTGGTCACTGGCCATGAACAAAGTGGAACTCGAGCTTAGCTCCCCACAAGTCCAGGTCTCCCAAGGCTGCAGCAGACTTGGGGATACAACAAGGACAATCATCAAATAACGACTGAGCATCTACCGTGAGTGTCTGGGGCTGGGCGTACATGCAGGGGGGCAGAATAGACTAAGACTGCCTGTGGGAGTTTGCACATGAGGGAGAAGACAGGAAAGAAAGAAGACAAAAAGTCCATACTAAAGAGAAGAATGAGAGCAGGAGAGGAATATGGCACGTCAGTGGTGGGGGTTTCTATTTCAGATGAGGGACCGGAGGAGAGCTCACTGAGGTGGCCAATTTGAGTCAAGACCTGCCTGAAGGAAGTGAATCACCTTCTAGACTGAAGTGAGAGCCAGCTCAGAGGCCTTAAGGTGGGGTGGGTAGGCATAACTGATAAAGAATGAGGAAGCCAGGGTGGCCACTGGGGCACCAAAAGGGGAGAGTGACAGGAGAACCGACTGTTGTAGAGCCTTTGGGTCAAAGGGACGACTTTAGCTTTGGCTCTGAGTGAGCGGGGCAGTCACTGGGGCTTTGTGTGAAGCGGTACCATGGTCTGACTTATATTTAACTAAATTAGTCTACAATAAACTACAGGGTGCAAGGGGAGAATATAGGAGATGTGTGGTGTGAGGAGGCCGCTAAAGATCCCAGTGAGAGATGGTGACAAGGTTTTGGTGCTGGGCAGTGGCAGTAAAGGTGGTGGAGAACGGGTCTGCCCACTTCCTCATATTTCTTCATCTCCTTGAAAGACCTATCTCACCTCCTTGAAAGTGTGCTGTGGGCTGGCTCTGGTTATTGGAATGCCCTGTTGTTGCACTGTGGGCAAGCTGAAGCTTAAAGAGATTTCCTCATTATGAAGCCAATGTTTCTGCAAAGTGACTATTGTCACGGGTTGGAAGTCCTGGAGGCAGATCATGAGATGAGGGTTCATGTGAAAGTGATTTATTGGGAAGTATTCCTGGAAAATCCCCTTGGGAGAGGCATGGGGAATTGAAAGGTGACCAGCTGGCTCAGTTTGCCTTGACCAAAAAGTTTCCAAAATGCAGAACTTCAGTGCTGAAACCAGTACAGTCTCAGGCAAACCAGTGTGGGTGGTCACCGCCATTGAGAGGGGAAGGGAAGGAGACCAGTCAAAATGTGCTGCCAACAAGACCCCACAGAAGGTAACTTTGGCTCAAGTCCTGGGGGCAGAGGAGCTGGGAATTTGTACCACTGCACCACGCAGCTGTTGATAAGGGCTATGCCCCCCATTTCGAGGCACTTCTGGCTTCTGACCCAGGCAAAGTGGGCCTGGTAGACTAAGAACAGCCTCTGTCAGCAAGGGGCAGGAGGGAGTTTGGAGGGACAGAAGCCAAAGACTGCGGGCATAATTGCCGCAGGGATGGAGGGGACAGGGCAAAGCCCTGGTTGCCTTGGCTACAACTCTTCACTAAATCTTCACCCTGGTAACCGGAGGATGAAAACCCATATTGCCTCTGAGGATTTTTGTTGAATTCTAAAAGTTCTCTGAATGCTGAGAAACTGAAGAATTCTTTGTTTTGGTTTGGTTTTGTTCCCTGTACTAATGGTTCGATGTAGCTGAACCTGGAACTGTCTGATAAACAAAGAGGTACAGGTTCCCGGTCAAGACCTTGCCAGGAACCTCCTGCAGTGCAATCTCTCCTGGATGGAGACTGTGCTAGTGGAGGGGAAAATGGGATCCTACAGGATTCTGTCATCTGTAAACACTGAGTCACAAATGGTAGAAGCTTCTTGTTAGCTTCCAGCTGAAACACGATTAGCACAGTGTCATCATTATGACTGTCTTTGCAACATTGTCAAGAATACTAATGATATTGTCAGCTATTACAGTCATTTATCATCAGGTAACCAGTTTCATACAAAATGTGCCAAAGGTTGTTTGGTGCTTCTAGGGACAGTGAATGGTATATGTGGAAGGTAGATTAATTAATAAAATTTGCTACTAGAGTCACAGTAATTTACAAATAAATTTCTAAAGGCAATGATCAGCTATCTCCTTGAAGAAGTGTCATTTTCTTCCTTAATCAATAAAGAGCCATTATGTTAATTAGATTATGTGGAAATGGAATATGAGGATTATTATAGCCATTGTATATCTTTCCAAGTCAAGACATTTGCAGGAAAAAAAAATTTTTAAAAAGAAAAAAATTCAGTAGTTGTGTGCATTTAAGTGGAGGGTAATACGAGCTTTATTTCCAAAAAAAGGAAGGTTGGAAAAATCGCCATATGCCTATATTTTTTTTCCCTCAGCTAGTACGACCCACAAATATATATATATTTCTCTAAGGACAGATTTCATTGAGGTAAGTTCCAGTTCCTTTTCATTGACTTAAAAATGCTATAAGGATGTCATTATAAGCCTTGTGTTAACCACATTTTTGGACTACAGCTTGGAAAATGTTTAGGAATTTGAGTTTTCTGGTTTGGTATCTTAAGTTTGCAGTTGCCTCTATTCTACATCATGCTATCAGAACATGTCCCTGACATGGACAAGCCCGTTTCCTATGTGAGGATCAGGGAGGGCAGCAGCCAGGAAAAGAGGATAAGGGTATCTGAAAGAAAATTTGTCATGGAAAGAAAATGTACCATTGGTGAATTATTCATAAATTCATTAATTCATTAATCCATATTTATTGAATTCCTCCCAAGTGCCAGACTGTGCTGAGCACAGGGTTGGCAAGAATAAATGAGTCAGGCACTGCTTACAGTTTCAGGGAGAAGATAAATACATGGGCAATTACAATACTCTGTGTACTTAGGAGTTTTGCCTCTCTCCAGAGGGCAATGAGGAGCCTGTGAAATATTAGGAGTTTGGGAATGTTTCCTGGAGGAAGTGCTTCCTGAGCTGAGTTTTGAAAGAGGAGGAGGGAAAGATTTCAGGACTGCCAGGTGAAGGAAGCAGCATGTGGAAAAGGGCCTTGGTAGACTCAGAACACTAGTCCAGTGAAGATTCTCATGTGATGTGATTAGGGTTGCTGCTTGTCAGGCTCAGACTACTGGTTAATTCAAGTTATAAAAATGGACACAAGTACTTTAAACATTTTAGTTTATGTTAAAACCATAGTGTACTTACGTTTGGCCTATTTTTTTTTTTTTTAAGATTTTATTTATTTGACAGAGAAAGGTATAGCGAGAGAGGGAACACAAGCAGCGGGAGTGGGAGAGGGAGAAGCAGGCTTCCCGCTGAGCAGGGAGCCCGATGCGGGGCTTGATCCCACGACCCTGGAATCATGACCTGAGCCCAAGGCAGATGCTTAGCGACTGAGCCACCCAGGCACCGCTGGCCAATTTTTTAATAAAAGACCAATGTCTTTTTTTGATTATATACTGTTTCATATTTTCTTCCTTCCATGAGCTATGCCCTTAATGCATCCCCTGGATTCCTATTTCAAGTGAAATGAAAAACTGAAGTCACTTGGAAACAACTTTCTTGAGAAAATTTCTAGGGATTTATCCTCTTTCTATCTTTTGCTGTGGTTTTATCCAAATTAGAGAGCAATTATTTTTATGAACTCCCCTTTATCAAGTCTTTCCAAAACATTCAACTTAGTTTTCACAGAAACAACTCGTTTTTGTCTTTATAGTTTACTGATTGATATGGTTTTTAATTAAATTATATTGTGACAGTAAGTGCTAGCATAAACAATTCTGGGAAGAGCTGTCTCCAGATGATCACTAACACAGTTGGTGAAGCATGGTTTTGTGGGCCTGCTTGTGAGGACGTAGCCTGTTTGCTGCAAGTCAGTCAGTTTTACAGGGGGATGAGAGTGTCACCAGCTAATCCAGCCCATCAGCTAAATGAAGGAATTTAGGAACTGTAGAATGGAAGTCAAAATGGCAGAAGTAGAAGGTTCAACAATTATGTAAGTTGATATTAAAGAACTTATTAGCAATGACCTTATCTGCATAGATGTTTGAATTTTATCCTGCCAGATATAGAAAAATGTCTTAGATTGCCCATAAAGTGGAGTAAAAAGGGAACAGGCAAGGAAGTTCATTGGAGAGTGCTTCTGTGGATCAACACTTGTAGGGTATTGAAGGCAGAACGTAAACTGTGACAAAAGTTACAGCTGATCCAGAGGAACTCTGGAGCTAGGATGGTCCTTCAGAGTTGTCCTGTCTTGAAGAAAAACAGTCTTGCCTTTATACCAAACTCCCATCTCCTGTACCTACCAATCACTGGATATAGGCTGGGCTGCCCTCAAGTACAGGGAGTCACCTTGTGTGGTATAATAAACATACCTGGTGTTTGTTCCCAGGTCCTGGCACAGAGCTTCAAACCCTTGGAATTTCCTCAGTGGTAGGGCTGTCTTTGTTCTGCTAGTGAGGTAATTCAAGGTGGGCCCCTAGATAGCTTCAGGATGGGGGCTGTCACTGGAATACGAGCCACAGTAATTGGGGGAGGGTGGAAGGATTGAAAATTGAGTCCAGTAATGTGAACAATCATTTAATCAACCTGCCCAATAAAAATCTCTGGACACTGAGACTCAGTGGAGCATCCTGGTTGATGAACACATTAATGTGCTGGGAGGATGAGGCACGCATCACGAGGGCAGGGAACACCTGTGTACCCCACCCCCACCTGACCTTACCCTATATGTCTCTTCATTTGGCTCTTCCTGGTCTGTATCCTTTATAATTTTAATTGTCAGTATAGCACTTTAGGTGAGTTCTGTGAGTTGCTCTAGTGAAATATTGAAATTGAGGGGTTGTAGGAGTCCCTGAATTTATAGCCAGTTGATCAGAAGTGCAGGGGGTCCCCAGTGCTTTGAAGCAGGGGGGGGGTCAGTATTAATTTGCACTTGCAAAGATACCACATGAGGCACATGGTGCAATTAGGATTGCTTCTTGACTGAGATTGTGGTAGACAACTCTCATGCTCCATTAGCTGTCTGGATTTTTAAGGGCTAAGGGTGATTTAATGTGGTGATTTTGAGGACCAGCACTGCTATACCCTATATGGTTTTAGGGTAATACCAATCTCTGAAATTGTACAGGATGCAGAGCTGTTTCTGATTTACTATACTGACAGGGCAGACAGATGGGGTGGGGAGCGGTTCAGGCCTTTCTCCACAATGATAGTCCTTACCTCATATGTCAAGGAGTGAATATGTGGATCCTGCCGAATCTCACATATGTCCTTTCCAATTATGATTTGGGTGGCAGGGGAAATGACCATAGGGTGGGTCAAGGATCGATAGATCTGAGCCAGGACTCCATTTCTTACTTGGGTTTTGTATATTCCTATTCTAACAGGGAGGGCATGATGATACCTTGGGTCTCCTAGTGCATCAACTCAGACATTGTGTACCTCAGTCATTGAAATATTTAGGTGTTTTCCTTTCCCTGAGATATGATTACTCAAGTAATGGGTCATAAGTCTTTTTAGAGAAGGACTGGAGATATTAGTGAACACACTTACATAGTATTGAGGGTTCTTCCTCCTAGGGACCTGGCCTCTTCTTCAGTCTATAGCATCTGGGTCTGAACATTTGGGTTCAGAAACTGGGAAAGTGATTGTGATATTTTATTGGGGCACCAATTCTCTGTTCTAATTGTCTATCTTTGTTTTGTTTTGATTTTGGACTGAACATTACTCTTGTTGTCTATCCATCTATCTTGTTTGAAAGTGTGACATGATATGTTATCTCCAAAGCTTTTTGGCTGTTACAATGACCTTGCACTTATTATAAAAATTGCACCATCTTGCTTCTGATGTTTAAGTGCAGCACTCAACCTCTACTATTTTGGGATTTTATCATTTTTACTGCTACCATAGAACCCAGGGCTATAGCATCATTTCCTACTATCAGCCTTGGTCTGTAGAGCACAGTCATGTCTGGGATTCTTGGTGATGCAACTGCCCTCTAACCAGTGTATTTTTTTTTTTTTTAAGATTTTATTTGCTTATTTGAGAGAGAGAAAGAGTGAGCAAGAAAGAGAGAGAGAGCACACAGGAGCAGAGGCAGAGGGAGAGGGAGAAGCAAACTCCCCTGCTGAGCAGGGAGCTGGACATGAGGTTCAATCCCAGGACCCTGGGATCATAACCTGAGCTGAAAACAAGAGTTGGATGCCCAACTGACTGAGCCACCCAGGCACCCCTAACCAGTGTATTTTTTTTTATTGCTTTGGTGGTATTTCCCATGCCTCTGACAGAACCTTGTCAGCTAGTTGTTCTTCCGGGCATGCATAGGACATTCCTTCTAGCAGGTCTATTTCTCTGAGCCTTTGATCTCCTATTCCTTTGTCTGTCATGGTCCTTCTGGTATGTTGACTTTATATACAAGAGCCATCACTTTCTCCAGTTTTCTAAGAAACATTCAAGCATGGCATTAACACTGTCTTCTGGGGGCTTGGCCAGGATATGAAATCCTGTACCAGGGGACATTATTTCCATATGCATAAACTTTTATATAACTTTTCTGTCTCCCTTGATTCATACCTTCATAATACAGTTCCATACATCAACTCCTGTTAGCTCATGTTTGGTAGGTCCTGTGGCTTCTCTGGGACACAGTACTTTCCTCTCTTAGTAGGCCTAGCCCCTTCCTTGCAAGTTTATGACATGACTTAACCTGAGTTATTGGTTTGTGTCCAGGAGAGGAATTAGGGGTAGGTGTTAAAGGAGGTGTATGTTGTCTTGGAAGCCACAGACCTGCTGCTCATCATCTTCAAGCAAGAGAAGAGAACCTTAGCAATTAACAGGAAAGAGTAGGCTATGCTAGCAGGCCCAGAGATTGCAGAGGGATCTACATTCAAATTTTTCAAGTGCATGAGCCCAGATACTGTGATTTTGTGTCTCAGGGCCCCACTCCTTTCCAAGGGCTCTGACCTTGGCATTGAAGACTTTTTTTTTTTTATTTAATAATTTTTTTTAAAGATTTTATTTATTTATTTGACAGAGACAGAGACAGCGAGAGCAGGAACACAAGCAAGAGGAGTGGGAGAGGGAGAAGCAGGCTTCCCCCCAAGCAGGGAGCCTGATGTGGGACTCGATCCCAGGACTCTGGGATCATGACCTGAGCCGAAGGCAGCCGTGTAACGACTGAGCCACCCAGGCGCCTGGCATCGAAGACTTTTTGGTGTTAAAAATTTAACCTCCTCTGCAGCTCTGCTACTCTTTTGAGTATGTCCTGGATTTGATCCTAAGCTTTTCCTGCCCTTCAGCTATAGAAGATGAAAGTCACTCTATTTCATGCCAAAGAAGCTCTCTGACTCTTAGACTTACCCAGATTGGTTACTTTTGGCCTTTTCTTTCTCTCTCTCTCTTTCTTTTCTTTCTTTCCTTCTTTCCTTCTTTCTTTCTTTCTTTCTTTCTTTCTTTCTTTCTTTCTTTCTTTCTTTCTTTCTTCCTTCCTTCCTTCCTTCCTTCCTTCCTTCCTTCCTTCCTTCCTTCCTTCCTTCTTTCTTTCTTTCTTTCTTTCTTTCTTTCTTTCTTTCTTTCTTTCTTTCTTTCTTTCTCTTTCTTTCTTTCTTTTCTTTTCTTTTCTTTTCTTTTCTTTTCTTTTCTTTTCTTTCTTTCTTTCTTTCTTTCTTTCTTTCTTTCTTTCTTTCTTTCTTTCTTTCTTTCTTTCTTCCTCTCTTTCTTCTTTCTTCTTTTTCTTTCTTTCTTTTCTTTTTCTTCCCTTTCTATGTCTTAACTGCACCCAAACAAGGCTACCTGATTCCATAGTCCTTCATTTCTATTTTCCTGAAATTCTCAGGCACTGAGATATTTCTCACTCCAGTGCAATGCTTTCCATGGTATCCCATCCTAATTCACTATTAGTGAAAATTAATTTCATAGCTACAGGATGCCTGGGGCTGTTTATGCTCCACCCACCACCAGTGATAGGTTTATCATAGCCAGTTGACTAGGGATAATCTACTTCAAAATCCCATGTTAGAATCAGCTTCCTCAGACCACGCCTGACACCACCTCTCAGGTTAAGTCTTCAGGAAGCAGACCCTGAAACAGAGATTTTTATGTGTGGAGGTATTTATTAGAAAGTGTTCCAGGATCAACATCTATAGGGAAATGAAAGAAGTAGGAGTGGGCAGAGGGAAGAAATGAACTGCAGGGTACATCCTACAGCAAACTCTAGAGCTTATATGGCCCTTCAGATTTGTCCTGAGTAGAGGCAATGTGACCAGGCTTTTATATCCCTGTAATGACTAGTCATTAGATGTGGGCTGTTCCTAGGGCGGGGATGACTTTGGGTAAAGGTGCTGTCTTCGGTGGAGGGAAACCCCTGGAGGGTCATTCAGTTGAGAACCATTAGCTCCAAAACCACTGGCAACTGGGGGAATGAGTGTTCAGTTCTGAAGGCAGATCAAGGTCACACACCACAGATCACTTAAAGAATTTCAAATTGGGAAATTAACATAATCAAATTCTTTCTTTACAATAATCATCCTGTCACAAGTGAGAAGAAAGGATTAAAAGACTTCATGACAAATTGATAATGCCACACTAATAAATACATTTATATTTATATTTGCATTCATATCTATAGTATTTATATTTATATCCATATTTATTCATATTTATATTTGAAAGACAACATATTTCTACCATGGAAAAACTCCAAGGTAGAAATTGCAATATAGAAAAATATAGCTTGTAAATGACAGTAATTCAGCCAGGTTATTTCCATTTCTAGCCTTCATAAATCTTAATATAATTCCATTGTTAGTCAATTTTCCATTCACTAAAGTGTTTTCATCCCAGTGCCATGATGCAGCCGAAGCAAAGAGGCAACTGCATTCTTACTTAGTGATAGCAGGTTAAACAAATTGAGATTCTTATGTAAGTTTCATGAGCATTGGGATATGAATAGAGTTATAATGGATGCAATAGTAATCACATATAGATCTAAGCTAATGAATAAAAGAGGGTAATGGACTTGGTGAGCACTTAGTCACTGTACAATCTGTAGCCCTGGTGGAACATAAAGGAACAGGAGACATGAAATAGAAAGATATACAATGTTAAAAGAAATTCTATCCTTTTGCTGTATAGGAGTAACCTATAAATATATACCTGTAAGAAATTTCGGAAATATGAAAATTAAAAAATAAAAAAATAAAAACATTCTCTAATCCTTTCACCAAAAGATAATAAATGTTAAGATCTCCATGATTTCTTTTATCAGAGTATTTAAAACAAAATTAGTTATATTTCATATTATAAGTGTAAGGCTTATTTTGTTATTATCATATCGTAATTTTTTTTTCATCGGAACAAATTATTTGAAGACTCCTACTTTTAGTTCCCCCATCACACAAATTTTTCCTTTTTTATTGACCATTGAGGTTTTTCCACAGTTTTGTTTTACTATTCTAATCAATGTTGGGAAGAACGTTTTTAAAAAAATTTCAATATAGGCTTTTTTGGTTTCTGAAGAAACACTTCTAAAATCAGGATATTGGGTCAAATTACATAACTTTTTTAAGGGCCCTTGACTAAATCACCAAATTATTTCCAGAAATGTGGTTCCATTTTCCACTCCCCTCAGCAATGCATGTATATGTTCATCTAAACACATTCTTTTCAGAATGGAGTATGGTTTTAACTTTCTGCCAATGTGATAGAAATAAATGTGATTTTGTTGTCTTGTTTCACATTCTTTTAGTAACTAGTGCTGACTTATCTGTTTGAGTCTTCTTATGAACGGTCTGCCCAGACCCATACCTGTAGGGCAGATTGGTGCCCATATAATCCCTCTCCTAGTTCTGAATTTCTGATGCGTGTTCACACGGAGCAGCTCTCGATGTTCTGTGAGAGTATGCATGCAGCTCTGAGAAGACAGAACATCAAATATATACTTCACAAGGTGCTAAATATCTATGTGTTTGCAACTGTACTATTTTAGAATGAACTGTGTCTCCCCAGTCTCCCCCAATTTCATATAATGAAGTCTTAACCCTCTATACTTCAGAATAAGACCTTACATAGAGATAGGGTCTTTACTGAGGTAATCAAATTAAAGTGAATCTGTAAACCCACCAACAAAATGAGAAGGCAACTCACTGAATAGGAGAAAATATTTGCAAATCTGATAAGGGGTTAATATCTAATAAGAAGTTAATATTCAAAATATATAAGGAACTCATGCAGCTCAATAACAAATAAACAATCCAAATAAAACATGGACAGAGGATCTGAATAAAAATTTTTCCAAGGAAGACATTCAGATGGCCAACAGGTACATGAAAAGGTGTTCAACATCACTTATCACTAGGGAAATGTAAGTCAAAACCACAGTGAGATACCTCACACCTGTAAAAATGCCATCAAAAAGACAAATAACAAGTGCTGGTGAGGATGTGGAGAAAAGTGAACCCTCGTGCACTGTTGGTGGGAATGTTAACTGGTGCAGACCCTATAAAAAACAGTATGGAGGTTTTTCAAAAAATAAAAAATAGAACTACCATGTGATCCAGAAATTCCACTTCTTGGTATTTATCCAAAGAAAAATAAATGAAAACACTAACTCAGAAAAATATCTGTACCTCATGTTCATTGCAGCATTATTTACAATAGCCAAGATATGGAAGCAACCTACATGTTCCTTGATGGATAAGTGGATAAAGAAAATATGTGATATCTATATATCTATGCACAGATAATGTGATATCTATCTAAAATGGAATATTACTCAGCCATTTAAAAAGAGATCTTGCCATGTTTGACAACATGGAAGGACCTCAAAGGCGTTATGCTAAGTGAAATAAGTCAGGCAGAGAAAGACAAATACCATATGATCTCACTTACATGGGAATCTGAAAACATGGATACAGAGAACCGATTGATAGTTGCCAGAGGTGGGGGATGGGGAGTGGGCAAAATAGGTGAAGGTGGTCAAAGGGTACAGACTTCCTGTTATAAAATAAATGAGTCATGGGGATATAATGTATAGCATGGTGACTATAGTTAATACTACTGTATTATATAATTGAAGGTTGCTAAAATAATGGATCTTAGAAATTCTCATCACATATAAAAAGTGTTGTAACTATTTACGGTGATGGCTGTTAACTGGACTGATCATTTTGCGATATGCAGGAATACCAAATCATTATGTTGTACACCTGAAATGAATATAATGTTACATGTCAATTAGATCTCAATTAAAAATTAAAAGTAAGTCCATCAGGGTAGGCCCTAATCCAATGAAACAATAATCCTTATAAAAAGAGAAAATTTGGCCGCAGAGACACACACAGAGGGAGGACAATGTGGGAAAGACATAAGGAGAAGAAGGCCATTCACAAGCCACAGAGATCCTTACCTCATGGGCCTTTGGAGGAACTAACCTTGCTGATCACTTGATCTTGGGCTTCCAGCTTACAGAACAGTGAGATGGTAAATCTCTGCTGTGGAAGCCATCAGTCCTTTGCTATGGCACCTCTAGCAAACTAATGCACATAATCTCAGAACCTGATTGTGTCCCATGCAGCTTTCTATCCTGCACAGCTGTTTTCTGGAAGGTTACAGTAGAGTACCTTCAGGGAACCTGTCCACACCTGTTCTCTGCCCCATCAGGGATGGCCCATGTGCAATCCCATCCTCTCTACTACACTGTGGCCCCGATCTACACTGGACTGCTCAGAGCTTGCGTCCTGGACATGCAGAGGCAGGACCTAGAGCCAGACTCTGCAAAACTCTTGAGCCAGGAGGTCCCAGGGGTCATCACATCTCATGCAGAGGGGTCCTTTGGAAGAGAGAGGAAGGCAGAGAAAAGCAGAGCCAGGAAAGTGTGGCTTGTGAGACCTGAAACAGTGCATTTTGGAGGTTTTCTCTTCAGTTTTAGTGCTTGAGAGGCTGTTCTTCCTTCCCTCGTTCTGTGGCATCCATCTATTACTCCCTTGCTTCAGATTTTCCCACAAGGACTGTCAGACCTAGATCTTAGAGAGGAGTACAAGTTTTCTGCTTTTGCTGTGTATTCCTCAGCATTTTCATGGAAAGAAGGGAGAGGCCGCACCAGGGACTGCTTCTCAAAAGCCATTTTAAACCAGATGCCACAGGCTCAGTCTTGAAACAACAAAGCTTTTTAACTAAAAACCACACAATTACCTTTCCCCTTTTATTTTGCAATGATTAGTGAGAACATAAAAAACCTTCTTGTTCTCTCATAGGCCTCTATTTAAAAGGTATTGTGAATGGCTAAAATAATAGCCCTAATCAGGTAATCGCATCTTCACCACAGCCTGCTGCAGATCGGTACATAAAGCACCTGTTCATGTGTGCGTGCATATACAACAATAGTTACGCATACCCACTCTGGTTTCACGCTAACAAATTCTTCTCTTTCCTTTATCTTTTCATCTATCTGCCTCCAAATGTGATTAAAATTTAAGATAAAGTTCTTGTCCTCAAGTGAGTCATAGCTTTGTAGGGATTTTTTTTTACAGGAGTGGGGAGAGGAGGAAGTCGAACAAATAATTAGGATGGTGTTTTATGTGTTATGAGAAAGATATACACAAAGACACTTAGAGCCTTGAAGGCTTCCCAAGAAAGTAACCCTTAGGCTGTGCCTTGAAGAAGGGGAACATTGTCAATTGTTTCAAACAAGGAGCCTGATGGCCCCGTCCCCTATGGCTGGGGAACACCTACTGCACACGTCTGGGGGCTGATGAGATATTTCGTCTGCGAGGTTCTCCTGACCAGCAGAGTCAGGAGGTTGGAAGAACACTGTTTCCTCTGACATGCTCTGCTGCACCTCCATGTGTGACTCAAATCCGGGATTATAATCCCGCAGACCACAGCAGCTCCCCTGACCTCTCCTTGTGGCGCAAACAGTGCCAGCACCTGTCCAGACTTTCTGGGCAGAAATGAATTTGCCGCCAGCTCCTGAGATTGCCTTCCTACATGTGGGTCCCACACAGCTGCTTGCTCAGCTGATAGCTTCTCTTGGTGACTCCTTTTCCTGACCTGGCAAAGCCTCATATTGTGGGAGGACACAGCATTCAGGAGTAGGAATTCTAGCTCCAAGTTTCAGGGATGCTTCATAGGTTTCCACTGATTTCCTCAACTCTGCATGAGACATGGCTGTTTCCTGGTGGCTTTAACCCAATCCAAGGGTATGTGGACAAGTTAGTTTCCCCTGCCATTTCTCTGCTAAAGTATTAATATTTTGCTATGGTGGTGGTGGTGGTGAAATATGGGGAAGGGAGCTATTGTAGAAAAATAGGTAGATAAGAACAGGGAGAACTATCCCTCTGCAAATCTTCCCAAGCTTGTGTTTTATAGACTCAGAAAGAGCTCAAGAGACCAGAATAGTAGGATTTAGTTTCCCAAATGTTCAGAGAAGAGCTAACGGGCACAAAGCTAACTCTCCTCTGAAGGAAACAGGGCTTAGGAGGAGCTGGTGGCTTTTGAAAGGAGGTTCTTACCACACAATTATAAAGCATCCTAGGGAGAAATAGAGCAGGAGTTGGCAGAGAAGTGGCATTAAAAAAAAAAAAAGTGTGATTTGGGTGATCCCAAAGTATAGCTCCAAAATGGAGGTGTCATAATCAAGGATAAAGATAATAAATGTGTTATCCTTTAAAACTCAGGCTTGATGATCTTAGTCCTTCTTAAAATCCCATTCTCTGTGGAAAACAAGCCCAAACTAGTTCACTTGGTACATAAGATGATGTTGAACACCATTGCCCCGTCTCCAACGCCCAGCCAATATGTTAGGTGTGTTAGAGGGCGTGGAGTCGCTAAGTGTGACATTTACAGAAGCTGTTTCCAGTCCATAGCATCCTTTTTAGCTTTTTGGATAGTGTGATGCCTGCTCTTCTTGTTAGATTTACAGAAGCTGTTCCCAGTCCGTAGCATCCTTTGCTTTTTGGATAGTGCTGCCTGCTTTTCTTGTTAGATTCTTTCTTCAGTTTGTACTTATATCAAGAAATCAAACACTGGGGCTCCTGGCTGGCTCCTTCAGAAAAGCACGCAACTCTTGATCTTGAGGTCGTGAGTTCAAGCCCCACTTTGGGTATAGAGATTACTAAATAAATAAATAAAACTTTTTAAAAAAGGAAATCAAACATTAAAGGAATAACTAGAATATAAAACTGCCTGTTACCCTTCATCTAGACAATTACTAATAATTTTTAAGTAATTTAATTTATATTTTGTTGGATTTCAGTGTATACTAACAAATACTATTATTGTATTTAAATAAAAATTATATGCATATAATTTAAGTACATATATAATTATATACATTATATGTATTTATATATATATAAAATTATAGGAATATATCCTTACAATTTTCTGCTTATCCCATCTAATATGGTCTTTTGAGCATCTTTCCATATTCATACACAAAGCTTTTTCTCATTTATTTTAATAGCTGTTTTACAGCTGTATGCCTTATTTAATCAATCCCTTTTAAATGTCACTCAGAGGTTTTGAATTTATCCATACAACAAACAAAAACATATTTGCACATATATTTTGTGCAAATATGAGTTTACTTTTCTCATTTATTTTTTCATCTATTTATCCAACAACTATTTATTAAGTACTTATTAACTGTTAGAATCTGCTTAAACCTTACTTGTGCAGTGAAGCCTAAAACTCCCACTCCCTAAACTAAGGCAAAAGCACTCCCACCACATCTCTCATCTCCCTGTTTATACATTTTTGTGTCTTTGGGACCATGAGCATTGTAATGGTAATGATGTTGCCATTGTTCCAATTTTCCAAAAATGCAATAAAGGTAAATCTTGAGATTATAGATTAGAAAACTGAGTACTTCCCCAACAAACTATGGTATAGTTCAAGCTTTTCAAAGGGAGGGATCTTTGTGAGTCAGAATGGATTATGTAAAACTGTGCCTCATTAACCACATTTCCTTTGAAGGTATCCTACATGACAAATACAGATTGGGGAATGTTGTAGATAGAGACTATCTTGATGTCAACAATATGAGATTTAAAAAAACAAGCAAACAAAAGACAAAACTAACATGCTTATAGTTACAAAGAAAAAAATGTATTCAATAACTGTATCAATAGATGAATTTGTAACTGATTGAACAACTGGGTCTAAAGAGTAGAGATTAATAAATCAACATCAAACTCCGGGAAGTTGGAGATACACTATAGGGCTCTGGCTCCATCCTGCACAGAGTGAAGTAGTGAATGTCTTTCCTAAGGCTTATGCAGCAGGTCAACAACAGAATTATACAAATGCTGAGTCCTTAATTCTTTTTATAGTAGAGCTTCTATTTGGTTAGCCTGTGTTTTCTGGGATGTACTGATACGACACAACAGAACTGGTTAGATTATATACCTGCTCCATTTTAATTTTTATATTTTTTATTTCTATTTTTTTTGCCTGAATTGATTAGACAAAACTAGGTGGTGATGATTCAGATATTTCAGTATTGAAAAAAAAACAAAAACAAAACCCCATCTGTCATAGCCTGATGTTTTCTCCTGTGTTGTATTCATTATTAAAAAAAAAAAATGTTGAGGTTTAGATTTACATGGAGTTGTAAGAAATAACACAGAGAGAAGAAACTGTTTACATAGTTTCCCCCAATGGTAACATCTTGCATAACTATAGTATAATATAATTGTCAGGACATTGACACTGATAGGAGCAATCAACCTCACCCAGATTTTACCAGTTTCATATCCATTCATTTGTGTGTGTGTGTGTGTGTGTGTGTGTGTGTGTGTGTGTGTGTGTGTGTGGCCTCCACCACAGACAACATATAGAACTGCTCCATCACAAGGATCCCTCGTGCCGGCTTTTATGGTCATAGCCCTTCCCTGTCCCCACCCCTCAGCCTCTGGCAACTCGGAATCTGTTTTCCATCTCTGTCACTTCCGGAAGGCTGAAGTACATAGCCTTTTGAGACTGGGACACACTCAGCAGAATTTCCTTGGCATACATCCTTGTTAACTGCCTGTTATCAATAGTTCCCTCCCTTCTATTGCCAATGGTATGGATATAAACAGATGGTTTAACCATTCACCCAGTGAAAGATATTTGGGTTCTTTCTGATTTTGGCCATTACAAATGCAGGTGCCATGAACAATTGTGTATGGAATTTGGGGTGAACTTAAGTTTTCATTTCTTTGGATTAAATGCCTAAGAGAGCTATCACTGAGTCAGATGATAAGTACATGTGTACTTAGAGAAAGTACCCTTCTCTTTTCTGGAGTGACTTTATTATTTTACACATCCACTAATAATAGGGTATGAAAAAATTGGTTTCTCTCTATTTTCACTAGTATTTGGTGGAGTTATTCTTATTTGAGCTGTTCTAATAGTTGCATAGTAATAGCTCATTGTGGTTTTAATTTGCATTTCTCTAGTGGTTATTGATATGAACATCTTTTCATTTGACATCTGTATATCCCTTTTGGTGAGATGTCTTTTGCCCATTTTCTAATGGATTGTTTGATTTTTTTTATTGTTGACTTTTGAGAGTTCTTTATATATTATAGATATGAGTCCCTTGTCATATATGTGGTTTGCAAATTTTCCTCCCATTCTGTGGCTTGTCTTTTCATCTTTTTTGCAGGGTCTTTCACAGAGCAAAGTTTTTTTGATTTTGGTAAGATCCAGCTTATCAATCTTCCCTATTATGTATCATGCTTTCAATATAGATGTCTTACTTTAAAAAAAACAACAACTTGATTTTAGAATAGTTTCAGTTTACAGAAAAGCTTCAAAGATAGTACAGAGAGTTCCTATATACACCTCATCCAATTTCTGCTGCTGTTAATATGTTACTGTCACTGTGGTAGACTAGTCACAACTAGAAAACCAACATGAGAGTATGACTGTGAAGTAAACTCCACACTTGATTTGATTTCACGAGTTTTTCCCTAATTTCCTTTTTCTGGTCTGGGATGTAAACCAGGATATCACACTAGATTTAGTCATCACATCTCCTTCATCTTGTCTGGCATGTGATAGTTTCTCAGACTCTCCTTGTTTTTGATGACCTTGACAGTGTTGAGGAGAGCTGTTTAGGTATTTGGTGCCCTATCTTTCCATTCATGTTTGTTTGATGTTTTTCTTCTGATTAGACTGGGGTTATGGGTTTTGGATGAAATGATTCCAAAGATGAAATGTCATTTTTATCATATTATATTAAAGGTATGTGCTCTGAACATCACTTATCACTGATGATGTTGACCTTAATCAGCTGGCCAAGGTAGTGTTTGCCAGTTTTCTTCACTGCAAAACCTCCATCCCCTTCTGTGCTCTTTGAAAGCAAATCACTAAGTATACCTTCTTGGCAGTGGTGGTGGTGGTGGTGGTGAATATCTAAATTATGATCTAGAATTCTTTTGTACAGGAGGTTTGTCTCTTTCTCCCAGTTACTTATTTATTCAATCACTTCTTCATATTAGTATATATTCATGGATAATCTTAATTTTGCTTTATAATCTAATACTATGTTACTTGTCTTGCTTAAGCTCCTGCCATTAAGAGCTCTTTCAGGTTGGCTCCTGTGCCCCTTTGGCATGCCTCCATCATTATCTTTTGAACACTTCTTTATTTTGTGACATTTCTAGTTGTTTCAGGCTCATTTGGCATATTCCATGCCACAACAGAATCAGCTAGTTATCCAGGAAGACCAGGTACCTTTAATTGGAGGATGGGAATAAAATCAATCTGGGTGTTGGGTGTGGTTCACTTTTTGAGTAAGAATCCCAGGATGTCATAAATAGCATTACATTCTGTGAAATGAAAACAAAATGAGGTGGACTCTTGCCCATAAACAGCATTACTCATGAGATAATGCATGAGAACTTATAATTTGTCTTGAGTTTGCTGTACTGTGACCAAGTGCTCTGCTTTACCCTTAATAGGGTTCCCACTATTAAGAACTTTTAGGTGAAAATCAAGAGTGATGTCACATCTGACTGTGATGGTTGGAACTAGTAGCTATCTTGAGACCATGAGGGATGCCATCTTTTTTTTTTTTTTTTAAGATTTTATTTATTTGACACAGAGAGAGAGAGAGAGCACAGACAGGGGAAGCAGCAGAGGGAGAGGGAGAAGCAGGCTCCCAGTGAGCAGGGAGCCCAACTCGGGGCTTGATCCCGGGACTCGATCCCAGGACTCCAGGATCATGACCTGAGCTGAAGGCAGATGCTTAACCAACTGAGCCACCCAGGCGCCCCCATGAGGGATGCCATCTTATAGGAAAAGATGACATGCTGCAAATAGCAGAGGGAAAAATTGGAAAGAAGTGGGTTTTGATGACTTCAGTGAGCCAATTCTTGAGTTACTCTACTTTGGAATGAGCACTGACAATGGGCCAACACTCATGTTAGGCTCTGAGGATACAAAGATGATTAGAGCAAATACTTTCTAAGGATGGAAGGGGGAAATTTTGTGAATGGGTTGGAATATGTTGAGTGTGAGTTCTTTTGGCAAGAAGGAGAAGAGAATGGGATTCTAGGCTGAAGGAGATGCAGGAACAAAGTGGGGAGATGGAAATATAATCTTCCTTGGAGAAGGGCAAACAGTGAAATGGAGATGGAGAAGGGTGAGGGATGTGCTGAGGTGGGAAAGGAGGTTGATAACATTAGGTGAGACTCAACTGTGGAGGGTTGGAAGATCAGGCTGAGGATTTTGGATTTTTGGATTTTAGTTATGTTTTAAGTCTCTTAACAAATAAAAATTACATAACTTTCATATGGGCTTATCTTGTTCTTCAAAAAAGTGATGTGCCTGGTATGTAAACAAAGAGCATGGACCTCATTCATATTTCACTGACTCATGGGAAATAATGTTAAAAAATTTCCTATTATAAATTCTTTTGGGAGTGAGGTTCTCTTTTCTTTCCCTTCCTTCTCCTTCCCCTCCTTTTCCTCTTCCTTCTATTTTGTAAATCTTGGTTTTGGTATGTTGGTTTTATTTAGAATTTTGTTTGCTTATTTTATCTAAAAAAAGTGAATATTCAACTTATTCTCACATACAGTTGGAAAATATTTTCTCTCTCAAGGACAACTATTTGGCATCCAATATCACAGTTAGTTTTATATAGCCATCAATCCTTTAGATTTAAGGTATAATTTCCTATCTAAAATGTATTTAGTGGTGCTATCATTACCTTTTTAAAAATTATACATGAGATTATGTTAATGGTAGTATTCTTCAAATAGAACATCTGGGGATACTGGCAAACCAGATGGAGGATGGATCCTTGATAGATATGCAACCTAGGGCAAAACTTTGAGAGCTTCTTAGGATTTGTTTCATTCTATGAATCTCAATGTTATTTTAATGCCATTGTTGGTTTAACTTCTTTTTTATTGAGTAATAAAAATGAGAAGAAATGGTTCAATGGGACTTTAAAAAAATCTGCTTCAACTAACATGGTAAGCAATTTATAACATCTTTTTTATATTTTGTAGGGTAGGGATGTACAAATTATCATAAATTAAATGTATGGAAATGATCTGGAGGCACATAAGTGTCAAATAAAATGTCAAAACACAGTACAGTGTTGGGTACGGCATTGTCCTCATTTCCTTTTCTTTTTTCTAATTCCTACAGAAGTAGGTACTCTTTATTACTGAAATCTCAGTCACTTTCTATACTTTTCCCTGGTGTCTCTGGCTTCAGTTGTTGAGTTGGTATCAATTCCTAGTAGAATGCAGTGCTACTGAACATTGGCACATAATTAGACAATGGTTTGGATTTGAGAATTTTTCACACAAGCTGTTTTAAATAGGATTTCTCCAGATCAGTCCTTTACTCTCTGGCAGTTAGATCTGTTTCTCAAATTCAGATTAGGCCAATAATTTAAGAAATGAGAATCCCAAGAGCATTTTGGCCCTCATGTCTGCACTTGGTACCTGCTCCTTGGGGTGATCTACAGACCATGCCTTGAAGATATAAAAACAATAAAACCATGTAGCTTGAAGACCATGTCATTGTAACTGGGCTCAGATTCCTGCTGGAAGCCATATTCCATTACAGAATACACAGAGAATGGCAAGCTCTGGGGGACAGCGCAAATAAAATCCTGGGCCAGGGAATAAAGTCAACATCATAGAGTTAGAGAAAAACTGTGATAAACACTAATTTCAGTAAAATACACACAGAGATAATGTCAAAAGGAGGGCTTGAACATTCTTCTCTCTCACATAAAAATTCAGACCCAGGCAGAACAAAAGCCAATCAGAAACCCCCCCTTTTTTTTTTCTGGATAAGATTTTTAATATGGGGTCAACCACTTCATTTGGCAGATGGAATAATTCAAGGAGGCTCTGACCTACCTTGGTTACATAATTGGAGCAGAACCAAAAACGAAGGTTTTTCCTTGTATTACTTTCCTTCTATGAGCACTTGTGGAGGGCACTGCGGGGCATGACAGGGGAGAGTAATGGGATTTGAAGACAGATTGAGTTTCAGTATTGGTTCTGCCATCTCAGCTTGCAATCCCTCTTTTGTAAAAATGAGAATAATAGGTTTTTTTTTTTTTTTGGTAAAGCTGTGTGAAAATTAAATGAAGTAATGGCTGAAGAATGCCCTGCAGGGGACATAACACAAGATAGGACACAACAAATGACTAATGCTACTAATAAGTGCCAAGACTTTAAAACCTTATGATCTAAGATAGGGGTGGACAGAGCTACAGGTGTTAAATCAGGAGACACCCGGCCAGTGACTCTCAGCCTAGTGTTGGGAGACACCTGCCCGGCTATTTGTGGCATCTTATAAGCACATAAGGGATGACTCTTCTGAGAAGTCTCTAATGTGGGATTATAAATTATGGACATTTCTTTACATAGAATATTGAGCCTCCAGGAAAGAAACCTTTTTCATACATGTGTTTGATTGGGAAGAGTAATCACATACATAAAAGAAGTAGGGTGGGGGAAGAGGAAGACAAAGGAACAATTTGGGACAATGCAGACTCCAGGGTTCTGGACGGAAAGCATTCTGGAGCTCTGATGAGTAGAGATGGGCACCTCTCTTAATTTTGCTTATTTATTTAATTTTTATTGCAATATAATTGCCATTGAACATTATATTCGTTTCAGGTTTACAACACAACAATTCAGTATATATGCATATTGCAAAACAGTCACCACAATAAGGCTAGTTAACATCCATCTTCTTAACTTTAAATCCTCCAAGAAGAGGCAAAGATTAAAGATAATCATTTATTCCTACTAGAAGGAACCAGAAAAGGAAGCAAATCGATCTACATATCTATTGTTTACCCTATCTCAAACCACGGGGAGAAAGTAGTTCTATCTAAAGGGATTCAGTTGGTAGTGCTGTTGTCAATGACACTCCATGCATATTCAGAAGTCCCAGAGAGATGAATACTTGGCCTTTCTCCCTGCTGGGACTCCATGGTGTCTGCTAATTAAAAAGAAAATATTACCTCCATTTCTAAAGGATTGTAGCAACAGTCTTACACTTTATTATTATTATTACTATTATTAGTTTCAGGGGTAGAATTTAGTGATTCATTAGTTGCATACAACACCCAGTGCTCATTACATCATGTGCCCTCCTTAGTTCCCATCACCCAGTTACTCCATCCCTACCCCCCATCCCTCCAGCAACCCACAGATTATTCCCTATAGTTAAGAGTCTTAGGGTTTCCCTCCCTCTCTGTTTTTCTTTTCTTATTTTTCCTTCCCTTCCCCTATGTTCATCTGTTTTGTTTCTTTAATTCCACATATGAGTGAAATCACATGGTATTTGTCTTATTTTTTTTTTTTAAGATTTTATTTATTTATTTGAGAGAGAGAGAGCTCAAGCATGAGCAGGGGTTGTGTGTGTCGGGGGGGAGAGGCAGAGGGAGAAGCAGACTCCCCGCTGAGCTGGGAGCCTGATGCGGGGCTCGATCCCAGGACCCTGAGATCATGACTTGAGCTGTAGGCAGACACTTAACCGACTAAGCCACCCAGGCACCCCTTGTCTTACGCTTTTGTCTTGCTCTCCCATTGTTCAAGTATTTTTCCCCACTCCCCTTTTAACTGCAAGAATCTTGCTGAGAAAATTCTGCATAAGGGAGTGTTTCCACTCTGTCTTCCAGTAAACAGAATATTAATTCAGAATAGATTGCTGAGATAAGAAGGTGATTGAACTATAAGCTCAAAGCCTTGCTCTGTCTATGCCTGATATGAACCCTTCTTCCTTCTCTAATTTCCATTTTCCTCTATGTTTTGTCATGTTAACCTCTGAGATCTGAACTGTCTTTATAGTAATCAAGAGCAGGAGAATTGCAGTGTTCATCTTCAGTTGAAGTATACTAAAGTGGTAGGTTTTTGATTTACTGGTTAGGGAGATAAAGACTTTGGACTTAGGCATCTATTTTCTACTTGGATTCAGATTTTGCCCACTATTTTGCAGGGTGATGATATCATCAAAATATTTGAACTCTTACATACATGTTTGAGAAATTCAGAGAAAGCATGCAATCTTTTTTGGGTTGGTTTTATGTTTTGTGTTTAGAGAATTCAAGGGATTTGAACTTGTTATGTATTGGTGTGCTATGATTTAGAATCTCCTTGTTCGTGACTTAAGTGAAGTTGTTTTGATCTGCATGAAGTTATTTTGATCAGGGGCAAATTTGGGAGGCTGTGTAAGGGTGATATCGGCAGAAATATGCTACTGAGTGTTTACTCGATATGAGTATATGGAGGGACCAGCTACGATACAATGGACATTTAAACCTGGAATTGTGAGGGCTTCCCTAGAGTGTTCAGTCTGGGTGAGGTTACTGTTTCTGGATCTAAACAGCTCTCTGATGATCTTGAGGCACTTGCTCCTGTCGTTGTCAGGGTACTCTTGGTTGGCACTGGTGTTAAACTGAGCAGTAGTCTAAGGAAGAGAAGGAACATCTGTTTCTGCCTTGGTGAGGCTATTCCTTGTGGGCAGTGGTGCAAGCCATGGTGCAGTCCCTGGGTAATAACCTTCAGAGCAGCCACCGCGTCTGCCAGCCCTGATGTCACCCACTAGCTACACACCCCAGCAGGGAGGCCTGATTGACAGCTGATACCCAGCTTCTAGTGGGAAGGACAGACTCTACTGAAGACCAAACTTGCAGAGAGGTACATCTCAACTAAATGTGGACTTTATTTCTCTCATGTCCCCTTTGCCTGGAACAATAGTGTAATTAATTTATCACTGGTTTGGAGTATGTTATTTTTTTATTGGCTTATTAAGAGACATTATCCTGTATGCTATTGGCTTGTGCAATATTACTATTATAAATTATAATTCCCACAGTGGACATGTGTTAAATAAGTTATTGGTGAAGACAAATCTCAGTCTCTGGGCATAATTTGCCCTAAACAAACCACTACTGCAGGAAATATGAACAGTGTTAACATTTTTTTTCATTTACCGTAAAGTTCAAGGGGGTGATTAACTCATACTGTAGTGTTCAAAATGGAAGACCAGGATGACAAAGTGATTTGCTATTTCTCAAAGAGCATGGAAATTCATTACGAATATTTTAAAAGATGGGAAAAATCACTTAAAATGAAGCAGTCAGCTAAAAATGATTCCTTTCTTGCTGTAAATCCATCTATAAATCTCAAAAACTGTCATAAACACCAGCAGCACGTTTTGAGTTTATAATAATCTCAAATTATAACGATGTTCATTTTCTTTGGAACTGACACGATTTGACACTTGTGCAACTGCTGGTTTTAGCAAATTAGTAACTGTATCCAACATTAAAAATAGGCATTTAAAACCACCAGTAGAATTAAGGCATTAAGAGTTATACTAAGCAAAACTTTTTGAAGGTTCTTCTGAAATTATTTAAAAATTAACTTTTTATAGGCACCTTGTTTTTAACGCTTGACTAAAGCAATTTTAAATATTATAAATAAAATTCTTTTTCAGCTGAAGTCGTGAAAATAATTGGTTCTGAGTGTCATAAACTGACTGAGGTATAAATTGTCACAAAGCAGTATTTAGAATAAGCACTGTAATAACTCAACTTTAACAGCCTAGTCATAAGCAAGATCCTGCAATACATAATGGGAGCCAGTGTTTCACAACTGCATTAATAAATCTTGATGGAGGTTTTCAAACATTCTGGTAAGCATTGTAGTCCTACACCCAACTTCAGCATTCAATTTGTAACTATTGTGTTAAACATGGGCCCCTGCCCTTGAAGAAGTTAACCATTCCCCTTCTCCTGATTGCGGCAATGTTCTCTGAAATTTATGTTGGTGGCCATGTCATAGGCTGATGTACTTGGTTCCTCATTCCATAGATGTGTTAGTTCACTTGTTCTAGACATTATCAAGGCTGAATTGTACCACTTCCATTATGCCATTTGAAGTTATCGATTGGGAAATAGTTTCCAGCTTTGGGACATATAGTGTGATTTATAGGTCAATTAACACCTTTGGAGTTTATACTCACTGTCATACCATGCACAGTTGCCTATTATACTGTTCCTTTGTGACAGTATTACACTGATCGTGTCTGCCAAATGGATAGTTAGACAGGAGGTCAGATTGAATCAATTCGCACAGTCTCCCATCTGGTGTCTCATTCACTCTGTGAAGCTGCTGGAAACAAAGAGGGTCTACAGATGAGTGTTGCTAAAACATGACCATAAGTATGAGTATTCTGCCGGAGGATGTCAGTGTGAACAGTGACATTGTCCATGGCTCAAATGCATGTTTGTGAAGAGGCCTAATATGAATGCCTGTGGCCTAATGTTTCCTGACAGCAAACGTTGTCAAACATCGGCACACATTAATAAGGGAGACGGTAGCGTGCTCTAAAACTAGACACACATATTTATCGTAGGGTTCAGAAACTGTCCCAATTAACATAGAGATTCTAGACTAAACTGGAAGGATCCTGATAGATCCTGAGGATCCATAGTCCATTCGGGTTGCTATAACAAAAATGCCATGGGCTAGATGGCTTATAAGGAGCACAAATTTATTGCTCACAGTTCTTTGCATGGTGGAAGAGTTGGTGAACTCTGGCCTCTTCTTACAAGGGCACTAATCCCATCCATGAGGGTTCCACCCTTGTGACAATCACTTCCCAGAGGCTCCACTTCCAAATACCTTCATATGTGGGATTAGGTTTCCACACATGGAAATTTGGGGAAGAGACACATTCGGTCTATAGCATCCTTTCAATCATGATTGCAAAAACTTAGAGAGGGTAAGTATCCCACCCCTCCCCCAATTTAAATACCTCTTAGTCATGGCAAACCCATGAGAGCAGTAACTCTCTCTATCTCTGAAATATGCTGCCTGCAGCTCAGATATGCTTGAAAGTCTGCAAATTTTAAAGTTTCAGCTGATTTCAGTCCACTCCTCAACTCCCAGGAAAATCCTCTGTTGTCTGACCCATTGAAAGTTATTTAATCTTATTTTACTGAGGATACTAACTAATGAATGAAAAAAATCAAAGTTTTCATGAGAGCTTCAATGTATTAATTGGATAATTTTGATAAAAGTGGCTTTGAGGTCAATAAGCTCATGAAAAGATGCTCAATATCACTAATCATTAGGGAAATGAAAATCTAAGCCATAATGAGGTATCACCTCACACCCCTTTGGATGCTATTTTAAAAACCCTTGAAAACAAGTGTTTGTGAGGATGCAGAGAAATCAGAGCCCTTGTGCACAGCTGGTGGGAATGTAAAATGGTGCAGCCACTGTGGAAAATAATACTATGGTTTCTCAAAAAAATTCAACTTGGAATTACCATATGATCTAACAATTTTAGTCCTGGGTATATGCCCCAAAAAACTGAAAGCAGGGACTCAAACAGATATTTATACACCAATGTTCATAGCAGCATTATTCACAATAGTCAAAAAAAATGGAAGCAACCCGAGTGTCTATCAATGGATGGATGGATAAATAAAATGTGGATATATCCATACAATGAAATATTATTTAGAATGAAATATTAATACATGCTACAATATGGATGAACCTTGAAAACATTATGCTAAGTGAAATAAGCCAAACACAAAAGGTCAAATATTGCATGATTCCATTTATATGAGGTACCTAGAGGCAGAGAGTAGAACAGAGGTTATCAGGCACTGGGGGGAGGGAAGAATGTGGAGTCATTCATTGGGTACAGGGTGTCAGTTTGGGAAGACAATTAATTCTGGAGATGGATGGTGGTGATGATTGTACAACAGTGTGAATATACTAAATGCCACTGAATTATATACTAAAAATGGCTAAAATGGTAATTTTTTTTTTCTTTAAAGTAGCTTGAGGCTCATTCAGAGTCTTAGGAAGAGAATGGGCTTTTAAGTCAGTGCATTGAAGGTTTGACTTTGATTTTCTGGTTGACTCTGACTTTGATGGGGACCCCCTTTCTTGCACAGGTCACTTCCAAGATATTGGACCCCTTCAGTATTTTGGTAATGTGTTCACCACGTCATATATTTTCTAAAATGTGCAAAAGTAAACTTTACATCTCAGTTGGTCAAGGCCATTTTCTCTTTCCACTTTGTTTTCTTCTGCTGTCATACTTTCATGTCAAATGCCATTGGTGGGGGAGCAGGGGATGTTGGGATGTAGACAAGCAGAAGTTGAGGGAGGACATATTTGATCTAGTTTTGGAGGGACACGTTTATCTGCTCTTATAGTCAGTTCTGTGCACTGTTCCATTATTTCCAGGTATCCCAGCACAGGATTGGCTTTAAGTCACGTTCTTTGGGCCAACTTACCTCACCAGGTTAGTCACAGGGAGGTGGGGGCTAGAGATCACATGGCAAAAAGATTACATCCTCAGTACCTAGCATGGGAAGGACATAAGAGTAGAGCCAGATGTGCCAGACATTTCCAACTGAAAGAGAATCTAAGATTAGCCATTGAGTAAGAACATCTGAAAGGCCCTGAAAGTTTACAACTCATGTTAAAAAGAAACTTGATAAAAGTTTTCCTGAATTTGACAACAATCCTAAAACTTTACATGGCTTTACCAATATTGAGGTATGAAGATGAAAGAAACTTTTCTAAACTATCAGTGGTAAAAACAAATTTGCTCAACTATGCTAAGAAAAATTGATAAAATCATATTTCTGTTCTCTCAATAGAAAACACAAAGTCATGGTCATACAAAGGGGAAGTCAGGGAACATATGGTTAAAAAATATAGGGAAGAAGTATTACAAAAGTTGCTAGGCAGTTAATTCATGAGAATGAGTTTTGCTTGATTTTATGGTCTTTGTGATGTTCACCTTCAAATGGTACTTTCTTTTTTTCAGTTTGAATAAGTACTCACTTTCATACCTACTTCTATATTTGGGATTTTGTATTATAGAGTGCTTAAAAATTTCTAAAAGCTTCAGACCCCATGAAACCTGGATCTACTCTAGTGTGAGAATTAGGGTAGCTTTTCTCTGGCTAGCGGTTCTTTGGCTTAACAGTGGGTTATTGTACTATCCGACAGGGTTATTATGCAGGTTACATGAGGCAGTGTGAGTGAGTTTCTGGCACATAGTAGGGTTTCAGTAAATGCTCATTTTCTTTTCTCTCATCTGAATTCTGATGGTATGAATCTGTGATCTTACCTTTGACCTTTATATCTTTTCTACCCGGTTAATTATCTTTTTATTTCCCCAAGTAAGTTTGGAGTTCATTTCACTCCCACCTGGTCTCTGCCTCTGGTTTATTCTGGAATCCATTTTTGTTCGGCTGCTACAGTGCTTTTTCAGAAAGTCAGATCTGATCTGAATTAAAAATCTGACCTGCTTCAAAACTTTTAATGGCTCCTTTTGACCAAAAGATAAATCTGAAATGCCTCCATATGGAATTTAGTGTCCATAAAGTGACTCCTGCCTACTTTTCTAGACCTAAGTTGTACCTCCCTCAAACTCTACACTCCAGGCGGCCAGGTAAGAAAGAAAGGTACTTGCATGCTTCCTGTTTTTTCTGATTCAGGCAAGGATGTCCTCTTCCTGCCTGTAATTCATTCATTCATTCACCCACTCATTACAAGAATATTTGTTGAGTCAGTGTTTAATTTATGCAAGACACATACCAAATATGAGTATATGAACACATGTTGCATGGGAAATTAGCTTGATGCAGTGTCACCCCCAGCACCCTACCAGGCAACTTGCCTAGAGGTCAGGGAACAAAACCTCTCACAGACTAGGTTGAAGGCCTCACTGCAGGGTTTACTAACCCCCAGCGAGAACAGAAGGAGAGAGAGGAGATAGGTCAATACAAGGAAGATGAGTGTGATGGTGGAAGGTGGGAGGGTCATGCCTCCAGAGTTGTGTGGTGCTTCCAGGTCCCCTCTCTCTCTAACACATTAGCCATCCTCACTGGTAGTTGTGAGGACCAGAGTTGAGGTTGCAGTAAGGGGCACCCCAGACAAGGTATGCTAGGACCTAGAACACACTCTCCCTGTATTGAAGAGACCTACGCATATTTGCTGGGCCCAGATGTAGCACACACATTGCTGTGCTGAACTTCAGCTGTGGGCTGCATTTGTGGTTCCTGGATAGAGCATGTATGGGGCCAGGATGGGACCCCACTGAAGTCACATATACATGGCTGGTTTAGGGGAGACAGAGCTGTCCAGCCACAAGTGGCATGGCCATGACTTGTTTTTGCAATTCTTTTGGTCCATAAGTAACATACCTGTGTGTTCCATCGTATTTTCTATTAATTCTGTGTCTTTGGCATGTCTTAGAGATTATGGACTTATTTAACACATCTTATGACTTTTGCCCACATCCCATAACTACTTGCTTACTTACTATCTTTACTTAACATGTAAGTTCCACCTTACAGTGGGTTATTGTACCACCCGACAGGGTTATTATGCAGGTTACATGAGGCAGTGAGCTATTAGCTTATGAGCTATTAGCTCACTATCTACCCTTATGTGTTCCACCTATCCTCTTTTTCTTGTTCTAAGAATCAAATACTCTTAAACGAGATTGTAAATGCTCATGATACCAGGAGAAATACCATTTTCAGGAAGCTTGTGGGAGAGAAGTGGCCATATCTAGGCTGTTCTTGCCACATATGCATTGAGGTTCACATGTATGGTTTCACTCCCAAATTGGCCGGGGAGCAGAGCAGGTTCCCCACAAGAGAGGGTTCTGGAGTCAGGATAGTGGGAAGAATCCAGGCTGGTAGGGCCGATCAAAGGCATAGTGTCCCTTCGGGGAGTTGCAAGTCTGAGGCTCTGGCTGGTGCATGAATCCCTCATGAAGAGTGGAAAACATGTGACAGGGAGAGATTGCCAAGGAGCTTCTGTGATTGGCCTTGACTGCCTTGCTAAGGAACTTGAAGGTTATCAGGAAGGCCAGGAGATGCTGTGAAAGAATTTTCAGTCTGGCTTTTGCTCTTTTGACCTTCAAACTCTTATCTCTACCTTGGGTGGTTAATTTTATGTGTCTTCTTGGCTGAGCTATGGCACTCAGGTTTTTGGCCAAATACTCTTCTAGATGTTTTTGTGAAGGTGTTTTTGGTTGGGATTAACATTTAAATCAATAGACTTTGAGTAAAGCAGATTACTATCAATCATGTGGGTGGGCCTCATCCAATCAGTTGAAGGCCTTTACAACAACAACCACAACACCTAAAAAATCCCCAAAAGTGACCTCCCTGTTGCCAGAAAACAGAGTCTGGACTGAAACTTCAACTCTTCCTTGAGTCTGCAGCCTGGCAGCCTACCCTGCAGATACCGGACTTGCCAAATTCCTTAAAATAAATCTCTCACTTTATACATACCCACATCTTATTGGTTCTAGGGCCCAATTCAAATATTACCCTATTTGTAAACTCTCCAGCTCTACATTAGTCACTCTCTAATCAGCCACTCCTGTAACATTTTCTGTGTAGCACTCAACACATGATTCATATTTATTTACATCTGTCTCTCCCATAAAACTGTGAGTAACTTGGGGACCAGGTCTTATCCATCATTGAAGTCCCTGAGACTAACAGCAGCTGGTACTAAAAAAGATGCTCAATAAATATTTATTGAAAGAATGAAAAAAATGGAAGAACAGAACACCAGGTGCCTTTGCAATATCCACAGCGATTAGAATGCATGGCGCGTAGCAGGCAATGGATGAATATCCACGATAGGGAGGCTAATAAAGGCACTTATTTGCCATGTTACTATGAGGCGGACACTAGTCTGGGCTCTAAAAATACCACAGAACCTGGAAGAGCTCACACAAATTTATTTTTATTAAATTAAAGATTTCTGCCAAAGATTTCTAGAACCAGCCATGTCTCAAATTACCTTCTCCACCATAAACTCCTCCACCCTGGCTCCCCCCAGACCTTGAGCTCTTTTTAGTACCAAGACAATGAAGGGCTTGCAACTGTGCAGAAGGAGAAAGGGAATGCAGTAAATAGAGCCAGAAGGTAGCAGGGCTGTGTATGGAGACCCGAAGGTCACTGTTGAAACCAGTCAAATGCACCAGCTTCAGTTGCTCTGACCTCTTCCCAGCTTCCTGTGACCCTTCAGCTCCCTCCTGAGAAACACGGGGTTTCCTGGGAATTGCTTTCAACGTGATGTGCTTTGAAATAATCATGTGGGCTAATCTAGTCCCAAGCAGCCCTTGGGGGAAGGCTCAGGGAAATAGGCGGGGAGAAAGCAGGGTAATAAATCACAAATTTTTGACACTGAGATGACTAAAGCATGTTTGTAATTTATTTTCCCCCTTTAAAAAAAAAAAAAAAGGAGTTACTCCTTGCAGTGTGAACACCAGATCTCTAAAAATAAGTTACTGGCTTATTTGTCACTGAAGATAGGGGCACATCAAAATCTACAGGAAATTTGAATCTCCTGGGGTGGGTGCCTTCAAATGGAAAACAATAGAAGTCGGACCAAAGACAAATCACTCTTCATTGGGCTTTCCAGCGGAGCAGATCGGGACGGAGACAATGCTGGGGGAAAGTGACATCAGGTTTCTGCATTCCGATGCCCTCCTGAAGTGGGTTCTCCGTGTCCAGAGCCCGTCTGTAGCCCCCACACCCGTGTCTGGAGGCCTCCCTCTGTCTTGCATGATTTTCTCCCCTTGCTATTCCTCCTATGCCTTTTATTATATTTCTTTCTGCCCCAAGTGATTTTTTGATCCTGTCAGCCAGGATCCCACAGAGAGGGGATCCCACAAGATGAACAAGCAAACTGAGGAACAAGCCAAAGCCCATCCTACCTTCCTGAAGGCCTGGCTGCCGGAAACCTCCTCTTGCAGGTGGCTGCAGATACTCAAACCCCTTGGAAGCAATTCTGCTCTGTAAACTGGACTGCAAAAGGCCAAAAAGTGGAAACAGGATTTACGTTGCAGAGTGAGCCTGCACGTGGCCCCCTCACCCCATCACGAAGAGCTCAGGAAGGAGGTGAGAAGGCGGAGGAATACGCAGAGGGGCCCGGAAGCTGCTCCGCTTGCTCGGTGCTGCTGGCTCGGTGAACCTCGTCAGTGCCTGCCCAGATGCGCTACAGCTGTTGACAGAGTCCCAGGCCTGAGATATATAGGACACTTATTTTTGGAAACATGCTCTATATCAGAAAGCACTCATGATGAAGAGATTCAGCCAGATGGCAGAAACTCAGTCACTCGCCCCTGCAAAATCTCCCCATACCCAGGGGCGGCAGATCTGGCAGTCTGTGGTATCAATTCTTACAAACCCGGGCTTGGCATTTTCCCTGCTTCCCTGGCAGCGTGGCTGCCCCCCGTCCCTCACCGCTCCTGCCCTCTAAAATGAAGTTAGATTTGGCTCAAGGAATTTTTTTTAATGCCCAAAATAAAATTTTTATTCATTTTAATGGATTGAAAGCGCAGCCAAGATGAAGACGCTTTATTCATGGTATGCACACCTCAGAAGGGGAATAGTCTGCCGGCAGCCTCTCTCCTCACCAGCCCAGAGTTGCTCAGACTTGCCTTGACCCTGGAAGGTCCTCCCTTTGTCAATACTAAGTGAGGCAGCCTCCTTGGCCTTTGTTTTCTCTTCTCTGGTCATCCATAGATGAGAGTCCCCCACCCTGCTCCGAGAGCCATACATAATCTATAGCGCATTTTCAGTTGGGAATCTACCTTTGCTCCAAGAGGAAGAGATAGAGGATTTCCACTAAGTCTCTGAATGTCCATGATTTCACCATACATTAAATAGTCACAGCAATACTGACTTGGAAGAATTTTATGAATGATTGAGACAACGTTACAAAAGTGGCCTGCAATAGATAGATAGATAGATAGATAAATTTTATTGAAGAACAGAGGAGGAAATTAATCCAGCTGGAAACTGAATAGTCAATATTTCATTATCTCAAAAGCTTAAGGCTTAAGCCACAGATACCCTGAGAAAAAGTTTGGTTTTGTAGTGCCAATAAATTTGGCCAATATTCGTCTAGCTATATTACATGCAGGCACGATAGTAGGTAGAGTTTGTATCCTCAAGGAGCTCACAGTCTAGTAGAAGGCACAGGAGTCAATCCCGCAGTAGAGGTCAGGGTTGTAGTAACGCTGGGTCCAGGTGGTATGGGGACATAGGGAGGGCTGGCTAACTCCACGACAGGCACTGGGCCATGGAAAGCTTCAGGAGGGAGGAGTATTTTGGCTTAACTCTTTAGAGAGCCAGTGAGGTCTTTCAAAGAGGGAAGTAACATAACCATATCTATATTTTAGAAGGGTAAGTAGCCATTTTGTGGGGGGCAAGGGGGCAGAAGATGGCAGGACTGGAGACAGAGCTGTTTGCAGATTGGTTGAACACCTGAAGCCTCAGCCATGTGGTGGGAGGAGCCTGGGCAGATATGTAGAAGAAGAAATCCACTGAGTTTGGCCACTAGTTGGTATTCAGGTTGAGGAAGGGGAGGATTCTGGTTTGTCTCCAGGTGACTGATTTGTCCTGGAGGAGAGGGTTGGCACATTAACTGAGAAGGGGGCACATGCCTTTAGCTGTGGAGTTTGAGGTGCTTGTGGACCGTGGGACAACATTCTGTAAGTGGTTGAAAATGCAGAACTAGTATTTAAAGATGGGGAGGATCTTGACACGGCAACACGGGGGACATCACTTACACGAATGGTATTGATGAAATCAATATCATGATTTAAATCCAGTGATGGCCCACAGAGAGAATGCAGAGGGAACAAGGGCAAAGCCAAAGGGTGGGATGATGGAGACAGTGAATTCTTGAGAACAAAGGGCAGGAGAGGCCTCAGGTGCTAGGCATTGGTTAGAAAAACTCTGGAGGTGCTTGGGTGTTGGGTGCTTGGGTGTTGACAAAAAGGCACCTCAGAGGTGATAAAAGGGCACATATAGGGCAGGCTGAGGGCCAAGAGAAAGTCAACCTCTATCTTTGCCTATCCAATCCCGATAAAGAATATCAAATAGCTGGTGGACCATCTGAACTTTCAATCTATTCCCAAAATAAATCTGGTCCAATTACATATATAATAAATTCAAACTCTGAAGATGACCAAGTAGTTCTATACTGCATGAGGGGTCTTATTTTATTATAAGAAATCTCCTCTAACTGGTTCTCTGGGACTTACACATGCACCCCTCCACTCAGACCATATCTTTCCACAAAGCAACTCATTTTAATCTTCCCAACCACACTGTGAGCTAGGCTTTAAAATTATCCCATTTGACAGGTGAGGAAACAGAGAAGCAGAGAGATTCAAGAACTTGCCCAAAGTCACACAGCCAATAAGTATAGAAAAATGAATTTCAGTCTTGTTCACTTACTTAGCAAAAATCTTAGATTCACGTATTCTTTAAAAAAAAAAATGATGAGAAAGATTACCTGTCCCAATGGACTCCCTCTGTCAGTGATTTTACAATCACTGGGATGAATTGACTTCATCTGAGATGCAGCTTGCTAAAATCTACCCTGATAAACATCTCCACATTGTAAATTCTTGTCCCTGTGACTGTGTTAGTGGTTAGGGCTCTGCTTGCTGAGTTTTCTCTTTCATTAGGACTGAGGCAGAGCAAGTAAGTTTCTTACCTGTCTACACCACTGGTTCTCATCCCTGGCTGCACAGTGGGATCACCTGGAGAACTTTAAAATATCCTGGGGCCCAGGCTGCATCCCAGACCGTCACATCAGAATCTCTGGGTGTGGGGTCAAAGATCAGAATTTTTTAAAGCCTCAGATGATTCCACTGGGTAGTCATGATTTAGAACTACTGTTCCTGACCTCTCTCCAGGTAGAACCTATCCTAGTCTATTAGCAGTGCTATCGTTTTCCCTCCATGTTAGAGAGCTCAAAACCTTTACGAAGGTTGAACTATGTGGAAGAGCAGAATCCTGAGATGACTCTCAACATCCCCACCCCCAGTGTACATCCCCTGTGTAATCCTTCTCCTTGACTATGGGGAACCTTGTGAGTATCATGGAAGCCGCTCCCTTGATTAGGTTACTTATATAGCAAAAGTGATGGGATTTTGCAGATGTAATTAAGGTCCTAAAATCAACTGATTTTGAGTTCATTAAAAGGGAGATTATGCTGGATAGGATCTGACCTAATCAGGCCCTTTAAAAAAGGCAGAGAGACCTGAAGCAGTAGAGACTGTCTTTCAGGCTAGCCTTGAGAAACAAGAGACTGAATAGCAGCAAGGAAGCAAACAATCAACAACTACATGTGCTTGAATGAAAATCCTGAACATCATGTGAGGCCCTATGACAGACCAGCTGATGCCTCAATTACAGCCCTATAAGACCCTGAGCAGAGAGACCAACTAAGCTTCATCTAGATCACTACAGGGAAACCGTGAGATAATAAATGGACATTGTTTTAAGTCACTAAATTTGTGGTAATTTGTTAGATAGTGTAGAAGACTAATCTAGCCCTACAGTGACCTGGGGTCAAGAACAGCTTCCCACAACCTGAGAGAGGGTGCTTAGGAGTTGATCACTCTCTTTGTGGTGGTCACAACTCAAGAGCTGGTGACAACTCAGAAAGCATCAGGGAGTAAGCACCAGCTGGTACTGGGTCACTGAGAAATGACATCTATACGACAGGCAGGTCTTTGTAATAAAAAATCAATATATGGTCTAAAAGGCACACAGAAATCCAAAATTATAATTTTTCCAGAAAAATGATGGACATAAATAATGTATATTGCCAAACTGGGATCTGAAATAGAGGGGCCTTTTCGTTCATAGGGTCCTGGAGGAGAGGGGGCCAGACAGGCAGACCAGAAATCACTGAACCGTTAATGTGGACCAATGTCTCACCTGTGAAAATGTTGAAGCTATGTTCCTCTTTCTCTTTTTGTACAGGATAGAGTTGAAGGTGTCCTGAATTCTGCCCTTCCTATACTTTACCTGAGCAAAGGAGAAATGGCTATTGTGTGTTCTTGCAATTATCATGGGCTCCTGAAAACTTTCCTCTGATCTGGGAATTCAGATTAACATTGGGTTGGCAGATGTGATTTCCTGCTTCTAAGAAGGATTTAGTAAGTCTGAGCCAAACCATCTGGGACATCTTATCACTTTTAAAGAGGAATCCTACATTTTTCTATTTTTAAGAGCAAGTAAAACTGAAGTATGTGTATCAAATTTTGCTCAAGATATGTAAAAGTGGAAGCACTGGGGTGAATGATCTGACAAAATAATGCATTTTTGGAAGCAGGAATCCACTAACATTATCAAGCACTAGGACTGCAATATTTTAAGTCTTTATTATGGAACATATATTCACATATATAACATATAAACATATAACAAAGTAGAGAGAAGAATATAATAAGCCCGATGACCCCTTCTTCCCTCTTTGAGAACCATCAACTCATGGGTCAGTCTTGCTTCATCTATCTACCTTCCATTTTCCTACCCTATCCTGGATGAAAGAATCTAGTTTTACAGCAAAAAAAGGATAGCAAAGAGAAAACATCCAGTTTTTTGATCCATTCTGCCTGCCTTGATGATGACCTCAAGATACCCACCGTTGCTCTTGGCTCTCAGGCCAGCCAGGTGAGCTAGCCCGTGGGCTCATGCATAGATCTGAGAAGGGCAATTCCACTGGATTTCAGAAAAAATTACTTCCTTTGTTCCAGCTTCTTCATGCTTTCTGAGTCATCATAGACACCAGTTCTAGAAGGGGAAGTTCTAGAAGAGGAGAATAATGTTCCCAGACAGAATTAAATATACCCAACAGAGATACATAAGGGAAACAGAAGAACATTTTTTTTCTACAAGCAGTTTTTTTTTAAAAAATATTTTTTAAGGATTTTATTTATTTATTTGAGAGAGAGAGGGGCAGAGGGAGAGGGAGAAGCAGGCTCCCTGCTCAGGGAGCCTGATGTGGCACTCGATCCCAGGACCTTGGATCATGATCTGAGCTGAAGGCAGACACTTAACCGACTGAGGCCCCCCCCTCTCCCGCCCAGGCGCCCCTACAAGCAGCTTTGTAAAGTGCTCCTTTCTGCTTCTTCTCTTCAGTCTTCTTGAGGATGGTGTCAACATCTTCTCTAGGACTCTATGGAAGGAAAAAATCAACCTCATTCTTTGTCACAGTCACAGCTGTGATATGCAGGAAGTGGGCATCAGTTTTGTCTCTCTGCTGTTGGGCAAGCCCTCAAGTTAAGCAACCTCCCTCACTTTGGAAGACTCCAGTAGGGAAATTTCAGGACATAGTGAAACATACAGCCACTCCCAGGAAGTTCTGTCCCTTAGAGCCAAGTTTCCTTACTTCAGTTCATCAGTTTTCTCTTTATCTGGTCCTTATGTTTGTAGAGAAAAGCCATACACTTTGCTTGCAGAAGAATCTTTCATACCCTTGATAGACACCAATCCTGCCTAGGCTTTTCTAATATCTTTCCTAATCCTTATTTAGAAATTGTTGGTTTCATAAATCAACTCTCTAGCTCTTCTTTAAATTTCTTTGAATCTTTTTCAAAACTTCCACATCCCTTTTAAGGTGTCAAGCCCTAAACTGAGAAAGATGCTCCAGAAGGAATTGGGAAGGGAAACAAAATAAAAAGCTTATGTTCTTTTATTTAAGACTCATGTGGGTTATCACCATTGATAGAGATCAGCCTGTTTTTTTAAAAAACTGGGCAATGTAAATGTTGTAGAAAAGATGAAGAAGGTGGTATCTGCCAGGGTGTAGTGTGCTTATCTTAGCTCCCTTGGAGAGCATTTAAAAACAAGTCTGGTAGCATCTTCACGAGTTCCAAATATTTAGTGGCAAGAAGAGACAGATGACAGGAACTACTCCATCCCTGGTGCCAGCATTAGCTCTTAGTACCATCTAGCCCCGGGATTGACACACCTTTTCCTTCAAGGGTCAGGTGGCAGATAGAGTTGTTTCCCTTTATCCATTCAGAGCGTGTTCCAAGACCCCCGTGGATGCCTGGAACCATGGACAGTACCAGCCCGTATCTATACTATGTTTTTCCCTACACATACACACCTCTGATCAAGTTTAATTTATGAATTAGACACAGTAGGAGATTAACAACAATAACTAATAATAAAATAGAATAATTATCACAATATATTGTAATGAAAGCTAGGTGAATGTGGACTCTCTCAAAATACCTGATTGTACGGTCCTCACGTCTTCTCGCGATGATGTGAGATGATAAAAGGCCTACCTCATGAGATGCAGGGAGGGGAATGACGTGGGCGCTGTGACGGAGCGTTAGGCTACTAGTGACCTTCTGGTGATAAGTCAGAAGGAGAATCATCTGCTTCCAGACCTTGAGTGTCCTGGGGAACTGAAACCTTGCCAAGTGAAACTGTGGGTGGGGGCGGGGAGGAACTACTGTGTTCAGGCTTTGTGGGCTCTGTGGTCCCTGTTGCAGCTACTCACCTCTGTTGTTGTAGCCTAAAGTCACCTTGGACAATATGGAAGTGCACGGGCTGGGCTGGTCCAGTGAAACTATATTTATGGTCACTGAAATCTGAAGTTTATGTTTCATGTGTCATGGAATTTTTTAGGGTTTTGGTGTTTTTTTTTTTTTAACTTAAAAAATGTAGAAACCATTCTTACCCATAGGCATTCAAAAACAGGTGGCTGGCTTGGATTTGGCTTGCGGGTTGTGGTTTGCCTATCCCTAATCTGGCATCCTTTTCCCCATGAGCCCCACTAAAAAAGAAGGATGAGGTAATCAGAGAGATAATCTGTACCATTTCAAATTTTTTACTATAACCACATTTTAAAACAGGAATGACACGTTCCTGTTTTTTGCTTTGAGCAGATAACTATGTAGGGACCCTAAAAGATTTTAATAGGCCTAGGCTAGGTGGGACCTAGCCTGTAATCTCTGCCTGATCAGGAATCCCATCTCATGAGGTCCAAGGTCCATTTTATATGAATGTTGACTATACTTTGAGGATCCGCAATTAAGATTCATACTTGGATAAAAAGGTATGCATCAGTTTGTACATTTATTTATATAAAATATCATAAAATCATAAAGAGTGAATTACATTAATTACATAATTGTTTGTATTAATGAAAAGAGTTGGAAACATTCTGGAAGATTTAGGACTTAGGATATTTATCCAGAGCTTCATTGCAGTATAACTTAGGAAGAGATCTTTCCCTGAGTATGTGTGAGCCTGGACCCACCACGTATTACCGCCCAGAACCTGGCCTCACCTGTCTGAGTGAGCAGGTGAGCTGAACCTTGCACATTTCTTTTGTGAACCAGGAACTGGAAATCTTATTGGCAGTTTTGTGTATTATTTCCTGCCTAGTTCACTGATGATTTACTGAGGGCCTTTTATGGCTTTACAACATGGCAGAATAATGGTACATGACATGCTTTAAGTAAGCTTGTATCATTTGATCTCTTAATTTGCAGTTCAGAACAAACTGTAAAGCCATTTTGTTCTTGGAAAAGTAATCAACTTTGCCCGAGCAGAGCCGGCTGATACTGCGTCCTAGTTTTGAAAAATGTGGAGGCTGCAGAGTGAGTTCCTAGATAGGTCTTTGAAAATAAATTGAATTACAGTAGGAAATTTTCTGACAATTAGTAGTAGTCTCAGAACAATAACTTTATGTTAGGCAAAATCCATATAGACTTTAAGGATGCAGGATTTGGGTTGGGATGAATAATCTTTCAATTATGGGGTAGATCATCATCTTATGGATAGAAAGTCAAGTATTTAGTTATCACATAATATTTCCAGGTTCAAAAGTTGAAGGAATTCATTATATATATAAAAGATGTATCTGTACAAAAGAAGCTTTGTTTGGAAGGCCGTCATCACCTGAAACATTGAGTTGTATTAGACATTAAATCATAACAAAGATCGGGCAAATGCTGATGCCACATGCCAATTGAAGGAAAACTAGGATTTAATCCCTGATAGTTGTAACCGAGAGGTGGTCTTCCAGTCCTGTGATTTTCGAAGTTTTGGGTCCCAGTCTTCCTTTACAATCTTAAAATCTGTTGAGGATCCCAAAGTGCTTTTATTTAGGTGTGTTTTATCTACTAATACTTAAAGTACTAGAAATTAAAATTGGGAATTTTTAGTTTAAAATATTTCCTTATTAATTCATTTAAAAAACCTTAACAAACTCATTCCATGTCGTAAATGACATTTGGTGTGTTGTCCAAAACAAACAAACAAAAATTAGTGAGGAGAGTTGTGCTGTTCTACTGTGGCAAACCTCTTTACTGTCTAGCTTAAAAGAAGACAGCTGGATTTTCACATCTGCTTCCTGCATTAAGTCTATTGTGGTATCACTTATTACAAAGCCTTTGGAAAACTCCATTGTATATTTATGAAAGAATGTGAGAGTTCAGAGGCAAATGTTATCCTAACATTATGATCAAATAACGTTGATATTTTAAGCCACGTGAGAGGTTCTCAGAGACCCTCAAAGGACACCCAGGGGTCCCCAGACCACACTTTGAGAACAGCTGTTCAAGGTGGAAGGGATAGCATGAGCAGAATACCAGATTCTTCTCTTAAAATGCATTTCTTCAGATTCTTCCCCAGGTTTCCTCTCTAAATCTCCTGGGTGAGCCAGCATACACCCATGTTTTCGATTGGTCTTTGGGTTAGCAAATGTGCATGTTGTGCAGACTTCCCTCCTGAGCTCCCACCTATGTGGTTCACTGCCTGTGGTCACTTCCACTGGGATGTCCCACGGTTGCCTCAACATGTCTAAAACTGGCCTCCTCCATGCCACATCTCATTTTCCCATATCCCATGCCTTGTTTAATCCAGAAAATGAGGGTCACATTGGCTTGTCCTCTCCCGTCTTCTTTGTCATCAATTAGTTTCCGGGTCCTGAGCCCTCCCAACCTAACACTGCACCATCTCCATCTCTATCCATTAGTTCAGGCCCTCAGACTGTGTCCCCTGAATTACTCAGCAGCCTTCACATGTGACCTTTGAGCCTCTAGGTGTATCTCCTTCTATTCCATTCTTTGACTGTTAATGCTGGGATCTTTATAAATGGTAAGCCTTAGTATGTCAGCCACCCAGTTTATAATCCTTGAGTAATTCTCTAATGCCTAAAGGCATTCTCAAGATGAATTTGAACCTTTCTAGTTCTTAGCACAGTGTTGTGAAAATGCTACGAATACCATTTATGTGGGTCACAGAATTAATTTAGTTGGTCACCACCAGCATCTTATAAAAACCATAATAAAGTAGAACAGGAAATATTAGAACACATACTGTCTCTTGCAAGTTGTGTTATATGTAGTTGTGTACATATATGTACGTGGCCTGGGTCTCAGCACAAAATGTATTTCTTACTGTGAGTCCTGGTCAAGTAAGTTTGGAGAACACTTTCTTAGCAGCCCTCTGACCACTTCTCCATTGTCAAAGACAGCGTCTCCCTGAACAAATCAACTCCCCAGACAGGTCAAATTACTCGCAGCTCTCTGGAAGCTTTAGGATATTTTCCTTCCTGTTGGGTTTCTACTCATGCTTTCTGCCTCTGCAAGTACCCTGCTTTTCTAACCTTTTAACATAATTAGGACTCATCATTGAAGAGTCATCTCAGATTGCCTTCTAGGAAGTTTCTCTGTCTCTCCACCTACTACTCTTTACCATAGCCTTCCCTAGGGTTACCCCAACCTTCCAGCTGGGGCTGGTGCAGAATTCAAAGAACTTAACTATAAACTGTTCACCTGTGGGGTTTCCTCCTTGACTGTTGGCTCCTTGAACACCACTAGAGTATCTTGATATGTGGCAACAGTGAAATCTTGATACAGAATAAGCTTAATGCACTTGTGTTAACTGAAGTCATCAACTATGGCCTCAAAAACCCTAGAAGGCATTTTTTTGCCTGTTTTAAAAACTGAAGTATAATTGACACACAGTGTTGCTTACATCAGTTTCAGGCGTACAATATAGCGATTCAACAAGTCTATACGTTATGCTGTGTTCGCCACAAGTGTAGCTCCCATCCGTCACTGTACAACACTATTGCAGTAACATTGACTATATTCCCAATGCTGTGCCTTTTGTCCCTATGACTTACTCGTTCCCTAACTGGAAGGCTGTCCCTCCTACTCCCCTTCACCCATTTTGCCCATTCCCCCCACCCCCGTCCCCTCTGGCAACCATCAATTTGTTCTCTTTATTTATGGGTCTGTTTCTGCTTTTTGTTTGCTTGTTTATTCACATGTTTTGGTTTTTAGATTCCACATATAAGTGAAATCATATGGTATTTGTCTTTGTCTGACTTATTTCACTTAACATTGCACCCCCTATGTTCATCCAGGTTGTCACAAACAACAAGATCTTATCTTTTTCATATGGCTGAGTGATATTCCATTTCATATATATATCTTCTTTTTTTTTAAAGATTTTATTTATTTGTCAGAGAGAGAGAAAGCACACAAGCAGGGGGAGTGGTAGGCAGAGGGACAGGCAGGCTCCCCGCTGAGCAAGGAGCCCGATGTGGGACCCGATGACCTGAGCTGAAGGCAGTCGCTTAATTGACTGAGCCACCCAGGCGCCCCTGCACCACATCTTCTTTATCCATTCATCTATTGATGGACACTTGGGTTGCTTCTATAACTTGGCTATGATGGACTCTTGGGTTGCCTTTATATTTTGGCTACTGTAAATAATGCTGTAATAAACATAGGGGTGCATGCATCTTTTCAAATTAGGATCTGTGTTTTCTTCAGGTAAATACCAAAAAGTGCAATTGCTGGATTGTAGGGTAGTTCTATTTTAACTTTTTGAGGAACTTCCATATTGTCTTCCACAGCGATTGCACCAGTTTACATTCCTATCAACAGTGCACGAGGGTTCCTTTTACTCCACATCTTCACCAACACTTGTTGTTTCTTTTTCTTTTTTTAAAGATTTTATTTATTTATTTGACAGAGAGAGAGAGAGAGAGAGTTAGCAAGAGCAGGAACACAAGCAGGGGGAGTGGGAGAGGGAGAAGTAGCTTCCCACTGAGCAGGGAGCCTGATGTGGGGCTCGATCCCAGGACCCTGGGATCATGACCTGAGCCAAAGGCAGAACAACTGAGCCACCCAGGCACCCCAACACTTGTTGTTTCTTATGTTTTTGATACTAGCCATTTTGAGAGGTGTGAGGTGATATCTCACTGTAGTTTTGATTTGCATCTCCCTGATGATGAGTGATACTGAGCTTCTTTTCATGTGTCTGTTGGCCATCTATCTGTATCTCTTCTTTTGAAAAATGTCTATTCAAGTCCTCTGCCCATTCTAGGAGGCATTTTTGATGACTTTCTGTTTCTCATCCTCCAGATTGAATAAAACAACGCTATTCCAGGGATGGAAGGGAGAACTTGAGCACATTCTGAAAGGTGGCTCCTTGTAATTTTTTAGACATTAGTATGTGATGTGTTGCTGCGACATTTTAAAGACTCTGGTGGTAGCACTGAGAAAGTAGGAATGTAAGGCACAGTTTAGCATACTTATGCGCTGTGTTAGCTCCATTCAAGCAACTCTTCCTCAGGGAACCTTTCTCTCAATTCCCAGACTTAATCAGATTTCTAATTTACTGCCTCCTACTACTTTTTACTTCCAGTTGATAACAGCTATCACACTTGCATTTTGTTTTTAAGATTTTATTTATTTATTTGACAGAGAGAGACACAGCAAGAGAGGGAACACAAGCAAGGGGAGTGGGAGAGGGAGAAGCAGGCTTCCCGCAGAGCAGGGAGCCCGATGTGGGACTCGATCCCAGGACCCTGGGATCATGACCTGAGCTGAAGGCAGTCGCTTAACCAACTGAGCCACCCAGGCGCCCCACACTTGCAATTTTACATTCATTTTTGTGTTTGTTTGATTTATGCCTCTCCAGAGTCATTACAATTTCCTCACTAGAATATGACTTTCCACAGAGTCAGGAATTGATTGTATTTTGCTGTATCATAAACACAATAATTGTTAAAGAAATTAATGATGATGAGAGCACTTAGCAGGTCAAAGACACGGCAGTTAGACCAAGTGGGAGGAGGAGCCAGTCTGAGAGGTGCAGATACTAGACTGATGATGGTTAATTTTATGTCAACTTACCTGGATCTCAATGGCCAGATAGCAATCACTATTCTGAATGTGTCTGTGAGGGTATTTTTGGACAAGATTAACCCTTAAATTGGTAGACTTTGTGTAAATCAGATTCCCTTTATTATGTGGGTGGGCCTTATTGAATCAGTTGAAGGCTTGAATCCAACAAAAGGGCGTTCTGCTGGCAGACGGCCTTTGGATTTGAACTGCAACATTGGCCCTTCCTCGGTCTCCAGTCTGACAGCCCACTCTGCAGATTTTGGGCTTGTCTATCTCTATAATTGTTTGAGTTAATTCTGTAAATAAATCTCATCCTATATATACATATGTTAATGATTCTGATTCCCTAGAGAACCCTGACTAGTACAACTGTAAAGACCTTCCAAGTTGTGCTGATGCATTGGGTTTCATCCTCTCACCTTGGCTCAAGGGGTTGGTGCCCATTCACAGGGCTGTGAAAAGTAGCCATGTCAGCATGACTCATATTCCTGGAGCTACGCATTCATTCAACACTTTGAGGAAAAGAAGCTACTTATATATTAAAACAAGCAAGGGTATAACATAAACAAGCATGCAAATTGCGTATTTGTTGGAGAAACAGAGCAGGGGACTTCAGAGACATGTTATAGAGGCAGCTGGCAGATTGGCCCTCAGCCAGTCAACACCCTTAGGGTGTGGATTCCTCATCTTTAGTCTCAGGATTCTTCAGTATAATATACTGAGAAACAGTCATGAGCAGGGGAGGAGAAAAGAGGTACTTAGGGTGTGTTTCAATGATATTACTTTGTAAGTGATGTGGGACTCCACTGGGAGTGGTTGGTGAGAAGATTGGAAAACAGGGGTTGGCTACAGTACAGGAGAGACATGGTGGGGCCCAAGTGCAGGCAGAAGAATTCCAGCTCATTATTTGAGGGTCAGCTCTGTTTCACCTTCTGTACGAATCCTTTCCTGACTCTCTCCTGAAAATGAGTTTGTTAGCCCTTCCTCTCTGCTCCCCAGATACTTGTCTTGATCACCATGCCTCTCACACTGTCTTATGGATTTTTGTCCAAGAGTGGGTAGTAGTAGACTAGGGGCTCTTCAGGGGCATAATCTGGGTCTTGTTTATCCTCAATTCCCTGTGGCTAAGCCCAGAGCTCAGCACAAGGCAGGCATTCGGGAAACATGTGTTGCACCAAGGACTGAATGGCTAACATCAAATGGCTGGCACTACTGTTTGCTGAGATAGGGAATGCAAGACATGAAATGGGTTTGAAAGAAAATATACTAAATTCATACATCAACTCTATCACCTTATTATTCTTGTTATTTATTATTATTTTGGTCAAACGATTTCTTTTCAAGTATATCAAAAAGGCAAAAGTAGCTGAGTTATGTGCAGTCTAAATGACCACTAATTTTGAGTTAGCAAATTCTTAAATAATGAGGATTTACTTTAGATTTAATTAGTTCTCATATACTGGGTCATATTTCACTTTTTTAAAAACATTTTACTTATTTATTTGAGAGGGAGAGAGAGAGAGAGCATGAGCCCAGGAGGAAGGGCAGTGGGAGGGAGAGAGGCTGACTCCTTGCTGAGCAGGGAGCCGGATGTGGAGCTTGATCCCAGGACCCCAGGATCATGACCTGAGCTGAAGGCAGATGCTTAACTGACTGAGCCACTCAGACACCCTTCATATTTCACCTTAAAAAAAATTTCCCTAGAAAGTGGTAACTCACTGTAGTAGATTTATAGTATATCAGTTTAGTGTTATCTGCTTAAAATGTGGCCATTTAATTGAAATATTTAGTTGCATTATCTTTAATCTAGGGGTGGTCCGCAAAACCCAAGCAGAAACGTTACAAGACAAGACTTTGCTTCAAAAGGAAGACTTGTATTCTAGGTTCAAAGAGAAAGGAACAGGTCTTCCCTTCAATCTAGGTAATTGCCATATGCATTTGTTTTCAGAGTTATCATGGGCTAAGTGTTCCGGGGGGGGGGGGCGTGGGGGCATTTCTTCCCTGCATCCTTATTTCATTGCTTCACTCTTAGACATCTAATTCAGCTGGAGTTTTACATATGAATGAGAAAAATTGTGCTTATCAAGTTTCCAGATATTCCAAAAGTTACAGAGACTATTGTGTGAAGGCAAGGTGGTATTTTGATAACAATCCAGGATGGTTCAGGTTCTGCATGACTCAGCAATTCTGGAGTCTTGTGTCCCTACCTGGGCACTTCTTAAAGACACGCGTTGAGGTTTGGTGGGGGGGAAAAATGCATGGTACTTTTAGAAAGGCTGTCTCTTTGTTGTTTCTTAGATTGGAAAAAAATTCCAATTATAGAAATACTGAACTATCTTCCTTTCCTTTATAACATAATATAATCACGTTACATTTCTTGTTTCCCCATTTTTGTATAGTAAAATGTAGTCTGGATTCAATTATAAAATGTATATTTAACATATGAATGACCACAAAAAAGTCTTTTAAAAGGAAAAAAATTTAAGTACAATGAAAAACTCTGAAGAGGGTTTTACTTCATTTTTTTAAATACCTTTAAAAACAAAGTGTTTCTATATTATTTGAATATAATCGGTAGTGGTTTTTGGCAGGGTACAGTATTTATGCTTATATCAGATTAAAATAAAAAGGGGGGGGTGCCTGGGTGGCTCAGTTGTTAAGCGTCTGCCTTCGGCTCGGGTCGTGATCCCAGAGTCCTGGGATCGAGTCCCACATTGGGCTCCCTGCTCGGCGGGAAGCCTGCTTCTCCCTCTCCCACTCCCCCTGCTTGTGTTCCTGCTCTCGCTTTGTCTCTCTCTGTCAAATAAATAAATAAAATCTTAAAAAAAAAAAAAAGAACAGGGGAATGGTCGAATGGTCATAGCTGGAGGAAGCCACCTCATGCAGGTTGGGAATTCACCAATTACATGGAATCCCCAGCTTTTTCCTCCTGTCTCAAATCCTCCCCACACTCCTGGTCCAGCAGTGAGAGCAGGACTATAGGGCTCATAGTCCCAAGGGGACAACCAAGGTCCAGCATCACCAGCAAAGGTAATGAGGAACCAGGATTACCTTTTAGATAAAAGGAGGGAAATGCATGTCCCCAAAACTTTACGAGGGGGCCAGTCCAGGTGCAGGTGTGACCCATTCGTAGCTCTCCCACATTCACAGCACGAAGTAGGACAGAAGCTTGGGGCAGAATATAATAAATAATAGCATCTGGCACCCTCCTCCAAAAATCTCAGAATGTCCAGAGATGAGAAAGAAACTCTCTAAAGGCCTGATATACAAGGGAAGCCATTTCAGATTTCTTTCTAAGTCAGCATGACTGTACATAAACTTTGTTCAAACCCAAAGCCTGATTTACGGCCCGTCACGCATGCATTGTACACCTGCTTTGTGAGTGAGTAGCCTCAAGGAAAACCATCTTGTCCTTGAGATATCGATCCATGCTCCTGCGCCCTGCATTCCTTGACGTTAAAACTCGTATTTCCTGCCTATATGCTAATCTGTAATCTTTTTAGCTTTTATAAGATGTAAAAAAGTATATAACCTTGTAAAAACTGTTCATTCTCCAGAACACTTTCTTCCCTGTGAAGAGTGTATTTTCCGGGCAGCTGTTCCTAACCTTGGCTGGAATAAAACCCTCTATTTTCTTTTTATATTAGAATTCTCCCTCTGGTAAATATGCACTGACACCAGGGACTGTATCATTTGTGGGACTTGGGGGACTCAGTGGGGAAATTGGTAAAAGGTAGAAGAGACACATATTGTCATTATGAATATGCATCAGAAGAAGATCTTTGTGTCCCAGGAAATGCAAGGGCTAGAGAAACAAGTTAACAACATCATGAGAAGCTCTTAGCCAAATTCGAGATGTAGAACATTCTACAGGATTTCTCCAACAAATGGAAGGTTTGGAAAAGACAAAGGTGGGTATGGGCAGTAAGTTATAGATGAAGAGTACAGAGACATGACAACTAAAATTCAACACATGGACCTTGTCCAGATCCTGCTTCAAATATACCAATCACAAAAAGACACTCTGGAGACAAGGGACATTTATTTAAATGTACTTCACAAATGAAATTAGGGGAATTTTGATAATTGTGTTAGGTGGATAATAGCACAGTTCTTGTGTTAAAAAATCATCCTTATCAGTGAGGGATGTATACCCAACTACGTACTATGCAATTATGTGTATAGAATTTGTCTTTAATATACTCCTGGAAATATGAATGGGAGGGAATAGAAGAAACATGATGTCAAAATGTTGATAATTGTTCAAGATGATGGGTAATGAGAGTTCAGTATACACTCCTGCTGATTTCAAACCATGTAAGCATTAAACAACAACAACAAAACCCCACACACTCACACGTCCACTGTTTCCGCCTTCACGTGCGCGTGTTCATAAACATACAATTTCTGACATCGTCAAAATCATGATAGGAATGCAATACGTGGATTTAATCTCTTAAATCTACAAAGCCACTCAGGAGATGTGAACGTGAGAGAAATGAAGAGCACCTGTCAGGGGTGCTGGGGGTGGGGAAAGGAGGACTCCAGCACCAGAGAATGGAAATAGGAAATCGAGTAGAGGGAATGGGAGAAAATTTCAGATGACAGAGCCATTTCGAGATGGAGAAAGCCACAGATGTTGTAACTCCTGTTGCTTCCTGGAGCGTTTTCCTGGGGGGCATTTGTTTACAGACATCAGCTTCAGAGTGTGCAGAGGGGGGTCGGCCTGCCGAGACCCCTAGCCCCGCGGTGGGTCAGGGCAACTGAGGACTGGCTCCTGGGCCAGAGACTCTGTGATCCCAGCCGTGAGGAGCCCTGGTGCTAGAACAGGGCTTGGGATGGGCCCTCGTCAGGGTCACTGTCTACTGCTGGGGCCCCGACATAGTAACAAAACTGCCATTGACTGAGCTCTGACTGCCTAATGGACAGGATGCTGATCCCTCAGTAGCCAGTTTTCTGTGGAGACCTATCACTAAACATCACTTTAAAAAAGGAAGGTAAATAATAATAAAGCAGGGCAGGAAAAAAACCTCTCAAGTCCTTTAATAACTGCCCTGCACAACATTACAGGTGAGAGAAATGGGACTTTTTGATCATTTCAGCATATTTGAAGTCTTCATTTGGGTTCTAGGTAAGTCTTCCAGGAACCACACTCATGCGCACACACTCACAGAGATACAGTGGTCTTATTGGATAAGGAAAAGGAGCTTGCAACTTCCCGCAGGTGTTTTCTGATCTAACTAGGTCAATCCTCAGTACCACCCTCACTTTGAACACCGTGTTGCTCTGATTTAATATCGCCTTTTTAAGGTTGTTATTTTATATGTAGATGTTTAAAATTAACATTGTTTCTCCCAATTTTAAGTTCTATGTGTCACTTTCTCCTTCCTTCTCTCCCTTCCATCCCTCTCTCCCCCCTCACTATACTACTCCCACAGCACTTAGCACATAGTGCCTGGGACGAAGCATTGGCACCCATTTACATATAAGTTGAGCGCTGTCCATGAGGATGGATGAGTACTGGCAGCAAAGTCTTCACATCCTCATGTCCTTGAGGAGGGGAAGCCCTATAGCCACCTGCCCACATGTTGGGTTTTCCTACATTAGGAAGAAGAGCTGTGATCTTCACAATACTTATTGCTATGCCTGGACTGTTGGCATGGCTCAGCCTCTCCCATGCATTGGTCGTTGCACAGTTGGCCTGGTGTGAGCCAGGTAGCAGAGGTCTCCAGTTGTGATGGAAAACTTGGTGGTGGTACAAGTCATCTCTGGGTCCCAGGCATCATATACACAGATATGTGTATAGCGATTAGCATGCACGTGTGCGGCCTTGACTTGATATGGACCCAAACAATACTGATAGTGTCTTGAAAGTATGCATTTCCCATGGGTACTGCCCCGAGAATGACTCCCACCCCCATTATTAGGATCACTCTTGATTAGGTTTACCACACTTTAGTGCTTAGCTTTCAGTGAGCAGAAGCCAGCCCTCATAAATCAAGCTGCATATGACAAGATAGAAAGGAAAGTGACAGGATTTGCATTATCTGCTGGGAGGGATTATAGAAAGGAGCTTAATTAGAAACTGGGATTGATAGCTAAAAAACACATGCTTTTTGTTATTTCATTATTGTTGAGCCCAACTTCCCCTTCTGTATGTGAAAGTACCCAGGCAAGATGCCTTAGGGTTGCCTAAAGCCCCGTCCCTGATGCGTGGGTGGGAAGAGAAGCCAAAGGCAGGAAGATCATTTGCTGTCTTCTTTTGTGAGTAACTGCTGTGTGGTCCTGTATAAATCATATTTATGGGTGTCGTCAGAGCTAGGAAGGGTGATGGGGCCTCTGGTCTATGACTGTGTGGGACAGTAAGGGCATATTTGTAAAACTACAAAGCAAAACTCTGTTGACTGCTGACCTCGCCACCCCCACCCCCCATAAAAGAAAGAAGATAAATATACATAGATCCCCTATAAAATGGGATTTTCTTTAACAGGATAAGAAGGAGGAATAGCAGGTTTTCACAGTAGTAGTAACTTTCAAAAGCCCAGATTGTGGTAAATATCGTCTCCCAATTGTACCATCAAGGAAAACACACAAGTATTTGTGTTATGATGGGCTTAAAGGGACTTTGGAAGACTGGGTGAATTTATGGCTTTTTGAGGGTTTGTTCTCTGGGCAGCTGTTGGGCAGTAACTCATGCGGTGTCTGGGCCACCGGGTCAGCAAACACACAGAGCAAGACGTGACAGGGCTCCCTGCCGTCTGCCATATTTCATTAGACACAGAAAGAGATCAACATGGCGTGACGCTTGCAAAGTCAAGAACAGACTCAGTAACGAGGAACTCCAGTCTCGGTTGATAATAAACCAACATGCTGACCACCGTGCTAGAAAAGGTCAAGAAAACAGCCCTGTCTTAGGGTAAAGGGAAGCCGCCTAGCAGAACAGCAACACTATTGGCACGGCCCTGGTCATCCCAGGGTACTGCGGGTGTAGCCAAAGGGCACCTTCAACTACCACCAGCGCTGCAGCAGTGGCTTTGAATTTTCAGACTTTAAAATCTGATCCATCAAAGGCAGAGCAGGGGCCAAAAAGGTTCAGGTATAACAGCAGGGCTGAGGATGTGGTGGTTTGCCCCCTTTGTTCTGATGTTGTTGGCTTGGCATGAAATACGCAGCCACTTGCAATTTGAGACTAAAGGTGGATCGTTCTGAGGTCCCAGTGGAAACATGTTGATGAATTGGGTGGGTCTGATCTAAAGAGGCATGAACACTAACCTCAGCTAATTCTGGCAGGGTTGCCAAGCAAGGTTGGTGGGCTCCTTTATCAGCAGATGAGAACAGCTGAAATTTCCATTCCTTCTGCTGGTTACCAAATATTTATACAGACACACACATCCACATAGTATATGGGTTTATGCGTGTGAGTATGCAGGCCAAGGATGGGCTTAGATGAATCAGAATCAGAAGGAGCAACAGAAGCTGGAAATGTGATTCTTTTAAAACGAGTTTGTGTGTGTGTATGTCTCTGTGTGTTTTATTTTGCCATATATAGTGAAGTAGGGCAAACAGGGGACTTTTAATCTTAGAAGACTAGGTTTTAATCTCAGCTTGATCATTTCTAGCTGTGCATTTGTTGGCCAATTATTTAAATGTTCTCCTTTCAATTTTCTTTTCTCCTTTTTTGGTAAAGTTTTGTAGAGCACAGGTTGCAAATGTTTATTTGAATATAATCAGTGTAATAACTTCTCCCACCCCCTGCATTATTTTCCTTGTTTTTCTTAAATCCCAACAATGTAATTACTTTCCTTCCACTTAGTTAAGAAATGTCAGCATTGGGGCGCCTGGGTGGCTCAGATGGTTAAGCGTCTGCCTTCGGCTCAGGTCATGATCCCAGGGTCCTGGGATCAAGCCCCACATCGGGCTCCTGGCTCAGCGGGGAGCCTGCTTCTCCCTCTCCCTCTACCTCTCTCCCTGCTCATGCTCTCTCTCTCTCTGTGTATCTCTGTGTCTCAAATGAATAAATAAAAAAATCTTAAAAAAAAAAAAGAAATGTCAGCATTGTTGAAGATTGTTTACACTGCTTCATGTTTGGGGATGAGAAGCCATAATCTGGCCCTTGGCTTAATTTCATCTAGCCCGCATAGCTAATGTTTAAATAAGAGTTCACACCTTCAACATTTTAAAAATGTAAGCTCTTCTAAGTTGTTTCATTTTAAGTGATTTTTAAAAGTGTGATAAAATATACATAACACAAGCTTTACCATTTTAACCATTTTTAAGTGTACAATTCAGTGGCATTAAGCACATTCCCAATGTTGTATAACCAATACCACTATTCATTTCCAGATTTTTTTCATTATCCCAAATATAAACTCTACCCGTTGAACAACAGTTACCCATTCCCTTCTCCCCAACACAGGGCGAGGCCTGAACAAAGGAGCTTCTGTCCCCCGGAGTTTGGGACCTGGCATGGAAGCTCATGGATGTGTTTCTGTTTCACCAACCTGAAAGCTCTCCAAATTGGGTTTTTATGGAGACTTCATTACATAAGCATGATTGATTCAACTTCCAACTCCCCCCCCACCCCCCCACTCCCCAGAAATCAGGGGCTGGATTTGAAAGATCCTACTTAAGGTTAACTCTCCTGGCAACCAGCCCCACCCGCCCATCCTTAGGTGTTTTCCAAAAGTCACTTTATTAACATCACAAAAGACACCTTTATGTTCTCATCACTTAGGAAATTCCAAGGGTTTTAGGAGCTCTGTTCCAAAACAAGGAGGACCAAATATACATTTCTTACCATAAATCAGAGTATCACACGAGAACCACCGTTCTACTTTCTGTCTCTATACAAATATTTGTGTGTGTGTGTGTGTGTCTGGATTATTTCACTTAACTAATGTTTTCAAAGTTCATCCATATCATAACATGTATCAAAATTTCATTTCTTCTTAGACCTGAGTAATATTGGATTGTATGTAGATACCACATTTTGTTTATCTGTTCATCTGCTGATGGACACTTGGGCTGTTTCCACCTTCTGGCTGTTGTGAATAATACATAACCCAAGCTATTGCTATGAACGATGTTATACAAATACGTTTGTGTCCCCGTTTTCAATTCTTTTGGATACATATGCAGAAGTGGAATTTGATCGATCATATGGTAATTCTGTGTTTCATGTTTTGAGGAGCTTCCGACCTGTTTTCCTCAGTGGCTGTACCATTTTACATTCCCACCAGCAGTGCATAAAAGTTCTAATAGCTCCACACCCTTACCAACATTTGTTATTTTATGTCTACTTGTTTGTTTGTTTTTAAAGGATTTTATTTATTTATTTGACAGAGAGAGAGAGAGCACAAATAAGGCAAGCAGGAGGGGGAGTAGGAGAGGGAGAAGCAGACTCCCCGCTGAGCAGGGAGCCCGATGTGGGGCTCGATCCCAGGACCCTGGGACCATGACCTGAGCTGAAGGCAGACGCTTAACGACCTAGCCACCCAGGTGCCCCATTTGTATTTTTTTTTAATATAATAGCCATATTAATGGGTATGGAGTGGTATCTCGTGGTTTTGATTTGCAGTTCCTTAACTGTTGATAATGTTGAGTATCTTTTTAGGTGCTTACTGGCCATTCCTATCTGTATATCTTCTTTGGAAAAGTCTTTTCAAGTCTTTTGTCCAGTGTTGAGTTGGGTTCTTTGTTTTTTGTTGTTGTTGTTGAATTGTAGAAATTTTTTATCCATTCTGGATATTAATCCCTCATTGGATATATGTTTTGCAAATATTTTCTCCCATTCCATGTTTGGGAATTTCACTCTCTTTTCACTCTCTTCATAGTGTCCTTTGATGCATAAAAGTTTTTCATTTTGATGAAGTCAAATTTATATATATATTTGTTGTTGTTGCCTGTGCTGTTTAAGTGATTTTTTAAACAAGTATTTACTGTTTCTGTTGTACCTTTGAGAAAACAAAACCTTATTAAAAAAACAAAATTCAAGTGTTAAAGATCTTAATTGACTTTATTCAATGATTCATGAATATCTATTAGATAGAAGAGCTATATAAAATGAAAGATTTTTCTAGGAAGAAGTGAGCAGGACAAAAAAGTTACCAGCAAAGAGTGGATTGTTTGTGGCAAGGTCACCTTCCTTTAGGGGACAGCAGGGATCGATAATGCAGATTATCAGATTAAGATTTCACTCTCAGGAGAGATTGAAATTATAATTAAATTAGGTATTAAGTCTTGGTTTGGTGACATGGGCTTAGCGTAAGTGACTCCATTTTAGGTCTATTGTCTCTTTTTTAACAATCTCCTCATCCCCAATGTGGTTGATGATGGAGGATCAGCTGTGCAGAGAGGTCTTGCTAAACCTGCTATTCCTAGCATTTCTTTTTGTGCACCTGAGTTGACATAAATGTTACTGTTTTTCCTTGGCATCCATTTGATAGTCAAGTGGAGAGTTTAGTTGAACAGCAAACACCACTATTACATGCTGGCATTTGTGTTTTTATCAACCAAACCAGTAATTTGATTTAATAGTACTCTTCATTTCATTCAAACAAAATATGTATCATTGTATAAGTAGTAACATTAAGAAGTATACAGGCATGTGTTGATAATTATGAAGTTGTTTTTTCATTCAGTCATTTTTTTAAAATTCCACTCAATTCTTTTTTTTTTTTTATTTAAACTAAGGTATTCTCCAAGGAAAAAAAAAATCTTGGTCCCCACTGGCTGTCATTTACTTTAATGCTCATGTGTTTTCCTGGGACAGACAGCATTTAGTTTTCCCTGAAAATAAATAATAAATTTCCCATACTTTAAAGTAACTAGGATCCGATTACTTAACTCATCCCACACATATTCTTCAGCTTCCCCTTCCCATCCTTTGAGATCTTTCAGAAACTTGAAAGGATTTTTTTTTTTTGCCTTAGTTGAAAAAACAAGTACTTTGACTGAAGGTAGATCCCAGGCAGGGCCAGTCTAAATTTTTATATCACCGACTGAATTACCCAATAAAGTTTAAACTCTGAAATACCGAAATCCTTATGTGTTTAAGTCTTATGAAAAGTATACAGTAGCTATTCTCAGATTCTTCCTCCACACTAATAAAAGAGCAGGGGACCAGTGTCCTGAGTTGTGCTCTGGTTCCCAATGTCAGGGGCTGTGTATGCAGATATGTAGATACATACATGGGTCACGGATGAACAACAAACTCAAATTAGAACCTCTATTGAAGAAAGAACAATTTGCACATTCATGACTTAAATTTTAATTTAGAAATTCATAGCCAAGTATGTGTTTTCTTATAACCATTAAAAAGTACATATCTCTATTGTCCTGCAAATGTGTTTGGATTTCAAAAGTCTCAGGTTTTATACTGGTAAGCTAGGCTCAAAACAGCTACTTTGATTTAATAATCATTGTTTTAATAACATATGCCTGGAGGCACCTGGGTGGCTCAGTCGTTAAGTGTCTGCCTTCAGCTCAGGTCATGATCTCAGGGTCTTGGGATCAAGCCCTGCATTGGGCCCCCTTCTTGGCGGGAAGCCTGCTTCTCCTTCTCCCACTCCTCCTGCTTGTGTTCCCTCTCTCGCTGTGTCGCTCTCTGTCAAAAAAATAAATAAAATCTTTTAAAAAAATAACATATGCCTGTATAATAGTAAGAGAGTAAGCTTGGAAATGGAGACAAAAAAAAAAATCCTCAATGTTCAAAGATAGGAATAAAAAATGTGTTCAAAAATGTATTTATTCGACTTCCCTTCTTATATATAAGAAACAGTACATATGATCTCACTGATATGAGGAATTCTTAATCTCAGGAAACACACTGAGGGTTGCTGGAGTGGTCGGGGGTGGGATGGGGATGGGGTGGCTGACTGATAGACATTGGAGAGGGCATGTGCTATGGTGAGCGCTGTGAATTGTGTAAGACTGTTGAATCACAGACCTGTACCTCTGAAACAAATAATACATTATATGTTAAAAAAAAAAAAAGAGAAATAGGAAAGGAAAAATGAAGGGGGGGAAACCGGAGGGGGAGACGAACCATGAGAGACTATGGACCCTGAGAAACAAACTGAGGGTTCTAGAGGGGAGGGCGTGGGGAGATGGGTTAGCCTAGTGATGGGTATTAAGAAGGGCACATACTGCATGGAGCACTGGGTGTTATACGCAAACAATGAATCATGGAACACTACATCAAAAACTAATGATGTAATGTATGGTGATTAACATAATAAAAAAAAGAAATCTAAAAAAAACCCCTCTTCACAGTGTAGGGATAGAGAGTACAAAACAAAACAAAACAAAACAAAACAGTACAGTAAGAGAGGTTTAGTGCACAGTGTGTAATGCTCCTGTGTGGCTGTTGGAGATTTTGAGAATCCACTAGGATAAGGCACATCAGGCTGTCAGCATGGGGCCCAGTACATAGGATGGGGGGAAGGGAAGTGGTAACTCCAGCAGTACCATGAGCCCTGCACTGTGGAGTGGAGTTCTCTCAGGGTCAGCCCCCCATATCCGCCTCCTGCTACACCTCAAGCTCAGCATAGGTAAACTGAACTTGGGATGCACTTGGGATGCACTGCCACTCCCCCAAACTTGCTCTTTTAATGTTGTCTCTTTTTGCGACTGGTCCCAGGACCTACGCAGTGGAGCAAACTGCTCCCCACACGGCTAGCCTCCATAACCACTGCTGCCAAACTCCTGCCTCATCTCTTCTCCACTCCCTGGAGCCCCCACACGTGTCTCCCTCGTCTTTCTTCCTCCCAACCTCTTCCCAACACTACAGAGAACCCAGTTGTTTCAGATCATGTCACTTTGCCACCAGAAATCCTGGGATGGTTTCACATTGTTCTGGCCAGAACTCAAGTTACTTGCATGGCCCTGCCTGAGTTGGACCCAACTCCTTACTGGTACTGCAGGAGTGAGAGCTTGGTTCTGCCTCCAGAGCGTGGGTTTCCTGTGAGCAAGACTTCACCTCTGTCCTATGGTCATAGTGTGAAAAGGGAAGGAAGGCTGAGCTTGAACTCAAGACTTTCTTATTTAAATCTAGCTTTTTTCTAGGCACTCAATCTGTTGAGCATCCGACTCTTGATTTCAGCTCAGGTCATGATCTCAGGATCCTGGGCTCCAGCCCAGAGTTGGGCCCTGTGTTCAGCAGGGAGTCTGCTTGAGATTCTCTCTCTCTCTCTCCCACTGCCCCTCCCTCTGCTCTAGTTCTCTCTCTCTCTCAAATAAATAAATAAAATCTTAAAAAAAATCAATCAATCCAACTTTTTCCACTTACAAACTAGTGAGGGTTTCTTAGGCAAGTCATATAAACATTCACGGCCTGTTTCCTCTTCTGTAATCTGAGACTGTGCTATCTACCCCTCTTGCCTCAAAGCTTTGTAAACGCTATTTGCTCTAGATGAAAGTTATCATGGAAGAGGCCATATAGCAGCAGAAGGGTCTCACTTAGGGTTTCACTCCTAAGACTTGGATTCAGGAACTGACTGTAAGGCCTCTGGGAAGTGATTTAAAATATCTGTTCTTCCTCCTCTGAAAAATATAGGTAACGCTAGTTATGAATGCTAGTTATGTTGTTGTGAGGTCAAATTACATAATGCATAAGAAAGTGATTTAAGAGCTCTAATGAGAAATTAAGTGTTGTTAATACACTCATGATTATAAATTCTGACTTATTTCACGTAGCTGAAGGAAATGATAAATGATCCACAATCTTTTCCAGGCCCCCCTGTGGATGATGACCTAGATTTGTAAGTCTGATGATCTGGACTGTGGACGTGGTCAATCTATTTAGTGCAGTTTTCTTTGAGTTTATAAATGGAGACTCATAGGCCAAACCTATGAAGATACAGGTTTTACTTATTCACTTCATGCTTTCATGGAATAAATTGTATCAGATATTTCATAGTATCAACATGTATTTATGCATAAAAGTACACTTTAACACATAAGTAACATGATATTTATAAAATAGACAGATTTTCAAGATTAAATTTTGCTGGCGTTGAGGTATTTTTACCCTGTTTGCTTTTTTTGAATTTGAAATATAGATTTGCAATCTTGATGAAGTTAATTGACAAGGAATTGTTGTGATATATGCATATATACACTCATTTTAATATATTGTTCCTGAGAAGTACTTTTTGGTTTGATTCTCCTTCAATTTTCAGAAGGTTTATTGCTTGTCTATTAGCTTATTTCTTACATTTTTCTTCTCTGTCTTCAATTACATGGGGGGTTTTTATCTTGTGTAAGGCATTTGGAATGAAATGTTGGAGGCCTTGTTCTATATCTCTTGATGAGTGGGGTCTGCTTGACAATTAATCAGAACATGGTGATCTGTTTACAGCCAAGGGCAGTTTATCATGCGCGCTAGTGTTTGGGAGAAGATGCGTTGCAGTGCTCTCCGTTTGTCTCTGTGTTCTCTTCCCCCCATTCTCTGCATGGCTCACCCAAGCCACTTTTCAGCCATCTCATTAGTTTGCTGAAATGTACATCAGAAGATTTGGGGGGGGGACACCTGGGTGGCTCAGTCATTAGGCATCTGCCTTTGGCTCAGGTCATGGTCCCAGGGTCCTGGGATTGAGCCCCGCATGCGGCTCCCCGCTCGGCGGGAAGCCTGCTTCTCCCTCTCCCACTCCCCCTGCTTGTGTTCGCTCTCTCGCTGTCTCTTTCCCTGTCAAATAAATAAATAAAAATTAAAAAAAAAAGGAGAAGTTTTTTTTGGGGGGAGGGCAATCTGTGTTATCACCTAAAGGTGTAATAAATAATTCTCTTATTGCTGGGACATCAATTATCAATGATATTGGAGATTCAGGATAAGGTAATTGTTAGGAGCATAGGCTTTAGAATCAGAAAGCCCCATTTCTACCACTTATTGGCTGCATGACCTGAGCAGGTCACTTCACTCACCTGGCAAAAATAGAGCGTGGTTACACAGGCTTCATCAACCTTGCAAATCAAGTCTTTGTAAACCTGTCCTGGGCACAAGTTGTTAAAGTAAATGCTGGCTGCTACAGCAGATAAACCTCAAAATCTTTGTGGATTAACACAGTAGAATTTATTTCTCACTCACTAAAAGTCCAATTGCTGGCTAGGCTCTGCTCCATGCAGTCATTCAGAGGCCCAGGGTGAGAGAAAATCTGCCATCTTCAACATGTGTCTTTCAAGGTTATCTTGGACATCAGCATCCAGTTAGAAGGTAGGAAGAGAGAAGGGAGGATTATTTGGGAAATTCTCATGGGATGGGCCTGGAAATATTATACACTACTTCCATCCATTTGTCTTTTGTCACTGTTCAATGAACAGCCAGAGAGCCTGGAAAATGTAGTCTAGCTATGTCCAAGAGAAAAAAGAAATTATTGGTGAACACCTCCTCAGTATTCATCACAGTGGATGATATGAAAGAAATAGACATATGGCACTTGTTTTCAAGTTATAGGCTGGTGAAAGAGGTGAGAATAACACATGTGAAGCCATCTAAGAATAATCTCATGCTAAATGGTACAGCATGGACTTTAGATGCTAGGGAAACTAAGAGCAAAGAGATTGTGGTGGGCTAGATTAAGTAGGAAAGCTCTTTCTGGAGGAGGTGGGTTTTGACATTTGATATAAAATTGGAGTTTGTTCTTAAAGACCAGTGAGATTTGGACATGTGGAGAGGAGGGGAAGGGTATTGGGATTCATTTACCAGGATCAGATAAAATTTTTCCTGATGATTTCATTCATTGTTTTATATGTGTACCTTGTGTAGGTCAGGAAAGAAAAGCCAACAGAACACCAATGGACTGAAGATTATTTTCCTAATCTGGCATAAGATAAGTAGGTATATCCAAGTCCTACTTGGTATGCATTCCCATGGCATATATTACTTCATGTGTCCACAAAGTGCAGATGCTAAACCTTTAATCTATGTACATCCCAGAGATATTGTGAATGTGACTCCATGAATACAACCTACCACTTATTTGACATCTTTCTTTGGATGTCTGAAAGGCATCACAATCTTAATTGTGGGGGGAACCCTTGATTTCCCGCAACACCCAAACCTATTCCCCACCTCAGTGAATGGCACTATGAGCAATCAGTAGCTCAGGGCAAAAACTAGGAGACCCCCTGGATTTCTGTTCTCCTACCATACTTCACATACATTCCATCTTTAAATTCTTCCACTCTACCTTCAGGATATATCCTGGATCTAATTATGTCTCACCTTCTTTACAACTAAAACCCTAGTCCGAGATACCATCAATACGCCTCCCTGGTTCTACTCTGGCTCCCCTACAGAGAATTTTTCATATAGTAGCTATAGTGAGCTTTTTAAAACTTAAATTAAATCCTTTGTTCCCCTGCTCTAACTCTTCAATGATTTCCTATAACTTTCAAAATAAAATCCAAGCTTCTCACATACAAAGAGCTAATCTCCTGTCATTCTCGCTCATGATCAATATGGTCATTGCCCATAAAAAGCTCCTTGGGGCTTTTGCACCTTGTGGTTCATTCCAAGTGGAACTGTCTTCTCTCAGAAATGCACGGAGCTTGCTTCCTCACTTTGTTTGGATGCATGGTCAGATGTCAGCTCCTGAAATAGGCCTTCCCAGACTTTCTATCTAAAAGACTCCCCCCTCCCCCCGCCCCAGCATAACCTCTATACCCTTACCATTTTATTTTTCTTCCAGGAAATAATCCATGGTCAGTATGTATTTTCCTACTTGTCTGTTTTTGTCCTCCCCAATAGTCCATTAGGACAGAAGCCTTGTCCATCATGTTCATCTCTATTTTCAGCACTTAGAACACTATGTGCCTAAAGCAGATATGCAGCAAAAGATTTCTTCAGAGAAGAGGGGTGCCTGGGTGACTCAGCCTAAGTTAAGTGTCTGACTCTTGATTCTACCTCGGATCATGATCTCAGGGCTGTGAGATCGAGCCCCAAGTCGGCTCCACACTTAGTGATTCTCTCCCTTAAGATTCTCTCCCTCTGCCCCTCCCTGCCGGCATCCCTCCACCCCCCCAACCCCCACTCATGCACACACTCTCTCTTTCTCTCTCTTTAAAAAAAAAAAAATTCATGTTATCAGTCCAAAACTTTGAAGAATACATTGTCTTCCCTCTAGAAATATCTCTCTAGGATTGGATGGAATGTTTGGGAAATGCTAATGATCTCCGAAGTGCATAAAAAACAGTAAAGTGATTTTAAATAGTGTTGGAAACTCTGTATTTTCAACATATTAGGTCTTTGTGATAGATCTCATGGGACTGAGTCAGAATCCCTGTGTTCTGGTCCTTGCTGGGCCTCCAAATGTATCTGGATTACTTGAGCCTCAGTTTCTTCATACTCAAAATGAGGGAGTTGACCTTTATGATCTCTTTGTAAGATTCCTACCAATCTAATGTCTGTAAAAGGGTTTAAAAAGGAGCAGATATGATAATACTTCATTTAAAAGGTATTTAATAAAATGTGCTTTAGGCAGCATGCAATAAAAGAACCACTAAGAACCACTGTTTTACAAATACATGAAAAGAGATTTATTACAGGGACTTGACCTTAAGCAATTGGATCAGCGGTCTCTGTAAGCCTGTTGACTTTGTCTCTGGTGCCAGACCTTAAAGTCCATAGAGCAGGCAGATGGGAGGGAAGATGGGTGTAAAGCAGGGGAGACCAAGGACAAGCTGGAGTCCATGGGGATGCATTGTATCTGCCTGTTCTTATTGTCTCTGACCTTGGTGGTTTGGGTCCTGCAGGAAAAGTTGGCATCCTTTGTTGGGTAGCTAAACACATACCAGGCCCAGGAGTTGGAACAACTGTAGGAGGATCTGGGGGGGAAGGTGGGGAAGTTTCAGTCCTGTCTGCTGCCCTAGGCCAACAGGGTGACCTAGCACATAAGGGACAGCATAAACCAGCTACCAAATGGCTGCCACTTCACTTCCACCCTCCAGATCTTGCATAGGAAGGTCTCTTGTGGCCCATCCTAACCAGAAGCATATAGGGAAGGAAATTCAGGAATGGTAGTCCTGCTGAGCCAAGCAACAAATGATAAAGCCTCCATGAAGTAGATTTGTGATTACATGAACTAATAGTTTCAAGATTATGAAGGAAGGAAAAATTCTCTTTTGTGGGTCTTTCAACTTCAGTGATTAATTTGAACCTGTCAATGTTGTAATAATGAAACATCATGGGCAGACAGAGGTAGGTACAATTCCACTTTCTTTTCATTCTTTGGGGAGTCGCTGGGGCATCCTAGCAGATGGATCCAGAAGGGGAAGGGGGTCATCCTTTGTGTTTTATTGATGAAAAACCTAAAGCCTGGTAAAGTGCCATATCTTGTCCAAGGTTACACATCTACATAGTTGTACCTCTGGGAATAGCACTCAGAAATCTTGAGCGCCAATCCTGTATTCTTCATATTATCTCATCCCTACCATCCAGGAACACTGGCTGGGTGTATCTTCTATCCAGTCATGGGGTGGAGCCAGGCACACCTTCCATAACCAAGGACAGGACACTCACAAACTCAAAGGGCCTGCTGCCAAGGAAAAGTGGCTTATCTCTCCTTGGGGCTGTAGGACCTGGTGTTCCTGGAGCCTTGGAAAGATGGGGTGGTGATATGGCCAGTGGAAGAAGAACCGGAATCATGCCTTTGTAGTCTCTGTACCCAAAATACAGAAGACGGAGCCTGCCTGTGTCCACAGGCCCCAGAATTTTATCCCCACACTCTGAGTTCAAACAGAGCTGTGGGCCTGCTAAGGACTAACTCAGACTGGTATGCAGTGGGAGCATGGTTAGCAGCAACTGTTGGCGACCCCACAGCAGCCTATGTGTACTGCAGCCAATCAAGACTGCTTGAGTAGATGTTTTACCCATAGTTAAATTGGAAAGGTTTTCTTATTTTAATGCAAAAGCAGAATCTCCACAGAGTAAGTGTTGATTAGCTTGTCCTAGTGTGGTATTTTAGTTTCATTGGTATTTACCATGATTATCAACTTGACTTTTATAACTGTGGTCTTCTGTAACTTCCACAGCTTGTAAGCACATAAACTAAACCATTAACTGAAATTCCTAGAATACAAAATGGCATGGGAAAGGTAGCAATTACTTGGGCCAGGCCCCCTTCAGAGGCCAGCCCTCTCATTCCATGTCTCATGCCTTCCTGGCTGAGGTGGGACTGGGCCTTCCAGGTACAGGGGGTCACTGAGTGACACACTGAGTCATTGTGTACACTGTAGGAGCTGTGCAATGGTTGTGTTGACTGAACATAACTGTCAGAAAGAATTATAAAAAGTGGTGGTCCTTCAGGTAGCTCTGATAGCATGCACTTAGCCAGGAATCTCAGCAAATGCAAAGAAGGGACATCATTTCTCAATAGAGCGTTCTTCTTTCTAGGCAAATTCTTGAACAAGAAACTAGCTGGTTAAATGAATTAATGCAGAAATAAACACCTCCAATTAAGTACAAGGCCCACTTATAAATTGTCTATTCTGCAAGAAGTAGTTTTCTAGAGCCTTAACAGCATAGAAAACAACCCAAAAGACAGCACAACACCACACATCTGTCTATAGCTTACTGTTAACTTTGCGCTGGATTTCCAGATGGGGTGTTTGGCGCCTTTTGAAACATCAACAGTCATGTGTTTGGTCCCAATTATGACCAAGAATATACCTGGTAAAATGTTTGTTAAGATTTAGGCTATAATTGGGGCCATAGATTACACATTACCTATATGCAAAGTTAAGGGTCCAGATAGGAATATCTGCCTAAGACCTGAAATGTTGAAACAAAGAACAGCTAAGAAACAGGGAGGATTTAGCCAAGTTTGGGCAGAGTGAATGAACATAGAACCAATCCTTAAAAATCTAAAGACCTATTTCATAGAAAAAGGATTCAGTTTGACTGGCAGCCTCAGAAAGCAGAGTTAGGACCACAGGAAGAAACTTGGAGAAGGCAAAGGGCTGCTCAGTATGCTGGACCCATACGTTACAGCCAGAATTGCTCAAAGAACAAGGTTTATGGGGAAATAGGAAGTTCCTATCATAGCGTAGGCACTGTGTCAGCCAAGGTTCTTAGGTTGCCAGCAATTGAAACACTGAATAATTTTTAAAAATATGAAAATAAACATAAATGTAAATGTAAATACAAATATAAATATTGGTTGGAGTTCAAGTAGCCCACAACATCTCAGGAAAAGATGAATTAGGTCTCAAATCAGAAACCAGGATAGCTCCAGGGACCTAGGTAGAAGAAACTGAGAAACTAATGGCATATCTTTTTAGGGAGCCACCTTTGGACTGAATGTGTTACTTGGTTCAGTTTAAGATTTCAATTCTAAGCAGAAGCATGTGATTTTTCCTAGCTTAGATCACATGCCTTTTTTTTTTTTAAAGATTTTATTTATTTATTTGACAGAGAGAGACATAGCAAGAGCAGGAACACAAGGAGGGGGAGTGGGAGAGGGAGAAGCAGGCTTCCCGCCGAGCAGGGAGCCCAATGTGGGACTCGATCCCAGGACCCTGGGATCATGACCTGAGCCGAAGGCAGGCGCTTAACGACTGAGCCACCCAGGCACCCAGATCACATGCCTTTCTAAAGCATGTTCACCTTGACTATGTCATGCAGGGCAAGAGAGGGTCATGTGTGCAGTTGCAGAGGTTGTGCACTGCACAGCTCAGAGGTTTCCATTCTCATGTGCTGAAAGGGCTGGTTCCCAAAATCAGAATGAGTGCTGGAGGGCAAAATCAACAGAGAAGTCAGGGTCATCATTTGTCAGAAAGGTTAAAGGGGGCATCTAATAAGGGGTGGTTTATTTAGGAGGCCTTTCAACCCTGAAAGATTCTTGTAAGTACCAAGTTCTTTGGTCTTCTGCTAGTCTTGAGCATGGCATGCTCAATAAACTGAGAATCAGGGTGTTTGGCGTTCTTTTGTTTTCAAATTAAGTTGAAAGTGGAAACATAAATCTTTACATGTTGAGACAGAGTCTAGTCCTGAGCAATTCTTTCATCCTACTTTGCCATTACAATTGTCTTTCCTACTCCCCAGCTTTACCTCATCCTTCTTGGCCTCCTGTGGGGTTTTGGTTCTTTTCCATTGGTTCAGGAATGGCATTGTTAAGTTGCATCATTAAAAGGGCCAACTGTCCTTTCAGGAGATGTTCAACTTCTTGTTTTGATGATTTTTGCACAAGTATACACTGATCTCTCTATATTTGAAATATTTAAACTATTTTTCATATGTTTTAAACTTCATTTTCAAGTATTTTACCTGCAGTTCAGTTATTTCCCATCTTTAGGCTGCTATTCCATTTTGACCTTATAAATTCCTGCTGGGCTGGCCTTTGAAGAAGAAAGGGATTCTGCTGAGCTGGCAGGGACTGATGGCCATCTCACATCCCACAGTGTACAGGGGCAATAATTGCCCAAAACAACGCTGAGCAGCCCCACACTGCTGGCTAAGTGCTGGCATTAAAGTCAAACCCAATTTTTTTTCTGAACATAGACTCCCAAATATGGTGTTCTACTAAAACATTATTAAGCTCTTCCTTCTGGCATTCCAATTTTGCTAGGGAGAGTTTGAAAAACTTTGCCCAGTACATAATTCTGGTATTATATGTTGTGAAATACAACTTTTTTTTTCCTTAAGAGCTTTATTGAGGAATAATTTGTATACTGTAAAATTCAATGTACTGTTCAATGAGTTTTAGTATTTACAGAGATGGGCAACTGTTATCACAATAAGAGAAGAGGGGCGCCTGGGTGGCTCAGTCGTTATGCATCTGCCTTTAGCTCAGGTCATGATCCCAGGGTCCTGGGATCGAGCCCCGCATCGAGCTCCCTGCTTGGCGGGAAGCCTGCTTCTCCCTCTCTCACTCCCCCTGCTTGTGTTCCTTCTTTTGCTGTATCTCTCTTGGTCAAATAAATAAATAAAATCTTAAAAAAAAAAAAAAAACAATAAGAGAAGAAAAGAAAACAGAACACAACAAAGGAAAACAAAGAAAACCCAAGACTGTTTTCTTAGTTCCTACCCAGTTGATTTGATCCTTGATCATCAAATACTTGCAGTTTATTCTTCTCCCCATATGAGAGCAGGCAAACATTGAAACATATTAAATTACCTAAAACTCTTCTTTAACTACATTCTCTTCTGGGGATCATATGATTTTATTATGTAATATTCTGCAAGGACTTGTCGTCCAGACCACTTACAGATTAATTAGCCATTCTCTGGATTTATTTCTAATTCTTGTAAGTGTGTTTTAGTTTCATTGTTTCCACTTCAGCTTGGTCTACCTCTGAAAGGAACATCTGTGGTGATTTTTAAAGATCCTAGAACAATATTCTCCCCAAGCTGATACATGTGAGGCTCACGCAGTGTCTATAAAATATCCTGGGGTTCATTTTTAAGACCTTTGCCTGGGGTACATAGATAAAAGAATTGGCTGGGAACCAAAATTTTGTCTCTCCATACAAGCAAGGTTGGAGCCAAGTCACAGATCAAAGAGGGAGAGAAGAAAGAAAACTGGCTAAGGTTCTGTTTTGAGCTATCCACCTCTGAATAATACCAACTTCCTTTCTTGCAGATCATTGGCTTTCCATGAAAGGATTTAAAGAAGATAATTAAAACTAGGCACTCCTCACTGCTGCACAGGATGATTTTCCCTTGGTCTTACGTATTATTCTACCCTTGTGATCCTCAAAGATCTTCATCCATGCTGAACTGGGTCCTATAAAAACAAATTGGAAAATCTAAAATCTTCCTTTACGGTCTGTATGTGTGTGTGTGTATGTGTATGCATACACATTTTTGTATATATAATATACATATACACACTATCTTATGTAATATAAATATACACATATGAAAAGGGACTATTAACAAACAAGGGAAGGAATAATAATTACAAAATAGAGAACTGTGGGAGAGCTGGAGAGATAGAGAAGAGTACAAGATTAGATGCAATGATTCTTAATAAATAGGGTTTGGGTTCTTTATTTTATTATAATGCTTCATAGTCTATGTCCCCCCCTCCAGATACATGTATCAACTATTATATACATTTTCGGAAAGAGTAATACTTCATGACCAACTAGCACTTACCCAAGGAATACATAGTGGTTCAATATTAATACACTTATTTATGTAAATCCCTACATTACTTATTAAAGGATAAAAAAATATATAATTATCTCAATTCCAAAAAAGCAATGGTCAAACTCTACCATTTCTGATAAAAACGTTTAGTGACTCTTAAAGAAGGAAATTTCTTTAACTTCACAAATACTGTCAGAAAACTGCAGGAAATATATTAATGGTGAAACACAGAGTCATTCCCCTGGAGCCTGGAAGAAATGCTGCTCATTGTCACCATTCTAATGGAAGTTACAATAAAAAAAAAAGACAAATAAATTAGGAATAATAACATTGGGAAAAAAAAGGAAAATTGGCATCATTTGTAGACAATATGTAATTTATGTTGACATTGAAAGGAAAATAATGAAAGTGTTCTGCAAGATGGCTGATTCAGATCAATACACAAAAACCAACAGCTTTTCTATACCATATTAAAACCACTTAAGATATAATAGAAAACATAGAAACATGAAAACCTATAGAAAAACTTAAAAAACTTTGTTGAAAGACCACAATGAAGGTAGTTAAATTTAGAGACATAGTGTGTGTCTGAATATAAATACACAATATTGTTTATTCAACAAATTTTATTTAGCCCATAGTGTGTATCAGGTTTTTTCCAACATACTGATAATAACACAGGAAAAAATAACTCTTGCAATGGAGGAGTAACAGATATTAAACAAAGAATTAAAAGTAAATGGTATGGCATATCATGATAAATATTGTGGAATAAAAATAAGGCAGTCAAAAAGGATTGGGAGTACAGAATGGGGGAGGGTGGGGTTGCTATTTAAATATGATGGTCATCAAAGTTCTTTTTTATTTTTTATTTATTTATTTTTTTAAAGATTTTATCTATTTACTTGAGAGAGAGAGAGGACATGAGCGGGGTGGGGGAGGAGAGGCAGAGGGAGAAGCAGACTCTCCACTGAGCAGGGAGCCCAACCCAGGGCTTGATCCCAGGACCCGGAGATCATGACCTGAGCCAAGGCAGACACTTCACTGACTGAGGCACCCAGTCACCCCTGTCATCAAAGAACTTATGAGAGAAGTGATATTTTAGCAAAAATAGTAGTCAGTGAAGAGTATGCATGCAGGAGGAACCCCACCACAAGAGCCTGGGCAGAAGCATGCCTTGTCAGTTGTGAGCTGCAGAGCAATGAGCATCAGTGAGTGGGGAGGTGTGGTGACCCAGGGCCAGGTAGTATAGAGCCATGTAGGCTGCTCTAAGAACTTGGGTTTCAGGGGAAGCTGGGAGGCTCAGTCGGTTGAACAACTGACTCTTGATTTTGGCTCAGGTCATGATCTCAGAGTCCTGGGATGGAGTCCCACGCTCAGCAGGGAGTCTGCTTAAGATTCTCTCTCCTTCTGCCTCTCCCCCTGCTCTCCCTCTCTCTCAAATAAATAAATAAATCTTAAAAAAAAAAAAGAACTTGGCTTTTACTTTGAGAAGGATGCAAGATATTGTTGGATTATGAGTACAGGACTGACGTGATCTAACTTGCGTTTTTAAGAGAACTGCTCTGGCTGTTATGTTGAGAAAAGACTCAACAAAGGGAATTGGTGATGAGAACAATGAAGCTAGTTAAGAAGTCATTGTGACAGTACAGGGTAGGATTGAAGTGGCTGAGAAGTGGTCAGGTTTTGGGTTTCTGTTAGAGAAAGGGCCAGCAGAAATGGTTGACAGATTGGATGTGGGGTTTGCAGAAAGAAGGAGGAGTCAGGGGTGAACCAGATGGTGTTTATGTTCAGCAAACAGGTATCATTTACTGAGGATGAGGCTGTGGCTTAACTTTCTGAGGAACCGCCTTACTGCTTTCCAGAGTGGCTGCACCAATTTACAAGCCCACACTGCACAGGGTTCTCTTTTCTCCACATCCTCACCAACATTTGTTATATCTTTTTTTTTTTTTAAGATTTATTTATTTATTTGAGAGAGCGAGAATGAGAGAGAGAGAGAGAGTGTACATGAGTGGGGGAGGGTCAGAGGGAGAAGCAGGCTCCTCGCTGAGCAGGGAGCCCGATGTGGGACTCGATCCCGGAACTCCGGGATCATGACCTGAGTGGAAGGCAGTCACTCAACCAACTGAGCCACCCAGGCGCCCATATTTGTTATATCTTGTTTGCTTTAATTTTTGTTTTTCTTACTGATAGCCATTGTAACAGGTGTGAGGCGTTATCCCACTGTGGCTTTGGTTTGGATTTCTCTTATGACTAGTGGTGTAAACACATTTTCATGTACCTGTTGACCATTTATATGTGTTCTTTGGAAAAATGTCAATTCACTTCCTCTGCCCATTTTTAATCAGATTGTGCTTTTGCTGTTGAGTTGCATGAGTTCTTTATATATTTTGGATATTAACCCCTTGTCATATATATGATTTGCAAATATTTCCTGCCATTCAGTAGGTTGCCTTTTTGTTTTGTTTGTTCTTTTCTCTTCTCTTCTTTTCTCTTTTTGTCCTCCTTCCCTCCTTCCTTTCTTCTCTCCCTTCCTTCCACCCTCCCTCTATTCCTTCTTTCCTTCCTTCCTTCCTCCTTTTCTTTCTTTCTTTCTTTCTTTTCTTTCTTTCTTTCTTTCTTTCTTTCTTTCTTTCTTTCTTTCTTTCTTTCTTTCTTTCTTTCTTTCTTTTCTCTTTGGCTTTGGAGAATCTTCTTAGTTTGATGTAGTCCCACTTAATGACTTGTGCTTTTGTTGTTTGTACTTTTGGTGTTAAATCCAAGAAATTATTACCAAGATCTACGTCAGGGAGCTTTTTCCTATATTTTCTTCTAGGAGTCTTAAGGCTTCAGGGCTTATTTTTAAGTCCTTTAATCTGTTTTAGTTCATTTTTGTGAGTGGTGTGAGATAGGGGTCTAGTTTCATTCTTCTGCAGCTTTCCTAACAACATTTATTGAAGAAACTTCTTTTTTCATTGAGTATTCTTGGTTCCCTTGTCAAATATTAGTTTACTATATATATAGGGGTTTATTTCTGGGCTCTCAATTCTGTTCCATTGGCCTATGTGTCTGTTTATGCCATTACCATATTGTTTTGATACTGTAGCTTTGGAGTATAGCTGGAAATCAGGGACTGTGATGCCTCCAGCTTCGTTCTTTCTCAGGGTTGCACTGGCCACCCAGGGTCTTTCGTGCTTCCATACTAATTTTATGATTTTTTTCTATTTCTTTGAAAAATGCCATTAGGAATTTTATAGAGATTCCATTGAATCTATAGATGGTTTTGGGTAGTGTAGACATTTTAACAATATTAATTTTTCCAATCTATGAATACCAGATAAGTTTCCACGTGTGTCTTTGTCAGTCTTTTATCAAAATCTTATAGTTTTCAATATTCAGATCTTTCATCCCCTTGGTTAAATTTATTCTTAAGTATTTTATTGTTTTTGAGGGTATTATGAATAAGATTATTTTCTTTATTTCATTTTCATATATTTCACTGTTAGTGTATAGAAACAGATGATTTTTCTTGATTTTGTATCCTGTAGCTTTACTGTACTTGCTGATTTATTCCAACAGTGTTTTGATGGGGTCTTTAGGATTTTTTATATGTAAGATAATATCATCTGCAAAGATAATTTTACTCTCCCTTTCCGATTTGGATGTCATTTATTAGTTTTTCTTACCTGGTTGCTCTGGCTAAGACTTTCACTATTACACTGAATAAGAGTAGTGAGAGTGATACCCTTATTCCTGATCATAGAGAAAAAGCTTTCAACCTTTCATTATTGAATATGACGTTAGCTGTGGACTTGTTCTATATGGTCTTTATTACGTTGAAGTAAGTTTCTTCTAGATGAAATTTGTTGAGAATGTTTATCATGAGAGGATATTGTATTTTGTCAATTGCATTGTCTGCATTTATTGAGATTATCATATGTTTTTTCTCTCTCATTCAATTAATATGGTGTATTACATCTGTTGTTGTATGTATGCTGAACCATCTTGCATCCCTTGGATAAGTCCCAATTGATCATGGTGTATGATCATTTTAATGTGCTATTGAATTCAGTTTGCTAATATTATTTTTACAAAAATTTTGCATCTATATTCATCAGAGATATTGGTCTGTGGTTGTCTTTTTTTTTTTTTTTTTTTTGGTAGTGTCTTTATCTGGTTTAGGTATCAGTGTGATGCTGGCTTCATAAAATGTGTTTGAGAGTATTCCTTCCTCTTCAATTTTTTCGAAGAATTTGGGAAGGATCAGTATTAATTCTTCTTTAAATGTTTGGTAGAATTCGCCAATAAGGCCATCTGGTCCTGGACTTTTTTTGTTGCTGTTGAAAGTTTTTGTTCACTGATTCATTCTCCTTACTTGTTATTGAACTGTTCCGACTTTCTCCTGTTTCAGGATTCAGTCTTTGTAGGTTGCATGTTTGTAGGAATTTATCCATTTCTTCTAAGTTAGCCAATTTATTGTTGTGTAATTGCTCATGGTAGCCTCTTATGATTCTTTGTATTTCTGTGGTGTCCATTATAATGCTTCTCTTTCACTTGTGATTTTATTTCTTTAAGCATTCTTTCTTTTTTCTTAGTCCAGCTTAAGGTTTGTCAACCTTTTAAATCTTTTTTTAAAAAGAGGTCTTAGTTTTGTTGATCTTTTTGATCATTTTTTCTGGTCTCTATTTCATATTTCTGTGCTGATCTATGTTATCTCCCTTCTGCTAACTTTGGACTCAGTTTTTTCTTCTTTTTCCAGTTTCTTGAAGTGTAGTTTTTCTTGTTTCTTAATGTAGGCATTTATCACTATGAACTTTCTTCTTAGAACTGCTTTTGAGGAGTTCTTTAAGTTTTGCTATGTTGTTTCCATTTTTTGTTGGTTTCAAGATAGCTCTTGATTTCCATTTTGATTCCTTCTTTAACCCATTGCATTGGCTGGTCAAAAGCATGTTACTTTGCATTCTCGTGAATCTTCCCATTTTCCTCATTAGTGATTCCTATTTTCATATCATTGTTGTCAAAAAAGTTACTTGGTTTGATTTCAACCTTCTTAAATTTACTAAGACTTATTTTTGTAAGTGATCATGTGATCTGTCCTGGAGAATGTTCCATGTGTGCTTGAGAAGAATGTGTATCCTGCTGCTGTTGGATGGAATGTTCTATATATGTCTGTTAGGCCCATTTGGTCTAAAGTATGGTTCAAGTTCAACATGTCCTTGTTGATTTTGTCTGGATGATTTAGCCATTGTTGAAAGTAGAGTACTTTAGTCCCTTACTATTATTACATTGTAGCTTGTTTCTCCCTTCAGATCTGTTAGTATTTGCTTCATATATTTAGATTCTCTAGGATTTTGTGCATATATAGTTATGATTGTTATATTTTCTTTACAAATTGACCCTTTTATTATTATATAATGACTTTTTTTCTCTTACTACCATTTAAAGCTTAAAGTCTATTTTGTCTGATATAACTATAGCTACTCCTGCTCTGTTTCTGCTTCCACTTGCATGCAATATCCTTTACTTTAAGACCATGTGGCTTTAGCTGATGTGAGTCTCTTGCAGGCAGCATATAGGTGGGCCATGATTTTTTTTATATACCCAACCACTCTATGCCTTTTGATTGAAGAAGTCAATCTATTTTCTTTTAGAGTAATTATTAGAAAAATATTTGTAAAATATTGTTAAGTGAAAATGTAAATTGGAGAATTATGTGTTATATACTTTTTAAATTTAAAATCTATATGAATAATTTAAAAATTCATTTAATGACTTAAATTTAAATAATTTTATATCTTTAAATATTGCTTTATATTGCTTAAATTAGTAATTTGCTGAATATATTACTTAGTAAATATTAACGTTGTTATCTTAAAAACAGTATTTCATCTTTACATTTTATGCAAATTCTATCTTTTTTGCAAACTTATGCTCTATCAGTTATTCACACTTGAGGAATTCCTGGGACATCCATATGGTATTACTAAAACATCACGATTTGGTGGGTAGAGCTTCTTAAATTAGAAGGATCATGCATAGAATAAAATAAACATAGCCAGTATAGGCTTGGCCCTATAAACCCAGTGTCATATACAATCAGTTTAATAAAATAAGATTGTGTACCATAAATATCATAATGTATAACAAAATGGGTTGAAGTTTCAAAGGAGCTTTTATGACTAGAGAGATAAGCTTCAGTTACCTGATAATTTACTTCTTTCCCTGACAATATGCTATATTTTAATGGATTAGTTTTCCTTTATAGAAGAAGAGCTATATCAGAAGGAAAAAACATCATAATGTTTACATTAGAGGAAGAATAAAATTTTAAAAATTTAGGAAATAAACTTGGTTACATAACTTTGTAATAGAGTGAATAGATTAGTACTCACTAGTATTGTGTTTTCTTTGCACTATTGTTATACATATGGGGAAAATACATAAGTGGGGAAATTCTCATTATAAATTTAATGTTTGAGAAAAAGACTTGTTGTCTTGGAATATATCATACATATTTTAAAGATATAATTATTTAAAATTATGATACCTTAGAATGTAGGAATAAGTTTAAGATGCTATCACTGGTTTTTAAAAGAATATATTTAGTTATCTTTCACAAAATAAATATTTATTGAATATGAGCCATGTGCACATAAATTTTGTGAATTCAACTTTATACATTCAGAGAGGAAACTAAAAAAAAAGTTTCATTTTTTTCAACAGTTTTGCAAAGTGAACATCATGAGATAATGAATCTATTGTTACCTCAGTCTACATTCTCAAGAGCTTTTCAGAGTGAGTAATCCTCTGCTGTAATTGTGATTTAGTGTTTAAATCTTCATTTTTGGGGGAGAGGGATTATAATAAGGCCTCTGAATGCAAGTCAATGTGAATCATTTCAGTGTTTGTAGAAACCTGATAATGTTAGACCGATTTAGACTTATGGGATGCTGGTTTCCAAAATGCTAACTTCCTAACGAATTTTCATGCAAAATTTGACTCTTGGCATTTTACTGTAAATATTCACATTAGAATGAATCGCTTTCCCTATCACCAGGATTGATATGTGTGACTGCACTGAAATTTTGTCTCCAAGATCATAAATGAAACAAAATTGCTATTATTAACAATAATAAAAAATAATTAGTGAGTATTTATTAGCGCTGTTCTAAAAGATTTACATAAACTTACTTACTTAACCTTCTCAACCACATTATCAAGACAATTCTTTCTGACCCTAGATGACTGAAGCAAAGGATAGTGTACATATTGCCCACAGACAGTTAAAAGAAAAACTATAAAAGACACCAATTGAAAAACTTTCAATGGAAGTTAAATAAAACTTCACAGGAAAAAACAATGTGAAATGGTTAATAAACACAAAAGTAGCTTCTTTCCTGAGTAATTAAAGGAATTCACATATATATAATGACCAGGTATCATCTTTCAGTTATAAAATAAGCAAAATTAGGAAACCATAACAACAACAGCAACAACAAAAGACCATAACAGTACTGATAAAGGTGATAAATAAAAATGTGTACTTCAATTTAAAAGAAAAACTTAAATCTAACTCAGTTTCAACTAGATACTCACAGAGAGAATTATGAACTGGAATATTGTATTGAGGAACTAAACTATATTAAGCCCAGAGATAATGAGATAAAAATATATTTAAGAGGCATGGAGGCATATGGAAAGGCTCCAGATATGTCTAAATATACTGAATACAAAATGGAGAAGTAACATGTGTAGACCTAATGACTAAAAGTTTTCAACAATTAAAAAAAAGGTAAAGTCTTTTCAATTCAAAAATTCAAATATATCTTAGAAATGTATCCTGACAAATTGGTACAAATTATGGATTTGCAGATCTTCACCCAGAACTCTCACAGTGAAACTACAGAACACTAAGAATTAAGTTTATATATTTCAAGACACAAAAAATATAACAGCAATACAATCAGACTGACAAAATAACAGGAACAAAATCAGTTTATGTAGATACACAACAAAAGGTTGGAACAAAAAAAGGTCAGAAAAACATGTGTTAGTTAAAGGAAAGTTGAAAGAAAGCTGATTTATTAAACCAAATGGAATTTAAGATAAAAGATAATGATAAAATGAAAAACCATTGAAAATATAACAATTGCAAACTAGTTATGAACCTGAGATCATAGCTTCAAATTAAACAAGTGAAACCAGATCAAATTACAAGCAGAAACTGACAAATTCACTGAGTGGGAGATTTAAATCTCTCTCAGAAAATGGAAGATCAAATCATCAGAAACACAGAAGTACTTAGGTGGTTTTAACAACACAAATATTCAAGTAGACACATAAAGGTCTGCAACCAACCAAAGGAAATAAGGGGTATTTATGGAAAATGTACAATAAATATCATACTTAAAGATAAAATTTCAGGTAATTTCATTAAAACTAGAGCGAAGGGCACCTGGTCAGCTCAGTCAGTGGAGCATGTGACTTTTGATCTTGGGGTTTGGGATTGAGCCCCATGTTGGGTATATAGATTACTTAAAAATAAAATCTTAAAAACAAATAAAAATAAAGCTAGAGCAAATTAAATCTACTGATCCTCTTATCTTCTATTATGTAATGTTCTGTCTGAGGTATCATGCAATGCAGTAAGACAATAGAGAAATATAAAGTTTTAAGTATGAGAAAGAAAATTATTTAGTATTTTTTCGGATATTAATATTGTATACACAAAACTATAGACAGATATTTAGAACAAATTAGAAAGTTTAACAAGGTTACTGGATAAAGAATGAATATATAAAATTAATCATGTTACTATGCAATCAATTAGAAAATGGAAAATCTATATATTACAGATATAAAGTTCATAATAGCAACACAAACTGAAAGATATCTAGGTCTTCAAAAAAACAACTACAGAGTACTTTACAGATAAAATTACAAAATAATATCAAACAACATAAAATAAGATCTAAATAAATGACAACATATACCATGTTCATGAACGGGAAGATTCAATATTGTAATAGCATCAGTTCTCCATAAATTAATTCATAAATTCAGAGCAAATTGAAAGTATCTTAACAGGATTATTTGTTGAACTTGAGCAAGAGTTCCTAAAATTTAGGGGGTGCCTGGGTGGCTCAGCTGGTTAAGCATCCGCCTTTGGTTCCAGTCATGATCCCAGGGTCCTAGGATTGAGTCCCGCATTGGGCTCCCTGCTCAGTGGGGAGTCTGCTTCTCCCTCTCCTTCTGTCTGCTGCTCTACCTGCTTGAGCTCTCTCTCTGTCAAATAAATAAATAAAATCTTAAAAAACAAAAAGAGTTCTTAAAATTTCTATAAGAGTACATTTTTAAAAATCCTAAGAAGGGCAAAAGGAGATTTACCCTTTACATTAAGATGTATTATAACACAACCATTTTTAGATCAGTTAGTGTAGACATGCACGATAGATATACTACAATACAACAGAATAGAGAACCAGCAACCAGACTCAAGTGTATAAGTGGTATATGATAGAGGAAGTATTACAATCTTTGAAAATAAGATGAACCATTTAAGAAGTGGTTTTGCAAGTAGAAAATAAAAGTAGGGCCTTTCCTCTCTCTCTCTCTCTCTCTCTCTATATATATATATTAAACACATGATGGATCAAGATTTAATTATTTTTCTAAAAAAAACCTTTAAAATTATCAAAATAAAATACTTGGAAATATCTCAATGAGACACACAGTAAAATCATACAAGTAAAAACTGATGCATTTGATGTATAAATTTTTAAAAATCTGTATAACAATAACAGCACACATAACGTTTAAAAGAAGAAGATGTATCAGTCAAAGGATTAATGTTTGCAATTATAAACAATTCACACAATCAATAAAAAATAGAAAATTGAGCACAAATGGTCAAAGGATATAAACAGACAATTCACAGAAGAAAAATCTAGAAAGACAATTAAAAACATGAAAAGATGTTCAACATTAAGAGTAATCAGAACTCTTTCAGAATTTGACAGATTAATCTGGAGGACAAAAAGTAAAGACGCATATAGAAAATTGAAGCAACACTCTGCTCAATCACATCCATGTAAAATGTTGCATTCTGTCAATAGAATATAGGAAGTATATTCACTGGGCCACAAAGAAAACTTTAATGCAGAACTTCCCAATCAATGTTCCACAGTGGCTTACAGATCTACTGAGATATGGTCCCCTTAGTTATCCAGAATATAAGCAATACCTGGGGAAGTCAGAGACCCCAGTTCCAGGCAATCTCACCCATTTATCCAGTGTGCCATGTAAATATTATCATTTCTATGTATACCATTATGTAAAAAAATGTTAGGAAGTATTGCTTTAATTTTTTCCAAAAAGCTGAGATTTTACAGGTCACATTTTTCACCCTCAGAACAGAAATCAACAGTAAATATTTGTTAGAAGTAGAAATAAAATAAAATAAAATAAAATACTCCCTCCCTCAGGCAAACAAAACCAATGATAACAACAAAACTTAATTGCTTGGAAATTCAGAACCATGCTTCTAAATAACCCTTATATCAAACCCACACATATCTGTATCTATATCTATATTATCTATACCTATATCTATCTATATCTTTATCTATATATATCTTATAATAAGAACTGAACAAAATATCTAAAGCGGTTACTTCATATAAACACTTAGGGAATGTAGTCAAAGCTAAAATCAGGAAAAAATACATAGCTTTAAAAGCTTTTAGTAAACAGAAGTCTGCTTCTTGATTATGAAGGACTGGTTGCTAGTCAGTTAATCAGTTTAGTGGAATCACCAAGTGCCAAGCATAATGAGTGAAAAAAATCCAACAACAAGGCTCATGATCATAATATTTCATAATATTTCATATTTCATAATATTTCATATTTCATAATATTTCATATTTCATAATATTTCATATTATGGAATAGAAAAGATTCTAAGAACTTCAGCAGTTAAAAGAAATAATAAGCACACTCCTCAAAAGAACACTAAATTGAAGAATCCCTTTACATGCTGAAAAGCAATATTATTTTCCATTAGAATGTCATACCTTGCTTCATCAATCAGCTGAGAAAACAGATTAAAGATTTTTTTGATATGTAAGGACTCAAAGTTTACCTACGAGGTACTCTTTTTTAGAAAAATATTGGAAGACTTCTTTTCTAGCTAAAACAAATATTTAATAATAATTTTTTAAAAGCAGAAAGACAAAGGATCCAGGAAACTGTGATTTAAACAGGAAAGTATTGGTGAGGAATAACTGGACCACAACAGATCTAGACAGCAATTGGTCCAGCTACAACAGAAGAGAAGATTGCAAGAAAAGTTCTGGAAAGTTGAGTCTTTATTGCTCAGATAGCACCATAGATGACAAAGTAAAACACCTGGAAAGAAATAAGTAGATTAATGGAAGCATCTGCAAATGAAAAAGGGGAAGTTACTAAGTCAAGGAAAATCTGTATATGGCTAGTTTCTATGGTGAACAATACTAACGTGGTGGTAAGTATGTGAAATTATTTTACTGATATTTAACTAAAAAACTGGTGGTTAACTATATTGAAGAGTTAAGGGGGGTATATTAGGAGTCCAAGTCATTTCCATCTTTATCATGTTTGCATTCAATAAAAATGCCTAAAAATTAATAAGCCTAAAAAGCACAATAAGCTTAATACTTAAAAATACAGATGCAGCTACTAGAATAAGTAGCTAAATAGTTAAATGTATAACAGGGACTAGGAAGTACATGAGCAGAACACTACTTTTTTTGTTTTAAGCTTTAGAGGCTTATTTGATGAGATAGTTTGGAATCACAAAAAGAGTTTTTACTCATTTTTATTTTATTCCCCCCACCAAAGTAATTGAGATGATAATTAAATGAGCACTGTGAAGGCTTGTAAATAGGTTACTTTAGGTAAGTGGCCTTCAACTGATGTATTATTATCCTATCTCCTCACCAGTATAGATTACATTTTTTAAATTTCTGGGAAAACTTTTTATTGTCTCAATGGTTGAGGGAGAACCATTGACATTTAGTGTATAGTGAGCAGGTAGGCATGATAGTCATTCAGCAAAATTTCAACCTTCAAATTTCCACCAGACATAATTTACTTGAAATACAACTATTGTAGATATTAAGGGATGTTAATACCTGTTCACTATTTTGGAAAAAATTACATGCACGAACAGAAGTGCCCCTACCACCCTTGTGGTAGAATTGCAAATATACATAGATACACACACCTCAGGGCACCTGGGTAGCTCAGTTGGTTAAGCATTGGACTCTTGGTTTTGTACCCTGAGATCCTGAGATTGTGCCCTGTGTCAGGCTCCATGCTGAGTGTGGAATCTGCTTGAGATTCTCTTCATTTCCCTCTCCCTCCCCATCTGTCCCTCTCCAAGTGTGTTCTCTCATTCTCTCGAAAATAAATAAAATCTTTTTAAAAAAGAATATAAAGATATTAAAGTGTGCATAACAAACTATTTGTCCCAAAAGGGAGAATTAGTTTTGTGGAATTGAGAGCCACAGTTATAGGTTATTAGATATTAATTCTTATGGAGTTTCTTGTTGTAAAGTTCAATTAAAATTATTAAATAAAATAATCTATTCATAATGAGTGGATGCTTAGTCTGTGGACTTAACAATATTTAGATATAATTCTCAATTTGTGTATTTCAATCTCAAAAAGTATTCTGGGATTAACAAATTATAGAGTGTTAAAAAGTCAAGTCAGTACTCACACACCTTCAGTTTAAACATATAGACCTTTCTTTAAGATTATAACATTTCAAGATGCTAACAGAAATACATGAAATTTATCTGGCCAGAAGGAAGAATTTTAGTGGAAATGTAAAAAAAAATAGTAGGCAGGGTGATGTAAATGGAAGTGTTACATGGGATTTCTGGATAGTTCCATGAAAGGAAATAATTCAAGTAGAAGGAGTGTCCCTTTTCCTACCCTCCCTTTCCCCACTTGGTAATTCTTGATGTCCGGAAAGAGTATGTGACGTTTGGAATCTCAGTAAATACTTTGTGAACTTGAGGTTGTAGACAGTGAGCTGGGGAGAGCAGAGCAGATAGAGCAGCTTGAGAAACTGAAACAGTTGAAAGCTTCCCGTCAGCCCTGAGTGACAGCTCTGAGCTTATTTTACAGGAGGAGAAAAAAAAAAATCCTTACTCCTTTAAATCATTGTTATTTTGGGTTTTCTGTTACACACAGCCTAACTGAACCCTAATTATTGTCACTTCCCTCCTTCCTTCTTTCCTTCTTTTATAAAAAGTATGAAGCCACTTACTACAGTATATATGAGTCTGCAGAATTAAAATAAGAAAAAAGGGAGAAAAAGAATTGGAATTAACATATTAAAAACCTGGAATAAAGGTTGTAAATAAAAAAGTGACACCGCTAGTTTGAAAATAGGTGTCTACAGCCAAAGGGTGTAAAACCTATGTTTAATATATGCATTTATGTGCATGTGAAATAGCATTTTTGGTGATGGTTAGCCAAAAGTAAATTCCCCTCCATAGCTCTTATTAACCTATACACTTCCAAGCATAGACCATCTTGATCAATAAAGAGAATATTTAGACAGAGAAGCGACCACTTTCTGGAAGTTAGGACGTGCGAAGGGAATCCGAGGCAATATTCGGGAGGATAGACAGCGGGGGAGGGGGCCTCTGTTCTGGCAAGTGATAGAGCCGTGGAGCACAAAATCGGAACTTTTAGAAGTCGGCTCCGCTGAGGGACGTCGCTCCAATGGCCAAGCGGGGGGTGGAACCCTTGCTGGGACAGTGTGGTCTCAGGACCCTCGGGGTCACAGAAAGACCGGGGGTGCCTGAGTGCAGCAGAGTTCCCAGGTATCAGAGCAGGGAAGGCAGCTGCAGAGACAGAGCCGAGGAGTGGGCTCTCAGCTCAGGGTTGCCATAAACCATGATCCACAGCACAGTCGGGCCACTGCTCCTCCAGCAGGGACCCAACAAGCAGGAGATCTGGGGAGACTCTCCTTCCTCCCCTGGGAGGAATGGCATGGGAGTGCACCGCAGGGATCTGCTGGGTTTGGAGAGTCCACACAGGGTCAGGTGCTAGAGATAGAAACCCTCAGTCACAGGCCAGGTGAGCACAGAGTGCAGCTGGAGACCAGGGAGATGGGAGTGAGTGACTGCTTTTCTCTGTGGGTGCACTGAGGAGTGGGGCCCTGAGTTCTCGGCTCCTCCAGGGCAGAGATTGGGAGGCTGCCATTTTCACTCTCAGCCTCCAAAACTGTACAGAGAGCTTGCAGAGAACAAAAGCTCCCGAGAGCAAACCCGAGCAGATTACTTAGCCCTGACCGGCAAGGGCAGGGCAATTCCACCTCCAGCAAAGACATTTGGGAACCACGGCAACAGGCCCCTCCCCCAGAAGATCAGCGAGAACAGCCAGCCAAGACCAAGTTTACTGATCAATGAGAACGGCAGAACTCCAGTGCTAGGGGAAAAATGCACATAGAATTCATGGCTTCTTTACAATGATTGTTTAGTCTTTCAAAGTTAATTTTTTTTTAACTGTCTTTTTTTTTTTTTTGAATTTTTCTTTTTCCCTTTTTCAACCAACATCTTATCAATCCCTTTTTTAAAAAACATTTTTATTTTTCATTTTTAGAGTCATATTCTATCCATTAATAGCAGTTAACCTTATATTTTGTGTATATATAAGTTGTTCTCTCTTTAAAATTTTGGGATACAGTTTCTTCTAACAGACCAAAATATACCCTAAATCTCTAGTGTATGGCTTTGTTCTAGTCTCCTGCCTGATCACATTCTCCCCCCCTTTTTTTTAATTCCTCTTCTTTCTTTTTTCAACCAACTTCTTTTCAATTCCTTTTATAAAATCTTTTATAATTTTCATCTTTATGGTCATATTCCATCCCTTCATCATATTTACCCTTATTTTTGTACATATATAAGTTTTTCTTCTTTAAAATTTTGGGAGGCACTTTCTTCTAACAGGCCAAAATATGCCCAAAATAGAGTGTGTGGCACTGATCTATGCACCAGCCTGATTGTATTTGATCATATTCTTCTTGTTTTTCTTTTTCTTTTCCTTTTTCTTTTTCTTTTTCTTTTTTCTTTCTTTACCTTTCTTTCCCCCCAGTTACAAGTCTCTTCTGATTCATTTAATGTATATTTTTCTGGGGTCGTTGTTTCACTGTTAGCATTTTGTCTCTCATTCATCTATTGTCCTCTGAACAAAATGACAAGACAGAAAAAATCACCACAAAAAAGAACAAGAGGCAGTACCAACTGCCAGGGACCTAATCAAAACGGACATTAGTAAGATGTTGGAACTAGAGCTCAGAATGATGATTTTAAATACACTACATGGGCTTGAAAAAAGCATGAAAGATATTAGAGAAGCTCTCTCTGGAGAAATAAAACAACTAAAATCTAACCAAGTCGAAATAAAAAAGGCTATTAATGAGGTGCAAACCAAAATGGATGCTCTAACTGCTAGAATAAATGAGGCAGAAGAGAGAATTTGTGATATAGAAGACCAAATGATGAAAATAAAGAAGGTGAGAAAAAGAGAGATAAACAACTACTGGATCACGAGGGCAGAATTCGAGAGATAAGCGATACCATAAGATGAAACAATATTAGAATAATTGGGATCCTAGAAGAAGAAGAAGGAGAGAGAGGGGCAGAAGGTATATTGGAGGAAATTATAGCAGAGAACTTCCCTAATTTGGGGAAGGAAACAGGCATCAAAATCCAGGAGGCACAGCAAACCCCCATCAAAATCAATAAAAGTAGGTCAACACCCCAACATGTAATAGTAAAACTTACAAGTCTCAGAGACAAAGAGAAAATCCTGAAAGCAGCTCAGGAGAAGAGATATGTAACCTACAATGGTAGAAACATTGGATTGGCAACAGACCTATCCACAGAGACCTGGCAGGCCAGAAAGGACTGGCAGGATATATTCAGAGCACTAAATGGGAAAAATATGCAGCCAAGAATATTATATCCAGCTAGGCTGTCATTGAAAATAGAAGGAGAGATAAAAAGCTTCCAGGACAAACAAAAACTAAAGGAATTTGCAAACATGAAACCAGCCCTACAAGAAATCTTGAAAGGGGTCCTCTAAGCAAAGAGAGAGCCTAAAAGCAACATAGACCAGAAAGGAACACAGACAATATACAGTAACAGTCACCTTACAGGCAATACAATGGATCTAAATTCCTATCTTTCAATAGTTACCCTGAATGTAAATGGGCTAAATGCCCCAATCAAAAGACACAGGCTATCAGATTGAATTAAAAAACAAGACCCATCAGTATGCTGTCTGCGAGAGACTCATTTTAGACCCAAAGACACCCCCAGATTGAAAGTGAGCGGGTGGAAAACCATTTACCATGCTAATGGACACCAAAAGGAAGCTGGGGTGGCAATCCTCATATCAGACAAATTAGATTTTAATACAAAGACTGTAATAAGAGATGAGGAAGGACACTATATCATAATTAAAGGGTCTATCCAACAAGAAGATCTAACAATTGTAAATATCTGTACCCCTAATATGGGAGCAGCCAATTATATAAGGCAATTAATAACAAAAGCAAACAAACACATCAAAAACAATACAATAATAGTGGAGGACTTTAACACCCCCCTCACTGAAATGGACAGATCATCTAAGCAAAAGATCAACAAGGAAATAAAGACTTTAAATGACACAATGGACCAAATGGGCTTCACAGACATATTCAGAACATTCCATCCCAAAGCAACAGAATACACATTCTTCTCTAGTGCCCATGGAACATTCTCCAGAATCGATCACGTCCTAGGTCACAAATCAAGTCTCAACCTGTACCAAAAGATTGGGATCATTCCCTGCCTATTTTGAGACCACAGTGCTTTGAAACTAGAACTCAGTCACAAGAAGAAAGTTGGAAAGAACTCAATAACATGGAGACTAAAGAGCATCCTACTAAAGAATGAATGGGTCAACCAGGAAATTAAAGAAGAATTTAAAAAATTCATGGAAACCAATGATAATGAAAACACAACTATTCAAAATCTTTGGGATGCAGCAAAGACAGTCCTGTGAGGAAAGTATATAACAATACAAGCCTTTCTCAAGAAACAAGAAAGGTCTCAAATACACAACCTAACCCTACACCTAAAGCAGCTGGAAAAAGAACAGCAAATAAAGCCTAAACCCAGCAGAAGAGAAATTATAAAGATCAGACCAAACATCAATGAAATAGAAACCAAAAGAGCAGTAGAACAGATCAACTAGACTAGGAGCTCATTCTTTGAAAGAATTAGCAAGATTGATAAACCCCTGGCCAGACTTATCAAAAAGAAAAGAGAAATGACCCAAATCAACAACATCATGAATGAAAGAGGAAAGATCACAACCAACACCAAAGAAATACAAACAATTATAAGAACATATTATGAGCCACTATATGCCAGCAAATTGGATAATCTGGAAGAAATGGATGCATTCCTAGAGATGTATCAATTACCAAAACTGAACCAGGAAGAAATTGAAAACCTGAACAGACCTATAACCGCTAAGGAAATTGAAGCAGTCATCAAAAATCTCCCGACAAACAAAAGCCCAGGGCCAGATGGCTTCCCAGGTGTATTCTACCACACATTTAAAGAAGAATTAATACCTATTCTTCTGAAACTGTTCCAAAAAATAGAAATGGAAGGAAAACTTCCAAACTCATTTTATGAGGCCAGCATTACCTTGATCCCAAAACCAGACAAAGACCCCATCAAAAAGGAGAATTACAGACCAATATCCTTGATGAATATGGATGCAAAAATTCTCACCCAAATACTAGCCAACAGGATCCAACAGTACATTAAAAGGATTATTCACCACGACCAAGTGGGATTTATCCTTGGGCTGCAAGGTTGGTTCAACATCCACAAATCAATTAGTGAGACACAAAACATTAACAAAAGAAAGAACAAGAACCATATGATCCTCTCAATAGATGCAGAAAAAGCATTTGACAAAGTACAGCATCCTTTCTTGATCAAAACTCTTCAGAGTATAGGGATAGAGGATACATACCTCAATATCATAAAAGCCATCTATGAAAAACCTACAGCGAATATCATTCTCAATGGGGAAAAACAGAGCTTTCCTCCTAAGGTCAGGAACACGGCAGGGATATCCACTATCACCACTGCTATTCAACATAGTATTAGAAGTCCTAGCCACAGCAATCAGACAACAAAAAGAAATCAAAGGCATCCAAATCGGCCAAGAAGTCAAACTCTCACTCTTTGCAGATGATACGATACTTTATGTGAAAAACCCCAAAGACTCCACCCCCAAACTGCTAGAACTCATACAGGAATTCAGTCAAGTGGCAGGATATAAAATCAATGCACAGAAATCAGTGGCATCCCTATACACCAACAATAAGACAGAAGAAAGAGAAATTAAGGAGTCGATCCCATTTACAATTGCACCCAAAACCATAAGATACCTAGGAATAAATCTAACCAAAGAGGCAAAGGATCTGTACTCAGAAAACTATAAAATACTCATGAAAGAAATTGAGGAAGACACAAAGAAATGGAAAAACATTCCATGCTCATGGATTGGAAGAACAAATATTGTGAAGATGTCAATGCTACCTAGAGCAATCTACACATTCAATGCAATCCCTATCAAAATACCATCTACTTTTTTCAAAGAAATGGAACAAATAATCCTAAAATTTGTATGGAACCAGAAAAGACCCCGCATAGCCAGAGGAATGTTGAAAAAGAAAAGCAAAGCTGTTGGCATCACCATTCCAGACTTCAAGCTCTATTACAAACCTGTGATCAAGACAGTATGGTAGTGGTACAAAAACAGACACATAGATCAATGGAACAGAATAGAGAGCCCAGAAATGGGCCCTCAACTCTATGGTCAAGTATAATCTTCGAAAAAGTAGAAAAGAATATCCAGTGGAAAAAAAACAGTCTCTTCAACAAATGGTGTTGGGAAAATTGGACAGCCACATGCAGAAGAATGAAACTGGACCATTTCCTTACACCACACACAAAAATAGACTCCAAATGGTTGAAAGACCTCAATGTGAGACAGGAGTCCATCAAAATCCTAAAGGAGAACTCAGGCAGTAACCTCTTCGACCTCAGCTGCAGCAACTTCTTCCTAGAAACATCACCAAGTGCAAGGGAAGCAAGGGCAAAAATGAACTATTGGGACTTCTTCAAGATAAAAAGCTTTTGCATAGCAAAAAAACAGTCAACAAAACCAAAAGACAACCGACAGAATGGAAGAAGATATTTGCAAGTGACATAACAGGTAAAGGGCTAGTATCCAAAATCTATAAAGAACTTCTCAAACTCAACACCCAAAGAACAAATGATCCAGTCAAGAAATGGGCAGAAGACATGAACAGACATTTTTCCAAAGAAGACATCCAAATGGCCAACAGACACATGAAAAAGTGCTCAATATCACTCGGCTTCAGGGAAATTCAAATCAACACCTCAATGAGATACCACCTCACACCAGTCAGAATGGCTAAAATTAACAAGTCAGGAAATGACAGATGTTAGCGGTGATGTGGACAAAGGGGAACCCTCCTACACTGTTGGTGGGAATACAAGCTGGTGCAGCCACTCTGGAAAACAGTATGGAGCTTCCTCAAAAAGTTGAAAATAGAGCTACCATACGACCCAGCAATTGTACTACTGGGTATTTACCCCAAAGATACAAAAGTAGGGATCTGAAAGGGTACATGCACCCCGATGTTTATAGCAGCAATGTCCACAATAGCCAAACTGTGGAAAGAGTCAAGATGTCCATCGACAGATGAATGGATAAAGAAGATGTATAGATACACAATGGAATATTATGCAGCCATTAAAACGAATGAGATCTTGCCGATTGCAATGACATGGATGGAACTGGAGGGTATTATGCTGAGCGAAATAAGTCAATCAGAGAAAGACATGTATCATATGATCTCACTGATATGAGGAATTCTTAATCTCAGGAAACAAACTGAGGGTTGCTGGAGTGGTGGGGGGTGGGGGGGATGAGGTGGCTGAGTGATAGACATTGGGGAGGGTAATTGCTATGGTGAGCGCTTTGAATTTTGTAAGACTGTTGAATCACAGACCTGTACCTCTGAAACAAATAATACATTATATGTTAAAAAAAAAAAAGATAACAGGAAGGGAACAATGAAGGGGGAGGAAATCGGTGGGGGAGACGAACTATGAGAGACTATGGACTCTGAGGAACAAACTGAGGGTTCTAGAGGGGAGGAGGTTTAGGGATGGGTTAGCTTGGTGATGGGTATTAAAGAGGGCACATACTGAATGGAGCACTGGGTGTTATATGCAAACAATGAATCATGGAACACTACATCAAAAACTAATGATGTAATGTATGGTGATTAACATAGCATAATAAAAAAATAAAAAAATAAAGAGAATATTTTTCTATATTGCATAAAAAGAAAGCATTCATTGGAATGCTCTTGCTAGATGATTTTTAAAAACTTTCTGATTCTAGATCTGATTCTAGATTCCTTTTATAATGACCTCCTCCCCTTACCTGGTACAATTTCCATTCATCAGGAAAGGATAGGCCAAGTCCAGCTCTAGGGCTTTAAAAACAAGTAAAGCCAAGAATATGCACGATAACAACATTCATATACATTGATAACAATATTGAAAGATACAAAATGAAAAGAAAAACTTTCCAGTCTATTTTCAGAATGCCACTTCTACTCCTCAAAGTAACCAAATTTTAGTAATTTTGTTTGATTTTAAATTCCTTTGTGGTTATCACTATATTTCAAAATAATACATCTGTGTAACTGATTCTTAGTTTATCAACTTTAGATAGTATCCACTGGCTCTCCACTATGAGTGATAAGAAATTTTGCCTTAAAAGCACCTTTTTTTTTTTTTACCTTCTGATTTGTGCTTTTTGAGCTTTAAGAAGTCCTCCTTAAAGCCTTAAGTCCTTCTCCTTTCCTGACTCACAATGATATCCTTTTCTGTTTCCTTCTATTAATTTCATGATTTTGTTTCATTTTTAGGTGTTTATTCACCCAGGGTCTACACTGAGCTCTGGGGTAGGTGCTGGATAGAACTACAGTATTCTTTTTCTTCCATGTTTATTTGTTGTTTTTCCTACTGCTGTCTACTGAATATTCTCTCTTCTCCTCTTTGTTTTTGTAGTGTCACCTTTATGATATGTTTATTAGATTCATATATGTGTGTATTTGTAGGTATTCATAGGTCTGTCTCTGAGCTATTCTATTTCACTGGTCTATGCTATTCTTTGATCTAATTATCTGTTCTCACATTAGGACTGTGCTGTCATTATAACTGTCTGAATATCTAGAAAGACAAAGGGTATTTATTTGATATTTTCCAAAATTAAATGAGCTACTTTAACATATGAAATTAAGTTGGAATTTTTATTGAGATTGCATTGATTTTATGGATTAATTTGCTGAAAATCTGACATCATGACATCCCAATCTAAGAATGTAGAATAGATTTTCCTTTATGTCATTTAATAAAATTAAAAATTTTACTTTATAAAGCCTTGGACCTTCACATTTAAAAATTTTGTTCCAAGGTGTTTTTTTTTTTAAGATTTTTTATTCATTTATTTGAGAGAGAGAGTGAGAGAGAGAAAGAGCACAAGAAGGGGGAGCGGGAGAGGGAGAAGCAGACTCCCCGCTGAGCAGGTAGCCCAATGCGGGACTCGATCCCAGGACTCCAGGATCATGACCTGAGCCGAAGGCAGTCGCTTAACCAACTGAGCCACCCAGGCGCCCCTGTTCCAAGGTGTTTTATGGTTTTGTGGTTATTGTCACTAAGATCTTATTTTTTAGTTGGTTGTTGCTCTATAGAATAATGCTGTTGATTTTTTACAAGGTGATATTTTATCCGGTAACTTGCTGAAATTTCTTATAATCTCTAGTATTTTAATTTCATTTACTTCCATAAAAAATGACAATTTTATCTCTTTTCTTCCTCCCTTTTTATGTCTTACTTCTTTTTCTTTCCTTACAGTGTTGGCTAGGTCCATTGATTTTAAACCTTAATGGTCATGGTAAGATAAGATTTGATATTAAAGGATATTAAAATTTATGTGTTTAGTTTCTCTATTAAGTATGATTATTGTAGGTATTGTTAAACACTATTTATTTATTTATTTAGGAAAGTTTTGTCCTATTATTAATTGAAAAAATTTCCAGTGGTAAATCATAGTAAATGATGAATTTTCTCGAAGGTTATTCACATACTTCTGGAAAATCAATCTCCATTGTTCCCCAATATAAAATGATAAAACGTCACTTTTTGATCCATTCTTCCAGCTCTGTCATTTTTATATTTCTTTTTGCATTGTCAAAGTTTGTTATTTGTATTATGTTTGGTAACTAAAATTAATTCTTCCATCTTTTTTCTTCTGGAGGATCATAAAATCTGAAAATAAATAATAACCTTTAAAATAATATGATTACAAGATATTATTCACTCTAGAATGATGTTTTATGATTGAATCCTAATATAAATGAATCTAAGTTCATGTCACTAAACCCTGCTCAAATATGAAATTGTAAGAGTAAGGTAAAATTATATCTACTCTTCAGTTGGTTAATATTATTCCATCTTTTAAATTTCTTTATGTTTATACAATGCTTTTTTTGCAAAGTGATTTGTTTTCCTTGATTTTATAATTATATATTTTTTATTTCCTGTTAACAGAAGACACATTACATTCTCAACAAACAGTATCTTCCACATCTTAATTTTCTTGTCTATCTGTTCAATGAAATTCATATTTTTTTCTTGAAAATATTTTTTCTCAAATCTCTCTACTTCAGTCCTAATTTGGACTGATTGCTTCCTTTAGCCCTCAATTATTTGTTATTCTGATAAATTTGATCATACACTCATGTTTCTTGGATTCTTTAAATTTCTTCTTTCTTAGATTACCTTTTTATTTTAATGGAATACACCTCAAGTGAAATTTAGTAGTAAAACCTCCTGATTTCTTGCATGTCTGAAATCATCTTTGTTTTGTCTTTACAATCTTGCTGACAGTTTGATTTGGTTTAGATTTCTAGGTTTAGAATAGATTTTCCTCAAAATATTGGAGGCATTACTCCATATTTGCTAGAATTAAGGATTGTTGAAGAAAAGTCTGATCGTGTTCTCATTGTCATTTCTTTGTAGAAAAGATTCCAATGCTAGTTAGTGTTCATATTCTTTTTATGAGATAGCACAATATTCATGCCAAAATGAAACTCACTGACATTTTATTAGAAAAAATATCATGAGAGTGAGAACTGATTGGGAGAAGAGGGTTGTTTTTGTTGTTGTTGTTGTTTTTAACTTTGTTAATGGCAGGTCTTAGAGGGCAAAGTTATCTAACTAAATACTAAAAATGTGTTTATAATACAGATCCCTGAGAAATGCAAGAATACAATTTATCTAACAATCATTGGTAAGGTCTTGCAGAATGACAAGGTCCAACTCAGTTAACAAGTCTGGGACTTAGTTTGTAAATGAAGAAATGAGCCTGGAATCAATGGTCCTTGATCTTTTGGGGAACCCCTGAGGCCTTTTGATATTTAATGAAATCCATGGATCTTCTACCTAGAAAATTACAAATACAGACAGAGATATTATGTCGTATTTCAGAAAATTATACAACCTCTTGAAGAAATCCTTGTTCCCCTAACTATCCTTCCAGATATCCTAAGTTAATGGATTCCATAAGAAAAGTTCTGGCCAGATCCAGGGTTCTCGAATTGTGGTTCAGAGATCGGCAGCGTCAGCCTCACTTGCGATCTTGTAGGAATGCAGATTCCCAGGCCTCGCCCTGTCCCAAGCAAATTCCATGGGACATACAAAGACGTGTATGGCATACTCCCTATTCTTATCTGACTTAAAATGTAGTTGGGACAAAGGGACACACTTGGGAAGTTAAATATAACTGCAGTGACATACGATCTAAAATATAAGGAGATAAAATGATTCAGTTCTAAGTAAGTGGTTTCACTACCATCTACTGGGATAGGCGAGAGCTGTCAAGTAGGGGAGCAGGTGGCACTGGAGGTCTGCAGGAAGGTGTGAGGAGGTGGAGGGTCACTGGTGTGGAGAAAGAACAGCGTCAGGGACAGGGACAGTGGGATGAGGGAATGTCAGTTGTCCCCATGAGAACTCACCACAGGTGGGTTATCTAAATGGTGCAAGAGTAGTTCGAAGAATGTTTATTCAGTAACAAAATATATATCACTACATATATAACTTTATTTCATCTTTATGTATGGAATATAGGTTTATTGCCAAAAAAAAAAAAAAGGAAGAAAGAAATCATGCAAGACAAAAATGTACAAATCAGAAAGTAAAACTCCCTATGAACCTACCCCTAAAGACAGCCATTTGGTTCTGTCAATGCAAAATGAACAAACCCTTTTAAAAATTTTAAAGAGTTTTATCTGAGCGCAGGTGAGGACAGCTGCCTGAGATACACAATCTTCACACAGAAGAGAGTGCTCTGGGGAAGGAACGTTTGGGACAGAACTGTATGTTTTGACATAAAGAGTTACAAATCATCATGACAAAAGACATTCCAGAAAGTTATAAGGTTTATCTTATGTTTTTAGCATGTACAAGGCTGTATGACTTTAATCTTATCAAAAAACCAGGGAAGTTTTTTTGTTTTTCTTATCTTTATGTTTGGGATGCTCCTTTTTGGTTATTTTTGGTTATTTCTTCTTCTTCTTCTTTTTTTCTTTTTTCTTTTTTTTTTAACGAAGCAGACATACAATGTGTGCTTGGGGCAGAAATACAGACCACGCTTTGAGGTTTTGACCTTGACCTTGGTAAACGTTAAAGTATAGTTTCCCTGGGAGCCCAGCAGCAGGGTCCACAAACATTAAAAGTTGAAAATCTCCTTTATCAGTTCATAGAGGAACATGATGAATCTGGGTGTTCTTTTGGTCAGCGTTCAGTATGTGTTCTCAGAACTTTGGGAATTGTCTGCCTCAGAGGTTCTTGGAAGGGGATATGGCCCCTGAGCAGAAGGGCACCGCCTTTTCCTGCTTGGGCTTTCCTAAAATATTTTGTTTGTATAATCCATATCTCCCAGTCCATCCTTACTCCTGTAATTTATCCACAGAGCTGCATGCTCCCCATGGCTTCACCAGTCTCAAGGTAAAAGCCAACATCCTCTTTAAGCTGCCAGAGGAGCAGCTAAGGCCCTCCTGACCCTCCCGCATCCCCACTCTCCTCCCTCTGCTGTCCTCCTCTTCTCCTCCCTGCCCTCTTACCCCCTCCCCCACCGCCAGGTCACCACCCCCTACCCCCATTTGCCGCTTGCCCCTCCTTCCTCCCCAGCACCCCCAGCAGCACAAGCCCCCTAGTGGTCCTCAGCACCTCAAGGCTTTCACCTGCTGCTCTGGATGGTTCTGCCCACCCTCATCCCTTTCAGGCCCTGCCCAGAGCTCATCTTTTCAGAGGCCATTCTTGACTCTTTTAGGGTGATCAGTCTTCCAGGTTTGCCCAGACTGAGGGGATTCCTGGACTGGGGACTTTGGGTGCTAAACCTTTGGGAACCCTGTTCCCAGTCCCTGCTTGTTTTTCTCTCCGATCATGATCTGCAAACTCGATTTCTCCTGCTTCTTTGTTTATTGCCTGTCTCCCTTCACTGGTATTATAAGCCCCAGGAGAGTAGGGCTCTTTGTTTATTCTGTCTACTACTGCATCCCCAGAAGTTAGAAAAACACCCGGCACAAAATATAAACATTTGTTGAACAAATTATTCGAGTGGTCAAAGGCTTAAAAACAATGAAAAACCACTGTTATAGGCAATGAGGCGTTATTAAATTTGGGGGTCCTTTTTGGAATATGACAGGTCAATTCTCTGAATATACCTTCGTCCTAGGGTGATAGAGATTAAAAACAATCCCTCTGTTCGCCTGGGCCCACCTCTCCCCTCTTGCCTCTCATTTACTTAATTTTGCAGAATTTAACTTTAATGAAACATTTTTGGATGTGTACAAAAGAGAGGAAGAAACAGAAAAAGGAGTTTTAAAGATGTGGAGAGAGAAGCACGTCAGATTGGCAGAGGTTCTCCAAAGCTGTGTTCCCCTGCTCAAGGGGAAGCATCCCGAAGAACATGGTGTGCGGCTTCTAGACAGGACGGGGCTGCCTTAGGACGTTTGGTGGTCTCATCCCGCCCCCACTCCCTCGGGCAAGAGAGAATAAACCTACATCCAGGAGCAGGACCACGCCCCCTTCTCCTGCGCAGCACATCTCACAGGAAAGCAACCCTCCTTCACTCAGTGGGAGTCATATATAAACACTAACTGTGGCAAGATATTTGTCTTTCTTTCTTGGTCCCAGGACTCTTTTCTTGCTAGATTCAACTCACATTCATTTTCAGCTTCCCTGTGAGTGAGATAAAAAGTGCCTTGGGAAACAGCCTGCACGCTTGTATAAAAAGCAACTTTTGTTTTTGATGCCAAAGTCTTAATTATTCTGGTAAATCTTCTAACCTTGTCAAGAAATGATGGTAGGAGACAGCTGAATGGCTCTGCAGTAATTAGTTGATCGAATTCACGATGGAATCAGTCCTGCACTTAGATGCCTGTACCCCCAGCAAAGCTCTACTGAAAGAGATACATTTAGATTGCCCCCCAAACTCTGCTTTGAACCTAAATGTTGGGGCATGCATGTAACTGCACAGGGCAAACCATCTTGTCTGTCAGATCCAAAGTCAGAGCATAAAAATGGTCTTCTGTGCCAATTGCAGGTGCAGGAACTTGCACAGCTCGGAGTAGAGTGTGCAATGTGTGTACTTAGTGAACACTTGCTCACTCAGCCGTGTGCAGCAGAAAAGGAGGAAGATTGTCCTCTTTAAATCAAACACCCATTATATATATATATGTAAAAAAACGACATGAGACTCCTGAGATGGAACACTTTGTCATCTTCATTATATTTTACTGCCAGGAAGAGTCCACTGCCCTTTCTCCAACTGAATAGCATTTCGCTAGCAGGCACAAAATAAAACAGAAGAAAAAGCCAGAGGTGGATATAGCTAATTGTATTTATGTCGGGTTTTGAGAATAATCAATATGCCCTTGCTTTATTATTTATGTCTGGCCCAGTATATATACACCTAACACTCAATATTTTTCTTAGCTTCTTTTATTCTGAGAGCCCATGGAACCCTGTGGAAATGCCTCTTTAAAGAAGAAGAAAGGTTCCTCTGAATGTTGGGGGCTAGTAAGCAACACCAAAGTTTAGACAGACAGAGAACTGTCTTCTGCGGCCCCGGCTTCTCTTGCCTTCTTGCTGCCATTCCCTGTTCTTGGCCACAGTCTGTTGGAAATTTAAGGGTCAGGTCGCTATTTTACGTTTGCGTAGTTGAGTTAATTCCCTGCCGTAAGATGTTCGTCCTCCTGACACGGCCAGTTCCTCAGTAGGGGGTGCTTATTGTCTCCCCTACTCAACATGAGAACTACATTGAAAGGTAAGGGACTTTTTCATAGGAGGACCCAGTTTCACCCACAGGTGGTGGCTCCTAGTGGGGTGTCCACGACAGCGATGCTGGATGCTGGTGCTCATGCCTCCTCTGAGTGGGGGGCTGGTGGCAAGTCCCCAGCTCTGCTCAGAGCCTGCGGCTTCCCTGCCACCAGCTGCAGTGTGGCTGCCCGCCCCCAGCACATCCTGTCACCCACACCTTCCCATAGTGGTGTTTCCCACTGGCCTGAGCGCTGCCTGGGCATGGCCTTTCTCTTTGGATTCTGATGGCTTTTATGGCAGCCAACATCTTCTAGCACCTTCTCTTGTCCATGCCTCAAGCCTGTGGTGTCAGTGTTGCCTTCTTAGTACCATGGTGGGACCAGATGATGGAGGAGGCAAGAATTTATCCCTGATTTATGGATCTGGAGAATGGACAGCCGGTGTCCACCCAGACCAAGCTTGGGGACGTATGAAGAATGGCAGATTTGGGGTGAATCATTTGATGCCTACCTACTTTTGGGCCTTGTTGTTTGAATTGAATCTGTGGACACTCGCAGCAAGGAAACTGAGTTCCCAGTGGCAGTGACCTGCATGACTCGCCTGGGGGTGGTGTAGGGTCACAACCACACAGCTTCCGGTCGCTTCTGTGTCCTGGCTCAGGTCAACCCTCTTGATGGGGCTCCTCAGTGGGGCCTCACATCCTCCCCACATCCACTCTCAGATCACAGAAGGTGACTATGGATGGCTTACCGGTACAAAGAGCGTGCAGAGGCCCTTGCTCAGAGATGGCCGGGCCACCTGGCTGCCCACAGGGAACTGGCACCCGAGGCCAGGCCTGCATGCTCTTTGTACACGCCTTCGATACTACTCCCGGCCAACCCTGTGACTTTAAAACCCTAATCATGCTTTCATTTTCTGCCACTTCATTTCCCTCCTTGCCCTGGGCTGCTCTTCATCAGCGTTTAATGCTTTCTACTATTTCCCAAATTTGGCAGCTTGTGAAGGTTGAATTCTTCACAGGCTTTGAATTTCATCTTGCCGAAGAAGCAAGTGTTGCAGACCTTAATCACAACAAAATCTCTTTTCAGTGAGCACTTGCTAAGTGCCAGCCACTCTTCCAGACGTACAATATTTCCTTTAACCCTCACGACAGTGCTAGGAGGGAGGAACTTTGAGTAGACGTTTTACAATGGAGGAAACTCAAGCCCAGAGAGGTTGAGCAACTTGCCCCAGGCCACCCAGAGGTTGGTAGTGTGGGAGGAATTTGGCACGGTGCAGCCTGGCTCTGGCGTCCTAACCACTACCTAGCAGAGGGGCTCAGGGCATGAAAGATTAGATTTCAGTAGTCTAGATGTTTTCTGCTGGGGCTCACACAGCGCTATAGCCGGTGTCTTGGCCCCTTCTGAAACCTAGGTGGGCGCAGCCATGCAAAGAAAGCCTGGCAGGAGTTCTTGCTCATCCCTTAGTGCTGGCTCCTGATTTTCTTCCCTACTTGTCTTTCCTCCCACGGGAGATCTATAGCTGCTTATGGCATCTGTTCTGTATTCTTCCTTGCTGACATTTGGGAAAATAATTTGTGTCACTTGTTAATGATACAAATTGGTTAACTTCTCAAAAGAGTTCTATCCTGAAAAACTATATTCGACAAGAAAACTATGTGAGAAAACTTTTTATACGTCCGAGGTATTTCTGGACATGAACTTCACCTTATATTTTCCCTTGTTTTGTGTATTGCTTATTTCTGTTCTCCTTCAAGGAACTAGTAAGTTAGTCTAACCTTAAAAATAAAGCTGCAGGTATTTTACCAGCAAACATGGGTTCATTCAGGAATCGCAGAGAACTGCAATCTGGGACACGCATTTTACGGCAAAACTATAAACAAGTCTTAACAACAAAGTAGAGGAAGGCTTTTTTGTAGGGGAAAGAGGGGGAGGGTGGTTGGGAGTGCTGTGATGAGGGAAAAAGTCTATTGGAGTAGACTGGGAGTTGGAAGTAGAGTGGCTTGTCATTAGCTGAGTTGTGACTGTCTCTCATTGGCTGGGCTGTTGCCAGGGGGAGGAGGAAACCTTTCTTCTTCCTGCTGGGACAGTAAAGTGGTAGCTAAAGTAGTATGGCCTTGCCAGGTAAGTCTCTTCCTGTGGGGTCTGCAACTGGGGATGAGTGGTAGGGCAGGAGAGCACCCCCTTCTGGTCTCCTGACTCCATTTTATTTTATTATTTTATTTTATTTATGTTTATTTTTTTAAGGCTATTTATTTATTTATTTATTTATTTATTTATTTATTTATTTATTTTAGAGAGAATGAGAGAATGTGAGGTAGGTGGGGGGAGAAGAAGGGGGAGAGGGAGAGGGAATCTGAAGCCGACTCCGAGCTGAGTGTGGAGACCCACGTGAGACTCGATCTCATAGCCGGGAGATCATGACCTGAACTAAAATGAAGAGTTAGACACTTAACTGACTGAGCCACCCAGGCACCCCCTGGCTCCATTTTAAATGAGGTTTCCTTTTATTAATTTTCACAGTTCATTAGAGATATTGTTAAAAAATAAAAGATGTAGGGGCGCCTGGGTAGCTCAGTCGGTTGAGCCCTGGACTCTTGGTTCATGCTCAGGTCATGATCTCAGGATTGGGATCAAGCACCGTGTGGGGCTCCCTGTTGGAGGTTTTTTTCCCTCTTCCTCCAACTCATGCACAGGCATGCTTTTTCTCTCTCAAATAAATAAAATCTTTAAAAAAGTAAATAAAGTAAAATATGTAAAATGTTTCTTGCACTTTGTGTGTAGAAAGTAGCAATTTCCAAAAAACACTCCTATGATATTAATCAATATTGTATGGGTAAAGAACATCTTGGTATGTGTGTATATATATATGTATATATATATATATATATATATATATATATATATAAAGATTTTATTTATTTTTGCGAGAGAGAGAAAGCGAGCATGAGCAGGGGGAGGGGCAGAGGGAAGGAACCTGATGCGGGACTCTATCCCAGGACCCTGGGATCATGACCTGAGTTGAAGACAGACGCTTAACCAACTGAGCCATCCAGGTGCCCCAACCTCTTGGTATATTTGAGTAGGATGGTTTTGTGACATTGAAATCCCATTTGCTTATTGTAAAATAATTATGTACTGTTTTGTGGCACTTTGCAAGTTTGACCTAAACTTAACATTTTCATAGATTTTTTTTTTCTCCGGACTCTCAAACAGAATTGCTTATCAAGACTTGACTTAGTTTCAACTAAGGAGGAGACTGCTTATATAATTGTGATTTCCTCTTTGCCCATTTTGTCTCTCCAACTTGTTAGCAGCACGTAAAGCTGGATTTCTGTAATGTTTGAGATGATGAAAGTCCAGTTTCTCTCTTAGCTCGTGAAAAGTGCTGGTTTTGTGTGTGTGTGTTACAGTTAGTCAGGAGATCCCACAGCAAAATAAGAGCCCTAGGTGTCGAGGACTTCAGAGGTTCCCCCAGGTCCTGTCCCCAAGCTAAGGAGGTTGGAGGAAGCTGCCCCCTGGGTTCTGGCACAAGGCCATCCCCACTTGCAGGACCCAACTCAACGGCCCCTGGAGTGTCAGACACACTTTCCACTTTCTTGTGATAGTACGCACCACTCCCCCACAGCCTGGCCCCCCAGACCTGGCACTTTCTTGCATGCTGGCCCTGGTCAGAAGCATCTCAGCCCATCAGCAAGGTGTAAATAATATTTAAATGGGCGACTTCTCAGCTCACACACAAAATTGTTCATGCAAAAATCCTGCATAGCTATTGTTTGACTTGGGTGCTGGTTACCCAGGGATGTTTACTACATCGGAATTCATCAATCTGCACTCTTATGACTTGTGCACTTTTCTGTATTAATGCTATACTTCAATAAATACGATTACAAAAAGCAAAGACCCATGAGAAAAGTGGTGTCATGCAGTATCAACCTACAGCATCCAAATGTGTTACTGGGGAAGGAGTAGGAGTATCGGGGCCTTACTCAGTGGAAATGCCCAAATGTCTATTTCCGTACAGATTTGGCAAAGAACGTTCTCCTCTCGTTGACCTCTGACTCTGCAATTGCTCAACTTAGTTCCAGGACTGGTCCAGCTGCCCCCAAATTCTGAGCATGGTCAGTATAAATGAACTCAAAATCTTATCTTTTCAAACTATGATGTGCTCTCCAAGCTAGACCTTGAATTTATAACCTTTAAAAGGCAGTTAAAGTGCCATTGTGAATGTGTGGGCTTAAAGCCATAATCTTTAAGGAGCTCATTCCAAAATCAAAGAAAAGTGTCTAAACAAAACTTTGAGATTTCTATCGCAGCTTATGAGGGATAATGATGGAGTTAACTTAAGCTGAACAGGTTATGCTCTTTCACATTTCATCCCAGAAATATTTCAGTTTTGAAAGAAAACTGGTGGATTTGGGCAAACAATGAATGGCTGGATTTCTGAGCTATTATTAAAAGAAAAATGAATAAAGGCAGAAACAAGTCTAGGGAGCTGCCCTCACAGGATCTTTGATAAAAAGTAATATTAAAAAAAAAAAGATATGAGACTTGGCATTCAAAGAAATAAACATTATAATCTCAATATCTGAGATAAGAAATAGGCATTTTGTTTCTTGGCTTTGGGCAAAGTTAAGTTGCAAGTGGAAAACCATAATGGAAATGGAATCTTTTGATCGTTTGTTCTTCTTTTTCCCTCATTTCTCTTTCCTTTCATTCTACCTTTTTTTCTCTGCTTTCCTCTTTCTCCTACTTTTCAAAAAAGTCTAGTGCAATTTTGAAACTCTCATGTGAGTTAATAGCCAGGATGAATTCGTGAACTGTTCCCTAGCTTTGCCTTATCTGATGGGATCTGCTCTTCTGTGACAGGAAGGCAGGGAATATTTCCTGAAGCAGTGAAAACAAAAAATGACCTGCAGAAGTCTGAGGCCATCACCATGCTGCTAAAGCTGCCTGGGAGAATGTAGGATTTTGCAAACCTATCATGTCCCTTGCCTTGTACTTAGCTGTCCTGATTCATATAACAAATTATAGGGATTCCCTCCTGCCTACAGGCTTCTTGTACTTCCTTCTTCTGAAAAGCACATTTTTTTAATAATGAAATAAATTATTTATTGCATATCTTAGTTAATGAACTGATTTATCATACAAGTTCAAAGAAAGCTGACAAGGAAATATGTCTGACAATGGAGAAGCAGATACACAGTCTAGACTTGGTAGCTTATAACAAATCGAGGGATTGGTACCTGTTATTTCTTGGGTTTTTTTTTTTTATTCTTATGTTAATCCCCATACATTACATCATTAGTTTTAGAGGAAGTGTTCCATGATTCATTGTTTGTGCATAACACCCAGTGCTCCATGCAGAATGTGCCCTCCTCAATACCCACCACCAGGCTAACCCATCCTCCCACCCCAATCCCCTCTAGAACCCTGTTTGTTTTTCAGAGTCCATCGTCTCTCATGGTTCGTCTACCCCTCTGATTTCCCCCGCTTCATTCTTCCCCTCCCGCTACCTTCTTCTTCTTCTTTTTTTATTCTTAACATATATTGCATTATTTGTTTCAGAGGTACAGATCTGAGATTCAACAGTCTTGCACAATTCACAGCGCTTACCAGAGCACATACCCTCCCGAGTGTCGATCACCCAGTCACCCCATCCCTCCCACCCCACCCCCCCCTCCAGCAACCCTCAGTGTTTCCTACAATTAAGAATTCCTCATATCAGTGAGATCATATGATACGTGTCTTTCTCTGTTTGACTTATTTCACTCAACATAATACCCTCCAGATCCATCCACGTCGTTGCAAATGGCAAGATCTCATTCCTTTTGATGGCTGCATAATATTCCACTGTATATATATACCACCTCTTCTTTACCATTCATCTGTCGATGGACATCTTGGCTCTTTCCACAGTTTGGCTATTGTGGACATTGCTGCTATAAACATTGGGGTGCATGTACCCCTTCGGATCCCTACTTTTGTATCTTTGGGGTAAATACCCAGTAGTGCAATTGCTGGATCATAGGGTAGCTCTATTTTCAACTTTTTGAGGAACCTCCATACTGTTTTCCAGAGTGGCTGCACCAGCTTGCATTCCCACCAACAGTGTAGGAGGGTTCCCCTTTCTCCACATCCCTGCCAACATTTCTCATTTCCTGACTTGTTAATTTTAGCCATTCTAACTGGTGTGAGGTGGTATCTCATTGAGGTGTTGATTTGGATTTCCCTGATGCCGAGCGATATTGAGCACTTTTTCATGTGTCTGTTGGCCATTTGGATGTCTTCTTTGGAAAAATGTCTGTTCATGTGTTCTGCCCATTTCTTGATTGGATTCTTTGTTCTTTGGGTGTTGAGTTTGATGAGTTCTTTATAGATTTTGGATACTAGCCCTTTATCTCATATGTCATTTGCAAATATCTTCTCCCATTCTGTCGGTTGTCTTTTGGTTTTGTTGACTGTTTCCTTTGCTTTGCAAAAGCTTTTTATCTTGATGAAGTCCCAATAGTTCATTTATGCCCTTGCTTCCCTTGCCTTTGGCGATGTTTCTAGGAAGAAGTTGCTTCGGCTGAGGTCAAAGAGGTTGCTGCCTGTGTTCTCCTTTAGGATTTTGATGGACTCCTGTCTCACATTGAGGTCTTTCAACCATTTGGAGTCTATTTTTGTGTGTGTTGTAAGGAAATGGTCCAGTTTCATTCTTCTGCATGTGGCTATCCAATTTTCCCAACACCATTTGTTGAAGAGACTGTCTTTGTTCCATTGGACATTCTTTCCTGCTTTGTCAAAGATAAGTTGACCATAGAGTTGAGGGTCCATTTCTGGGCTCTCTATTCTGTTCCATTGATCTATGTGTCTGTTTTTGTGCCAGTACCATGCTGTCTTGATGATGACAGCTTTGTAATAGAGCTTGAAGTCCGGAATTGTGATGCCGCCGGCTTTGCTTTTCTTTTTCAACATTCCTCTGGCTATGCGGGGTCTTTTCGGGTTCCATACAAATTTTAGGATTATTTGTTCCATTTCTTTGAAAAAAGTGGATGGTATTTTGATGGGGATTGCATTGAATGTGTAGATTGCTCTAGGTAGCATTGACATCTTCACAATATTTGTTCTTCCAATCCATGAGCATGGAACGTTTTTCCATTTCTTTGTGTCTTCCTCAATTTTTTCATGAGTATTTTATAGTTTTCTGAGTACAGATCCTTTGCCTCTTTGGTTAGATTTATTCCTAGGTATCTTATGGTTTTGGGTGCAATTGTAAATGGGATCGACTCCTTAATTTCTCTTTCTTCTGTCTTGTTGTTGGTGTATAGGAATGCCACTGACTTCTGTGCATTGATTTTATATCCTGCCACTTGACTGAATTCCTGTATGAGTTCTAGCAGTTTTGGGGTGGAGTCTTTTGGGTTTTCCACATAAAGGATCATACCATCTGCAAAGAGTGAGAGTTTGACTTCTTCTTGGCCGATTTGGATGCCTTTGATTTCTTTTTGTTGTCTGATTGCTGTGGCTAGGACTTCTAATACTATGTTGAATAGCAGTGGTGAGAGTGGACATCCCTGCCACGTTCCTGACCTTAGGGGGAAAGCATTCAGTTTTTCCCCATTGGGAATGATATTCGCTGTAGGCTTTTCATAGATGGCTTTTATGATATTGAGGTATGTACCCTCTATCCCTATACTCTGAAGAGTTTTGATCAAGAAAGGATGCTGTACTTTGTCAAATGCTTTTTCTGCATCTATTGAGAGGATCATATGGTTCTTGTTCTTTCTTTTGTTAATGTATTGTATCACATTGATTGATTTGCGGATGTTGAACCAAACTTGCAGCCCAAGGATAAATCCCACTTGGTCATGGTGAATAATCCTTTTAATGTACTATTGGATCCTATTGGCTAGTATTTTGGTGAGAATTTTTGCATCCATGTTCATCAGGGATATTGGTCTGTAATTCTCCTTTTTGATGGGGTCTTTGTCTGGTTTTGGGATCAAGGTAATGCTGGCCTCATAAAATGAGTTTGGAAGTTTTCCTTCCATTTCTATTTTTTGGAACAGTTTCAGAAGAATAGGTATTAATTCTTCTTGAAATGTTTGGTAGAATTCCCCTGGGAAGCCATCTGGCCCTGGGCTTTTGTGTTTTGGGAGATTTTTGATGACTGCTTCAATTTCCTTAGTGGTTATAGGTCTGTTCAGGTTTTCTATTTCATCCTGGTTCAGTTTTGGTAGTTGATACATCTCTAGGAATGCCTCCATTTCTTCCAGGTTATCTAATTTGCTGGCATAGAGTTGCTCATAATATGTTCTTATAATTGTTTGTATTTCTTTGGTGTTGGTTGTGATCTTTCCTCTTTCATTCATGATGTTGTTGATTTGGGTCATTTCTCTTCTCTTTTTGATAAGTCTGGCCAGGGGTTTATCAATCTTGTTAATTCTTTCAAAGAACCAGCTCCTAGTTTGGTTGATCTGTTCTACTGTTCTTTTAGTTTCTATTTCATTGATTTCTGCTCTGATCTTTATTATTTCTCTTCTCCTGCTGGGTTTAGGCTTTATTTGCTGTTCTTTCTCCGGCTCCTTTAGGTGTAGGGTTAGGTTGTGTACTTGAAACCTTTCTTGTTTCTTGAGAAAGGCTTGTATTGCTATATATTTTCCTCTTAGGACTGCCTTTGCTGCATCCCAAAGATTTTGAACAGTTGTGCTTTCATTTTCATTGGTTTCCATGTATTTTTTTAATTCTACTTTAATTTCCTGGTTGACCCATTCATTCTTGAGTAGGATGCTCTTTAGCCTCCATGTATTTGAGTTCTTTCCGATTTTCCTCTTGTGATTGAGTTCTAGTTTCAAAGCATCGTGGTCTGAAAATAGGCAGGGAATGATCCCAATCTTTTGGTACCGGTTGAGACCTGATTTATGACCTAGGATGTGATCTATCCTTAATTCTTTCAAAGAACCAGCTCCTAGTTTCGTTGATCTGTTCTACTGTTCTTTTGGTTTCTATTTCATTGATTTCTGCTCTTATCTTTATTATTTCTCTTCTCCTGCTGGGTTTAGGCTTTATTTGCTGTTCTCTCTCCAGCTCCTTTAGGTGTAGGGTTAGGTTGTGTAGTTGAGACCTTTCTTGTTTCTTGAGAAAGGCTTATATTGCTATATACTTTCCTCTTAGGACTGCCTTTGCTGCATCCCAAAGATTTTGAACAGTTGTGCTTTCATTTTCATTGGTTTCCATGAGTTTTTTAAATTCTTCTTTAATTTCCTGGTTGACCCATTCATTCTTGAGTAGGATGCTCTTTAGCCTCCATGTATTTGAGTTCTTTCCGATTTTCCTCTTGTGATTGAGTTCTAGTTTCAAAGCATTGTGGTCTGAAAATAGGCAGGGAATGATCCAAATCTTTTGGTACTGGTTGAGACCTGATTTATGACCTAGGATGTGATCGATTCTGGAGAATGTTCCATGGGCACTAGAGAAGAAAGTGCATTCCGTTGCTTTGGGGTGGAATGTTCTGAATATGTCTGTGAAGTCCATTTGGTCCATTGTGTCATTTAAAGTCTTTATTTCCTTGTTGATCTTTTGCTTAGACGATCTGTCCATTTCAGTGAGGGGTGTGTTAAAGTCCCCCACTATTATTGTATTGTTGTTGATGTGTTTCTTTGCTTTTGTTATTAATTGCCTTATATAATTGGCTGCTCCCATGTTAGGGGCATAGATATTTACAATTGTTAGAACTTCTTGTTGGATAGATCCTTTAAGTAGGATATAATGTCCTTCCTCATCTCTTATTACAGTCTTTGGTTTAAAATCTAATTTGTCTGATATAAGGATTGCCACCCCAGCTTTCTTTTGGTGTCCATTAGCATGGTAAATGGTTTTCCATCCGCTCACTTTCAACCTGGGGGTGTCTTTGGGTCTAAAATGAGTCTCTTGCAGACAGCAAATCGATGGGTCTTGTTTTTTAATCCAGTCTGATAGCCTGGGTCTTTTGATTGGGGCATTTAGCCCATTTACATTCAGGGTAACTATTGAAAGATAGGAATTTAGTGCCATTGTATTGCCTGTAAGGTGACTGTTACCGTATATTGTCTGTGTTCCTTTCTGGTCTATGTTGCTTTTAGGCTCTCTCTTTGCTTAGAGGACCCCTTTCAAGATTTCCTGTAGGGCTGGTTTTGTGTTTGCAAATTCCTTTAGTTTTCGTTTGTCCTGGAAGCTTTTTATCTCTCCTTCAAATTTCAATGACAGCCTAGCTGGATATAGTATTCTTGGCTGCATATTTTTCTCATTTCGTGCTCTGAATATATCCTGCCAGTCCTTTCTGGCCTGCCAGGTCTCTGTGGATAGGTCTGTTGCCAGCCTAATGTTTCTACCATTGTAGGTTACATATCTCTTCTCCCGAGCTGCTTTCAGGATTTTCTCTTTGTCTATGAGACTCGTAAGTTTTATTATTAGATGTCGGTGTGTTGAACTATTTTTATTGATTTTGAGAGGGGTTCTCTGTGCTTTCTGGATTTTCATGCCTGTTTCCTTCCCCAAATTAGGGAAGTTCTCTGCTATAATTTGCTCCATTATACCTTCTGCCCCCCCCCTCTTCTTCTTCTGGGATCCCAATTATTCTAATGTTGTTTCGTCCTATGGTATCACTTATCTCTCGAATTCTGCCCTCGTGATCCAGTAGTTGTTTATCTCTCTTTTTCTCAGCTTCTTTATTTTCCATCATTTCATCTTCTATATTACTGATTTTCTCTTCTGCCTCATTTATTCTAGCAGTTAGCGCCCCCATTTTTGAGTGCACCTCATTAATAGCCTTTTTGATTTCTATTTGGTTGAATTTTAGTTCTTTTACTTCTCCAGAAAGGGTTTCTCTAATAACTTCCATATTTTTTTCAAGCCCAGCTAGTATCTTTAAAGTGATGATTCTGAACTCTAGATCTGACATCGTACTAACGTCCGTATTGAGTAGGTCCCTGGCAGTCGGTACTACCTCTTGTTCTTTTTGTTGAGGTGATTTTTTCTGTCTTGTCATTTTGTGCAGAGGAGAATAGATTAATGAGAGAACAAAATGCTAGCAGAGTAACAATGTCCCCAGAAAATATACTCTAAACAAATCAGAAAAGACCTGAAGCAGTGGGAAAAGAAAGGGAAAGAGAGAAAAAAGAGAAAGAAAAAAAAGAAAAAGATAAAGATAAAAACAAAAACAAACAAAACAACAACAACAACAACAAAAAACAGAATGTGATCAAATATGATTAGGCTGGTATATAGATCAGTGCCACACACTGGATTTGGGGTGTATTTTGGTCTTTTAGAAGAAAGTGCCTCCCAAAATTTTAAAGAAAGAAAAACTTATATATGTACAAAAATAATGGTTGATATGATGAAGGGATGGCATATGACTGTAAAGATGGAAATTATAAAAAATTTTATAAAAGAAATTGATGAGAAGTTGTTTGAAAAAAGAAAGAAGAGGATTTAAAAAAAGAAAAAAGAAAAAAAAAGGGAGAAGATGTGATCAGGCAGGGGAATAGAAAACACCATATACTAGAGATTTAGGGTATATTTTAATCTGTTAGAAGAAACTGTCTCAAAATTTTAAAGACAGAACAACTTATATATATAAGCCAAAAATACGGGTAACTACTATGAAGGGATAGAATATGACTCTAAAAATGAAAAATAAAAATGTTTTTTTTAAAAAAAGGATTGATAAGATGTTGCTTGAAAAAGGGAAAAAGAAAAATTCAAAAAGAAAAAAAAAGAAAAAAAGATAGTAAAAAAAAAAATAACTTTGAAAAACTAAAGAATCATGGTAAAAAAGCCATGAATTCTATGTGCGGTAGTCCCCTAGCGCTGGAGTTCTGCCGTTCTCATTGATCGGTAAACTTGGTCTTGGCTGGCTGTTCCCGCTGATCTTCTGGGGAGGGGCCTGTTGCCGTGGTTTCCAAATGTCTCTGCCGGAGGCGGAATTGCCCCGCCCTTGCCCCCTCCCGGCTAAGTGATCTGCTCGGGTTTGCTCTCCGGGGCTTTTGTTCCCTGCGAGCTTTCCGTACAGCTTTGGAGGCGGAGAGTGAAAATGGCGGCCTCCCAATCTCCGCCCCGGAGGAGCCGAGAACTCGGGGCCCCGCTTCTCAGTGAGCCCCCAGAGAAAAGCCGTCAGTCACTCCCGTCTCCCCCGTCTCCGGCTGCTATCTGTGCTCACCCGGCCTGTGACTGCGTGTTTCTATCTCTGGCACCCGACCCCGGGTGGAGTCTCCAAACCCAGCCGATCCCTGCGGTGCACTCCCCCGCAGCTCCTCCCGGGGGAGGAAGGGGAGTCTTCCCGGATCTGCGGCTTGTTGGGTCCCTGCTGGAGGAGCAGGGGCCCGACTGTGCCGCGGATCACTGTTTATGGCAACCCCGAGCTGAGAGCCCGTGCCTGGGCTCCGCCTCTGCAGCCGGCTTCCCAGCTCCATTACCTGGGAGCTCTGCCACACTCAGGCACCTCCGGTCTTTCTGTGACCCCGAGGGTCCTGAGACCACACTGTCCTGGAGGGTTCCCCCGCTTAGCCACCAGGGTGACGTCCCTCGGCAGAGCAGACTTTTAAAAGTTCCGATTTTGTGCTCCGCGCCTCTATCACTTGCCAGAAGCGGCTGACAGAGGCGCCCTCCCCCGCCATCTATCCTCCTGAATATCGCCTCGGATTCACTTCTCCGCACGTCCTACCTTCCAGAAAGTGGTCGCTTTTCTGTTCAGAGAGTTGTTGCTATTCCTTTCTTCGATCTCCTGTTGGGTTTGTAGGTGTTCAGAATGGTTTGATCCCTATCCAGCTGAATTCCTGAGAGGAGACGAAATCCAGGTCTCCTACTCCTCCGCCATCTTCTGAAAAGCACATTATAACAAGTAAATTCCTTGCATGTTCAAGTTTATGAGTGTGTTTAGATGTCAGCGTGCAATTTTACATGTCTGTGTTTGGGGGGATTTTTTGCACCAATAAAAATATGTAGAGAAGCCCAGAGTATTCTTTCTACTGTCTGAAGGCATCACTTGTCCTCTTACTGTCCCTCCTCCAAGAAAATAGGACACCTCGGCAAGGAGCCGCGACTCTGGGATGGGGGCCAGCTCAGTGACCTTGGGAAGTTGGTTAAGCACTGTAAGACCCTATATGCTCATCTGTAAAAATAATGAGTGCTCCTCTCATGGTCATCCTGGAACCCAGTTTTATGTGATTTTTTTTTTTTTTTTTGACATTGAAATATGCATGGATATGTCATGGAACAGAGTGAAGAATCAAGGTCAAGTAGGATAGTGAACGCACACCATGTGTCTCAGCCTTGGCCCTGGAGTTCCAGGGTAAAGTGCAGCCTTCTGATAGAAGAGGTGTGGGAGCACCCATGCACTCTTTTCCTCTTCTCACTTCTCTTCCTCTTTCCCTTTTCTCCCTGACTGCATTGGGCAGGCTGAGTCTTGGAGGGGGTCCACCCATGGGATGAAGAGAAGGAGTGGAGAGGCCGGTTTAGCCTGGCTGGACTGGCGGTGTTGGGCCACCAACCTGTTCAGTCTTTCAACCTCATCTTGGCCACAGCCTCCTGTGGTCAGTGCGTGACCCCCAAGGTAGAACAACAGATCCCCGTATTTTTGTTTCATTTTCTCTGTGGCTCTACTCCAATCTTCAACTTCCAGTGTCTCTTCCTACCTCCAGTCAGCCTCATTTGAGCCCTCGCTGCTCTTCAAACCACTGTACCTCCCTAAAACCCCTCCACCAACCGTAACATTTCTCCCACTTAATCCACATGCCACACCCAGGTCCCCACTGGCTCCTGGTTTGGCATTTATTTAGTATTTACTGGTGTAGACTCTGTTTGAGGGACATCTATATTTTATAAAGGGCTTTATTAAGTTAAATTAATCTTTATTTGGTAATAATGTGTAGGAGTACTTTTTTTTTTAAATCATATGAGGTTTGGATGCTCCGACAAGAACCTTTTGTGTCTATTTTGGTACACTCCCTACTCCACCTTTTCAAGCTTTTGGGAAGTAAAATAGAGGTTTTGCAGGGACTGAGTAAGCAAATGGTTTAATTGGTATGGGTTGGAAACCTTTTCTCCTTCTTTCCAAGCCATTCCACTCATTCACTCATTCAGCAGCTGATTCAGAAATGTCATGCAGCTTTTACTACAAACTTAGACACTGGCACTTGAAAGGAAAATAAGAATCAGCCTTGTCCCTGAGAAGCCCGTAGTCTGGAAAGAGAGAGATACTAACTTGATTTCTGTTATAGTCCTCACAAAATTGGGAGTAATATAGTTGCAAACAATAGCTCTGACTCAGAGCAGCCAGGGAGGTTGTTTAGTGATTTTGTGAGGAAAATGTCACTTTGCCTGTGGCCCTGACAAATGGAGTCCCTGATTTAAGGGCTGCCCCCAACCAGGAAGCTATTCTTCCAGCAAAGAGCATGGTAGACACATCCCTCCCCATTGCGCTGCATGAGAACGCTCTGAATCAGACCCAGACCAAGCAGAAGTGTGATCATTAGAGATGTCACTGTTTATAGAGCAACAGAACGGAGCCAGGTTCCTTGGGCTCGTCATTATCGATGCACATGGGTATTTCACTGATCTCTTCACGAGGGAACACTGAGAAGTTTGCCACCAACCCCAGCAGATACCATTTATAGAGTCTGATGCATAATTACTCCTAAGTTAGCCACAGTTCATATGGTAGAGCGTCCTTTTCTCATTAATTAAAAATAATATTTATCTATTTCTAACTCAGAATGGGCTATTTTTATTTTCACAAGTTCCCAAGTCAAGGAGTCTGTGCAGGTGTTAGACATGAAGCGCTCTGCCCACTGCATGGGCTAGAACACTTCAGTGAGCGTGAGAATAATCACATTATCCTTTTGGTGTTCATCTGGCTTATTCCTGTTCAGCTGTGCTTTTGGTAACACCAGAGTGGAAGGGCTTTCCCGTTACCTGGGGAGGATAGAGGATTGAGTGACCGACTTCTTGGGGAGGTTCTGGAAGGCTTGATGGCGGAGAAGATTTCTGACTGGACACAGATGAGGTATCCTCTGGAGATAAGAAAACCACTCGGAGGTGGGAGCTGGGATTTAGAGCCAGACAGAACTGGAGTTGTGGCCTGGCTCTCTGAGTGACCTTTGTCAAGTTATTAACTTCCCAAAGCTCAGTTACCTCTCCCACCAAATAGACAATTACACCTACTTGACAGGCTTGATGTACCGATTAAACCAGATAATGCATCTAAAGTATTCTTGGAGCGCAGGGAGGGCTCAGTGACAGGGACCTATCACTGTGGGAAGGGAGGGACGTCTCATCATCATGGGGACACCTTGCATGGGGGCTGGAATGGCTGGAGGTGAGGTGCATAGAGGTCAATATGAAGAGATGGGGCTCAGATGGAAACAAGGGACCACCGTGTGAACCACTTTGGAGGGCACAGTAGGAATCCCTCGGTGAGAGAGCAGGCTCTGGGACAGAGAACAGCACATCTTCACAAGCAAACAAGCAAGAAGCTGGGAGCCTGGAGAACGTCATGTGTTTTAACAGCTTTCATTTGAACCCAAACCAATAATATGCTCAGTAGAATGTTGTCTTATTTATTTGTTAAACAAGCTCAGTAGGACTGCCACTTGGAGGCATGTTATCAGGAGTTAGCGGGATTCCCTCTGTATTTAAAACCATAAGATTCAATTTCTTCTAAAATACTTGGTAATTTGGACTTTGTGTTAATTTCTCTCAATTAGGTCTAATTAGTGATTCTTCACTGTGCCATATGCAATGTTTCCTTAGCCAGGCAAGGTGATAAATTGCTTTAGTTTACTATTTTGTCCCAAGGTTATTTGTAAAGGAAAAAACAAGCACCCTTTTAAGGAATTCAGGTCCCCTAATAAGGGCAACAATCTAAACAAATCATTAAATGGAGAAGAGAGGTGTCAGTGCACACATAATCTCCCACATTTCTTGCATTTAATGGACATTTTGGTTTACAGCATTTGTGATTTTAATATAAAAACACATGTATGAGTATGAGCTGTGTATAGTATACACATGTAAACATATATGTATCTTACCTCCATTACCCACAATTTAATGATGAGCTATCAGAGCTCTGCAGAAGACTCGGGATGAGGGTGGCAGCTGAGTGGTCAAGAATGAATGAAATGCATTCTCTCTCTTGCAGGGCTCCACGGTCCAATGGAAAGACCGGATCACATCATGTCATTGTGAACACAAGCTAATCCTGCACTGTGCTCTAAGAGTACACACCAAATGCTAGGGCATAACAGAAGTGGGGGGATGGCATTAAATTTTAAGCCATGGATGGCAAAGGCAAGAGGTGGTGGTCAGGGTCTTAGGAAGGCTTCTGGAGGTCAAATCTGAGTTGGTCCTGAAAGATTGGTGGGTTGGTGTTCTCTAACTCATTATTGAAGGAAAATTTCGTTTTTACTTTTCTCTTTTTTCCCCTTAATAACCATCCTTCTTATTAAATAAGAAGCAGTATATACTTAGTAGAAAATCTGGAAAGTATGAAGAAGCAGGAAAAAAATGATCCAGAGACAAATATAGGTATTCCAAAAATGCTGAGCAATATTGTTTCTTCTGGATTCAGCTAGGCTTCGTGTTCACGTGTCTATCTCAAACAATGAATATATGTCCAGAGGTGGCCAAACCACCTGTCAACACTCACAGGTGACCCCCAGAAGGAAGGTTGCCCAGCAGACACCCCGTGAACCTGAGAAGCCCATCCGACTTATTTCAAACTTCTGGCCCTGAGAACCATAAGATATTAAATTTGTGTTGTTTCAAAGCCACTGAGTTTGTACCACTTGGTTCCAGTGGCCACAGGAAACTCATAGGAGTACTTAAAATCTCCAGTGTTCACTTGGTTAACCAAAGGCTTAAAAGTGCAAAGTGTAAAATGCATTGTACTGCACCTAAGAATCCGGAGAATCTGTAAAAAAAAGTTCTTTTTTTTTTTTAAGATTTTATTTATTTGACTGAGAGATATAGCGAGAGAGGGAACACAAGCAGGGGGAATGGGAAAGGGAGAAGCAGGCTTCCCCAGGAGCAGGGAGCCCGATGCGGGGCTCGATCCCAGGATCCTGGGATCATGACCTGAGCCGAAGGCAGATGCTCAACGACTGAGCCACCCAGGTGCCCCCCCAAAATTTCTTGAGTAGAGATGAAATGCTGTGAAAGCTGAGCTGAACGGAGGGTGTTGAAGAGGCTGAGTGAGGCCTGGCTGGACGCGGGAGGAAAAGGGAAGTCTGCCTGGAGGCGTGGGGCTCTCTGACGTCCACACGCTGCAGTCCGCCCACGATCGGAGAAGAGGGGCTTCAGTAGAACAGAGGCGGCGCCGTGTTATGTTGGGGAGAGAGTCGAATACGCTGAATTAATACATTTTATTGATAAATGTTAAGAGCTAATACAGTTAGTACTTTAGAGAATTTCTTTTCCGCCTTTTTTTTGCTAAGGAATCACTTGCGGTAGTCAATTCAGTACTGCGTATTCAATTTGGAAACTGCATTTCCTTATCTAACATTATATTATAAGCATTTCCTTTATATAACCATTTCCAATAATGATTTAAGCAAACTATTCAGACAATGTGCATATGAATATCATTATTCTGCTACTGTTGGGCATTTTTTGTTCCTAATTTTTATTGTTATAGATGTTATTGCAATGAATATTATGGTAGGTAAAATATACATACACACACACACAGAGAGCTGATGATTTCTTAGAATTTGCAACTGTGAGGCTTTTGAAGTAAATGGTCTGAACATTTTCAGATGACCAATTTACTTTTCAGAAATGTATTAATTCATACCCCTCAAGTGTTGGATAGTATATCCTTTTTCAGAGGTGCCATAAAATCCAGCTTTTGAAGTTGTGGAATGGATGTCAAAAGCCACGGATACAGTGATAATTCTAGAAGAGGGGCATTAAAAGTTGGTAAACAAGGAGGGGAAGAATGGCTGAGTCAATCCGAGGTTGGCTTGGGAGAAGCCCACTTTCAGGAGATCTTCAGGGTCATAATTGAGTTGCGTGTGGGGGAAGGAAGACTTCTCTTGAATCTGTATTTGTCAGGCAGCAGAGGGTTTTCAACACTGTATGTAACAGATCAATAAACATCATAACATTTTCTAATGATTGATGCATTCGTACTTTCCATGAGATGTTTAACTATTTATTATTTTTGTCCCCAGTGGCTTGGGTGAGTTCTGACTTTGTCCCCGATGGCTTGGGTGAGTTCTGACGGTGGTTTGGGCAGGAGAATTAAAACCGCTCCAAGCCCCAGGGGTGCTGCCGGGTCACTGTGGTCAACAGCTGCTCTTCATCACCCCCTTGGAGGCCCGCAGGGACTTGGGGGAGCACCGGCAGGGAAGCAGCCTCAGCAGAGGCACACCCAGGAAATGTGTAGTTATGAATAAGTATTTATAAGCATACAAAGTGCTGAAATGAGAAGAACTGAATGCTATGGTCTTGATAACAGGGGGATTTAACTTACTTTGGGGAGAGAGCTTCAAAGAACCAGTGCTCAAGCTGGTACAGGCTTGAAAGGTGGAAGGCAGCCAGCTAGAGGGAGTTACAGCACCTGGCAGGTTCAGAGGGCTGGGGAGAGCCTCTCCTGAAACGCCCTGAATATTTAGGTGCAGAAAAGGATTAAAAGTGAGCTTTGAAGATAGCAAATGAGCACGAGGAAACATACTTTAAGACAATTATTAGTGCCATGCACACATTTAGAGGTAAAAATCCTGTTTTGCAAATAGTTGGGGTCCTTTTCTTCTCCTTTCTAATTATTTATCCCTCATCCCAAAGCACAAACAAGAACACATAATTACACTCTGTTTTATAGAAAGGGAACACAGAAGGGGGAGCATATTTGAAATCAGGGACAGCTAGAGTGCAAGCTCTGTCTTCATGTGCTGACTTCACAACTGAGTAGACTCCAACTAGAAGTGTCAAAGAATTCTAGGGGTGCCTGGGTGGCTTAGTCAGTTAAGCGTCTTTCCTCGTCTCAGGTCATGATCCCAGGGTCCTGGGATCAAGTCCCGCATCGTGCTCCCTCCTCAGCGGGGAACTGCTGCTTCTCCCTCTGCCTGCCGCTCCCCCTGCTTGTGTGCGTGCACCCTCTCTCTCTTCCTCTCTCTGACAAATAAATAAATACATCTTTAAAAAAAATAATAATTCTAACGACATGGGGAAGCAGGAGAGGCAAAAGTAATTGGTCCAAAAGCAAAAGTCTAAGTAAAGTGTAATTCGTCACAATAGCTAGTAATAAGACAGGCTTAGTTTATGTTCCAAGTGCTACCTTGGGCTGCAATTCTGTTTATACCCCTCATTAAAACCTCTCTGCTGCTTGAAATCCTGAGGGAGAGACTCTGAAATCCAACTGTGGAGTCCAGATCTGACCCTTAATGATGAAATGCATGTCAGAGACTTGAGGTGTGGAATAGAAAGGTGTGGGTTCAGGAATATTTTTTCGTATGTATATACTATATGCATCCTGCTCTGATCATTCTCCTGATTTTTGAATCACTGTAGAGCCATTCAGAAAGGAGAAAAATGGCAGGATTTTGTAAATCCTTCCCCAAGTCTTTTTAGTTACTATGGCAAAATTTTGCCAAATGGTTCATAAACAAAAAGGAATGATTTAGCTAACAAGGACCTTTAGGCCCAAGCAAACAGTACTCAGGAATGGTGAAATGAATGGTCTAATCACTTGATTTGCAGGACATTCAAGATGTAAGCAGGTGCTATGATAGAGCAGCTTTCAAAATGTAAAATATAGATTCTTATCTGGCTTCTTATATATCACAAATGAAAATGTTTTTCTAACAACTGAAATACCATTTAAAGGTATAGTTGTTTTTTTTTTAATTGGAAAAGAGATGGAAGAGAATGTATCAAACAAAGGTAATATATCACACACATTAAAATGTATGAATGTTAAATATATTTATATAGCAGTAACTTAGATTAATTACTGTTAATCAAACTATTGTGCCTTGTGGCAAAGCAATAAAAAAAGGTAAATTGCTTAATGATATTTAATGAGACATGCTTATGAATTACCTAGAGTTCATTTCATAACTTTCAAGATATTAGAGTAATTAATTGTTGTCCACAATCTTTATCTTATTTTAGGAAAATTTTCTCATTGCTAGTCAACCTGTTTAAATGAGCCAGGATTATTATATCATTTTTTTTTTTTGAATCCAGAGTCTTCTTGGCAGTGGAATGAATTATTATACAGACAACTGCATTTTAATCATTTCAAGGTAAACCAATGAATAATTTAACTTTGGAATTTCAGAAGACCAATTATGGCTTTATACTACTTATTTCTGATTGCTTATGCTGGGGATGGATGAATTTGGACATGCTATCCTTTGAAAAATTATAATGGCTTAGTTCAGTTCATTTGAGTTTATCTCATTAGAAGCAGAGAGGTTACATTCAACTAGGGCATGAGGCTTAGGACAACATATTCTAAGGCTGGGCCCAAAGAATATGAAATTTTCTTAAATTTCAAAGAGAAATGTTTGTAATTTTATGTATTGAAGTGAAGAATAATAATATTTTTGGTATGTGTTTGTAAGCTTCATGAATCACCTTATGTTCCTAGAACCAAAAATAATTGTTATTATTTGTACAAGACTGATAATCCTTTCAACAAGACTATGAAGAAAGTAGTATTTTTCTCCATTTAGGTGATGTTCAGAATGGTTTATTGACTTCTTTAAAGATCTCAAGTTGAACTTTATATTCATATCGCCTGAGACCAAATTTCATAAATCTTGTGATTTTTTTTTTCAATGACAGTGTATTACTTGATAGTACTGGGATAATTTTTTATACATATAGCCACTTTACTTTCAGAAATGACTAGCTTTTCTATCACCTCAAACAACATAAGTGCAGACTCTTGTTATTACTTTTGCAGTAAACCAAAAGTAGGTATAAGAAGGGGGCACCTGGCTGACTTAGTCAGTAGAGCCTGGGACTCTTGATCTCTAGGTCAAGTTCAAGCCCCACATTAGGCATAGAGTTTACTACAAAACAAAACAAAACAAAACAAAAAACAAAAAAAGTGAATATAAGCTGTACTTCTGGTAGCCTTAGAAGAGAAAATAACAAAGATGAGCCTATTTGGCCCCTCTTTCCCTTCAGTATGAGAGGCTGAAATGTTTGTCAGCTCCCTGAACATCCTGATAAAATATGGCTGATAGAGATTGGTGTCCGGGGCCCATCAAGGAGGAATGGCTTTTGTAAACATCCAGATTACTGGAGAAATTAAAAGTGAAAAAAAGTCTATATACTAAAACTTGTGAGATGCAGTTAAAGCACATATTAGAAGAAAATTTGTAGCTTTAAATGCATATGTTCAACAGAAAGCCTTTTTTTTTTTTTTAACAAGGATCTAAACGTCCACTCCAAGAAGAAGCAAAAGAGCAACAGATTATATCCAATGCATAGGAAAGGAAGTGATAAAGGTAAGAACCGATATTACTGAAATAAAAAATAGACAATAAAGGGCATCAACAAATCCAAAAGTAAGTTTTTTGAAGAGAGTTATAAAACTGATAAACACCTGGCAAAACTGATTAAGAATATAAGAAAATGACACATAAAACGAATATAGGAATGACAAAATGGGACATCACCACAGAAAGTCCAGACATTATGTGTAAGAAGATATTATGCATGAGTTTATGCCAATACATTTGAAAACTGAGAAGGCACCAAAAAAATAAAGAATGTGGATACTCTTATATCTATTAAAATCAAATTCATATTAGAAAACCTTCCCATGAAGGAAGTCAGAGGCCTAATTGGCTTCACCCATGAAATGTACAAATAAAAAAAGAAGAAATACCTCTAATATTTTACAAGATCTTCCATAGAATAGAAATATTTTAGATAATTTTCACCTTATTTTATGAGAACCAGAAAACTTAGACACCAAAATCTAACAAGAATATCCAATGAAAAGAAAAATCACAGACCAATCCCTCTCAGGAATACCTATGCAAAAATCCCAAAATAGTAGCAAAAATTTCAAACAATATACAAAAGATAACACACCATGATTAAGTTGTGTCTGTCTTAGTAATGTGAGTTAGATTTAGTGTTCAAAAATTAATATAATTCCATTTCAATGGGATGTAAGAGAAAAAATGATAATATCAATAAATTTAGACAAATATTAGACAAAATAGGCAACAGAAAAATTTAGCAAACTCAGTATAAAAAGGAATTTTCTTGATTTTATAATGATTATCTACAAACAACTTATAGCAAACATTATATTTAATGGTGAAATGCTGAAAGCTTTTCTTCTCAGATTAGGAATGGGCTACAGATGTCCTCTACCCTTGTATGTATTTAACATTCTAAAGGAGATCATAGACAGTACAATTGGTAAGAAAAAGAAATAAAATATAAGGATTAGAAAGAAAGAAAAGTATCATTATTTGCTGATGATAGTACTGTGTAAGTATAAAATCCAAAGAAATGTACTTGATGCATTCTTAGACTTAATAAATTAATTTGGCAAGACTTCTGTACACTTGGCCACTTTACAAGTGAATTAATTTTTATGTGAGTAAAAAATAGAAAATAAAATTTTATAGAAAGGTAGCTTTACAAAAACATCAAGGAACTTCAAATACCTAAGAGGGAATGTAAATAAAAATGTTAGGCTTCTACACAGAAAAGTATATTTTATTGAAAAAAATTAAAGAACACCTAAATAAATGAAGTTATTTAACATGTTCCTGAATTGGATGATCCAACATTAAAAGGAAAATAATGATCTTCATATTGATCTACAGACTAAATGCAATTCCAGTAAAAATTTAAAAATTGATTTTTGTGTGTGTGTGTAAAAATCAAGGCCATTCCAAAATGTATAGGCCATTCCAAAAGGAATAGCCATGACAATCTTGAAGAGATGGGAGGGCTTATTTTACCAGTTATAAAGACAGATTATATAGCCACAACAATTAATTCAACAGGCTTTGGGTTCAAGGATAGACACATAGACCAACAGAAAAAAAATAGAACCCAGAAACAGATACTTGTATATATGAACTCGATTGATGGCAAAGGAAGCACTGTAGTGCAGTGGGTAATAAAGGTTTTGTCCCATAAAGTGGTGCTGAGTTAATTGGCTATCCACACAGAAGAAAATGAATCTTGACCCCCACCTTCCATCACACATGAAAAATCAATTTCAAGTAGATCATAGGTGTAAATGTAAATGGTAAAGCAATATAGCTTCTAGGAGATAACATAAGAAACTAGCTTTATGATCTTGAGGTAGGGGAAGAGTTGTTAAATAGGACACACCAAAATACTAATTTTAAATAATAAACTGGGCTACACTAAAATTAAGAACTAATATCTATTAAAAAACCCATTAAGAAAAGACTATCGCATCTCACTTTGGGAGACAGCTTCTGCAATATATATACTAAGCAAAGACCTTATATACAAAAATATAAAAAGAATGAGGTCTTATCAATAAGAAAAAGACAACCCAATAGGAAAGTAGGCATTTCATAAGTGGGATACTCACATGGCCCACAAACATCTGAAAGTTGCTCAATCTTATTGTTTGTAGGGAACCCTGATAAGATGCCCCTACTCACTTGTCCCAGCTTAGGACTGACAACACCAGTGTTGGTCGGGGTACAGAGGAACCAAAACTCTCATATTTTGCTTTTGGGAGAATAAATTGCTACAACTGCTTTGGAAACTGGTAGGATTGATTAAAGCTGAACATATACATAACGTGTAACCCAACAGAAATATGCAAATAAAATATGTACAAAAATATTTATATTCCCGCATTAATTCTGTTTCTGTGTAACAAGTTATACCCCAAACTTAGCACTTTACAATAATAACACCTATTGTGTCACAGTTTCTGTGGCTCAGGCATCTGTGTGTAGTTTCTCTGGGTGCCCCCAACTCCAGGTCTCTCACGAGGGTCCAGGGATGTGGTCTCACTGAAGGCTGGACTGGGAGAGACTCTGCTTCCTAGCTCACGATTGGGGTTGTTGGCAGGATTCATTTTTCATGGGCTATTGGCCAAAGGCCACCCTCACTTCCTGGCCCCATGGGTCCACCAGAGGGAAGCTCACAACATAGCGGCGGGCTTTCCTCGCCAAGCAAACCAGCAAGTGTAATCAAGGCAAATGACACAGTTCTTTGGGAGGGAAGCATACAGAAATGCTCTCAGGAGGCAGAGATCATCGGGGGCTATCTCAGAGGTGGCTGACCACATCTTATTATTCAAAATAGCCAAAACTTAAGAATAAACTGATGGACCAATATATCATGTTATTGCCATACAGCAGAACACGATCCTGCAAGGAAAACGGATAAATGATTGATGTGCCAACTAACACGAATGACCCTCACAAACGTAACAGAACAAAAGGAGTCAGAGACAGATGAATCCTCTGTATTATCTTTTTATATAATGACTAAAGGCTAGCATGGCCACAGCTAACCTATGGTGCTTATCTTTTTGGAAGTGGGGGATGGACTCGTGGCTAGGGGACAGTGGGTGAAGAGACATGTTTAGATGCTTCTAATGTTCCATTTGTTGCCCAGTGTGGTGGTTGTATGTATGTTTTCACTTTGTGTTGATTGCTTGAGCCGCATACACACATGATTCGTCGACTTTCCTACATATATGTTATACTTCAGTAAAATGCTTATTTAAAATCGATTGTATAACACCACACGTGATTTGTTGTTTGAGGTCTAACACACCACTGCTTCTTACATCTTAATAATTTAGACTAGGCTTCTCATTGGTGACTAGACTGAAGTAGAATTTCGAGATGCATGCCATAATAGCTTATTACTGGGCTCATTACCCCTTCCCTATCGCTGTTTCCAGAGAACTCCCAAGTGAACAAATGTGTTGTGATTTAAAGCCACCTTGAGATTGTGATGTTTTTAAAAAAGTGTTTTACCCCATATAATTTCTGTGCAACTGCTTTCATAAGAAAAACCCAGAAGAGCCAAAGATGTAAGGGTTTAAATTCTTAGTGAGAATAGTGGATAGGAATCAAGGGGTAATGATCCCAAAAAGAAGGCAGATTTAAGGCTCCAGCTTTAAAAATGTAAAGCCCCAGAGATACTTGGGATCTTTTCTTTTTCTTTTTCTTTTTCTTTTTTTTTTTTTGGTACTTGGGATCTTTAGAGAATTCAGGGCTTCAGTAAAAGTGACCTGTGCTCCGAGTGAGTTGAAAGATACAGAGGGATTGTAGTGAACACGTCAGAGATGGTTTCTAAAAAGACAGAGATGAGCAAGACAAATGGAGGCCCCATGCTGTGGACTGATGAATATGTATGGTTGGGAATAAAAATCCCACTTCTGGGCAGTGTTAAAGGCACTGAGGAAAGCCTAAGGCAGCTTTGACCTGAACTCTTTCTTGATGGAGAAAAACCAGGACTTTCCAGAAATGAAAAATCTGGAAAAAGAAACTTTGAGCCTTCGTAATATGGACATGATGTGTGTGAGTAAAATTTCAGTGCCTTTCTTTGGCGTTGGGGCCAGATGAATGGCAGCCGCGTGGACTGAAGCTGTAGAGCCCCAGGGGCAGGATCCAGTTAGATGGCCAACATAAAACATTTGGCCACATGCATTTTTGATATTTTGCAGTGTGGGTGGAAGGGTGCTCTAGAAAGTTCCTCATGCTAACGTGTGGCCTTTGTCAGGAGACACTTCTGTTTGGGGGACTTAATCTAGGGCAACGTATTTCATCACTCTTTTATGGGGCCAGTTAGAGAGACATGTTCCCCGAAATTCTCAGACAGGTGCTTTCACAGCCAGAAGGCCGACACACAGGCCGGGCCACCTTCCTATCAGGAGTTTTGATTTCCGTAGGAGACATTGCATGTCAATAGAGTCATTTACCCTCTACTTATCCACCAGCGTGCATGCAGGTATTTCTCCTCTGCATGACTACTCTGTTGTTCAAGGATATGTGTCCAAGGATCAAGATGTTAGTGTTCTTGAATTGGTATAATATTGAATTAAAAGAATCAATCAATGTTATTCACTGTGAAACTTTAGTTAGAACAAGCAATAGAGTTTTCAAGGTCTTTAAGGTATAAAATACTTCTTGTACATATTTCATGAGGGAGAAATAGTAAGCAAGCTTAAAATATACTTGGTGAGCAAGGAACATTTTCCTGGCATGCTTTCCCAAGTCTACTTGGTTTGAGGTGTTGCAAAGTAGTGGACTTAATTGTGAGTGGACAGAGGCCAGTTAATAATGACCGAGATGTTCCCTGAACCAATAGCTATAGTCTGATTTTATATTAGATCCATTTGAAAGCTACAAACTTGCCAAAGCTTGAGTTTGGAATCCCTAGTAGACTATTTTCTTTGCAGTCCTGGCTGGAACAGTGACTTTTGTTTTATTCATTTATTCATTTATTTATTATTTATTTATTTGCTTTTTATCAGAGGACTTGATGATAAGTGTTGACTGATTCTTTCATGCAGACGTTTACATGGAAGGTGATTTTAAATCCACACACTAACACATGTACACACATCCTCTTCCCTTTCTTCATGTCTTTTTGATTTCCCTATGTGTTAAAAGTCCAAAGCCCTCAGAAAGAAGCCTGTTCTTGCTTGCCAAGAAGGTGATATTTCAGCTCCACTTCTCCTTATCAATGAGTCTCTCTTTCAACATTTGAAGATGGATACAAATGAAAATGACCAGTTTTAGTTTGGCTATATCTCATGGGAAGTAATTCTCATTAGTGAAGATCTGAATGCTGCCTACAAGCATACATGAGGTGCCTCATATCCAATCCATATCGCTAGGCACCGGAGGGGCACGGAAAAACGCAAGCTGTGGCTCTTGTGCTCAAGGATCATCAAAAACATGCACACATATATCAAACTAAAATACAAGGCCATGTGCATGGGGCAACACACAAGGTGAAGAGGAGATAAGAGTCTTATCAATGTGCAGGTGAAGATAGTCCCTTACAATGTGGTGCAGAGGGAAGGTTTCATAGCAGAATAGCTTAATAATGGAATAGTGATGGATAGGATTTGGATATGCAGAGAGAAGACGTGACCTTCAGGTATCTCAGTGGATGTCTAACCATCTTTCTAAATGACTCATCGTATCCAGTAGAGAGTTTCTTTAAATGCAACTTCTCTTTCATACTGAATTCTCCTTTTACAGATGGGGAAACTGAGGCACAGAGAAGGTAAGGCACTTGGTGGAGTTCACAAAGCTGCTAAGTGTGAGAGCAAAGACTTAAACTCAGACATTCTGGCTCTAGAATCTATGTTCTGACACATTATCTTACCTGTTCAATCATTCATTCAAATAGGTTCTCCACTGTGTATAAGCTATTATACTAGATACTGAGGATCAGATAGTTAAAAGGTCATAGATTTCTTCCTCAAGGTGTGAAGAATCTAGTGGGAGAGACAGATAAGTAAACACGGAATTGCAAGACAGAATGGCAAAGGCAAGAAAAGTTCTATAAGATCACCAAGAAGGATCTCAGGGAGATTCTCCTGGGAGTTCAGGAACATGTGCAGAAAGAGGATCTGCTTGGAAGGTGAGGAGGTATTAGCTAATGAAATGGAACAGGCATTATGAGTAGAAATGACCCCAAGGCAAAGTCAGTCTAAGGACAGAAAGTAGCTCCTGGAGCGTGAGGTGGTTGGTTAAGGAGAAGCATGAGGCTGGAGCCAACTCATAGCATTATCCTGCAGACCTTCCTCCTCTGAGTTAAGCTGGAGCTTCATCCTGAGGATAAGGGTAGGCTAGTACAAGCCACCTTCTAGCTGAGGTCTGAATGGATGAAAGAGTGGAGAGTCTAGGCAGAGAGACCACTTGGGGTCATTTATCAGAGCTGTGGTCTGATCTCTGAGTCAGAAAGGGGCAGTGGGAATGGGGAGAAGCAGAAGGCTTTTGGAGATATCATATTAAGAAGTGAAAGCCAGTGGGGAACTGCTGAGTGATTGTGTGGGGCCAACATAAGGGAAGGGGGAAGAATAACAATGACCTCCAACTTTCTGTCTTGTGTAAGTAGGTAACAAGTGGTGACATTCATGCATCGGGGAACACAAAGGGAGACATGGCATGGAGTAGGAAAGGACTCAAATTAAGGAGCTTGAAAAGGCTCCAAAAATGCACCAATCTTTGTGTGTGCTTCTGGCATGTACCTGGATTAAATTCACAACCCTGCCACCACCTAACCCACTGAGCCAAGTAAAGTCCACAAGTTTAGTCTGTCTCTGGTCCTGAGCACACTCATCCATCATCCAGCCACATGATCACACAATGGCCTGGAAGTGCCCGGCTTCTTGACAGCTTCCATCATGGCATTATTAAGCTGCTGGTCTGTGCAGACGGTCAAAGACAAAGGGAGTACTCACCCTTTCCCACAGGTCTCAGTGTCCTTGGGGGTGGTGTGAGAGACAGAGGCCCCATGCAGCTGTCGAGGCTGACCAGCAGGCATGCGGTGAGGGGTTCAGTCAAACCTCCCAGCCCCTGGGCCCTGCAGGGAAGAAGGTGAGCCTGGAGATGGGAAATCAGGTGTGGCAGACCAGAAACCTGTGTGTTGTGAGCCAGACTGTGCATTTCTTGTATCATCAATTTTTCTGGCTTAGTGTTAAAGTATAAAACATACTAACTTTTTCCAAATGCACCTGGATGAGGTACTATGTGCCTAGGTACCATTACGAAACCTTTGGATGAAAAAAGCGGGTATTGACGATGAACAGAATGTAGGGCACCATGTTGTCTCTGCTGTTGCCCCTGTGTGTCATGATGTCTGTCATACCCTACAGGTCACAAAGTACTTTCATGTATCCTGGCCTGTTGGATCCTCTTAACCGGCTCGGGAGACAAGGATAGCTATATTTCACCATGAAGACACTGGCTTCTGTGTAATAAGCATCAGAGCGAGGGTTACAGGGTTTCTTCTGACACCGGGTTAAGGAATCCATCCAAAGACTGCAGCTCTGGCAGAGGAGTTGAGAAGAGGAGACCCTTCTTATGAGGAACATAAAACTTTGGCTCTGAGGCTGCATTTTGCACGTAAACCTAACTAAACCTCTGTAGCAAATCAATAAATTCATGTATCACAAGCATCCCAGCAGTACAAGCGTGAGGACATAAATGCAGTCGAGTTGACAGTAATTGCTGGAACTAGCTAACTCCAAGTCATCTCTGAGACTTAGTTTGCTTAGGCAGAGAGTCTGGTGCCTTATGGTGCTCTATCACCCTCCCACCAACTACCTGCCAGTTTCCGGACTCCAAAAGAGGTATTTCACTCATGTAATCCGATTCTCCACTAGACACACTGACCCAGGACCCCAGGTAGGGCTGCTGTGACAGTCAGTGCTGCTATATGTCCCATCTGCTCCTCTGGTTTATCCCTCACCTGTCTCTAGCACGCTGTATATTCTGGGAGGCTTGTGGAGTATGGACCACATCATTCTGCCCTGTGGCTTCAGTTGGGTTCAGCAAATGGGGCACATGGGGCAAACTTCGGAGAGAGGGAGGAGGAGGGGGCTGTGCATTCTTCCTCCTGCTCTCTCCCTGTGAGTCCCAGTCAGGTTGCTGTGTCTTCACACGTAGGTCCCAGCTCTCATGTAAGTGGCAACCGCTCTCTGCCCTTCGGGTGGAGGGCTGATGATGGCCTGGCACATGCCTCCAAAGGATGGCACCAGCCTTGTCAGTTTCCACCTCGTCGGTAAATAGCCCCTACTCCACTTTTCTTCTTGTTATTCTTTTCATGGCAAGTGCACTCTTTGATCCCCATCCCCTATTTCCCCTGTCCATCTCCCCCTCCTCCCTGGTAACCATCAGGTTGTTCTCTGTAGTTGAGTCTGTGCCTTGGTTCATCTCCTGCTCAATCTTCTTCAATCACCCAGTACTAGTGTGTTATTTGTTGCCTCCTGGGACTTAGATCAGGGTAGCCAGCTAGATTGATATCCACCTCCAGGGTAGGGGTACCTCAGCATCAGAACTTCTTGTGTCGCTCTGTATGACCCCAAGGAGGAGGGCATGTCTCTCACCCCGTCAGAGCCTCTGCCCTCTGCTCTGTCACCACTAACGTCTCTCCTGCCCTGCAGTGGTTATTGACCAGGTTGATGGGGGTGCTGTTGCCCTGCCTGCCCCACTGCTCTGCAGGGTCCACCTCGGCCACTGTTGGTGCCCCTGCCTTCCTGTTGCTGTGGCCTTACTGTGCTGTCAGACCTTCATTCATTACTCCTCATCTTCTTCTCAGAAGCCCCTGACCCCTCATGTTGGCACCTTTCTGTTGGCTGTACTTCTCTAGTCATTGGAAATGCCAGCATTGGTCTAAATCTAGGTTCACAGACAGTGTCCATCTCCCCCTTTGGGAGTTGGCCCCCAGGGGAGTCCAGCACATCTTGTCATCCATGGCTGCCTGGCCATTGGGTATCCACGTCTATCCAGAGCACAGAGAGCCGGGTGCCTTTCCACAGCCAGCCTTTCCCCTCGTGGCTGGTCAGTCCTGTAGGTGAAAAATAAATTAAAAAAAGACTGTGAGATGCTGTTCACCTATTGACGTGAAGTGAAACCATCTGAACAATTTAGGGAAAAGAGAAAGTATTCTCTTTTTTCTGAGTTTTCTTCCTAGTGGAATTCAAGAAGACCAAATGCAGGAGAGCTTTAAAAAGTGCTTTAGAAAATAAAAAAATAATCACAATAATTGTTGTTTAAAAAGAATTTTTCAGATATGTACATACATTGGAATATTACTCAGCCTTTAAAAAGGATGAAATTCCTAAATGTGAGGGGGGCGCCTGGGTGGCTCGGTCAGCTAAACGGCTGCCTTCAGCTCAGGTCATGATCCCAGGGTCAGAGAGCCTGCTTCTCCCTCTCCCTCTCCCTCTGCCTGCCGCTCTGCCTACTTGTGCTCTCTATCTCTCTGTCAAATAAATAAATAAAATCTTAAAAAAAAGGATGAAATTCTGATGCATGCTATAACATGGATGGATCCTGAGGACATTGGTATAAGCCAGTCATACAAGAAAAATGTTGTGTAATTCCACTTACATGAGGTACCTGGAAGAGTGAAATTCATAGAAAGAATTATGGTGGTTACCAAGGGCTGGGGGAATGGGGGATGGGAGTTATTGTTCAATGGGTAAAGAGTTTCAGTTTTGCAAGATGAAACAATTCTGGAGATCTGTTGCACAACAAGAATCTATTTAACACTCCTGAACTGTACACTTAAAAATGGTTAAGATCGTAATTTTTAAAATTTATTTTAATTCCAGTATACCTAACATACAGTGTTACATTAGTTTCAGGTGTACAGTATAGTGATTCAACAATTCTATACTTTACTCTGTGCTCATCATGATAAATATACTCTTAATCCCCATCATCTATTTCACCCATCTGCTCACCCGCCTCCCCTCTGGTAACTATCAATTTGTTCTCTATAGTTAAGAGTCTGTTTTTCTTTGTCTGCTTTGTTTCTTAGGTTCCATATATGAGGGAAATCATATCTTATTTGTCTTTCTCTGACTGATTTATTTCACTTAGCATGATACCCACTAGATCCATCCATGTTGTTGCAAGTGGAAGAATTTCCCTCTTTTTTTTTATGGCTGAGTGATATTCCGTTATATATATCTTCTTTATCCATTCATCTAGTGATGGACACTTAGGTTGCTTCCATAGTTTGGCTACTGTAAATAATACTGTGATATGCATAGGGGTGCATATATCTTTTCAAATTAGTGTTTTCTTATTCTATGGATAAATACTCCGTAGTGGAAGTACTGGATCTCATGGTAATTCTATATTTAATTCTTTGAGGAACCTCCATACTGTTTTCCACAGTGGTTGCAATAGTTTGCATTTCCACTAACAATGCATGAGAGTTCTTTTTTCTCCACATCCTTGCCAACACTTATTATTACTTGTGTTTTTGATTTTAGTCATTCTGATAGGTGTGAGGTGATATCTCATTGTGGTTTTGATTTGCATTTCCTTGACGACTAGTGATAATGAGCATCTTTTCATGTGTCTTTTGGCAAGGGTAATTTTATGTGTATTTTACCACAATTAAAAATTTCCTTAAAAAGCCAAAAAACTCTTCATTTGCTTCTTAAAAATCCTGAGAATTAGCTCCTTTTGGGTGAGCATAATCCAGTGCTTTTTTCGTATCTTTGGAGATCCTTCTCTCAGGCTGCTGTTGTCTGACCTGTGACTCCATCCCAGACTTGTCTCCCCACCTGTGATGGGGCTCTGTTTATTCCTGTGTGTCAGAATTCATAGAGTCCCCATGGAGCATTTTGAGTCTGAAGTTCTCAGGACTTTGTAGGTGCTTACTCATTGCTACTGAAATTCACATCATTATCATTAATATTTTGTTAGCACCTCATTAAATTCCTTTGAGAAATTTTATGTCTCTGCTTCTATTCTCTGACCAGCTATAAAAAACATTTTATTGCTTAGAAGTCAACTGATCTAAACATGTAACCATCTAGTACATGATAATCCTAAGTTGAAAATTCATTTTAGAATTTACAGACGTAAATGGAATATATTTGGACCATTTAAAATATGCACAAAAAGTACTTGCTGATAAAGTTTTCATTATATTTCTAATTCTCCATTGTTGCTCTTGGTCTGTTGTTTCTCTCTTTATTCCTTTTTCTCATGGCAGATTAAGCCAAATGATTTAATTCAGTCATCGTAATGGCCCATCAAGCCTGATGCTTTGGTTTGGGCAGACAGTTCTTCCAGGACAAGGCAGCTTTCATATACAGAACTTTCTAAGGCTTGGGCAGGGTAAGCATCTGCCCACAGGAAGTGCGTGGCTGGCTTTTGGCAGGGTTTCCCAGCCATTCAGAAGAGTTTAGGAAAACTCTCTAGGAGTTTTAGAAGACAAATACCCACATTAGCATTAGGACCTCCTTAGGGAGAAAGAGGAGAAGGTGAGAAATGGAGACTGTGTCCTCAATCCTCTCCAAATCTGCCAGACCTCAAGCCTGGCTGGTGCAGCTGGGAGGGGAGGAAGTAGGTTTTCAATTAGATGTAAGATTGGGATTTAAATCCAGTGGACTTTAAAAAAAAAAAAAAGGCTGGGGATCTGTCTGACATGTAGAAAAGGGATGAGAGTAGCTGGAGGCAAAACAGAAAGAAATAAAACCATTTCATCTTTTTTTTTAAAAAAAAGATTTTATTTATTTATTTGACAGAGAGAGACACAGCGAGAGAGGGAACACAAGCATGGGGAGTGGGAGAGGGAGAAGCAGGCTTCCTATGGAGCAAGGAGCCTGATGTGGGGCTCGATCTCAGGACCTTGGGATCATGACCGGAGCTGAAGGCAGATGCTTCACAACTGAGCCACCCAGGTGCCCCAAACCATTTCATCTTTATAACGCCCTGAATTGGGGCCAGGTGCAAGTAAATGTCAACTCCTTCATGAACCTTGTCTCTGGATTTCCATTGTGTCCCCAGAAATACCTGGCACATATTTGGTAGGTGCCCAGTAGATATTTGTTGAGGAAACATGCAAACAAACAACATAAACAAAAAAATATCCTCTGAGGTCAGATAGAAGCAAATAGGAAATATTACTCTGCCACTTCCTAACGGGGTTGACTTAAACAATATCCTCAACATCGATGTGTCCTCTGAGCTCCTGTTTCTCTCCTGTGAGTATGATAATGATAACGTTGATCTCACAGGGTGGTACTGGTTGACGAGGTAATATATGGAGCACAGAGTAAGTGTTCAATAAACATTTATTTCCTCCGTTGCTTATGCACCATATTATATACACATTCTGTTTTATGCAGCTATTCAAGATGAATTCCTCTGGACAGTGAATAAATAATATTAAATTCCAAACAGAGATTTCAATATAAGTAGTTACCTTAGTTCTGCAGAGATTTACTTAATGAGAATACTTCTTTTAAAAATCTGAGAAACATTACACCCAGTGAAACGAGTGTTATAGGATTAATGATACAAAACCAATCCCAGGCAGCATTGCAAAAGTTTTCCACCAATTTCTTCTTCCTTCCCTTCGTATCTTCCTACCCCCTCGCAGGAAAGCCTTTCCCCCAGTCTTTTTCCTCCTCCTGTTTTTCTTATTTAAAAAAAATCTCTTTCATTTCTTTGAACAGAAAGAAATGGAGGGGGAAAAGGGAGAGGATCAAAGAAATGGAATGAGATTGGAAGAAGATCAATCTCTTGGCCTCCCAAGTAGGAAGAAATAAGGGTGGAAAGGAGGCAGCGGCACTTGGGAGGGAAGAGCCGACGTGGTACTTTGCCAAGTGCCATTAACAAGTGTCTACTTGCGAGAATTTACACATAAGAGGTTTGTTTGTTTTTTGTTTTTTTTTGTTTTTTTGAGAGAAGAGTTCTCTCTCCAGAAAATCAGAAAAATAGAGAAGCAAGAAAAAGATTTGGACAGAGATGACAACAGGGTTTTTTTTTCCTCAGAGAAAGAGGGTACCAGATATCCATCTGGCCCACTTGACACTGCCCAGGGCCAGGCCAGCTGCTGGGTTCTGTTCCACTCATTTTTTGTAGCAGAATTTTGGCGTTTTCCTCACATTTGTCCTTGGAAATCTAGGTTTCTCCTCATGGCTGCCATCTGGTACTGTTTGGTGCATGGTCCCTCTACACAAGGATCAGGGTAAGTGAGGCAAGTGCTTCTCCCCAAGGAACCTCCAGTTTCTCCACTTCCTGCAAACACAGCTGAGAACAGAAATGGATTTGGGAATTTCACATAGGAAGCCAGCCCACTGAGGGGACATTCAGATTTACGCAAAGGATAAAGCATTCCTCTAAATACTCAGCTCTTCTTGCACATTTTCAATGTGATTGCATTCCTGTGCACACTCATCTACCCACACACAAGCACAAGCATATGCACACAGACAAATAAGTTAGTCTGTCACCTGTCAAGAAACCAGTTGCTTAAATATCTGAGGGGAGAGGATGATGTTTAACCTAAATTTGTTAGGCCCTGTGTATTTCGGGTCTGCTTTTTCTTATTTTTCTTTCCTTTTTCCCGGCCACCACTAATTTATGAAAAATATAATCAGTGGGAATCTCTTATGTGTTCAGCACTATATGAGGTGCTATTCAAATGAAATGAAATATGAAGGATAGTCCCCGCCTTGGGAAACGTGGGACCTGGAGATAGGCACACACGTAATTAAGCAGTAAATCCTATAGTGTTCTAGGCCAGGGAAATCTCTCTACCTTGTGTGCTAATGTGCAAATTAGCTCATTCTTCCTTTCGTGACCCTCCTTTTCAGAAGGTTTTCTTAAACCCACTTGATGGGCTTAATAATGTCTCTGAACTATGTATGGTTCTTGGTTTGTGAAATTTAATTCTAATTTGCTTCATTTGAGGGAATGTACCTAGAAAGGCACATTCTAGTTTCCTTGTTGCTTGCTGTGCCTCGTACTGGCCACAAAGGCTGGGGGACTCCGTGGAGAGTTGATGGAACTCAACACAGGTGTGTTGAATGATTGCTCTACTCCGGGTGCTCTGTACTAAGTGTTACAACACAGACACTGACTCTATGTATAAGGGGCTTACAGTGTTCTAGACAGGACAGATGGAGATGCAACAAACATGCATGAAGCACGGAGAAATTGTTTCTAACTAATGAGAATGAGCAAGGTTTTAATAGAAGGGGCATGATTTAGATAGGTTCAAAGATCATTTAAGGAAGGGGAGTGTCCTGAGTTTACAGAAAGTTTGGTGGAGATGAGGTGGTTGAAGACATGCATAGCCAGAGCATAAGGGATGAGCTTTGAGTGTTTGGTAAGTTTGACTTGTCATTTTACGTTGATCTTAGCATGAACTTAGGCAATATTTGTACACTTTCCCATTTTCAGTCTGCAGTTCTCCTGCAAGAAAGGTATTTAGAAGAATCTATTTCCAGAAGCCTATTTGGAGACACAAGCTCAGCAGCTGGCATGATAATGAACCCATTTCAATAGAATAGGTCCCATTACTATTAATATTAAGCAACCACAGAATGATTCATGAAGCTCTTTTCAAAATTCAAAAAGTACTTAATCAAAAGGAGGGGGAGGAGAAAGAATAAATAGAAATCATGTCAAAGTTGATTATTGTTGACTTTCTTTAAGAGTCAATTCCACTGTTTCTTGGGCTGACTAATGATGAGTGCATTGATTTATTTTACTAAATAAAACTTTGCATTTGGACTGATAGAGAAAAAGCTGACAAAAGACCCAAATATCCAGAGTGTTTATTGCTTTTTGTAGGTCATACAACTGCCCTAAGGTATATCAGTTCTGTGTTCCAGATTTTCTATGTTTTTAGCTAATGAATTTTCTGTTAATTTCTCTCTCTGTCTCTATTCTTTGGTCCTCATTTCATCCTGCCTTTTGTTTCTCAGCATACAAATAAGTAGCCCCACTTCTTCTTAAGGAAAGATTTTCAGGTAAGGGCCTGATTAACCAGGTAAGACTTAAAACAGATTTCAGGGGCGATCGGGTGGGTCAGTCGGTTAAGTATCTGACTCTTGATTTCGACTCAAGTCATGATCTCAGGGTTGTGATCTCGAACACACTGTGTGTGGAGCCTGCTTGAGATCCTCTTTCTCCCACTCCTCCACCTCTCATTCGTGCGCTCTCTCTGTTTCTAGAAAAATAAAAAACACAGATTTCAAATCTCAGTCTGCATCAATATAGGGCATTCATCATTCATCAGATGAAACTAATAAAGTAGAAATTGGCAAGTGGGAGAAAGGAACCAAGTTACCATAAGGCTGAAAGGACACTAGAAAGGTGCCAATGGATGACCTTTTTTCGTCTCTTTCCAGGACAGGAAATGAGGATAAATAGTCTTTCCTGTTTCTGGGCCCTTGTTTTCTTTTCCACTCTCTTCATTACCCTTTAAAAGATCACTGAGGATTTAGAGGATGCTAAAAGGTCCTGGAGATTGCAGTATAGACATCATCCACATCAGCATGAAGCATATGATGTCTCCATCCTGTCTATTTGGCAAACTCAACCACCTTTGAATTTAAGGCCAAATCTTGTTCTCAGAAAAGCCAACCAAGCTCTTCCCTTCACCTGTCTTTTCTTCCTCCATCAGCTTCATAATCTTTTAGAAGATGAACCCTGCTTATTAGGTATCTCTTGCTGTATAAAAATGACTGCACAATTTAGTGGCTTAAACAATAAACATTTGTTATCTCAGTTGCTATAGGTCAAAAATCCAGGTGCAGCTTAGCTCAGGGTGCCTCACAAAGGTGACACTGAGGTGTCTGCTGGGGCTGCAGTTGTCTCAGGGCTCAAGGGGGCATAATCCCTTTCCAGGCTCACACATGGTGGTTGGCCAGCCTAGGTTATCACTGCCTGCGGTCAGGGGCATCAGTTCTTTGACATATGGATCTTCCACGGGGTAGCTCACAATAGGGCAGCTTGCACCCAAGATGGAAGTTGTACTCTTTATGTAACCTCACCTCAGAAGGGAAGGGAAATCACATCACTTTTGCAGTATTCTTTCATTAGAAGCTGGTCACCAGGACCAACCTACCCTTCAGGGGAAGTGATAGCACAAAGGAGGAGGAATCATCGTGGGCTGTCTTAGAGGTTCTGGCCACACCTATTTTGAGTTATTGCAAAACCATGTACTCTAGAGAGAAGCTCTTTAAGGGCAGGGATTTATCCCCAAGGCATCTTGAAGTCCTTAGCACTCTCTTTTAGTCTTTTTGGGGGTACCAAAATACAAAGGCTTTTGACATCACCTCCACAAAATGGGAGTTCATTTTAAGGACTCCTTAGCCCAGCAGGACTGGTGAAAGTCTTTTTTGGCCATCTGCTTGATTCCTTCTGTCTGCCAACTCCCTTCCTTGGTTGGTGACTTGAACCTGTTTCTTATCTTCTCAGATTGTGTGTGGCCCACGATGGCCACCCATGGCTTCCCTCTGATTTATTTTACATCAGCTCTCATTGCTATTTGTGACTTCCTTTCTCTAGTCTCATACACTTCCTGAGAGCACATCCTCTGCTGGCCTATGATCCAAGTAGTTCAGCCCCATATTCGGTAAGGGTCTCTGTCCAAACAGACCCCACAGAGTTTTCAGCAATGTTATTAAAAGATTTTGTCTCTTATTACCCTTCTGCACCTGTGAAAAACCTCTCACTTTCTTCCCCAAAGAACATTTCCTTTTTTTCCTTTCTTGCTCCCATCCATCTCACAAAAAGTCAGCTCCCCCAGCCACCTGCTGCTACTTTTTAGATCTTCTGTTCCTACTGCTGTTTTAAAAAAATCCACCCATAAACATTCTTTTTCATATGATTTCTTGATATTTATTTCAATTCTTCACCACAAAAGGGTTTCCCCTTTTGCTAGAACTTTCTAGCAAAGGAAGGATTCTCTATAGAGGGGAAGGTATTAAGGGACTAAAAGAGACACCTGAAAGTGGGTAAGAGGAGGAGTCTGGGTGACAAACATGTTGATACCATTTTTGTCCTGTTGCCAGCACATTCTCCAAAACTTATAACTGGATTGACCAACTCACTTCTTCAGGCCATCCCTAGTTAGATGGCCAGTCATAATCTGGGTGCTTGCCTTCCATTAAGGGGCATCCTTTGTTCTACTCCTCTTTGGCTGGAAATCCTATAGTATTTATAATGTGGTCATTGGGTAGCAGGGCCTGGGGCTGAGACAAATCCTCCTGGAAGGAAGCAAATAGAGTGCTGTTAGGTCAATCCAAGTCCATTCCCAATAAATGCAGAATAAATAAGCTACCTATGCATTCAAAACCCAATGCAGTGGGGATACATAAATATGTGGGTATATATAAGTATAGATTATCAGCAGGAAATGTATACATTCAGGTGGTATGATGAACAGATCCAAATTCTGGAGAGCATGTCTTCATGGAAAGACTTATCCAGTCTATATCAATATAGGAATAGAAGAACACAATATCTTCTAAGCTTTCATACATATTTGACAGCAATGAACAAAAACAATCACTCTAAGAATCACATTAAAGCAATAATAATAGGGCACCTGGGTGGCTCAGTTGGTTAAGCGACTGCCTTCGGCTCAGGTCATGATCCTGGAGTCCCGGGATCGAGTCCCGCGTCGGGCTCCCTGCTCAGCGGGGAGTCTGCTTCTCCCTCTGACCCTCCTCCCTCTCATGCTCTCTGTCTCTCATTCTCTCTCTCACAAATAAATAAATAAAATCTTTTAAAAAAAAAGCAATAATAATAATTTGTGAATGCTTATGATTCACAAGCCAATTTAATATGCATTAATTTGTCCAATAATCCCAATACCTCAGTGAGGTGGTGTGATTAGTATACTCCACTCAGGAGAAAACTGAAGATTATAAAGGTTGAGTGACTTGTCCGTGTTGCACAGTGTGTAGGTGCTCACACTGGACTCCAACAAAATATGTCTGTCTCCACACCTATACCTGGACCCCCAAGATTGCAGTTCATTTGAAACACACTACCATAGGAACATCTGAATGATTACTTCTTAAGGAACCTTAAAAAAAAGGCAGTGTGTCTCTGAAGTAAAATTAATTCCCACTCTTCCAAACTGGATAGTTTCTTTCTTTTTTTTAATTTCTTTATTATTATGTTATGTTAATCACCATACATCACATCATTAGTTTTTGATGTAGTGTTCCATGATTCATTGTGAATAGATTCTTAATAAATATTTTTGTCTGAGCAAATTCTCTGTGGTTGTGACAGCTGAGTGAGGGTCTCACAGTCTGAGCTCCGCTATCCTCAGATGTGTGACGGGGGTCCATTCCTTCATCGCTCTGACCCCTCTATTGAATAAGAGCAGATCTCTCTGGAGACTGAAGAAATATGTGTTAAATGCCAGCAAAGAGTAAGCACTTAATAAATAGCAACTACTGCTATTATTGCTATTAAAGAATTTTGGTACTTTCTCTGAAAGAAGACAGGCTGAGACTTGTAAAAGTGTTAAGGCTGGTTCTACACAGCAACAAAAGATCTGGGTGGAGGCAGGCATGCAAACATTTACCTTTAGTGATGTGACATACATTTCACCTGAGACAGAGACAAAGCCTCTATCTTTCTGTATTTCCTCTTACGAGAATTACAATTCTTTTTTTCCCTCTTTTATTTAAATTCAATTAATTAACATACAATGTATTATTTGTTTCAGGGGTACAGGTCTGTGATTTGTCAGGCTTATATAATACCCAGTGCTCATTACAACACATACCCTCCCCAGGTCCATCACCCAGTTACCCCTTCCCTCCAGCCCCCTCCCCTCCAGCAACCCTCTGTTTGTTTCCTATGTTCAAGAGTCTCTTATGGTTTTTCTCTCACTCTGGTTTCATTTTGTTTTCTTTTTTCCTCTCTTCCTCGATGATCCTCTGCCTTGTTTCTTAAATTCCACATATCAGTGAGATCATATGATAATTGTCTTTCTCTGATTGACCTATTTTGCCTAGCATAATACCCTTTGGTTCCATCTACCTCATTGCAAATGGCAAGATTGCATTTTTTTGATGGCTGCATAATATTCCATTGTGTATATATACCACATCTTTATCCATTCATCTGTTGATGGATATCTGGGCTCTTTCCATAGTTTGGCTATTGTGGACATTGCTGCTATAAACATTGGGATCCAAGTGTCCCTTTGGATCACTACATTTGTATCTTTGGGGTAAACACCCAGTAGTGCAATTGCTGGGTTGTAGGGTAGCTCTATTTCCAACTTTTTGAGGAACCTCCATACTGTATTCCAGAGTGGCTGCACCAGCTTGCATTCCCACCAACAGTGTAGGAGGGTTCCCCTTTCTCCACATCCCTGCCAACATCTGTAGTTTCCCAACTTGTTAATTTTAGCCATTCTGACTGGTGTGAGGTGGTATCTCACTGTGATTCTGATTTGTATTTCCCTGATGCCGAGTGATATTGGGCATTTTTTCATGTGTCTGTTGGCCATTTGGGTGTCTTCTTTGGAGAAATGTCTGTTCATGCCTTCTCTCCATTTCGTGATTAGATTATTTGTTCTTTGGGTGTTGAGTTTGATAAGTTCTTTATAGACTTCGGATACTACCCTTTACCTGATATATCATTTGCACATATCTTCTCCCATTCTGTCAGTTTTTGTCAACTCTTTCCTTTGCTGTGCAAAAGCTTTTTATCTTGATGAAGTCCCAATAACTCATTTTTGCCTTTGTTTCCCTTGCCTGTGGAGATGTATCTAGCAAGAAGTTGCTGTGGCTTAGGTTGAAGAGGTTGCTGCCTATGTTCTCCTCTAGGATTTTGATGGGTTCCTGTTTCACCTTTAGGTCTTTCATCCATTTGGAGTCTATTTTTGTGTATGGTGTAAGAGAATGGTCCAGTTTCATTCTTCTGCATGTGGCTGTCCAATTTTCCCAACACCATTTGTTGAAGAGACTGTCTTTGTTCCATTAGACATTCTTTCCTGCTTTGTCAAAGATTAGTTCACCATAGAGTTCAGGGCCTATTTCTGGGTTCTCTATTCTGTTCCATTGATGTATGTGTCTGTTTTTGTACCAGTACCATACTGTCTTGATGATGACAGCTTTGTAATAGAGCTTGAAGTCTGGCATTGTGATGTCACCAGTTTTGGTTTTCTTTTTCAATATTCCTTTGGCTATTCGGGGTCTTTTCTGGTTCCATACAAATTTTAGGATTATTTGTTCCATTTCTGTGAAAAAAGTTGATGGTATATTGATAGGGATTGCATTGAATGTGTAGATTGCTCTAGGTAGCATTGACATCTTCACAATATTTGTTCTTCCAATCCATGAGCATGGAATATTTTTCCATTTCTTTGTGTCTTCCTCAATTTCTTTCATAAGTGTTCTATAGTTTTCTGAGTACAGATCCTTTGCCTCTTTGGTTAGGTTTATTCCTAGATGTCTTATGATTTTTGGTGCAATTGTAAATGGAATTGACTCATTAATTTCTCTTTCTTCTGTCTCATTGTTGGTGTACAGAAATGCAACTGATTTCTGTGCATTGATTTTATATCCTGCCACTTTACTGAATTGCTGTATGAGTTCTAGCAATTTTGGGGTGGAGTCTTTTGGGTTTTCCACATAGAGTGTCATGTCATCTGTGAAGAGTGAGAGTTTGACTTATTCTTTGCCAATTCAGTTGCCTTTTATTTCTTTTTGTTGTCTGATTGTTGAGGCTAGGACTTCTAATACTATGTTGAATAGCAGTGGTGGTAGTGGACATCCCTGCTGTGTTCCCTGATGTTAGGGGAAAAGCTCTCAGTTTTTCCCCATTGAAAATGATATTCGCTGTGGGCTTATCATAGATGACTTTTATGATATTGAGGTATATAACCTCTATCCTTATACTGTGAAGAGTTTTAATAAAGAAAGGATGCTGTACTTTGTCAAATGCTTTTTCTGCATTTATTGAGAGGATTATATCATTCTTGTTCTTTCTTTTATTTATGTAGTGTATCACATTGATTGACTTGTGGATCTTGAACCAAGCTTGCAGCCCAGGAATAAATCCCACTTGGTCATGGTGAATAATCCTTTTAATGTACTGTTAGATCTTATTGGCTAGTATCTTGGTGAGAATTTTTGCATCCATGTTCATCAGGAATATTGGTCTGTAATTCTTCGTTTCGGTGGAGTCTTTCTCTGGTTTGGGGATCAAGGTAAAGCTGGTCTCATGAAAAGAGTTTGGAAGTTTTCCTTCCATTTCAATTTTCTGAAAACTTCAGAAGAATAGGTATTAATTCTTCTTGAAATGTTTGGTAGAATTCCCCTGGGAGGCCATCTGGCCCTGGGCACTTTTTTGTTGGGAGATTTTTTATTACAACTTCAATTTCATTGCTGGTTATGGGCCTTTTCAGGTTTTCTATTTCTTCCTGGTTCAGTTTTGGTAGTTGATACATCTTTAGGAATTTATCCATTTCTTCCAGATAGCCTAATTTGTTGGCATATAATTGCTCATAGTATGTTCTTATAATTGTTTGTATTTCTTCGGTGTTGGTTGTGATCTCTCCACTATCATCATGATTTCATTTATTTGGGTCCTTTCTCTTTTCTTTTGATAAGTCTGGCCAGGGGTTTATCAATCTCGTTAATTCTTTCAAAGAATCAGCTCCTAGTTTCGTTGATCTGTTCTACTGTTCTTTTGGTTTCTATTTCATTGATTTCTGCTCTAATCTTTATTATTTCTCTTCTCCTGCTGGGTTTAGGCTTTCTTTGCTGTTCTTTCTTCAGCTCCTTTAGGTTTAGGGTTAGGTTGTGTACTTGAGACCTTTCTTGTTTCTTGAGAAAGGTATACTTCCCTCTTAGGGACTGCCTTTGCTGCATCCCAAAGATTTTGAACAGTTGTGTTTTCATATTTATTTATTTCCATGAATTTTTTTAATTCTTCTTTAATTTCCTGGTTGACCCATTCATTCTTCATTAGGATGCTCTTTAGCCTCCATGTATTTGAGTTCTTTCCGACTTTTCTCTTGTGATTAAGTTCCAGTTTCAAAGCACTGTGGTCCGAAAATATGCAGGGAATGATCCCAGTCTTTTGGTACCAGTTGAGACATGATTTGTGACCCAGGATGTGATCTAGTCTGGAGAATGTTGCATGTGCACTTGAGAAGAATGTATATTCTGTTGCTTTGGGATGGCATGTTCTGAATATATCTGTGAAGTCCATCTGGTTTAGCCCTTATTTCCTTGTTGATCTTCTGCTTCGATGATCTGTCCATTGCAGTGAGTGGGGTATTAAAGTCCCCCACTATTATTGTATTATTATCGATGTGTTTCTTTGATTTTGTTATTAATTGGCTTATATAATTGGCTGCTCCCATGTTAGGGGCATAGATATTTACAGTTGTTAGATCTTCTTGTTGGACAGACCCTTTAATTATGATATAGTGTCCTTCCTCATCTCTTATTACAGTCTTTGGTCTAAAGTCTAATTTGTCTGATATAAAGATTGTCACCCCAGCTTTCTTTTGATGTCCATTAGCATGATAAATGGTTTTCCACCCCCTCATTTTCAATCTGGAGTCTCTTGCAGACAGCATATCAATGGGTCCTGCTTTTTTATCCAATCTGATACACTGTGTTTTTTGATTGGGGCATTTATCCTATTTACATTCAGTGTAACTATTGAAAGATATGAATTTAGTGCCATTGTATTGCTTGTAAAGTGACCGTTACTGTATATTGTCTCTGGTCTATGTTACTTTTGGGCTCTTTGTTTAGAGGCAGTGGTGGGTGGGTAATAATGGGAGGGCAGAAAGAGAAATGAGAAAGGCATTAAATGAGAATAAAAGCCATGGGTAGGGGGAGAGAACAGTCACTCAACTGTGCCATGGCGCACAGTTTATGGCAAGTCCCAGCTGAGAGCCCATTCCTCAGCTCCATCTTTGCAGCTGGCTTCCCCGTTAGGATACCTGGGAGCTCTGCCGCACTCAGGCACCCCCAGTCTTCCTGTGACCCTGAGGGTCCTGAGACCACAGTGTCCCAGCAAGGGTTCCACCCCCTGCTTAGCCACTGGAGCGATGTCTCTCAGTGGAGCAGACTTCTAAAAGTTCCAATTTTGTGCTCCGCTGCTCTGCCACTTGCCGGTAGCGGCTGATGGAGGCCCCCTCCCCCACCGTCTATCCTCCCGAATATCGCCTCGGATTCACTTCTCCGCACGACAATGACAAATAAGCCCTCCATTTATGATTTAGATTTCAGGCCACTTTCTATGAGTTTTAAAAGAGCAGCTAATTCATGACTTTCCTTTCTGCCTAGAATTCTATATGCTGTATTCTTGAATATTTGACTGCCTGATGTGTGAGTGGGGTTATAATTACTTCTGTGCTGGAGAGTTGAGAATAAGGATACAGGACTTATGAATGCAGTCTACATTCCATGGAGGTACTTTTGGGTGAGGGGTGTACTAAGAGATATTATTCTTTTGTTTAACCCCAATGGGCTTTTCTTCTCATTTAATGCCTTTCACATTTCTCTTTCTGCCCTCCCATCATTACCCACCCACCACTGCCTTTCACCCCCATCCCGACTAAAGAAAGAATTCCATGTGGATAGGTTTAGCTAGTTTAATTTTCTCTTTAAGTTTATGGCAGGCAACCAAAGCGTCACCTCTACTTCCTGACTAATATTACAAACGCAAGAACATTTTAAATTTTCCAGATTGCCACATCTTTTCAATCAGTAGAACTTGCAAATGGAAATGGAGTGTGGAAAAGACACACACACACACACACACACACATTCAATAACAGAAGTCAGATGGCATTGGTGCCCCAGGGGTCTGCTCTGGAGAGCTTCTCCTTTTCTGTCACCCTAAACACCACAAGGAGATGCCAATATTTATGCCACTGGTCACCATCAGGACTCTCTTCCTCTGGTTCAACTCAGAAGAAATAAGAATTTTATATCTCTCATGAGGGAAAATAAAGCCTCATTTTTCCTCATAAATTCTGAGATTTTTTTTTTTCTTTCTTGAATGTTATTTCATGAGAAGACAATGGAGAAATATCATCACTTAGGGAAATGCCCCCATGAAAGTTTATTTGATGCCTCATTGGAAGGCAGTCTAGTGTCTCAGCAGAATCTGCCTTGCTTTTAGGAGAGATTAATAACCAGTATCAAGCTTGCCAACCAGAAGAGGATGGATTTACGGATCTGGATCAAAAGCAGATCCAGAAGTCTGGGGCCAAGGAGGGACCATGGCATGGCCATTCTTAGATATTCTCATCCAAAACACCCACTGTGGGCTTTTGGCTCACTTTGCCATGAAGATTACCATGAAGAATCTGGTAATCTACAAACACGGCTGTGCATGACAGTCCTCTCTTTTGAAATGTTATAACTACAAAGTGTGGGGGAAAATAAAAGGAGCCATCTCTATCAGTTGTGTGACTTGGGTGGCACATCCTTGATGCTTAGAAATATATGATTGAATTTCCTCTTCAATAGAAGGAGAGAATTCCAGGCTAATTGCATATTGCTCCTTGTTCTGAGTTTTGTCCCTTTATGGCTATCGCCAGCAGGGGTATAATATAGCTATTTTCTCATATGCACAAGACTCGGTTAATAATGATTTATACTTCCTACTTCTGTTGCTGTCAGAGCAGCAGTGACAAATCTCATTGCTTAGTCTGGTGGGACACAACTTTTTAAGCTTTGCTAAATATTCTTCCAGGTTGGCAGCAAAACGAACAAGGTGACAAACCCAGTTCATTTCCTGGGAATTTTTCATAATTGTGCTGACACCACACTATCTAAACCCCCTTCAATTTTCAAAAGGTGCTTTAGAGCCGGAGTCTGTTTATTTGTCTATTGGGAAGTTGCAAGCTGTCAGGCATATGTTGTGCTGCAGTTTGAGTGTATGATATAAACGTGAGGCACCCCAGAGATGCAGAGCTGACTCCTCCAGTGAAAGGCTTGCTGTGTTGTTTTCACTTGCTCTGAGCTTGCTGCCACCTAGATGGAAGATGTTGCTTCCTTTAGGGAGGAAAGTGTGCATCACCCCTTTCAGCATTTGGGTGCCATGTGTTGCTGAGAAAATTCGCTTTGGAAGCTGCATGACTATTTGCTGTGGGTTTTGCAGATGAGGCATTAGCACATGTGAACAGTGAGACTTTTAGTGTTTCTTATATGATTTCACAAAGAATCCCAGAGTGGCTGAGGAGATTATTTACTCGTAAGGTAATTGAGGCAAGTAGTATGAAATGGCTCTCCATAAGCATAAAATGGCTTTGAAGTTGTAAAAACTATGCATATTTTACAATTTAAACTGATAGGTCGTAATATGTTCTATTCAGATTCTTTGGTGCAAGGAACAGAAACTAACTTGAACAAGCTTAAGTATAAAAAGGCAGCTTATTATAGATGTACGCATCTCCTAGAATCCTAAAAGAGTGAAGGACAACTAGCTGTACTTTGTGGTGTGTTGGAGAAAGATCAAGAGTGAGGCGGTTTTCCGTCTCTCAGAGCTGCCAATGTCCACTTCCAACATCTCTTTGTAGATCTGTTTACTTATATTTACATGTGATTCAAGATGGTGTCCTCTACCTCTGGGTATCTCATACCCTGCCGTTTTGATTTGCATTTCCCTGGTGACTGATTATATTGAGAATATTTTCAAGTGCTTATGAGATATTTGTATATCTTTTTTTGAGAAATGTGTATCAAGTCTTTGCTGTTTTTTTTACATGAGTTGCTTGGCTTTTTGTTGTTGAATGGTAGAGTTCTTTATATGTTCTAGACGGACGATACATGATTTGCAAATTTTCTCATTCTATGGATTGTCTTTCCCCCTTTTTGATAATGTCCTTTGATACACAAAACTCTTTAATTTTAATGAAGTCTAGTTATCCCAGTACCATTGTTGAAGACACTATTCTTCTCCCATTGGATGGTCTTTGCACCCTTGTTGAAAACCCATTGGCTATAGATGTATAGATTGATATCTTGGCTTTCTATTCTATCCATGGGTCTGTGAATCTGTCCTTATACCAATACTGATTTTCTTTTAATTCCTCTAGCCTTGTAGTATATTTTGAAAACAAGAAGTATGAGTCCTACAACTTTGTTCTTAGTTTTCAAGTTTTTTCCCCCCTGCTATTTGGAACCCCTCACAACTACATATGAATGTGAAGATAAGCTTTTCAATTTCTGCAAAAATGTTTATTGGGTGAATTTTGATAGGAATTTCATTGAATTTGTAGATTGCTTTTAGTCAGTATTGACTTCTTACCAACATTAAGTCTTCCAAACCATAAACATTACAATGTCTTTCCATGTATTTAGATCTCCTTTTATTTCTTTCAGCAAAGTTTTATAGTTTTTAGTATACAAATATTTTACCTCTTTGGCTAAATTTATTCCTAGGTATTTCATTATTTTGATGGTATTTAAGTGAGATCTATTTTTTTTTAACTTTTTTTTTTTAAGATTTTATTTATTTATTTGAGAGAGAGAGAATGAGAGAGAGCAAGCACATGAGAGGGAAGAGGGTCTGAGGGAGAAGCAGACCCCCCGCTGAGCAGGGAGCCCGATGCCGGACTCGATCCCGGGACTCCAGGATCATGACCTGAGCCGAAGGCAGTCTCTTAACCAACTGAGCCACCCAGGCGCCCAAGTGAGATCTATTTTTTAACATCCTTTTTGGATTGTTCGTTGTTGGAATATATAAACAAAACTGATTTTGTGTGTTCATCTTGTACTCTGAAACTTTGCTGAGTTCATGTATAGCTCTATTTTTCCCTGTGTGTGGATTCTTGTGAAATTTTCTATATAAAGGATCATGTTCACCTGTGAATAGTTTTAATTCTTCATTTCCGAATGCTTTCTTTCTTTTCTTGCCTAAATTTTCTTTCAGCTCTTTAAATATATCATTCCATTGCCTCTGGCCTTCATAGTATCTAATGGGAAATTGATGGAAATCTTAACAAGAATCCCTAATATGTGACAAATTGCTTCTTTCTTGCTGGTTTTAAGATTCTCTCTGACTTTGGCTTTCAAGAGTTTCCTTATAATACGTCTCAGTGTGGATCTCTTTTAGTTTATATTACATGGAGTTTATTGAGCTTCTTGGATACATAGATTCATATCTTTCATCAAATTTGACAGTTTTCAGACATTATTCTTACAATATTCTTTGTATTCATTTCTTTCTTACTTCTATTTCTGGGATTCCCATAAGGCATATATTGATCTTGTTGATGGTATCCCCCAGATGCCTTAGGCTCTGTTCAGTTTTCTTCATTATTTTCCTGTCTGTCTTCAGATTAAATAATTTTAATTTTCTTACCTTTAAGTTGAATGGTTCCTTCTTCTACCTGCTCACATCTGCTATAGAGTAAAATTTTCATTTTAGTTATTGTATATCTTAGCTCGAGATTTTTTGCTTTGTTCCCCTATTTTTTATGTTTATTGACATTCTCATGCATTGTTTTCCTTTTTTCTGTAGTTCTTTGATAAGTGTTTTCTTTCACTTTTTGAGCATAAGACAGTTCTTTTAACATCTTTGTTTAGTAAATCCAATGAATGGACTACCTCAATGTTAGTTTGTGTCCATTTAATTTATTCATTTTTTTAAGATATTTATTTTTACTTTTATTTTTTTTAATATTTTATTGTTATGTTAATCACAATACATTACATCATTAGTTTTTGATGTAGTGTTCCATGATTCATTGTTTGTGCATAATAACCAGTGCTCCATGCGGGAACGTGCCCTCTTTAATACCCATCACCAGGCTAACCCATCCTCCCACCCCCCTCCCCTCTAGATCTCTCAGTTTTTTGTTCAGAGTCCATCGTCACTCATGGTTCGTCTCCCCCCCGATTTCGTCCCCTTCATTCTTCCCCTCCTGCTCTCTTCTTTTTTTCTTTTTTTTCCTTAACATATATTGCATTATTTGTTTCAGAGGAACAGATCTGTGATTCAACAGTCTTGCACAATTTGCAGCACTCACCATAGCACATACCCTCCTAAATGTCTATTACCCAGCCACCCCATTCCTCCCACCCCACCCCCAATCCAGCAACCCTCAGTTTGTTTCCTGAGATTAAGAATTCCTCATATCATTAGATGGCGGAGGAGTAGGAGACCTGGATTTTGTCTCCTCTCAGGAATTCAGCTGGATAGGGGTCAAACCATTCTGAACACCTACAAACTCAACAGGAGATTGAAGAAAAGAAGAGCAACAACTCTCTGAACAGAAAAGCGACCACTTTCTGGAAGGTAGGACGTGCGGAGAAGTGAATCCGAGGCGATATTCGGGAGGATAGATGGCGGGGGAAGGGCCTCCATCGGCCGCTTCTGGCAAGTGATAGAGCCGCGGGGCACAAAATCGGAACTTTTAGAAGTTGGCTCTGCTGAGGGAGGACACTCCAGTGGCTAAGCGGGGGGTGGAACCCCCGTGGGACAGTGTGGTCTCAGAAACGTCAGGGTCACAGAAAGACCAGGAGTGCCTGAGTGCGGCAGAGCTCCCAGGGATTGGAGCGGGGAAGCCGGCTGCAGAGACGGAGCCCAGGCGCGGGCTCCCAGCTCGGGGTTGCCATAAACCGTGATCTGCAGCACAGTCGGGCCACTGCTCCTCCAGCAGGGACCCAACAAGCGGCAGAACTGGGGAGACTCACATTTTTCCCCGAGGAGGAGCGGTGCGGGAGCGCACCACAGGGATCTGCGGGGTTTGGAGACTCCACACAGGGTCGGGTGCCAGAGATAGAAATGCTCGGTCACAGGCCGGGTGAGCACAGAGTGCGGCCGGAGAACGGGGAGATGGGAGTGACTGACGGCTTTTCTCTGGGGCGCACTGAGGAGCAGGGCCCGAGTTCTCGGCTCCTCTGAAGCGTAGATTGGGAGGCCGCATTTTCACTCTCGGCCTCCAAAGCTGTACAGAAAGCTTGCAGGGAACAAAAGCTCCTGAGAGCAAACCTGAGCAGATTACTTAGCCCGGACTGGGCAAGGGCGGGGCAATTCTGTCTCCAGCAAAGACTTTTGGAGACTACAGCAACAGGCCCCTTCCCCAGAAGATCAGCGAGAACAGCTAGCCAAGACCAAGTTTACCGATCAATGAGAATGGCCAAACTCCAGCGTTAGGGGAATAATGCACATAGAATCCATGGCTTTTTTACCATGATTCAGTAGTCTTTCAATGTTAAGTTTTTTTTTTTAACTGTCTTTTTTTTTTTTTTGAATTTTTCTTTTTCCCTTTTTCAACCAACATCTTATCAATCCCTTTTTTAAAAAAGAAACATTTTTATTTTTCATTTCTATTTTTCATTTTTAGAGTCATATTCTATCCCTTCATAGTAGTTACCATATTTTTGGCATATATATATAAGTTTTTCTCTCTTTAAAATTTTGAGATAGTTTCTTCTAACAGATCAAAATATACCCTAAATTTATAGTGTATGGTTTTTTTCCTAATCCCCTGCCTGATTACATTCTCTCCCTTCCCCCCCGCTTTTTTTTAAATCCTCTTCTTTTTTCAAACAACTTCTTATCAATTCCTTTTATAAAATTTTTTATAATTTCCATCTTTATAGTCATATTCCATCCCTTCATCATACCAACCCTTATTTTTGTACATATATAAGTTTTTCTTTCTTTAAAATTTTGGGAGGCACTTTCTTCTAACAGACCAAAATACACCCCAAATCTAGTGTGTGGCACTGATCTATATACCAGCCTGATCATATTTGATCACATTCTGTTTTTTTTGGTTTTCTTCTGTTTTTGTTTGTTTTTATCTTTATCTTATTCTTTTTCTTTTTTTTCTTTTTCTTTTTTATCTCTGTCCCTTTCTTTTTCCACTGCTTCAGGTCTTTTCTGATTTGATTAGAATATACTTTTTGGGAACGTTGTTACCCTGTTAGCATTTTGTTCTCTCATTAATCTATTCTCCTCTGGAAAAAATGACAAGATGGAAAAAATCACCTCAACAAAAAGAACAAGAGGTAGTACGGACTGCCAGGGACCTACTCAATACAGACATTAGTATGATGTCAGATCTACAGTTCAGAATCATCACTTTAAAGATACCAGCTGGGCTTGAAAAAAGCATGGAAGTTATTAGAGAGACACTTACTGGAGAAATGAACTAAAATCTAACCAAGTTGAAATCAAAAAGGCTATTAATGAGGTGCAATCAAATATGGGGGCGCTAACTGCTAGAATAAATGAGGCAGAAGAGAGAATCAGTGATATAGAAGACCAAATGATGGAAAATAAAGAAGGTGAGAAAAAGAGAGATAAACAACTACTGGATCACAAGGGCAGAATTCGAGAGATAAGCGATGCCATAAGACAAAAGAACATTAGAATAATTGGGATCCCAGAAGAAGAAGAAAGAGAGAGAGGGGCAGAAGGTATACTGGAGCAAATTATAGCAGAGAACTTCCCTAATTTGGGGAAGGAAACAGGCATCAAAATCCAGGAAGCACAGAGAACCCCTCTCAAAATCAATAAAAAGAGGTCAAAAACCCAACATCTAATAATAAAACTTATGAGTCTCATAGACAAAGAGAAAATCCTGAAAGCAGCTCAGGAGAAGAGATATGTAACCTACAAAGGTAGAAACATTAGATTGGCAACAGACCTACCCACAGAGACCTGGCAGGCCAGAAAGGACTGACAGGATATATTCAGAGCACTAAATGAGAAAAATATGCAGCCAAGGATACTATACCCAGCTAAGCTGTCATTGAAAATAGAAGGAGAGATAAAAAGCTTCCAGGATAAACAAAAACTAAAGGAATTTGCAAACACAAAACCAGCCCTACAGGAAATCTTGAAAGGGGTCCTCTAAGCAAAGAGAGAGCCTGAAAGCAACATAGACCAGAAAGGAACACAGACAATATACAGTAACAGTCACTTTACAGGCAATACAATGGCACTAAATTCCTATCTTTCAAGAGTTACCCTGAATGTAAATGGGCTAAATGCCCTAATCAAAAGACACAGGCTATCAGATTGGATTAAAAAACAAGACCCATCGATAGGCTGTCTGCAATAGACTCATTTTAGACACAAAGACACTCCCAGATAGAAAGTGAAGGGGTGGAAAATGATTTACCATGCTAATGGACACCAAAAGAAAGCTGGGGTGGCAATCCTTCTATCAGACAAATTAGATTTTAAAACAAAGACTGTAATAGAGATGAGGAAGGACACTATATCCGACTTAAAAGGGAATATCCAACAAAAACATCTAACAATTGCAAATATCTATGCCCCTAACATGGGAGCAGCCAATTATATAAGGCAATTAATAAAAAAAGCAAAGAAACACATCAACAACAATACAATAATAGTGGGGTACTTTAACACACCCCTCACTGAAATGGACAGATCGTCTAAGGAAAAGATCAATAAGGAAATAAAAACTTTAAATGACACAATGGACCAAATGGACTTCACAGATATATTCAGAACATTCCATCCCAAAGCAATGGAATACACATTCTTCTCTAGTGCCCATGGAACAGTCTCCAGAATCAATCACATCCTAGGTCATAAATCAGGTCTCAAACGGTACCGAAAGATTGGGATCATTCCCTGCCTATTTTCAGACCACAATGCTTTGAAACTAGAACTCAATCACAAGAGGAAAGTTGGAAAGAACTCAAATACATGGAGATTAAAGAGCATCCTACTCAAGAATGAATGGGTCAACCAGGAAATTAAAGAAGAATTAAAAAAATTCATGGAAACCAATGAAAATGAAAGCACAACTGTTCAAAATCTTTGGGATGCAACAAAGGCAGTCCTAAGAGGAAAATATATAGCTATACAAGCCTTTCTCAAGAAACAAGAAAGGTCTCAACTACACAACCTAACCCTACACCTGAAGGAGCTGGAGAGAGAACAGCAAATAAAGCCTAAACCCAGCAGGGGAAGAGAAATAATAAAGATCAGAGCAGAAATCAATGAAATAGAAACCAAAAGAACAGTAGAACAGATCAACGAAACTAGGAGCTGGTTCTTTGAAAGAATTAAGGAGACTGATAAACCCCTGGCCATATTTATCAAAAAGAAAAGAGAAATGACCCAAATCAACAAAATCATGAGTGAAAGAGGAGAGATCACAACCAACACCAAAGAAATACAAACAATTATAAGAATGCATTATGAGCAACTCTATGCCAGCAAATTAGATAACCTGGAAGACATGGATGCATTCCTAGAGATGTATCAACTACCAAAACTGAACCAGGAAGAAGTAGAAAACCTGAACAAACCTATAACCACTAAGGAAATTGAAGCAGTCATCAAAAATCACCCAAGGAACAAGAGCCAGGGCCAGATGGCTTCCCAGGGGAATTCTACCAAACACTTAAAGAAGAATTAATACCTATTCTTCTGAAACTGTTCCCAAAAATAGAAATGGAATCAAAACTTCCAAACTCATTTTCTGAGGCCACCATTACCTTGATCCCAAAACCAGACAAAGACCCCATCAAAAAGGAGAATTACAGACCAATATCCCTGATGAACATGGATGCAAAAATTCTCACCAAAATAGTAGCCAATAGGATCCAACAGTAGATTAAAAGGATTATTCACCACGACCAAGTGGGATTTATCCCTGGGCTGCAAGGTTGGTTCAACATCCACAAATCAATCAATGTGATACATTAACAAAAGAAAGAAGAAGAATCATATGATCCTCTCAATAGATGCAGAAAAAGCATTTGACAAAGTACAGCATCCTTTCTTGATCAGAACTCTTCAGAGTATAGGGATCAATGGTACATACCTCAATATCATTAAGGCCATCTATGAAAAACCTACAGCGAATATCATTCTCAATGGGGAAAAACTGAGAGCTTTTCCCCTAAGGTCAGGAACGCGGCAGGCTTGTCCAGTATCACCACTGCTATTCAACATAGTACTAGAAGTCCTAACCACAGCAATCAGACAACAAAAAGAAATCAAAGGCATCTAAATTGGCCAAGAAGAAGTCAAACTCTCACTCTTTGCAGATGATATGATCCTTTATGTGGAAAATCCAAAAGACTCCACCCCAAAACTGCTAGAACTCACATAGGAATTCAGTCAAGTGGCAGGATATAAAATCAAAGCAGAGAAATCAGTGGCATTCCTATACACCAACAATAAGACAGAAGAAAGAGAAATTATGGAGTTGATCCCATTTACAATTGCACCCAAAACCATAAGATACTTAGGAATAAATCTAACCAAAGAGGCAAAGGATCTGTACTCAGAAAACTATAACATACTCATGAAAGAAATGGAGGAAGACACAAAGAAATGGAAAAACGTTCCATGCTCATGGATTGGAAGAACAAATATTGTGAAGATGTCAATGCTACCTAGAGCAATCTACACATTCAATGCAATCCCCATCAAAATACCATCCACTTTTTTCAAAGAAATGGAACAAATCATCCTAAAATTTGTATGGAACCAGAAAAGACTCCGAATAGCCAGAGGAATGTTGAAAAAGAAAAGCAAAGCTGGCAGCATCAGCATTCCAGACTTCAAGCTCTATTACAAAGCTGTCATCATCAAGACAGTATGGTACTGGCACAAAACCAGACATATAGATCAATGGAACAGAATAGAGAGCCCAGAAATGGACCCTCAACTCTATGGTCAACTCATCTTTGACAAAGCAGGAAAGAATGTCCAGTGGAAAAAAGACAGTCTCTTCAACAAATGGTGTTGTGAAAATTGGACAGCCACATGCAAAAGAATGAAACTGGACCATTTCCTTACAACACACACAAAAATAGACTCCAAATGGTTGAAAGACCTCAATGTGAGACAGGAGTCCATCAAGATCCTAAAGGAGAACACAGGCAGCAACCTCTTCGACTTCAGCCGCAGCAACTTCTTCCTAGAAACATCACCAAAGTAAGGGAAGCAAGTCAAAAATGAACTATTGGGACTTCATCAAGATAAAAAGCTTTTGCACAGCAAAAGAAACAGTCAACAAAACCAAAAGACAACCGACAGAATGGGAGAAGATATTTGCAAATGACATATCAGATAAGGGCTAGTATCCAATATCTATAAAGAACTTATCAAACTCAACACCCAAAGAACAAATAATCCAATCAAGAAATGGGCAGAACACATGAACAGACATTTTTCCAAAGAAGACATCCAAATGGCCAACAGACACATGAAAAAGTGCTCAACATCGCTCGGCTTCAGGGAAATCCAAATCAAAACCTCAATGAGATACCACCTCACACCAGTCAGAATGGCTAAAATTAACAAGTCAGGAAAGGACAGATGTTGGCGGGGATGTGGATAAAGGGGAACCCTCCTATACTGTTGATGGGAATGCAAGCTGGTGCAGCCACTCTGGAAAACAGTATGGAGCTTCCTCAAAAAGTTGAAAATAGAGCTACCATACGATCCAGCGATTGCACTACTGGGTATTTACCCCAAAGATAAAAAAGTAGGGATCCTAAAGGGTACATGCAACCCCATGTTTATAGCAGTAATGTCCACAATAGCCAAACCATGGAAAGACCCTAGATGTCCATCGACAGATGAATGGGTAAAGAAGATGTGGTATATATACACAATGAGTATTTCATGAGTATTTTATAGAAATTCTTAATCTCAGGAAACAAACTGAGGGTTGCTGGAGTGGTGGGGGGTGGGAGGGATGGGGTGGCTGGGTGATAGACACTGGGGTGGGTATGTGCTCTGGTAAGCGCTGTGAATTGTGCAAGACTGTTGAATCTCAGATCTGTACCTCTGAAACAAATAATGCAATATATGTTAAGGGAAAAAAAAAAGAAGAAGGTAGTGGGAGGGGAACAATGAAGGGGGGGAAATCGGAGGGGTAGACAAACCATGAGAGACGATGGACTCTGAGAAACAAACTGAGGGTTCTAGAGGGGAGGAGTGTTGGTGGATGGGTTAGGCTGGTGATTGGTATTGAGGAGGGCATGTTCTGCATGGAGCACTGGGTGTTATGCACAAACAATGAATCATGGAACACTATATCTAAAACTAATGATGTAATGTATGGGGATTAACAGAACAATAAGAAAATTAAAAAAATAAAAAATAATTCCTCATATCGCTGAGGTCGTATGATAAATGTCTTTCTCTGTTTGACTTATTTCGCTCAGCATAACACCCTCCAGTTCCATCCACATAGTTGCAAATGGCAAGATCTCATTCCTTCTGATGGCTGCATAATATTCCATTGTGTATATATACCACATCTTCTTTACCCATTCATCTGTCGATGGACATCTAGGGTCTTTCCATGGTTTGGCCATTGTGGACATTACTGCTATAAACATGGGGTTGCATGTACCCTTTAGGATCCCTACTTTTTTATCTTTGGGGTAAATACCCAGTAGTGCAATCGCTGGATCGTATGGTAGCTCTATTTTCAACTTTTTGAGGAAGCTCCATACTGTTTTCCAGAGTGGCTGCACCAGCTTGCATTCCCACCAACAGTGTAGGAGGGTTCCCCTTTCTCCACATCCCCGCCAATATCTGTCATTTCCTGACTTGTTAATTTTAGCCATTCTGACTGGTGTGAGGTGGTATCTCATTGAGGTTTTGATTTGGATTTCCCTGAAGCCGAGCGATGTTGAGCACTTTTTCTTGTGTCTGTTGGCCATTTGGATGTCTTCTTTGGAAAAATGTCTGTTCATGTGTTCTGCCCATTTCTTGATTGGATTATTTGTTCTTTGGGTGTTGAGTTTGATAAGTTCTTTATAGATATTTGATACTAGCCCTTTATCTGATATGTCATTTGCAAATATCTTCTCCCATTCTGTCGGTTGTCTTTTGGTTTTGTTGACTGTTTCTTTTGCTGTGCAAAAGCTTTTTATCTTGATGAAGTCCCAATAGTTCATTTTTGCCTTTGCTTCCCTTCCTTTGGCGATGTTTCTAGGAAGAAGTTGCTTCCGCTGAGGTCAAAGAGGTTGCGGCCTGTTTTCTCCTTTAGGATCTTGATGGACTCCTGTCTCACATTGAGGTCTTTCAACCATTTGGAGTCTATATTTGTGTGTGTTGTAAGGAAATGGTCCAGTTTCATTCTTCTGCATGTGGCTGTCCAATTTTCACAACACCATTTGTTGAAGAGACTGTCTTTTTTCCACTGGACATTCTTTCCTGCTTTGTCAAAGATGAGTTGACCATAGAGTTGAGGGTCCATTTCTGGGCTCTCTATTCTGTTCCATTGATCTATGTGTCTGTTTTTGTGCCAGTACCATACTGTCTTGATGATGACAGCTTTGTAATAGAGCTGGAAGTCCAGAATTGTGATGCCGCCGGCTTTGCTTTTCTTTTTCAACATTCCTCTGGCTGTGTGGGGTCTTTTCTGGTTCCATACAGATTTTAGGATGATTTGTTCCATTTCTTTGAAAAAAGTGGATGGTATTTTGATGGGGATTGCATTGAATGTGTAGATTGCTCTAGGTAGCATTGACATCTTCACAATATTTGTTCTTCCAATCCATGAGCATGGAACGTTTTTCCATTTCTTTGTGTCTTCCTCCATTTCTTTCATGAGTATGTTATAGTTTTCTGAGTACAGATCCTTTGCCTCTTTGGTTAGATTTATTCCTAGGTATCTTATGGTTTTGGGTGCAATTGTAAATGGGATCGACTCCTTAATTTCTCTTTCTTCTGTCTTATTGTTGGTGTATAGGAATGCCACTGATTTCTCTGCATTGATTTTATATCCTGCCACTTGACTGAATTCCTATGTGAGTTCTAGCAGTTTTGGGGTGGAGTCTTTTGGATTTTCCACATAAAGGATCATATCATCTGCAAAGAGTGAGAGTTTGACTTCTTCTTGGCCGATTTAGATGCCTTTGATTTCTTTTTGTTGTCTGATTGCTGTGGCTAGGACTTCTAGTACTATGTTGAATAGCAGTGGTGATGCTGGACATCCTGCCACGTTCCTGACCTTAGGGGGAAAGCACTCAGTTTTTCCCCATTGAGAATGATATTCAATGTGGGTTTTTCATAGATGGCTTTTATGATATTGAGGTATGTACTCTCTATCCCTGTATTCTGAAGAGTTTTGATCAAGAAAGGATGCTTTACTTTGTCAAATGCTTTTTCTGCATCTATTGAGAGGATCATATGATTCCTGTTGTTCCTTTTATTAATAAATTGTAGCACATTGATTGATTTGTGGATGTTGAACCAACTTACAGCCCAGGGATAAATCCCACTTGGTCGTGGTGAATAATCCTTTTAATGTACGGTTGGATCCTGTTGGCTAGTATTTGGTTGAGAATTTTTGCATCCATGTTCATCAAGGATATTGGTCTGTAGTTCTCCTTTTTGATGGGGTCTTTGTCTGGTTTTGGGATCAAGGTAATTGTGGCCTCTGAAAACGAGTTTGGAAGTTTTGATTCCCTTTCTATTTTTTGGAACAGTTTCAGAAGAATAGGTATTAATTCTTCTTTAAGTGTTTGGTAGAATTCCCCTGGGAAACCATCTGGCCCTGGGCTCTTGTTTGTTGGGATATTTTTGATAACTGCTTCAATTTCCTTTTTGGTCTCTCTGTTTAGGTTTTCTATTTCATCCTGGTTCAGTTTTGGTAGTTGATACATCTTTAGGAATGCATCCATTTCTTCCAGGTTTTCTAATTTCCTGGCATAGAGTTGCTTATAATATTCTCTTATAATTTTTTGTATTTCTTTTGTGTTTTTTGTGATCTCTCCTCTTTCATTCCTGATTTTGATGATTTGGGTAATTTCGTTTTCTTTTTGATAAGTCTGGCCAGGGGTTTATCAATCTTGTTAATTCTTTCAAAGAACCAGCTCCTAGTTTCATTGATGTGGTCTACTGTTCTTTTAGTTCCTATTTCATTGATTTCTGCTCTGATCTTTATTATTTCTCTTCTCCTGATGGGTTTAGGCTTTATTTGCTGTTTTTTCTCTAGCTCCTTTAGGTGTAGGGTTAGGTTGTGTACTTGAGACATTTCTTGTTTCTTGAGAAGGGCTTGTATTGCTATATACTTTCCTCCTAGGACTGCTTTTGCTGTTTCCCAAAGATTTTGAACAGTTTTGTTTTCATTTTCATTGGTTTCCATGAATTTTTTTAATTCTTCTTTAATTTCCTGGTTGACCCATTCATTCTTGAGTAGGATGCTCTTTAGCCTCCATGTATTTGAGTTCTTTCCAACTTTCTTCTTGTGACTGAGGTGTAGTTTCAAAGCATTGTGGTCTGAAAATAGGCGGGGAATGATCCCAATCTTTTGGTACCAGTTGAGACCTGATTTGTGACCTAGGATGTGATCTATTCTGGAGTATGTTTCCTGGGCACTAGAGAAGAATGTGAATACTGTTCTTTGGGATGGAATGTTCTGAATATATCTGAAGCCCATTTGGGGCAGTGTTTCATTTAAAGTCTTTATTTCCTTGTTGATCTTTTACTTAGATGATCTGTCCATTTCAGTGAGGGGGGTGTTAAAGTCCCCCACTATTATTGTATTGTTGTCAATGTGTTTCTTTTGTTTTTTATGAATTTCCTTATATAATTGGCTGCTCCCATGTTAGGGGCATAGATATTTACAATTGTTAGATCTTCTTGTTGGATAGACCCTTTAAGTAGGATATAGTGTCCTTCCTCATCTCTTATTATATTCTTTGGATTTAAATCTAATTTGTCTTCTATAAGGTTTCCACCCAGGTTCCTTTTGGTGTCCATTAGCATGGTAAATCATTTTCTACCCCCTCACTTTCAATCCGGGGGTTTCTTTGGGTCTAAAATGAGTCTCTTGTAGACAGCCTATCGATGGGTCTTTTTTTTTAATCCAATCTGATAGCCTGTGTCTTTTGATTAGGGCATTTAGCCCATTTATATTCAGGGTAACTCTTGAAAGATATGAATTTATTGCCATTGTATTGCCTGTAAAGTGACTGTTACTGTATATTGTCTGTGTTCCTTTCTGGTCTATGTTGCTTGTAGGCTCTCTCTTTGCTTAGAGGACCCCTTTCAAGATTTCTTGTAGGACTGCTGTTTGCAAATTGCTTTAGTTTTTGTTTGTTCTGGAAGCTTTTTATCTCTCCTTCTATTTTCAATGACAGCTTAGTTGGGTATAGTATTCTTGGCTGCATATGTTTTCATTTAGTGCTCTGAATATATCATGCCAGTCCTTTCTGGCCTGCCAGGTCTCTGTGGATAGGTCTTTTGCCAATCTAATGTTTCTAGCATTGTAGGTTACAGATCTGTTCTCCCATGCTGCTTTCAGCATTTTCTCTTTGTCTATGAGACTCGTAAGTTTTACTATTAGATGTCGGGGTGTTGACCTCTTTTTATTGATTTTGAGAGGGGTTCTCTGTGCTTCCTGGATTTTGATGCCTGTTTCCTTCCCCAAATTAGGGAAGTTCTCTGCTATAATTTCCTCCAATATACCTCTGCCCCTCTCTCTCTTTCTTCTTCATCTGTAATCCCAATTATTCTAATGTTGTTTTGTCTTATGGTATCGCTTATCTCTCGAATTCTGCCCTTGTGATCCAGTAGTTGTTTATCTCTCTTTTTCTCACCTTTATTTTCCATCATTTGGTTTTCTATATCACTGTTTCTCTCTTCTGCCTCATTTATCCTAGTAGTTAGTGCCCCCATTTTTGATTGCACCTCATTAATAGCCTTTTTGATTTCAATTTGGTAGATTTTAGTTCTTTTATTTCTCCAGTAAGGGTTTCTCTAATAACTTCCATGCTTTTTTCAAGCCCAGCTAATATCTTTAAAGTGATGATTCTGAACTCTAGATCCAGCATTGTACTAATGTCTGTATTGAGTAGGTCTCTGGCAGTCAGTACTACCTCTTGTTCTTTTTGTTGAGGTGATTTTTTCCATCTTGTCATTTTGTCCAGAGGAGAATTGATGAATGAGGGAACAAAATGCTAACAGGGTAAAAACATCCCCAGAAAATACACTCTAAACAAATCAGAAAAGACCTGAAGCCGGGGGAAAAGAAAGGGAAGAAAGAAAAAAGAAAAAGAAAAAAAAGATAAAAGGAAAAAGATAGAATCAAACAAAAACAGAACAAAACAAAACAAAAAAACAGAATATGATCAAATATGATCAGGCTGGTGCATAGATCAGTGCCACACACTAGATTCTGGGTGTATTTTGGTCTGTTAGAAGGAAGTGCCTCCCAAAATTTTAAAGAAAGGAAAACTTATATATGTACAAATATAAGGATTGACATGATGAAGGGATGGAATATGACTGTAAAGATGAAAATTATAAAAAATTTTATAAAAGGAATTGATAAGAAGTTGTTTGAAAAAAGAAAGAAGAGGATTTAAAAAAAAAAGAAAAAAAAAGGGAGATAATGTGATCAGGCAGGAGAGTAGAACAAAGCTATACACTAGAGATTTAGGGTATATTTTGATCTATTAGAGGAAACTGTATCTCAAAATTTTAAATAGAGAACAACTCATATATATATGCCAAAAATAAGGGTAATTACTGTGAAGGCATAGAATATGACTCTAAAAATGAAAAATAAAAATGTTTTTTTAAAAAAGAGATTGATAAGATATTGGTTGAAAAAGGGAAAAAGAAAAATTCAAAAAAAAAAAAAAAAGACAGTTAAAAAAAATTAACTTTGAAAGACTAAAGAATCATGGTAAAAAAACCATGGATTCTATGTACATTATTCCCCTAGCGCTGGAGTTCTGCCGTTCTCATTGATCGGTAAACTTGGTCTTGGCTGGCTGTTCTCGCTGATCTTCTGGGGGAGGGGCCTGTTGCCTTGGTTCCCAAATGTCTTTGTGGGAGGCGGAACTGCCCCACCCTTGCCGGTCCGGGCTAAGTAATCTGCTCGGGTTTGCTCTCGGGAGCTTTTTTTCCCTGCAAGCTTTCTGTAGAGCTTTGGAGGCCGAGAGTAAAATGGTGGCCTCCCAATCTCCACCCTGGAGAAGCTGAGAACTCAGGGTCCCACTCCTCAGTGCACCCCCAGAGAAAAGCAGTCAGTCACTCCTGTCTCCCTGGTCTCCGGCCGCTCTCTGTGCTCACCCTGCCTGTGACTGAGCGTTTCTCTCTCCGGCACCCAACCCCAGGTGGAGTCTCCAAACCCAGCAGATCCCTGCAGTGCACTCCTGTGCCTCTCCTCCCAGGGGAAGAAGGTGATTCTCCCCGGATCTGCTGCTTGTTGGGTCCCTGCTGGAGGAGCAATGGCCCAACTGAGCCGCCGATTATGGTTTATGGCAACCCTGAGCTGACAGCCCGAGCCTCAGCTCCGTCTCTGCCACTGGCTTCCCCGCTCTGATCTCTGGGAGCTCTGCCACACTCAGGCACCCCCAGTCTTTCTGTGACCCCAAGGGTCCTGAGACCACACTGTCCCCTTGAGGGTTCCACCCCTGACTTAACCACTGGAGTGACGTCCCTCAGCGGAACCGACTTCTAAAAGTTTCAATTTTGTGCTCCGCTGCTCTATCACTTGCCAGAAGTGGCCGATGGAGGCCCCCTACCCTGCCGTCTATCCTCCCCAATATCGCCTCAGATTCACTTCTCCGCACATCCTACCTTCCTGAACGTGGTCGCTTTTCTGTTCAGAGAGTTGTTGCTTTTCTTTTCTTTGATCTCCTGTTGAGTTTGTAGGTGTTCAGAATGGTTTGATCCCTATCCAGCTGAATTCCTGAGACCAGATGAAATCCAAGTCTCCTACTCCTCCACCATCTTGCTCTGCCCCCCATTTAATTTATTCTTTTGGAAGAACTGTAGTTTCCTGTTTCTTTGCATGCCTTGTGATTTTTTGTTGATATCTGAAATTTTAATATTATAATGTAGATACTCCGGAAATCAGTTTTCCCTTTCCCTCAGGATTTCCTCATTTATGATTGTGAAAGGTTATCTAATTTAGCTCATTTAGTGACTTTTCCAAAGGAATTTTGAAAATACTGTATTCCTTCTTTGGGGTCACTGAAGTCTCCATTCCTTTGGCTTGTATTCAGCTAATATTTTGACACTGATTTCTCTGAATGCCAAGAGTTTTAAAAAAATCTTTCAGTTTTTTTCAGGTGGTCTCTTGCTGAGGTATTTCTCCAACAGATAGCAAGTTTTGCAATGAGCCCAGAGATCAGTAAGAGGTGAAAAATTAGGGTCTCCTCCGGCATCTTTTTGAGCATGCACATTGCACATGGCTTTTTAAATTCCCCTGTATACATGGTACTTTTGAGTTTCCTAATACCCCCCAAAATTATCTCCAGCTTTTCCTTCTAGGACTTAGGCAGTCTATTGCATGTCTCAACCATAATATTTTGTCTGAAGTCATTGCAGGTTGTTAGTTAGTTTTACATATATTCAACCATAGCCTGACACTTTTCTGCCCTGAAATGGTTCCACATTAGGCAAACAAAAACTGCTTCTGTTTTTCAAGTGTCCCAGAACAGTCATAAACAAAAATTTGCAAATAAGATCTCTATTCCTTCTGGAACCAGAGAACAGATCCCACATTGGGAATGGAGGTTGTCATATTTAAGACTTACTGATTCAAGGAGGGCGTGGGACAAGGGAAAGAAAAAAAGCCACAAATCTTTCCTATCACTTTTAACTTGCTCTTTTTCTGATTCTGTATTCTTTTCATAGCTTCAAAACTTGGACTGTTTTCCCAGAGTTCTAGCAATGTTTGTTCTGATGGTTTCTGCTTTTTTAATGGTTTAATGTTGCTGTTTGTTTGTTTATTGAAGAAAAGGTGCCAGGCTTACTTTTAAAGCAGGAGTTGGAAAAATAACTATAGCTTTTACATCACACTGTAGCCTGATGCCGGCTTTAAAAAAGTTTTACTGGAATAGCCATGCTCATTTGCTTATGTATTATCTATAGCTTCATTTATGCTATAACAGCAAAGCTACATGATTTCAACAGAAAATGTATGGCCCACAAGCCTAATATTGACTACCTGGACCTTTACAGAAAAAGTTTGCAGACTCTGTTTTAAAGTAAGAGCTGCCTAGTGGACCCCTTACTGTTTAATTATACTGGTTTCCATTTAATGTTACTTAAATATGTACAAAGTTGCATATAAAATTTTTGTACTTAGAGCAATCATAAATTTGTGAAACAAAAAACAGATTTTAAAAGGAGACAAAAAAGCTCTAAAAAGTTGATGCAGCTAAAATCAACAACTTGATTCAATGTGAGGTTCTTTTGATGAGATAAAATTGGTGATGCTGTCTTTAAGTGGAGAAATTATTTACCTGATTTTAGTTCTTGATGACTTCATTTGATTTTTGATAGTGAAAATGATTCTTTTGAATCATGATTATTACCATTTTTATTTTTCCTTTTTAACAGCGAGCTTATTAAATAAAATAACAAGACTTTTTATTTTGAAACGCCAATCATTTCCATCATGCTTCTTTTCTTAATTTGGGATCCACAGGAGCAGCCCCTGAGATAAAGATTCCCATAAAAGTGATTTATTTAGGAAGTGTTCTCAGGAGAAACAGAACAGAAGGGTGGAAACTAAATAGGGAAAGGAAAGGAGCCAAGTAATGGTTTGCTTTCACCAGAGGTTCTAGGCTTAGCCTGATCCTAAAGTGTTCTGAAGTGTAAGGCATACCTCAGAGTTTGTCCAGAGTTGAGGCCAGGGAGTTGGGCTTTTATTCTCACTGAACTATTTGTCCATTGCTTAAGGATGCCCAGGGAATATCCACTCCCAGGCACTTATGGTTCCCCACACTTGTGGACAAAGTGTCTCCAATAGTCCAAGAGCAATTCTCCTAAGAGAGTTTTGAGTGCTAGCTCTTTACAAAAGGGTACACATTGCATATTGACTACTATATTACTGATATTCTGATTGCAAATAAATATGAATGGAATGATATGTTAGCTTGCAATGTAAATGTAATACTGATTGCTATGATACAGGTTTTTATTAGCTTAGGGTGTCTATACCACTGTAAGCTGTAGGAGCACTCAATTCTCTCACCACATTTTCTATGCAAATGAACTTGCAATTTTCATTTGTACAGTACACTGATAGGCCATTTGGCTTTCACTTTGAGAGGATGCATCATTTACTTTTCAAGTCCTTCTGTCCTTTTCTCATTAGCCTTCAGCTATTAAAGTAATACATTTCTCAGAGACACTATATGATTTCCATGGTATCAAATCAACATTTCAACTTACTAAGTAATTTAAGAAATTAAGTTTTATTACATGAACGTATCTTTCAGTTATAAATTAGCTCCATTATATTTGTTATGTTTATAACTGGTAAAATAAGTCAATGAATTCAATGGCAAATTAAGGTTGATTGTGTCCTTTGGACATTAAAACAAAACAACACCAGGGCAGCCTGATACGCTCTTTGACATGTTAAAAATTAAACGTTATTGGCCTAGGTGATTATTTGGAGGCAATACATTTGCAAATACAAATCAAACATAAACACTGGGACAAAAATTTTATGACAATGCATTATTTAAAATACTATCCCAAAATATATTTACTTAATTTAAAAATATTATCAAGAACTTGTAAACTCCTGACTATATGTTAGTAGGTTGCAGAAAGTCTGTGGACAGGTTGGAAATACTAAATGACTTTAGACTTCTAAATATGCAGCTTTGTGCTTATGTTTTAACTGCCTCATGTATAGTTAGTCTCCCAATTAAACTATGATTATTTGAGAGCAGAACTTTGCATTCTATTGCTTTATAATCCCTATAATTCACGTGGGCTATTATTTTTACATGGCAGATGCTCAATAAGTTATATAATGTCATAGGTAGGAGGATGAAATAGAAGCCCAAAGACTTGATATGCCATTTGAAATCAAGGCAGGGAGTTGGAGAGAGAATAAGATGTGGCATCAGAAGACTGGAGGTTGAATCCATGCTCTATCTCTTACTAGTGGGTTTTTTTTTAATTTTTTTTTTTAATCTCTTAGTTGAAATATCATTTTGTTCTTGTGTTATTTCCCCAATTTTTTTTAATATTTTATTTATTTGACAGAGACACAGCGAGAGAGGGAACACAAGCAGGGGGAGTGGGACACCTCAAATCTGAGGTCAGTGCTCAGTCAGTGGGAGAGGGAGAAGCAGGCTTCCTGCCGAGCAGGGAGCCGATGTGGGACTCAATCCCAGGACACTAGGATCATGACCGGAGCTGAAGGCAGATGCTTAACGACTGAGCCACCCAGGCGCCCCATTATTTCCCCAATTTTAATAATTTTTTTCATCTGTGTTGTCTTGTGGTTCTCTGAACATCTTTAGAATAATTTTTTTTATTCTGAATTCTTTGACAGGAAATTCTGTATGTCCTTTTTTGGGGGGACAGTTACTAGAAGTATACTGTGTTCTTTTGGTAGTTATTTTTTCCTGATTCTTCAGGATCCCTGTAGCCTTGTATAGATGTCTTTTCATTTGAAGAAGCAGTCACCTCTTCCAGATGTTATGGACTGACTTTGGTAGGGAAAGACCATCACCTGTGAGTGAGCACATTGGAACATCTTATGACCGCATGTCTAGTGATGTAGTCACTGAGCATGGGTGTGTGTGGTGGCTCCAGGTCCAGGGAGGCATTGTGAACCATTGGATTAGGCCAGTGGGGTTCACAGAATTGACAACTGTGTGGTCTTTGATGAACCCTGTGTGGGGTCCATAGAGCTTACAAGAACTGATGCCTAGCCTAGGGTTTGGGGAGGGACTCAGATGGCTGCTGTTTGCAAAGGCTAATACCTGTGGGGCAAAAATCAGTGAAATCTACAGGGGATCTGTGACTGCTGTGCTGGCCATAGATTTCTTCAGTGGTGAAAGCTGCTGAGATCCCCAGCAGAGCTAGTCACTGGGAACTTCGGTCCCTCCCACTTCATGGCTGGTATTGATAGTTGGCTGTTTTTCTTCCCTGTTCCAAGACAGCTCAATATGCCTCAGCTGTCCTGGTCTCCAGATGGAGTAAAACCAAAGCAAGCCCTTCATGTGGTGCCTCAAAAGCCTGAGGAAGCTGGTTGTTTACCTGCCTTTTGCTTTCCTGGCATGGGAAATTCTTTCTAACTGGATAGTTCCCTCTTGGAGCTGAGCAGTGCTGTCCTGGGGATGTTATGAAGCAGGAAAATATGACCTGTTCTTCCTTCCCTTTTTGTGCAGTTATTCTCAAGCGTTTTGTTCCACTGTGTTGTAGAAGTTTCTTAGGCGGACTCCTGAGCATTTTCAGAGATGTTTTTGTTCACTGGTAGGTGTTTAATTGTTGATCTTTATGAAGAGATGGAGGCTGAGATTTCCTTCTCCACCATCTTGGTGGCTTCACCCTCCCTAATGTTAATGTCTTACATAATTATGGAACTCTTATTAAAACTAAGACCTTAACTTCAATACATGAGTATTAGCCAAACTCCAAACCTTACTTGGATAACCCCCAGCTTTTTCACTAAAGTCCTTTGCATAGTGTGGTTAACATGTAATATTTCTAGCTTTTCCTTTTTCTCACTCCTCCAATGGTTAGATTATTCTTTGCCCACAACCTTTGTTTCCTCTCCTGCTCCTGCCCACACCCCTGTCAAACCAACCCCAGGAGAGTCTTACTATTGTCAGTCTGGTTCCTAGAGATTTTGCTGCAGAACTAGGGAATGAACAAAGAAGGACCTGAACAGATTGTCAGGGAAGAGGTGGGAGGAGAGAGTGCAGTCCTGGAGACTAAAACCATCTACATGGAAAGAAACATAGAAAGAACAAAGAGGAAACAGAGTGAAAGGAAATTTATTGGGAGGGGTACAAAGAATTTCAGAGCCCCCTGATTAAGTAAATCAGCTTCTGTACTACAAAGCAAGACCTTAGATGTTTGTGTCTGAAGGTATGTATTTATTTAACCATTAAATTCTTCATGAGTGGAGACTTAGAAGATATCATACTTTCATTTGATCATTTCAGGGATCTATGGGATCAAATACTAACTTCTTGTCACCTGCACGTAAGTCTTTTCTCCCCCCGCCTTTTCTTGCCAAATGATCACTCCATTTTTCATTAGGCACACCTTCTCACCACCTGAGATAATTGTCTTTTTTCTTGTTTTAGAGGTTTTGCTTAAAAGAAACTGCATCTAGACTATATTATAGCAGTCTTTTTTCCCCCCGCTTCTCTCACCATCTTCAACACAGTAATAGTCAATCATGTTGTGTAAATATCAGGCATTCTGGATCTAAGGATCTAAGCTATATTGATCCCATTCTAATCTCACAGGATTCTGATTTCATTGTTCCATGAGACTCAGTAACATGTGCCCTGGTACATAGCTTAGCCAAGTTCCTGGTAGTGACATTTTCTTTACAGCATTTATTAACATTCTCAGGCAGGTTTCATAATTAGTCTGAGCATCGGTTTTATGTCTGTGGAATGGAGGTAATTATTATCTCACAGAGCTATTGTGAGGATTAAGTCAGATAGTATGTGTAAAGCACCTGGCACAGTGCATGGTCAATGGCCAATGTCCCTAACCACATGGCAGCCCTCATGTGGCAGAAGATCCACATCTGGGGCTTAGCTTCCTGATAGGGAGTTATGTCCCTTATGCTTCTTATCTTTTTGATCTCTGTATCACCCATAAGACGTGCAGCATTTAGTTGCTCATAAAAGCTGCTCAATTACCGTTTATGTCTCACTAGAATATAAATATCAGGAGGGCAGGCATTAAGTATACTGGGTTCATCTCCCATCCTTGGGTGCCTGGTCTAGTACCCGGACACAGGTTGGATATTTACTATCCTTCCCCTGGCCTCCCCCACCACAGGAACCTGTGCTTGAATTGGAGTTAAAGCTGCCCTGAAAAAGCAGACAGCTCTGGAGAATGAGTCTCCTGCTTCTCCAAGCCCTGTGCTAGGAACATGTCTTAGTCCTGTCCTGAGAAGGAGCACCAAGGTAGAGAGAAGGGAGAGAGCAAACAAAGGGCTCCAAGTGGTCCAGGCCACAAACACTGGCATCCTAACAATGATGACCAAAGAACCAATATATGTAAATCCTCTTCCAGGGGTCAAACTCACAATAAATTCAAATTGTCTAAAAACTTATGCAGCAACAGTAGCTGTTGACTCAAGGTGCAGGTAAATGTCCCAAAGCTACTTTACCATTCTATTAATCAACCTATCCAAACCTATTTGCCACTTTGCACTCTCTTGATAATTGTTGTATTCAAAATTCTCTAGACAGCCTAGACCTTTTTTTTTAAGGTAGGGTAATTTTGACAATCAAATACAAGCCATAAATCTCTTGCCAGAAACTTGCATTTATTCATACACACAAAATTGACATATAATTTCTATTAACTAACAGATCCTCTAAAACCAACTTTTGCATCCCCATTTCCATGGACCCCAAGTTGAGAAACCTAGTTAGAATACCTCATACATTAACCAATGATAAACATTCACATTGGGCCTGATGAAAGATGCTGGAGATATAGACATACCCCTTGTCTCATGGATCTCTCAACCTATTACTCTTGTGATGTAAATACCAAATGATGCCAGAAGAATGTGAAAATGCATTAATTTTCATGAAAATTTATGTAAAAATTACATTTTAATGTAAAGTAGAAGACAAGTCTAATTAAGAGAATGGATCCTTTACAGAAAGACACTTGACCTACATGTTCATTAATCAGATGACCGGGTGTACTACCATGTCTCCTCAGCCAGCCATGCCAAAGAGCTGATGGTAGATGAAGTGCCCATCAGAATCCTTATGGTTAGATTGGTATGCACAGATGACCTGGAGAAGTAGTCCAGGGAGCCCCTCAAGAAGAAAAATGTCTTTTTAGAATGTTTATCTATTTTTAGGAGTGATACTAATGTCAGTGACCAAAGTGAGCAAGATGCATATTTTTCATAAATCATTGAGGAAAGAAAAAGATATCTGATGTATAGTCTCAACCCAGCCCAAAGGTCTCTGCTTGCCCTATCTATCTCTCTATCATCTATCTATTATATATCTATCATCTATCTATCTATCTATCATCTATCATCTATCTATATAATCTATCAATCATTTATCATCTATCTATACATATTTTCATGTAAACTTTTACTGAGGTATAATACATACAGAAAATCATGAGGATATGTCTTTATGAATTTTTATAAAATGAAAACACCCATTTAAGCCTGCTCAAATAAAAAAGAAATAGAATAATCCTAGTATCCCAGAAGCTGCTCTTTTCCTCCATTTATTTACTACCTATCCACTTTCATTCACATAAAGGTCAAGTTGGCCTGTTTTTATAAATGGAAAAATACATCATGTATTCTTTTCTGTTGGGCATTATGTTTATGAAATTCATCTATGTTGAGTGTAATGGTAGTTCTTTTTCACTGTGGAATACTATTTCATTATATGAATATATCACTACTTATTTTTTGTTACTAATGGAGATGTATATAATTTCTACTTATCATTTTATGAATAATGCAGCTGTGAGCATTCTAGTATACATCATTTGGTGAGCATATGTGTGTATCTTTGCTGGGTATATTCCTAGGAATAGAATTACTGATTCATAATTTACATATATTTTTAATAGAGATTGCCAAACACATGTCCAAAGTGGTTGTGCCAATTTACATTTCCAGCAATAGTGAATAAGTATTCTATTGTTTCACATCCTCACCACGATTTGGTATCATCACTTCTTTTGTTTCTGTTTTAATATTCACGAATTGCATGGCATGAAGTGGTATTCATTGTGGTTTTCTTTTTATTATTATCATGTTCAGTTAGCCAACATGTAGTACATCATTAGTTTCTGATGTAGTGTTCAACAATTCATTAGTTGCATGTAACACCCAGTGCTCATCACCACACATGCCCTCCTTAATACCCATCACCTTATTACCCAATCCCCCAACCCCTCCCTTCTGTAACTCTCAGTTTGTTTCCAGAAGTGTGGTTTTTATTTGGATTTTAATGATTACTAATGAGGTTGAAAACTCTTTTTAAAAAAAGATTTATTTATTTATTTTAGAGAGAGAGAAAAACAGCATGGGAAGGGGAGGGGCAGAGGAAGAAGGAGAGAGAGAATCCCAAGAAGATTCCCTGCTGAGAACCGAGCCCACCACCAGCTAGATCCCACAACCCTGAGATCATGACCTGGGCTGAAATCAAGAGTTGGACACTCAACAGATTGAGCCACTCAGGTGCCCCCAAATTTTTTATGTTATTGGCACTTTGATACACCCTTTTAAGAAAATTTTGTTCAAGTTCTTCACCCATTTAAAAAATTAGAGAGATTGGCTTTTCTTATTGATTTTTAAGATTTCTTTATGTATTCTGAGTTTTTTGATATAAGTAGAGTAACTACTATCCCCATTCTCTAATTTACTTTTTCATGTTCTTATTGGTATCTTTTGATAAAAAGAAGTTCATAATTGTTATAAAAGTCATAAATAAATAGTTTGTTATAGTTTGTTAAGTTTCTCTATTATGTTCATGCTTTTTTAAAAATTTAATTTAAGAAATCTTTGCCCATTAATCCTCTTCACCTACTTTGTCCATCCCCCCTCCTTCTCCCCCTTGGCAACCACCAGTTTGTTCTCTGTATTTATGAGTCAGTTTCTATTTGTTTGTTTGTTTGTTCATTTGTTTTGTTTTTTAGTTATAAAATAAATAAGTCATGGGGATAAAAAGTGCAGTATAGGGAATATGATCAATAATATTGTAATAATTTGGTATGGTGACAGATGGTAACTACACTTACTGTGGTGAGCATTGCATAATGTATGGAATTGTCAAATCACTATGCTGCATACCTGAAACTAATATAATATTGTATGTCAACTTTACTTCAATACAAAAAGAAAGAAAAATAATTTTTCCAATCCCAATGTCATAAAAATACCATAAAGATTTGGTTATTCTATATTATATCCTAGAAATTTCATTGTTTTTACTTTTTATGTTTTGGTATGCAGTTTACCTGATGTGAGGTAAGGGTCAAAATTCATTTTTTTCCCTATGGAAATATCCAATTGGTTCAGTAGTATTTATTTATTTAAAAGACCATCCTTATCTCACTGTACTGCAGTAGAACCTTGGTCATAAACCAAGTGACCACTTGTGTGTCTGATTTTAGACTTTCTATTTTGTTCCACATGTCTATATGTTTGTCCTTGCACCAATTCCACACTGTCTTGATTGCTGCAGCTTTAGTAAACATAGATATCTGTTCATCTAAGCACTCTGTGTGAAGTTTAGAATAATCTTGTCAATTTCCCAACACAAATTACAGATGGGAAGAATTGACATTTTTTTGGAGAATTAATATCTTTGATACAATGAGTGCTCCAATCTATTAACACAATATATCTTTAATTTGTTTAATTTTGGCAAAAGTGGGTTTTTTAGGTTTCTCTGGAGTTGATTTTATTTATTAATTCTAGATATATGATGTTTCTCTATGATTTTGTAAATGGTATCATTTTAAAATTTAATGTTATAATAATCTGTTGTTTACATATAGAAATCCATTGGATTTTTGGTGGTTGACCTGAAATAAAGCCAATCTGCTAAACTTACTTATCAGTGATAATAGTTTATAATAGGTTCTCTTTTTTCCCCCCTGTAAGAATGCATGGGCAGGGACTGCTAATACAATGTTGATTCTGTTAGTTTGCTTGACATTGCACCTTCAATATTCAACTTCTCTCATCTTTCTTAACCAGTGGCAAAGTGATTGCTTCGATTCTCCTCTCCTTTCAACTTTCTTCATTTTCCAAGTCTCCACTTTGTTTGCTAAACAATAGTTCGTTATACATAATTTTTAATTTTTTTTCTGCATTTTCTCACTACTTTGTTTATTATTGTCTGTTACTTGCTTTGTTGTATCATAGAGACAGAGTTTATGGTTTTCACACAAAATGTATATGTAACTGCCAACAAAGCAACTATTTTTAAACAATAGTGTTAGTTATTTTGTGTCCAGGGAGCAATGCTGTAAGAAGTTTCATTCTAACATCATAGTTTGTTGTTCATAGAAAATGTTTTACTGTGTTTCCATTTTATTTTAGGAAGTTGGTTAAGAATATTGGTTAAGGTTGGGGTACTGTAACACACTGCGATTTTTCCTCTTTAAGATAGTGAAGAAAGGTTCCTGTTTAATGTTTTTCAAAGAAATGTCTGATTTTTCAGAAATGGATTAATGACACAAAGTGGAGAATGCCTATATTATAAATGAGCCCTTTACTATGCTGAAATGAAAATCATAGATAACAAACTGAATCTACATCTTAATTTCAAAAGATCAATAAAATTCCCCAATTACAATATATTGGGGGAAGAGAATGAAAGTAATTTATGATATAATAATACCAGTGCAGTATGTAAGTGCTTAGGTATAATTATACTAGAAGACATAATAAGGCAGTGAGTCTCCCATCTATGCATATAATCAAGCTCGTAGGAAAGTTGCCAGTATCCCAATACTGCAGATGCTGCTACTCTGGATGATGTGACTTTTCAAACAATAAATACCTTTTTAAAAGTTCTGATTAAAACCGAATACAAATTTTCCTTATACTGTGTTACATTCCTGGAAAATTCAGGGTAAATAAAAACATACAAAATTTTTATGATTTTAATTTTTTAAAAAGTAGTTGTAGCTCATCTAATAAATTTTTACCTACTGAATTTTCTTTGGGATGTTTTAAAGTTCTGCAGGGTGCAGAATAATCCTTCACTTTCTGGGACTGTTCTTCATTTTACAGGATATGTAATGTTACACTTAGGGGCTTAAAGACAACATCAGGATCCCACCTTAACTTCCAGGGTTTCTGGGACTAAAGAAGAAATTATGGAAGTTCACATTCCAGGTTAGAGATCTATTGGGAGCTGTCCTTTCAGAGGCTAGACAGCTACAGAATTAAAAAGGGGTTGTTTTCACTGGTTTCAAGTGGATTTTCTAAGTGGTCAACATAGGAATAATTTGTGAGCTTCTAATCTATACATCTGATATAGTTCATGTTTTCCACTGTTTTTGTTATTAGATAAGACTGCATAGATGGAAGTGTAGGTCTTAAAATGGTTTTTATATCGGCCTCCACCTGGCAATCAACATTCTATGTGTTGCTAGCCAGGAGACCTGGCTTCTCTGACCACTGAGAATTGTCAGAAGCATCCCTCTAGCTTGGCCTCTTCTATGTGACCTGCCTTGCTGATCAGGTATTCCCCGGGAGGAGGGGGGTGTCTGTCTGAAGTGTATTTGCATTTGGTTTCTGCAAAGTTTTTGCATCTCCTCTTGCAAGCATTAGCCGTCATCTGAATTTTAATGATGAATTATCTAAATGTGATTTCTACTCTGTTTCTGCAGTTCCATGAATTTTAATCTGCTGCAGCTGTCAGTTCCAGTCACTCCATTTTAAATAGACTGTTTCATCTGTGACTCCACATTTTTGCCATCACAGTCACACAGATCAGAGTTTGAAAGGATGAAGTGTCTCTAAAGTGAAGGCCTGACTTGTCTATCCTGGGATAGAGGTAATGCAGCAGTCCATCTCTGGGCCTCACATAGTTGAAGGAAATGAGCATGAAAATTGGTGTTGTAGTTTGCTAGGTCATCGGGAAAAAACAGGTATAGGAGGGGAGCTTACTACCACGGTAAGGCGAGAGTCACAGACATCTTATGGACATTTTTGAGAAGCCCTAGGTTTTCCTCAAACCTTCTAAAAATTCTAAGACTGAATGGCAGAACTCAGCAGAAAGTCACCACAAAGTCTTTTCCATGGCAGAATATGTGATAGAAAATGCTATTCAAATAATATCATCATCTTGAACTTATGAGTTGTGGTCACTTTAGGAGATGTTACTTTTCCGTATTAAACCATAATGCTGAAGCAAGTAAGGGAGGTGTGGAACTGTAGATAGGTAAGCAGAAATTTGGAAGAGCACATATTGTGGCGTATAGTAACCATTCCCTCTCTCTCTCCCTTTTACTTTATATATACTTATATACACATATATTTGTTTACTAAAATCTATTTTGTTGCTACTCTGTTATTTGGCAAATGATTTATTCTACTAATTTATTCAATGAGTGTATACCAAACAGCCACCATGTGAGGGCATAATGCAGATGGATATATAGATCCTGGGGACCATCATATATAAAGGAATATAAGCTATAAGCAGGAATATTTTTTTACGTTGATAATATGCATTTTTACCTGATTTTTTTCACAATGGTGGGAGATAAAGCAGGAACATCACAGCTACCCAGCAGTTATGCGTTGACTAACAAATTGGTTTCTGCAGTGAGAGATATGACTGAATGTGCCTAGTGAAAATATTAATTACTACCCTTGTGTTACAAATAAAGAAACTTAGGCTGAGGGAGGTGAGTGGTTTATCAAAAGTCATAGCCACTATGTGGCAGACCGAAAAATTGAACGCAGATCTTCTAATTCCAAATTCCAAACACTACTTCCTATTGCCATAAGAGAACTTCAGACAAAGTAATTTACAAAAACAAGAAATAGGAAATTATCTGCATGCTCCACAAAAGGGAAAATGAGTATGTGAGTAATGATATTGGTTGGTGGTAGAAAATTATGTAGCCATTAAATATTATGCTACAGAGTGATCCTTTGAGACAGTTCTTATGACACCAAGTTTTTCTTGTTTCTTTATATGTTTCTAAATTTTTGATAATATGCAAATATTACAATTATAAGGGGGAAAAAAGAAATTCTAAGGAGAGAAATTACTTCCAACTGAACATGATCAGGATGTGGAAAGGCTCCATGTGAGCAAAAGAAAACATTTGAACGATGGGTAAGGAGATTTAGAACGAGATATGAAGGGAAAATGAAAAATGTTCTAGGACAGGGGATCTCAGAAGCCTGGGGTTAACCATCTGTGAAATTTACAGGGACTCCAGGATAATTCCACTTGCTGAAGCAAAGGATGCAAGAGTGGAACAGTGCAAAATAATGTTGGTGAGGTAGGTTGGGGCCCAGCCCAGAGGCAGGGGAGTGATTTTCAGTTTTCTGTGCTGTGACTTGGTTTTTATGTAATTGAAAAACAGCCTCATACTGATAGCCCAATTCTTAGGAACGAACTGGCTATGTCTGTTCTGTCTGAAGGTAGAGAGGACGGAAACCTCCTAGTTTTCTTGAAACCAATAAAATCGTGAGAAATAGTTATGTTCACAAGAAGATGTTAAATCTAGGGCACATACTTGCCAAAAAACATAGGGCACTTGGCAAGCTCACGCTACAGCTATTAAACATTAGGGCCTATTACTGAATATTTATGGTCTGCACCATTCTTGAAATGGTGTAATTTGAGTGTCCTCCAACAGTTTATGGCAGGTATTTCTATCCCAATCATGAGCACACTAGCAAGTTTCAGCAGCACAGAAGTCAGCACTCTTTTTGCACTGATGCATTTTCATGCTCTAGTAGCATATGTATGCATTTCAAACGAGCAGAGTATGGTATAGATATTATAAATAGATTATTTTTTGACTTCATAGTTTCATTTGGAATCTTTTTTCTTTTGAGGAATGTCCTACTTCTGTTTTTATTAGTTAAGAAGATAAAACAATTAATTCTGAATATTGCCAGGATGAATTTCCATCATGGAGTAGTCTGAAAAATCTTCTCTTTGTCCCGGATGCGTCCCATTACTTAGCTTTGGCTCTTTTCATTGGTGCCTTAACCAGCATCCAGTAATATTGGGGTGTATTTTGGACTTCTTTAACTCTATTCCTTTCTGATTTCAAAAAGAGATGAATCCTCCCAACATATTCTGTGCCTTAGGTAAGCCCATTGTTATCTCCTTGTGCCAACTGCTTATTGTTTTGGTCCTTTTCCCAGCTCTAGTTTTGCTCAACAACTGGAATCAGTCAGTAGAAAAAGGGTTTTGATTTTCATGATAGACTTAAGTCCTCACAATTTACTAACAACTTGACCTTGGGCAAGTTACAGGTTTATGCTTCAGTATCCTCATGTAAGAATTAGAGGAATGATACTTTACTATAGGATTCATGGGGTATTACTTGAGATACCAGGAATAACCTGCTGAGCATGATGCCCAGGTCCAGCTTGATGGCGCAACCTAACCACTGTTTGACATCCACTTAGTTCTGTTCTCTGTTGCTATGAACTAACCCTTTATGTCCTATCAAGGGGGTCAAAATGAAATTTCACAATCATTTTTGAATTTTCAACTCTGTTAAGTTTAAATACCAGTCTACAAATGACCTTTTGGGATTGTTTGCAATTTTAATTATCCCAGTCATTTTTCCCAAGGATAATCAACAGCTGATGCCATGTTGGACAGCATCCCCTCAGTGTAGAGAGGGAGGAACTGGGGCTGATAAAAAATCCACCACATAGAGATGTGTCTTCTCTCTTCCCTAATGTCAGGGATCATCTAGCTACAAAACCTATCAGAATTCGAGGGTGGCACATCCTGGCCAGGACATCACCACCTTCCTTCTCAGTTTATTCTCCAGACTTACTTTGATGCCAGGAAATTCTTCCATTCACCTAACTCTGGCTCCAGTAGCTGATTAAATCTGAAAATTAGATATGAAGCAAAAATATTTCAATTTCTTCACCAAAATTTACCCCCAAATTGCTCACATCTTGGTGTAGATACAGGAGTGATTAACTTGTTGCCACTTCTTATGGCTTCTTATGGATCTTATATCTGGGAAATGAATGGTACGGCATTATATAATCTGGCAGGATTTATTGTATCAGATGATAGGAATACATATAACACTTATGACACAATTTAATACTGCTTTCTCAAACATTTTGCATGCTGACATACAAAAGTGAGTAAACTATGCTTCTGAACCAGGGATTTGGTTGATGGTGGGATTAATTTTCTCCTCTCTTTAAGAGCCTGAAATGAGGCCAGAGTTAGCTGTCAGGTGGCTGTGGTAGTGGAGCTTCTGATTCCTCAATCAGTCCATAACCCCTTCAGGGTGGTTCAGGTGGGGCACCCAGATGGGACAGGATGTGAGAGCTGAGTTTTAATGGCACAATTACAGGTGCTAACAGGGAGGTATACAGGGGCCAATCAGCAAATTGAAGAGTATTAAGAAGAAGAAAAAGGGTGACTACTCCTCCCTCCCCCTGCCCCAAATCCATTTCCTTACTTCTTGCTTTACTTAATTTCACACCCTCCATTGCCTCTACACACACACACACACACACACACCCAGCTGCCTGTAAGGTGTAGTACAATTTATAAGGGCTTGTTAAGAAATACTGGGGCCCCAGAATCCCAGATGTGAAGAGAAGAAGAGCTAACTAACAGATCTAATGGTTATCAAACTGCTTTTCTACTGGGAGCTGGGAGTGGGGAATAAATCACTAAAAATATAGAAACTTTAGCTCAGTTGTCAAATTTTGACATCCAATAGGGTCATACCTGAAGATTGGAGCAGAACAGCAGAGTACTTTAAAAACCCATGATCCTGGGTGGTCTATTCTATTGGAAGCAGGATTTCTGCCAACCCTTGGATCATCAGAGGACAAGGTTGAACTCCAAAGACTTGGCAAGGACCCAGTACCTTAGTTTTTCCAATATACTTTAACTGTGCACCCCTACCTAAAAATGTAGCACCTGTGTCCATTTATTTTTAACTAAATATTTGTATGGGGGAGACAAACCATGAGAGACTATGGACTCTGAGAAACAAACTGAGGGTTTTAGAGGGGAGGGGGGAGGGGGGATTGGTTAGCCCGGTGATGGGTATTAAGGAGGGCACATACTGCATGGAGCACTGGGTATTATACGAAAACAATGGATTGTGGATCACCACATCAAAACCTAATGATATATTGTATGGCGACTAACATAACATAATAAAATTAAAAAAATATATCCTACCCTACCTCTTAAAATAAAACACCATATATACACATCATAAAAGAAAAGCACAAAGATGGAACACGTTTTTTTTTTTTTTTTTTAAAGGATCAAATTTAAAGTAAATATGAGTGGAAGTTGTTGTGTTTTCTTTCTGTGCTTCAAAGGATCACTTTGGAGAATCTTCTCCAGACAAATGTCCCACAGTTCATGGGAGGTTTTGGTCTCCATGGGAAGACAAGATTGTTACTTGGAAGCTGAAGTTTCCCCCAAGCTTAGGGTGAGAGGACACTCCCGTTTTGGGGAAGTGGGTGGCAAAGGAGCCCTGGGATCACTCCCACAGAATAGATACTACATTTACAACAGCAAAACTGATTCTATTTGCTCTGAAGTATCATAACTGGAATTTGAATATACTCCTCTTCCCAGTAAAGTCTTCTATAAAGACCTGGTCAAGCTAAATGTGTAGGTGGAAGACAACCATGATGCAGGGTAAATAATATTTATATTTATAACAAAGACCAGTAGGATATATTTTTCATGGTTGACTCTGAGATTGAAAAGTTCTCTTAGAAGAAACACTATCCTCATCCTTTTGTCTCACCAATTTAGGCTAAGGAGGTGAACAAAAACTTGGGAAGTCATGGGAAAGAAATGATCCACCCCTAAATTTAGGAGTTCTTTAGAATTCCAAATAGAGTGGGCTGAAACTCAACAGAAAGGTTGGCCCAAAGGGAGACCAGGTACTGTGAGCATATTTTTTTCCTCATCCAGGGAAGCAACATGGATTTCTAAGAAAACATATTTTTATGTACAATACCCAAACAAGATAACCCTGTTGGGGAGATGTATTAGTCAGTGTTCTCCAGAGAATCAAAACCAGTAGAAGATTTATTATGGAGAATTGGCTCATGTGATTATGGAGGCTAAGAAGTCCCATGTTGCCATCTGCAAACTGGAGACCTAGGAATGCCAGTGATGTAATTCAGTCTAAGTTTGAAGCCTGAGAACCAGGGGAAACTGAATGGTGTAAATCCCAGTCCAAGAGCTGGAGAAGATGAGTTGTGAGCATGCAGGTGAGGGAAAAGAAGCAAATTCTTCCTTCTTCCTACTTTTGTTCTATGGAGACCCTCAATGGTTTGGAGGATGCCCACCCACCCTAGGGAGGGCAACTTACTCATGCCACTGAATCAAATATTAATATCATCAGGAAGCACACACATATACCCAGAAATGATGCTTAACCCAAGCACCCTACAGTCAGTCAAGTTGACACAGAAAATTAACCATCACAGGAGGTAAACGTTTCTGTCGAGCTGAGGAGATTGGGGCTCTGCACTCATTTCTCATTCCTGCCCAGCAGAGCTGGCTTTATGGTTGAGTAACCTATGCAGTCTTACAGAGCTCTAAGCTGGGAAGGGCCCTGTGTTTGGCTTAATGTTCTACTATCTTGAAAATTTTAATAAGTTTTGAGCAAGGGGTCCTGCATTTTTATTTTGCATGGGGCTCCACAGGTTATATGACCAGTCCTGTTCTCTGCCATCTTGCCTCCATGCGTTGTGTTTTTACTGTTCTCTATTGCTCTTTGCAGTTCCTCTGTTTTTTTTTTTTTAAAGATTTTATTTATTTATTTGACAGAAGAGAGGGAGAGAGAGAGAGAGCACAAGCAGGGAGAGCAGCAGAGGGAGAGGGAGAAGCAGGCTTCCTGCTGAGCAGAGAGCCCGACGCAGGGCTTGATCCCAGGACCTGAGATCATGACCTGAGCCGAACGCAGACACTTAACCAACTGAGCCACCCAGGCTTCCCTGTTTGTTTGTTTGTTTTTAATCTCCACTCTCCCCGCTATTATCTGCTAACCCTAGACTTACTTTTTGTGTTACATTCAGACAAAGCAGTATCGTATGTGGGATCAATGTGAGTACAGTAATCAAATCAGTAAAAAAAATGTAGTCAAATCAGTGTGACAATTTTGAGTTGCCTTGGCTATGAAAACATTTAAACATGTGAGAATAACAATATGGATAGTAAAAACTTTCAGACTTTACCTAAACAACCAAGAAGACTTTGTGGAACTGAAAGTCTATGTGTAACATTTGGTTGTATTTTAGTTAACTTATACTCAGTTTTGAGAGCATGTATTATCTTGAGTCTTTTAAAAATATTAAGTAAAGCAGCTTATCAATACGTTAAGACTGCCTTGATACAGCATTCACTATTAAATTAGCTGTCAAGAGAGTTTTGTTAGAAAATTAGGTCCTTTGTTTCTAGAACATAGGTACGATGAATGAGGAGAGAGCAAGAGGGATTGCCAAAGGCACGAAGAAAACCGGATTTTTGTACTGCTTGCCTTTAACACGGTAATTTTCCCTAATTGTGGCGTTACTGATCCTCTGGAGGAAAAGAGAAACAGAGAATACGTCAAGCTGTGTAACTCTTCTCAAATAAATAGCCAGTGCTATCCATCTCCCCATTCAAGCTGAACTGCCAGCGAATACTAATGGCTGTGAGACCCGCATCATTGATCTTCATCAGGCAAGTGCATTATCCTTCGTGAAGTTCTCTGGATTGGCCGGGACACCGCCTCCACTTGCAGCCCACCGCTTCCTCTTCAAGGCAGTGACCTTGACGGTGAAAGTCTAAATGTGGGGAAATGGGATGGAAATCTGAGGATGTACCACCTCCAGAAACAGCAGTCTGCGCCTCACTTCTAGACGATGTTTGAGCTGAAAGCATACCAGATCCTGCAAGCTTCTTACACTGGCCTAGTATCTCAGCTTCACATTGTCCTCACACAATGGCGTTTCGAAAAGTAGTCTTAGCTGTCAGTACCTTTTATTAGCCCTATCTTATAGAAGAGTGATTAAAAATACTGCAAGTGCATTTTCCATAAAAATGTGAAATGACTTTCCTTTCCTTTGGTTCTACCTGCAGATTTCTTCTCTAGAAAATGAATGGACTTTGGAGTCTGGTAGATTCCAATTTTCATCCTGGCAAGGCTGAGCAAATTTTGGGTGGTGGCAGGGACCGGGGTCATTGGGAGAGACCTCATCTTTCTGCCTCAGGCCTGTCCTGCAGCAGGCTCTTCTGCTTGAACTGATGATCTATGTAAGGGCCTGTTTGCTGTGCAAACATGACATTCTGCAAGTCCTTCTTCAACCAGCTTGCTGCCCCAAGGCTATCCCATAGGGAAACTTTGGAGCTACCAGTAATGTAGGCTCAGTATTTTTAACCTCTGTAAACCTAGGATTCAAAATCCCTATCTTATATTTTCTGTGAAGATTGAATAGGGAACATTTATGGAAGTATCTAGTACAATGTCTGAGACTGGTAAGATTCTCTCTGTTTTCTATGCAGTAAAATGACAGTTATAAGACCAGGCACCCCAAGTCTGTAAAACCCATGTGATCTGAGAGGCTGTGAATATATCCTTACAGGTGGATTTCCTTTTTAATCTGCAATGATCCCTTCATGATCTGAAAGGTATTATCAAATTTTATAAAAATAGTTCTTGGGGCGCCTGGGTGGCTCAGCCGTTGAGCATCTACCTTCGGCTCAGGTCATGATCTCAGGGTCCTGGGATCGAGCCCCGCATCAGGCTCCCTGCTCAGCCAGGAGCCTGCTTCTCCCTCTCCCGCTCCCCCTGCTTGTATTCCCTCTCTAGCTGTCTCTCTGTGTCCAATAAATAAATACGTAAATAAATAAATCTTAAAAAAAAAAAAATTTAGGGGCACCTGGGTGGCTCAGTCGTTAAGCGTCTGCCTTCGGCTCAGGTCATGATCTCAGGGTCCTGGGATCGAGCCCCGCATCGGGCTCCCTGCTCCGCGGGAAGCCTGCTTCTCCCTCTCCCACTCCCCCTGCTTGTGTTCCCTCTCTCGCTGTCTCTCTCTCTGTCAAATAAATAAAATCTTTAAAAAAAAAATAGTTCTTAAATTTAGCATACAATTCCTTCTCCACACAAAATACACTGTATAATCGTGTGTGTGTGTGTGTGTGTGTGCGCGGCATGCACGTAATGTTCCCACATCTCTCTCACCGTTGTGAGCATAAGTCAAGGAACGACATTCCTTCTCCAGCTACAAGTGTTATGTCCCTGAAAATCCTTTAGTAGAAGAATTCACGGCTCAAAAGCTTATATATTTTATGGGGAAAATGACATTTGGGGGACCCTCTTTATGTTAAAGTATTGTAATATATGAGGGAAACTACGAGGACTTTAAAAAATGGTTTGATATTCATTAAAGTAATGGTACCACACTAAGAGGCTAGGCATTGGCATTCATCTCTTGTTCACTAAACCTTCTACCTCAAAATTGGATTTATTTTACTTATTATACTAATGGAATGGATTTATTTTACCTAATATACTAATGGAACATTTCATTGTTTGTCCCACCCCCTTCAAGGTCTTTCTAACTTCTGTCCCCAACCCACTGACATTTCCTTTCTTGGTTCCACCATCTTACCCACTCAAGTCTCGGGTCTAGCTAGGGCTGAAGGCTTTTTTTTTTTTAAAGATTTTATTTATTTATTTGACAGAGAGAGAGAATGAGAGAGAGAGAGAGGGAAGGAGCACAAGCAGGGAGAGCAGCAGAGGGAGAAGGAGAAGCAGGCTCCTTGCTGAGCAGGGACCCTAGTGGGGGGCTCGATCCCAGGACCCTGAGGTCATGACCTGAGCCAAAGGCAGACGCTTAACCAACTGAGGCACCCAGGTGCCCTGGCTTTTTTTTTTTTTTAATTCAAGTAGACTTGACACACCATGTTATATTCATTTCAGGTGTACAACATCGTGATTCAACAGGTCTGTACATTATACTATGCTCACCATGCCAAGTGTAGTCACCGTCTGTCACCATGCAACAGGATAAGAGTATTATGGACTATATTCCCTATGCTGTGCTTTCCATCCTCATGACTTATTTGTTTAACTGAAGTTTGTATCTCTTAGTCCCCTTCACCTATTTCTCCCATCCCTCCCATCCACCTCCCTTCTGGCAACCACCAGTTTGTTTCTGTGCATTTATGAGTCTGTTGCTCTTTTTGTTATTGTTGTTGTTGTTCATTTGTTCATTTGTATACAGTTAGTCAGAGAAAGACAAATGCCACATGATTTCACTTATATGGGAAATTTAGGGCTGGAAGTCTTTTTTTTTAAGATTTTATTTATTTGACAGAGAGAGCACAAGCAGGGGGGACAGCAGGCAGAGGGAGAGGGAAGCAGGCTCCCCACTGAGCAGGGAGCCCGATGCAGGACTAGGGCTGAAATTCTTGACATTCGACCCAAAGTGGGTCTGCAGGTTCCCTGACCTCTTCCGTGCCCTGCACTCTGTCTGCTCTTGCCCTTTTCAGATCCTATGTCGTCTCTGCTACTACTTCCTGACAGGAGTTATTTTCATAAATTCAAGTAAGCATTCCCATTATGCTGGGGAAAGTTGTGTATGGAAGGGTGTGTGTATTTATTAGGTTATGCACAGCAGTCTGGGGGGAAGCAGACGGCTTACCAGAGTACTTTAATCTCTCTCCAGCTGGACTGAGTTTCAAGAGTCACACATCTCTTTTCATTTCTTAGAATCTCATTCTCAAAACCCAATTCTTTTCTCATCATTTCATAAAAACCACCAGGACACATCCCTAAAACAATGGAAACCTGATACATTATTCCTGTCTGATTAATCAAGCTTTGGGTTTGTCTAGATTTATCAAACATTAGAAATACCCTCTGTAGGAACTGATTAATTTCTGTCTTCCCCAGACAAAAATGGCTTTCCTGTCAAATTGCACAATGCCTGCTTTTTTAAAAAAGTGATTTCTTTATATTGAGAAAGGTCTTTGGATCAGCTCTCTTATTTTCGATGTTAATTTAGAGACCCAAAGCTTTATCGATTCTCTCTAAACCTATGACTGAAGATTTACTTGTATGTTTGCTGGTCTTCAATGCTGGGTTGGAGAGTGCATCAGGTGTAAATTCCTTGGCTTACTTTAAAGGGCACAAAGGGGAGTGGGGAGGCCTGGGTGCCTCAGTTGGTTAAGCATCCACTCTTGCTTTCAAATTGGGTCATGATTTCAGAGTCCTGGGATCAAGCCTCTCGTGGAGCTCTGCACTGAGTGCAGAGTCTGTCCCTCTCCTTCCTCCCACTTGTGCTCTCTCTCTCTCTCAAATAAATAAATAAAATCTTTTTTAAAAAAGACACAAAGGGGATCATGCACACTGGGCACTTGGTCTTAGGGATGGTATAACAGTGATAACTGATTTGTCTTTTGCCATCTGGCAGCAGTTATGGGGTGACTTTTTGTTCTACTCTCCAAATCTTACCAAATATATTTGGGACTTCCCAAGAAGGGTCCAAACATGTATCCTTGGGCAATAGGCAACATCCACCATTTCTTTTTTTTTTTTTAACTTTAATTTAATTTTATTCTGTTATGTTAGTCACCATACAGTACACCATTAGTTTTTGATGTAGTGTTCCATGATTCATTGTTTTCATATAACACCCAGTGCTCCATGCAGTATGTGCCCTTCTTAATACCCATCACCAGGCTCACCCATCCCCCCATTCCCCTCCCCTCTAAAACCCTCAGTTTGTTTCTCGGAGTCCATAGTCTCTCATGGTTCCTCTCCCCACTCCGATTTCCCCTCCTTAATTTTTCCCTTCCTTCTCCTAATGTCCTCCATTCTATTCCTTATGTTCTACAAATAAGTGAACCCATATGATAATTGACTTTCTCTGCTTCACTTATTTCACTTAGCATAATCTCCTCCAGTCCCATCCATGTTGATGTAGAAGTTGAGTATTCATCCTTTCTGATGGCTGAGTAATATTCCATTGTATATATGGACCACATCTTCTTTATCCATTCATCTGTTGAAGGGCATCTTGGCTCTTTCCACATTTTGGCTATTGCGAACGTTGCTGCTATGAACATTGGGGTGCATATGGCCCTTCTTTTCACTACACCTGTGTCTTTGGGGTAAATACCCAGGAGTACAATTGCTGGGTCATAGGGTAGCTCTATTTTTAAATTTTTGAGGAACACCCACACTGTTTTCCAAAGTGGCTTTAACAACTTGCATTCCCACCAAAGTGTAAGAGGATTCCCCTTTCTCTACAACTTCTCCAACATTTGTTGTTTCTTGCCTTGTCAATTTTTGCCATTCTAACTGGTGTAAGGTGGTATCTCAGTGTGGTTTTGGTTTGAATTTCCCTGATGGCTAATGATGAACATTTTTTCACATGTCTGTTAGCCATTTGTATGTCTTCTTTGGAGAAGTGTTTGTTCATGTCTTCTGCCTATTTTTTTGGCTTGTTTATTTGTTTTTTGGGTGTTGAGTTTGAGAAGTTCTTTATAGATCTTGGAAATCAGCCCCTTGTCTATAGTGTCATTTGAAAATATCATCTCCCATTCTGTGGGTTGCCTCTTTGTTTTATTGACTGTTTCCTTTGCTGTGCAGAAGGTTTTTATCTTGATGAAGTCCCAAAAGTTCATTTTTGTTTTTGTTTCATTTGCCTTTGGAGATGTATCGTGAAAGAAGTTGCTGTGGCCAATGTCAAAGAGGTTACTGCCTATGTTCTCCTCTAGGATTTTGATGGATTCTTGTCTCACATTGAGGTCATTCATCCATTTTGAATTTATCTTTGTGTATGGTGTTAGAGAATGATCGCATTTCATTCTTCTGTATATAGCTGTCCAATTTTCCCAGCACCATTTATTGAAGAGACTGTTTTTTTTTTCCATTGCATATCTTTTCCTGCTTTGTCGAAGATTATTTGACCATAGAGTTGAGGGTCTATATCTGGGCTCTCTATTCTGTTCCACTGATCTATATGTCTGTTTTTGTGCCAGTACCATGCTGTCTTGGTGATCACTGCTTTATAATATAGCTTAAAATCAGGCAACGTGATGCCCCCAGCTTTGTTTTTCTTTTTCAACATTTCCTTGGTGATTCGGGGTCTTTTCTGATTCCATACAAATTTTAAAATTGTTTGTTCCAGCACTTTGAAATAAAAGGTATTCAAATTGGCAAAGAAGAAGTCAAACTCTCTCTCTTCACAGATGACATGATACTTTATGTGGAAAATCCAAAAGACTCCACCCCCAAATTACTAGAACTCATACAGCAATTCAGCAACGTGGCAGGATACAAAATCAATGCACAGAAATCAGTTGCTTTCTTATAAACTAACAATGCAACTGTAGAGAGAGAAATTAGAGAAATGATTCCGTTTACAATAGCACCAAAAGCCATAAGATACCTTGGAATAAACCTAACTGAAGAGGTAAAGGATCTGTACTCTAGGAACTACAGAACACTCATGAAAGAAATTGAAGAAGACACAAAAAGATGGAAAAACAGTCCATGCTCATGGATCGGAAGAATAAACATTGTTAAAATGTCTATGCTGCCCAGAGCGATCTATACTTTCAATGCCATCCCAATCAAAATTCCAATGACATTTTTCAAAGTGCTGGAACAAACAATCCTAAAATTTGTATGGAATCAGAAAAGACCCCGAGTCGCCAAGGAAATGTTGAAAAAAAAAATCCACCATTTCTTGTCCCTTCCCTTTGGTGATGCAGCCTGGTAAGCTGGGAGAATTCCTTCTCACAACCCTGCAGGGGGTGCTTGCTCTCCCCTGTGCCCTTTCCTGTGGGGCCTCTGACCTTGGACCATGCCAGAAACCCTGTGGCTGGTGACCCTGGGAGGATGCTCCCTTCTGACATAAAAACTCACATCTGTGCCATACCACCACCACGATCCAAAAGGAAGGCTGTGCACAGTCCCAAAGTGCCCCAGAGATTTGAGTGCCAACACTGTGATTTCAGTTTCTCTTTGCAGCTCTTCTTTTCAGAGAGCTCAGATGGAAGTCTGTAGAGATTGGCCTAAGGGCCAAGCTTCTGGCAGACATCACATTGTTGTTCTCAGTTTGTCTGCTCTCAAACATACACGTGTGCTTACACACATACATCCACTGTTTCCATCAGCGGTTCTTTCTTCCACTCTGGGCCACAGTGCACACACAGTGGTTATCCGCACACATCCTGGAGAACTGCATTAGGCTTCAACCCTGGATCTGTCACTTATTTACTGTATGGCCTTAGGTGAATTTCATAGCCATTCTGGGTCTTAGGCTCCCTACCTGTAAAGTGTGGATAATAACGGTACTTACCTTATAAGGTTGTGGCAAATTTTAAATTGCTTATCCCATATACATAGAACTTAGAACAGTGCCTGATTTATAGTAAGTCCTCAACGAATGTTAACCACTGTTATTGTACACGCATCCACTCCCTCCTTGAGTTCTAAAATGAACCCATTTGTATTATACGATCATTGTACTAGAACTGGGATTGAAAATACAAATCCTGGAGGATTTGACTAGGAGAGATTTAGCAAAAAGCTAAATCAATTGACAGAAAAAACACTTTGTAAAGACCTCTGTTAATTTCAGAACTGCAGAAATTGAAGAAAGGGAGAATTACATTTATCTTGCTTGGCAAGTAATACCAATAGTACTGTAGCAAATGCTATAGAATAAGAATGACATTACTACAATGATGACTTCTAAAATTTCAATGAAATAAAAATATTACTATTGAACCGCCAACTACTTGTGAGATTTTGAGTTCTACCTCTGCAGTCCTTCCTGTGTTCTATGGTGCACTGTGATGAATTATACAAGATGGGACATCAAGAGACATGAACTGAGGCTATGTAAGAGCTCTGCCATTAGATCAATGCACTTCGTTCCTCTGAGCTTTCATTTGTCTGGCAAAAGTTGGTAATAACGACATAACAGCTGCTACACAGACCTCACAGGGAGGTTGTGCAGGTCAGGTGAGGACATGTGTATGACTATGTTTCTTAAACATGAGTTTTTTTAGAAGAATTGTCCTCAGATCATGCTTTTATCTCGCTACTTCTTCATTAGAAACATTCTATCTTCCCCCCTTTTTAAAAAAAGATTTCATTTATTTATCATGAGAGAGAAAGAGGCAGAGGGAGAAGCAGGCTCCCCAAGTAGCAGGGAGCCTGATGCGGGACTCAATCCCAGGACCCTGGGATCATGACCTGAGCCGAAGGCAGACACATAACCATCTGAGCCACCCAGGCGTCTGTATCTCCCCCTTTTTAAAATAAAAGTCAAATCTGTAATCCCTACCCCAGCCTCCAAGACCTTCAATAATGAGACCCTCGCTGTCTCTCTGACCATGTGGCCCCAGTCAATCCACTCATCCCGTTGTTCCCTCTTATTCAGCTGGAACACACCCTTTAAATGCTTCCCATGTGCCACACTGCTCTGCAGTCATTATTTATCTTCTTTACAAAGTTCTCTTCCCTACTTGATCAGCATTAACGATATCGTTAACCATTAGCCATCAGAAATGTTTTGCATTAGTGTCACAGAACAAGAATGTATTTTTATTCCCTATGCTTTGTACATGGAGAAACTGAGGCTCGGGGGAGCCCAAACCAGTGCAGTCAGTTATAGATATAGCTGAGGGCTAAGTGAAGCCTCTCTGGGGCTGGAGAACACACTCAGAACCACCACCTTTTATTGTCTGTGCAGATTCTCCTGAATACAACCTCATCTGTTCTTTACGAAACTCTGTGTTTGCTGAACATCTCTCCTCTGCCGGGTGGGAGGGATGCCAAAGGTCATCCAGAACACACTCTGCTGCGTGCTGGAAACTCTTCTGATGTGGGAGATGAGAGTTCCCTGTATTTCAAGGTGGCCCATAATTCAACGGACTACCTTGCTATAATCACAGAAAAGAGTTTCCTCCTAGAGAACACACCGTTTTCTTGGTTAAAACATCCTAAATCTGTCTTCCTTAATAATAATGAATCCACTTCACCACTCCTTTCTATGGTAAGCTTTTTAAATAGTTGAAGGCTCTCGTAAATTTTCTCATTAAATATGCTCTTATATTTTGAATGCCAATTTTGAGCCAGACACTCTATTAAATAATAACAAGAAAGATAATGGCTGACGTTTATTGAATATGTCCTGTGTGCCCGGCATCTGCTATGGCTTTTCACGTATTAGCTTGTTAAATCCTCACCATACCCCACCCGAGGGCCTAACCACCAGACGTCTTCTGTTATCGGTGTCACTCACTCCTCAACTGACCTGACCATGAACATGATACCCGGATAGGAGGAGAGAGTCAGCAAAGGACGGGGCCCAGACTCCGTGAGTGCTGGACTCATACGGCTACTGCCACCAACTTAGATTTCATTGACCTTCCTAAAGGGCACATCCCACACCTCTTCTAATAAAACTCATACCCGTACTGCTCTCTGGCCAAAGCTCTCCATGCACACATGGAGTACTTTCCATGCATTTTCTTAGTGCTTGAATTTTACATATAGAAAAAAGAGACGCCGGAAAATTAAGAACAGAGTCTGAGGTGATGTAGGGCTGCAGATCTAGGATTACAAACAAGGCTGACCCCCAGCTGCTCCGAGGAACCTGTCCTCTGCCTGTCCTGCATGGCTGAGCTGTCCGGCTTAATAATGATGAAGCCTTCTGCCTTTTCTGACTGCTTCCTGCGTGTTAGCATTTCCATACACTCTCACAGACAGGTTTTTGCTCCTTGCAGATATTTTTCTGTGTGAGCATTCCCCCCCCCCCCGCCTATTATCCACAAGAAGCAGAGTGGTAGGCAGGAAACAAGGACACAGTAAATGTCTGTTATTGGAATTAAGGAAATAGCGCTGTGCCCTGCTTTCCTTTGTTTTATATGCAGAGAAAAGTCACTGTCTCAAACTCTAGCTCAGTGATATATGTTCAGAAAGACAAAGTAAAATTTTAAAACTACGTATTAGTATGGGTCACTTTCTCCAGAACGGTCTCTTTTTTACTGCATTAATAACTTGCTAGCATTTTAGAAGACACAGAGGTGCTAATGAGGCACTAATCACCCCCCCACACACCGTTTTAAGCAACTAATTATGACTAACAGCTATGAAGCTATATCAGCTTTAAAACCTAATTAATTCAACCTAGGAAGAAAAATGATTAATGAATATAGTCTGTACATAACTTAATAAGAAAAGGTCTCAGTGGCTACCAAGAGTAAGATGTTGAAAATGTTGCAAATTGCGAAATGGTTTCCGCTCAATCTGTTATTTGAAATAAAAAGGGATGTCTTCATATCTCGTTTTTATATGCAATCTGGAGATTCAGCCGGCACTCAACTCCCAAGGCCAAGGGAATCTTTGAAAATGTAAGCATTTCTCTCCTTGGAACAGTCAAGGATTTCTTTCTCTCTGTAGGATTGGTACCTCATTTGCAAGTTTTAAGAGAGCTTTGCAAGCTTGAAGGGTTTGGGACTCAGGGGCAGGAATGAACCAGGAACTCACGTTTGTCCCCCTTGATACCACCATCTAGATCTGTTCCTGCTTAATGTATTTTTCAATGACTGATTGCATAACTGCCCTTTGGCTACATATTAACTATTTTTTGACTTCGGGATTTCTCCCAGTTTCAGCTGCATGCTTGCTGTTAAGTTTCCACAGTGTTTTTGAATGATAACATAGCAGCAGAATACAAAAGTTAATAGGAAATTATCTTTTTCTAAAAGAATTGAATGAAAGCGGTATTTTTCCTTTAAGCTTTGGATTTTGTAATAGCTTTCCAGTCACACTGGTCTTGAAAGATAACTTACAAAGCTAATAGGTGGACGTGCCCTGGGCTCACAACACAGAGCACGCTGCCTTTCCTGCTGCCTCTGTTCGGTCCTATTTGTAGCCATCCAAATTCCACTGTCTTGCCACCAACATCTAAGGTGGAGCCCATCTCCCACAGTAGGGGCCCCATGGAGGAGGGCTGCATCAGTGTTGTATACACAGTGCTGTTCCCACTGGGCGCCCCCATCTCCTCCCAGGCCACCGCCGCCCTGCCACGCACCTTCCCTGTGGCCGGGGGTCCCTGGTAGCTGCTGTTCAAATGGACAATGTGTTGATGATTCCCTTCCACCAGAGCTCAACAGATGTGCTCAGGAAACAAATCTTAGGCCACTTCTGTGATACCCAGACCGGTAAGTTGTCACTAAAAAACATTTCCTCCTTAACCTCGAAATTTATTAATCAGTATTCTCAGATTCGGTGTATGCCATATTTGGAATTATCTGCTTCACTCCTTCAGCATCTGGTAGCTCTATCAATAATTAGTCTCTGCTACTGCTTTACTCGTTTTCCAGGTTAGCCTGGAAGATTCTGGTAATGATTTGCTTGTCAGTGTTTGCTACTGGGTCTTCATTCACACACGGGATGGCCAACTTTTATATAACTATCATCTTTATGGTAGTTAAACATAAAACATGCAGGTGCATTTTACTGTGTGCCTATATATACACATATGTGCACTCACAGCACCCTGTGTTTACCGAAGTCTAAGAACCTTACCTTTTACCTGCAGGTTCAATATTTAGCTACCAGCAGATCGCTAAATTCTTGAGGGTGGATAATATGCTTAACCCTATAAGCTACAGCACTGGCACATTGTTCACACTATAAAAAGATGTCAAGTGAATCCTTGGACTATCAAGATAAGAAGAAGTCCATTCTTGCTCATATAATAGTGTCTAAGGGCATGAATTAGAGCCAAACTTCTTAGGTCCAAATCTCCGTTCTGCCCGTATTCACTGCATAATGGTGAACAAGTTATGAGCTTGTTTTGCCTCAGTTTTCTCATTTATAAAATTGGGAGAGTACGAGGACATATATCATAGCTTTGTAAAGATTTAATGGCTTAATACTTGCAAAGCACTGAACACATTGTCTGATAAGCATAAGAGCTCAAAACTGTGAGCTCTTGGGTTATTAATTCTCACGTGATTTATACTGATTGTTTTAAGATGACTGGTTTTTTTTTGTTGTTGTTCATTTGTTTATGCTTGGAAATTATTACTGGACACCCCAGAAGAAAATGAAGAGGACAAGAAAACATGAAACATTGAACAGAAGGCCCGTGAAACAAAGCAAGATACTAGTATCAGTATCAAAAACTATAACATCAGGTGAATTAAGGGCTTTTTCTAAGATGTTCCTGATTGCAAATATTCTTTCCGGTCCTTCCTAGAATTCATATATTTGAAACAACGTTCCTTGTAGCCACATCCATAGAAAACTCCCCCTCCAAATGAGAGTTATGGTCAGGAGCAGGCAGTTACATTTAAGCAAACCGTAATGAGGATGCTGAACCAGATCTGCAAATCTTAAAGGAGTTTAACCCTCCCCCCAAAATCAACAGGACAACACAAACAGGCTGGGGTCAACCCTATCCCCTACAAAGTCCTCCTTTCTTTTCTTCTCTACCAGGACAATTAATCATTAGCTAAGAGAGAAGGCTGCAAGTCACTGTCACCTTACTATCAAAAGCTGGGCGTTCATAGGCCAGACAGACTCTGACAAGCAGACCCTGACTGCTCAAGCTTCTGTTACCTATTAGAAATGATCTCAGTACTTTTCAACCAATAAAAGTTAAATATTTTAAAAACTGAAAACGTGGGTCTTTTTCTATCTTACACTTTACACCAGGCAAGGAATGGCTGCTTTCTGCATCAAAGCCATTAATCCACCATCCCCAAATCTGAAAAATCTATCCTGACACGAGAAGCCTAAAATAATCAACTTCTTTGGGAGCAAAATCAGTGGAGTACAGTCTAATGTGTATTTTATATTTTAATTTCATCCATGCACTAGTGTAAACCTTTAATCCTCAATCTTCCCTCTCATTTAGGGAGTGCTTGTGGAAAGTTTTCAAAATCAGGATTATATGGCCTAATACTAAAAGCGGTAGATGCTTTCAAAGCATTTAGCTATTTGCACTGCAAGAGAATTGGGTTGCTTCAGCACTCAGTAAGTGCCAGATCCTGGTGATGCAAGCTATGTTTTATTGGGCAGTTAAGTAGGAGATTGGTTCTTACTCTTTCTGGAGGCCCCACCTGCAGTTGTTTGAAAAAGTTTTCCCTTCAGAGAATTAATGTGGCCACTTACAATATTTCAGCATCTATAATTTCATCCTTCCAGATTAAAGTGGTGTTAGGAGAGGCTCATGGCCATGCTCTGTATCAAAAGGGAGTTGGATGTATCTGTAGAGACTCTCAAACTTAACACTTTCTCCCTTCCCATCAATAAGGGAAGCTAATTTCACAGTACTAACTTGAAATGTTTTGGGCTCCTTTGTTTGGAATAATTCATCATGGAACATCTGGCAACTTCAAATAACTATCCAGTCTAAATTGCTCTAGATGTATCCAGCATTTCTTTTGATTATTAATATGATGGACCAGTTTCATACCGTTTAGTACCAATGCGAAGGAACTGTGACAAATGAAATTTGTTCTTGATGTGTCTAATGTTGCAAGAGTGAGGAACTCTCTTCTCCTTAAAGCTTTATTTCCCCTTTTGGTGAACTTGGCAGCATAAACATTTTGGTCTCTTTGATTATAGCATCTGGGTGAAATTACTGAGTTCTGCACTGAGCCATTTGAGGATTTCTTTTAAATCCTTTCTTATTTGGACATTTGTTCCTATATATTTTTATTTTTATTATTATTGTGCAACCACAAAAATGAGTTTGTGGTTGAATTCAGTTCAATAGAAGAGCAACAGACACTAAATGCATCAATTTTGATATAATTTGATAAGCAAATCAATCTTCCGTGAAGAAATGAGCTCTGTAATTTGGAGACTGGTGTCTATCAGGAAATAATCCACACAGCTTACAAAAACATGACTGCCATGGCATTTCCAGATGTTAAAAAATTATTTTGTACGTGACATATTTGCCAAAGCCCTCAAAACTTCAGGCTTGCTTAAAACAACATAAAACAAGAACATTAAAATTGGAACATAATGTGGGTAAATGAAGCAAAATAATGAAGAAAACAAAGTGTGTCAATTGTAGTTATTAAACAGTAGCTTTATATGAGCAAAAAACTTTGGGCCTTCAGCTTTCTTTCAACCAAGGCAAGTAGGAAATATGACAAATTATGTAACTCAAGTATCAGAAAAGAAGAAACGTGGTTTTCCTTGAGAGACAAGTATCTCTTTCTGAGTGGCTCCATGTAGCCATTGAGAATTTAAATCTTGACAAATAAATATATGTATTAAACCCACAAATTTATCCCTCAAACAACAATTGCCTGAATTGCAAATAATAAGAAAAAACCTGAGGTGTTTCAGAAGGAGCTAATTAAAACCAGTTGGCAGAGTATATATGTATGAACTTGAAAGTAAATATATTTTGTTGCTAATCTTCTTTATGAATTAAGTGGTATGGGTTGTCAGTTACAATACCATCATCTAATTATAGCATACTTATTGCATAGTCATTATAATAAATATGTAAGTAGAATGGCAATTGCAGCTGTAATCTTATGTCATAAATGTAGTTATGAATTTGGAGAGAGTGACTAGAATAATTCATGGTAAAGAATCTAGTTCAGATTTATAGATGGAGATTATCACTAAAATGGCAAAAAAATCTAAACTTTTCATTAATGCATTTCATTGCACCTAGACATAGTATAAATCATAATTGAGCTTGTATAACACCACCACTGGTAGATTTAGACTAATTAACGGCCCTAGCTTCACGTAAAAGAATCACCACCATCTGGACTCCTGCCCTGCTAGACCATCTCCCACCCTTCCTCGTCTGCTGGTGTCCCAGGAAGCTGACCCCTATGTTGGGTTTGGCCAGTAAGGAAAACTGCTCAAGGATAAAATCATGGGGATGAAAGGCACAGCCCGAGTCTAGTCAATGGCACTGTAATAGCATTGTATGGTGACAGATGGGAGCTACACTTGTGGCGAGTGTGGCATGACGTATAGAGTTGTTGAGTCACCATGTTATATGTTTGAGACTGATGTAACATGGTGTGTCAACTATACTTCAATAAAAATAATCAATTAATTAAAAAATTAAAAAAAATAAAATCCGCTATGGCTAGGTGCACATGCTATGTTTGACTAGATAACAATAATAAAAGTCAAACATTGACAGTTTTAATCACAAAAATGGTACTGATTCATCATTTGTCTTTCCTTCTTCCTCTCCCCTCCTGTCCTTCTTGGCCTCCTTTCTGGCTTCTTTGGTTTTGTATAAGAGGAAGTAGGAACCACAAGGCCAGATTACATGATGAGGCCATTTCCAGAACCTTCCTAATCTCCCTCACTCTCCCCAGTCACACCTCCCCTCTCAGTGTTTCTCTCACTGCTGTCTTCCAACTGTGCAGTTTTACTCCTTGCATGGTTATGCTCTTCTGCTTCATCATCTTTTTTTTTTTTTTCACAAAATCTTTCCTGCCTGGCTTTGCTGGTCTCTGGCTCCATCTTTCACTTTCAGTTGACCATTCCCCTTCTTTCTAGGTCCCTGCTCTCTGTGTCTGAGTTGCCAGAGACCCCAAGTGCAACATGTTAATCTGGACCCTTCCACCTGCCATCTACGTAAACTCTCTCAGACTCAATTTCTTCATCTGTAAGACAGGAATGATAATAGTGTATACTTCAAAGGATTTTGGTGAGGTTTAAATGAAACAGAGTGCAAAGTGTGTTGCAAAATGTCTGACATGTTAGTTGTTATTTTTCTTATTATTTCCTTGACTTTTTTTTATTATTTCTGTCTCTATACAATAATTAAGATTAAGGAAACAAACTTAAAAAAAAAAACCACAAGTTTTCAGAGATGAGTTTCAATATTGAGTTTAATGCCCTAAATAATGTCAGTCAGGATCCATGCAACAAACAAACAAAAAACCATATGGTTCACTCTAATTTGATAATTTTAGGAGAATTTAATAAAGGATTATTTACAAAAAAAATGGTTATATTAATACCTACCTTATGTATATGACATCTTCTTTATCCATTCATCTATCAACAGACGCTATTGCTTCCATATCTTGGCTAATTTAAATAATGCTATAATAAACATAGGGGAGCATATATCTTTTCAAATTAGTGTTTTCATTTTTTGGCAGGGGGTGTTTTGTAAATTTTTGTAAATTCCCAGTAGTGGAATTGTTGGATTATATAGAGATCTATTTTCATTTTTTGAGGACCCATACTGTTTTCCATAGTGTCTTTATCAATTTACATTTCTACCAGCAATGTATGAGGGTTCCCTCTTTTTCTATATCCTCACCAACACTTGTTATTTCTTGTCTTTTTGGTTCTAGCCATTCTGACAGGTGTAAAGTGACATTTCATTGTGGTTTTGATTTCATTTGATGATGAGTGATGTTGAGCATCTTCTCATGTCTCTCTTGGCCATCTGTATGCTTTCTTTGGAAAAATGTCTATTCGGATCTTCTTCCCATTTTTAATCAGATTATTTGTTTTTGGCGTGTGTTGTGTTGAATAAGTTCTTTATATTTTTTGGATATCAACCTCTTATCAGATGTATCACTTGAAAATATCTTCTCCCAATCAGTAGATTGCCTTTTTGCTTTGTTGATGGTTTCTATCACTATGAAAAATCTCTTTATTTTGGTGTAGTCCCAATAGTTTATTTTTGCTTTTGTTTCCCTTGCCTGATGAGACATATCTAGAAAAATGTTGCTAAGGTTGATGTCCAAGAGATTGCTACTTATATTTTATTCTTGAAGTTTTATGGTTTCAGGCCTCACATTTAGATCTTTAATCCACTTTGAGTTATTTTTGTGTATGTTGTAAGAAAGTAGTCTAATTTCATTCTTTTGCAAGTAGCTGTCCAGTTTTCCCAGAACCATTTATTGAAGAGACTGTCTTTGCCCCATTGTATAATCTTGCCTCCTGTATCGTAGATTAATTGTTTATACAAGCATGGATTTATTTGGGGGCTCTCTATTCTCTTCTATTGATCTATGTGTCTATATTTGTGCAGGACCATAGTACTTTAATTATTATAGCTTTGTAATATATCTTGAAATCTGAGACTGTGACACCTTCAACTTTGTTCCTCTTTCTCAACATTCCTTGGCTACTGAGAATCTTTTGTGGTTCCATTTTAGGATCATCTGTCCTAGTCTACCCTTAGTAGAATTTTAAATGAGAGGAAGTTCTGGTGGTAGGAAGCATATTTTCAAATGAAATATACACCATCTCAAGCAACTGAATATTCACTTCCAAATTGCATAGATTGGTACACAGAAAGTCATGGTGAAAGCAATTACTGTCAGGGCTGCATTTTGTCCAGTTTTGAGCTAGATTGTCTGGTATTTGAGCTTGCTCCTGAGGAAAAAGTTTTAAGACTATTTCACAGTTGATGCTTAACATTTTCAAATCAAGAAAGTTTTTATTGTTATATTTTAACATGAACATTAACGTTATTGCTCACTCTCTTGACTTCCACTATTTGCTATTATGGCAGTTTGCTTATTAAGTAAAACTGGCACATAATGAGCCTTTATACAATGTGCCAGGTATTTTTGTTAAAACCATCTGGCAACCCTAGTGTGTACCCTAATTGGAGTTGTGCCAGTTATTTATGATGGCAGGAGGCATAGCCCACTTGTACTCATCTCTTCAAGTTTTTTCCTCCTTATTTGATCGTTTCTATTTGTTTGTTTCCCTTTATAGCAGAAGCCATCTGGGTTGTTTGTTCTACATCAACCACCTCCTCTGCCTTCTCCTTAGATATATACTCCCCAAGTGTTTGTGCCCACCACCCCACTAACATTTTCCTTATCAATATCACCAGTAATTTACATTCTGCCCCACCCAGGGGTTACTTCCCAGCCCTCATTTCACTGACCTATCAGCCATTGACAAGTGGGACCACTCCCTAATTAAACCCTTTCTCTCTTGGTTTCCAGAACACCATACCTTCTCAATTTCCCTCCCACCTTGCTGCTGCTCCCCTGGATCTCTTTTAGTGGATTTTCCTCTTCGTCCTAAACTCAAAGTGGTGGGGTGCCTCCAAGCTCAGTTCTTGAGTTTGTCCTCACTGCCCAGTCCCATATTTTAAAATGTCATCTCACACCTGTCAGAATGGCTAATATTAACAAGTCAGGAAACAACAGATATTGGTGAAGATGCGGAGAAAGGGGAACCCTCCTACACTGTTGATGGGAATGAACACTGATGCAGCCACTCTGGAACAGAATATGGGGATTCCTCAAAAAGTTAAAAATAGAACTACCCTATGATCCAGCAATTGGGGGGCAACTAGGTATTTACCCAAAGGATACAAAAATACTGATTTGAAGGGATACATGCACCCCAATGTTTATGGCAGCATTACCAACAATAGCCAAATTGTGGAAACAGTCAACTGACTGTTTGGAATATTACACTCACTTGACTTCCACTATTTGCTATTATGACAGTTTGCTTATTAAGTAAAACTGGCACATAATGAGCCATTATGTAGAATGGAATATACACTGGAATATTACATTGGAATATACAATGAAATATTACTCATGTGATATATATACAATGGAATATGACTCATCCAACAAAGAATGAAATCTTGCTATTTGCAATGATGTGGATGGAGCTAGAGTGTATTATGCTAAGGAAAACAAGTCAGTTAGAGAAAGAGAAATACCATATTTCACTCATACGTGGAATTTATGAAATGAAACAGATGAACATTGGGGAAAAAAGAGAAAGGCAAACCATAAAACAGACTCCTCACTATAGAGAACAAACTGAGGGTTGCTAGAGGGGAGGTGAGCAGAAGGATGGGTTAAATGGGTGATGGGTATTAAGGAGGGCACTTGTGATGAGCATGGGTGATATATGTAAGTGATGAATCACAAATTCTACTCCTGGAACTAATATTACACTATATGTTAATTAACTGGAATTTAAATAAAAACTTGGAAGAAAGTCATCCCTAGCCTTAGGGCTCCCAAATTCACATCCCCATCTCCAACTTCTGCCTTGAGCACCAGACTCACATATCCAGCTGTCCACTCTGCGTTTCCCACTTGGAAATCGAATAAGCATCTCAAATTCTGCTTGTTCCAAACCCAAACTTTGATCTACCCCACTAACCATTCCTTTCTCAGGCTTCCTCTTCTCAGTAAATGGTACCAAAAACCTAAGAATCTTTCCTAATTCCTTTCTTTCATACCTTCATCAAATCCATTAGCAAATTCTGACAGTTCCACCTTCTAAATACATCTTGAATCCAGTCACTTCTCCTCAAAGCTACTACCATATGCATTAACTGATGTCCCTTGCTTGGATTATCACACTAGCAATATGGCTGATTTCCTGCTTTGACTACAGTATCTTCTCCAATTAGCAGCCAGGTTATGCCACTTCTTTGCTAAAAATCACCCAACAGCTTTTATCACAGTGGGAGACAATGTTGAAATCTTTATTATGCTTTAAAGTATCCTTCAATGATCTAGTCCTGCCTACTTTTCCAACCTCATTTTTGGCCCCTGTCCCCTTATTCCATTTGGTCTTTTTTTTTTTTTTTAATTTTATTATGTTATGTTAGTCACCATACAATACATCATTGGTTTTTGATGTGGTGATCCATGATCCATTGTTTTCGTATAACACCCAGTGCTCCATGCAGCGCGTGCCCTCCTTAATACCCATCACTGGGCTAACCAATCCCCCCTCCCTCCTCCCCTCTAAAATCCTGTTTGTTTCTCAGAGTCCATAGTCTCTCATGGTTCATCTCTCCCTCCAATCCCCCCCCCCATTTTTTCCTTCCTTCTCCTAATGTCCTCCATGTTATTCCTTATGTTCCACAAATAAGTGAAACCATATGATAATTGACTTTCTCTGCTTGACTTATTTCACTTAGCATAACCATTTGGTCTTTTTCACCAGTAGCTGAAAGTTTCAAGCTTATTTCCAACTCTGCGTCTTTTCTCTTTCAGTTTTTTTCTGCCTGCAAATCTCTTTGTTTTGATAGTTTCATGGCTGCCTCTTACATCTTATTCAAGTCTCTCCTCAAATTTAACTTCTCTGGCTGCCTTATCTAAAATTCAGTTTCTTCTTTTGGCAGACCTGTGCTTTGTATTCCCCTTATGTGATTAATTATTTTTTCATAGGACTTATAATTATCTGATATTATGTTATACATTTGTTAGTTTATCACCTCTTTCCCATACTAAAATATAGCTTTATGAGGGCAAGGACTTTGCTGTTTTAATTGCTATGTCTCTATTACTGATATCTATTCATGGTGGATGCTCAATAAATATTTGTTGAATCAGTATCTATTGCTGAGTTGTCACCACCCTTGAATCGTCAAGTGCAGTGAGAATGTAAATAGAAGACATGTGTATATGTGTGTGTACATATACATGTGAGTTTGTGTGTGGGTGTGTCTGTGACACCCCAGAACCATATACTGAAAAGACCTGAAATTATACCCCAATATCATTGGGCACACATTTTACCCATATATTGGTTTCTAAATTCTTTTCTTCACTTAAAGAACCAGAAAGTCTTAAAGAAATGGCTGAATCCTAATCTGGAGAAGAAAAAGTATAATATGAACTTGGAATATCTTGATATACCAGAAAGCAAGAAATGCTCCAAGACTAACATGAATGTTTCAAAAAACACAAGGGCCATGCTGAAGAGAGTTCCACTGGCCAAATTTGAAGAAATTAGAGCATCAAAAAGAAGAAATACTATTATTTATTGAAACACATGTTCAAAGTGTCAAGGGGGATTGAGAGATAGAGACAAAGATAGAGAGAATATCTTTTATAATAGATCTTTTTTTTTGCACCAGAATTTAATCAGATTTCAGGCATTTTACTTGATTATTCATTAAAATAAGCAAATAGACTAAAAAGTAGAAAATAATTTCTAAAAGAGGGCTTGATAATATAACTGGAGGACTTGCTGGAGAGGATCCTTTCTTCACTCTTCAGCAGAACATTTCAAACTTGGGGATATGTGGAGTGCTTGGCATGATGCAGATGAGTAGCTCTGGTGGGAAAACAGTGCCAGTTGTGAAGCAGCAAACTGGCCAGTTACAGAGAACTGCCATGGGCTCCAAGAAGGTGAAATGTTCTCTGGGAGCCAGCCAGAGATAAGGTGAGGCTTGAGGGATTAGTTAGGTCCATGGTTTTACCACTCAATACCATTACTAGGATCCATATCCACCTTCACTCAACATGGCCCAGTTGTCGATGTTGAAAACATGGAGTTTCCAAATAACATTTTGTAATGGTGTGCTGTTAACATGTAAGACTGGTACATATTTGCCTAGCACCTTGGGGAAAAATGCATTTCCCCAGATGTGCTATCCTTCAGAATCCCAAATTACAAGGAGAGAAGAGGAAAGCTCAAGCTGGTGGTTAAGGGACTATGAGTTGCAGCTCCAGGCAACAATGGGTCCCCATTGTGTGCCAGCATTATCTGGGTGAATGTAAAGTGATGGTAATTTGCTCCTTTCTTCCTTTTCTGTAATTCAAAGAACACACTCTTAGAGCCAGAAAAATGCATTATGCATCTTCTTAAAATGAAGGACCAAAAATAACTCAGTGAGTAACCAAAGAAAGTAAAGATTATTAAGAATTCTATTTTTTTTCCTTTCTCCACAAATGCAATTTTTAAAAAAGGGAAAAAATAAAAATTGGCAGCTTTTTCCCACTGCTAATTAAAAATAGTTATTTAAAAAAATAGTTATTTTAATGGCATGGAACAATATTTAGAAATAGTTATAGGATGAAGGAATGTGACAGAACTGAATGAATACCCACACTTCTTTATAACATAATCTAAACCCCACATGAATGTTTTAAAAGGCTTTTAGTGGGCAAAACTCTAAATTGCCCTGATGTGTACTTCCCCATGCATTAAAATTATAATGAAGTGGAATTCTCAGAATATAGGTTGGTCTCATTATTGAATACTTTGGTAAACAGAATCCTTTTTTATTTCTTTTATTTCTATTTCATCTTTTCATTTCCTTTTATAGTGCGGTAATCGTTGTAAAAAAAAATTAGTGTGCTTAGAGTTAAGTATGATCTAGTGACCATGGGTGGATTCTGTGACAATTCAGGATCTTGTAATGCCCCAGGGTTACCACTGCTCCTCTTCTCTCTGTGCAGTAATCATGCATGAGTGTGTGACTCTGGAAAGGGTAGGACATAAAACCAAAATGACTATTAAACTCAGGACAAGTCATGGACCTCAGTTCCTCACATGAACTGTTTTTCTTGGCATTTCTCTGTTTCTGCAGGTGAGCCAGATAACAAAATCATTTTAGTTGAAGCACTGCATTCTATTCTGGTGGGTGTTTACTCACTGGTCCTACTCATCCTACCTTGTCCCTGGGGCACTGTAATATCTACCTGTCACAAACATCTTCACAACCCCATGTATTTCTCCTTATTTATCCTTCACACTGTGCGAGACTCAGACAAACATATAGGAAGGATGTCCACCTCAGTCTGAATTCCTGGTTTCAAAAACAATTTGCTCTACTTGGAAATCAATTCAATTGGGTTGCAGGAAAAATTCTTATTTAATCCCATTTATTATGTAATATGTCAAATCTTACCAGAAAAAATAATAAATTGTTTACTGAGTTCCTATTTGCTATGGGTTATTAATAAAGAGTCATTAGTATTCCTTAGTCATGGTGTAGATTTACAAATAAAGCCACAATTCTATTAAGCTTTAGGTCCAAAGTCCTTTTTAGAGAAGGTTGCACTGTCTGTACATTTCCAAGGATGGTAATCATCAAGGCAAGCAGGGCCCAGAGTGCTCCGAATCTGCAGACAGCTGCTCCGTGATGATAAACCTTGGTTTTGCTCTTCAGTTTGATGAGGCTGTCAGAATGTCCTAGTGAGATAAGACTTCTATGTAGTAATGTTATCATGGGTTCTGCTACCACTGATGGGTCTAATCTAGAGAGAGAACTTCTTGCTCTTCAATGATCTCCCTTACACAACGGTTACTGTGATGTGCTAGTGCCTAGATTGCCTATCCATACACAGGATTTTATTGCTTGTGCTTTAGATGTCATATCCAAAAAATCATTGCCAAGATCCACGTCAAGCAACTTTTCTCCTATGTTTGCATCTAGGAGTTTCATGGATTCAGGTCTTACATTTAAGTCTTTAATCCATTTTGAGTTAATTTTGTAAGTGGTGTGAGACGGGGGGTCTACTTTCATTCTTTTGCATGTGAATGTCAATTTCCCCAGTGCCATTTATTGGAGACAGTCTTTTCTCCATTGAGTATTCTTGGCTCCCTTGTCAAATATTAGTGGACCATATATGGATGGATTTACTTCTGAGCTCTTGATTTTGTTCCATTGATCTATATATCTGCTTTCATGCCAATACCACACTGTTTTGATTACCATAGTTTTTTAACACAGTGAGAAATCAGGAAGTGTGAGGCATCCCACTTTGTTCTTCTTTATGAGGATTACTTTGGCTATTCGGGGTCTTTCATGGTTCTAAATGAATTTTATAATAGCTTTTTTTTCTATTTCTGTAAAAAGTTGCCATTGGAATCTTAATAAGGGTTGCTTTAAATCTATAGATGGCTTTGGGTAGTACAGTATTTTGACAATATTAATTCTTCCAAACTATGAATGTGTAATATCTTTCCATTTATTTGTGTTCCTCAATTTCTTTTGTCAACATCTTAGTTTTCAATGTAGAGATCATTCACCTCCTAGGTTAGACTTATTTCTAAGTGTTTTCTTGTTATTGATGCTATTGTAATGAGATAGTTTTCTTTTTCAGTTAATTTGCTCTTAGTGTATAGAAACACAACTAATTTTTATATGTTAATTTGATAATACTAATTTATATGTTAATTTGCTCCTGAACTTTACTTAATTAATTAAGAACTTTTGGTGGATTCTTCAGGATTTATCTTTTCTATTTTTTCCTATTCCCTGGTTTTATATATATATATTTCTGCTCTAATCTTTATTATTCCCTTCCTTCTGTTAACTTAGGGCTTGCTTTATTCTTCATTATTCTTCCTTGAGGTGTAAAGAAAGTTTATTTATTTGAGATCTTTTGTTTCTTAATGTAGGTATTTATCATTATAAACTTCCCGCTTGGAACTGCTTTTGCAGCTTCTCATAAGTTTTAGTATGTTGTGTTTCTATTTTGTCTCAAGATACATTTTTATTTCCTTTTGATTTTTTTTTTATTGATCCATTGGTTGTTCAGGAATTCATGTTTAATTTTCATATATTGTTAATTTTCTAGTTTTCCTGCCAATACTGATTTCTAGTTTCAGACCATTGTGGTTAGAAAAGACACCTAATGCAAATTTAATCTTCTAAAGTTTGCTAAGACTTATTTTGTGGCCTATCATTTGCTTTATCCTGAAGAGTATTCCTTGTGTGCTTGTTGATAGTGGGGTATGGTTATTATTGCACTGGTGTTTATTTCTTCTTCTAGTTCTATTGGTATCTTCTTTATATATTTAGGTGCTTCAATGTTGGGTGCATAAATATTCACAATTGTATCTTCTTCTTTTTTTTCTTTTTATTTATTATTTATTTATTTTTTAAGATTTTATTTATTTGACAGAGAAAGACAGCCAGAGAGGGAACACAAGCAGGGGGAGTGGGGGAGGGGGAAGCAGGCTTCCTGCTGAGCAGGGAGCCCAAGGCGGGGCTCAATCTCAGGACCCTGGGATCATGACCTAAGCTGAAGGCAGATGCTTAACCAACTGAGCCACCCAGGCACCCCCCCTTTTTTTTTAAGATTTTATTTATTTATTTGAGAGCACATGCGAGAGAGAGAGAACAAGTGGTGGGGATCAGCAAAGGGAGAGAGAAGCAAACTCCCTGCTGAACAGGAAGCCCAATGCAGAGCTTGATCCCAGGACCTGGAGATCATGACCTGAACCGAAGGCAGGTGCTTAACCAACTGAGCCACGCAGGTGCCCCAATTGTTGTTATCTTCTTGATGGATTGACCCTTTTATCATTATATAATGACCTTGTTTGGCTTTTTTGACCATTTTTAGCTTAAAGTCTATTTTGTCTAGAAAAAAATATGGCAATCCTTCTTCCCTTTGGTTACCATTTGCTTAAAATGTATTTTCTGTCCCTTCATTCTCAGTGTATGTGTGCCTTCGAAGCTACAGTAATCCTCTTATTGGCAGCATATCATTGGATCTTGATTTCTATCTATTCAGCCATTCTATGTGTTGTAATTTGAGGTATTAATCCACTTATGTTTAAAGTAAATATTTATATATAAGCTATTACCATTTTGTTAATTGTAATTTGACTGATTTGCAGATCCTCTATTCCTTGTTTCTTATCCCTCTCTCCTCTTTTGTGATTTGATGACTTTTTGTAGTGGAATGCTTTTTTTCTTTGTGTTTACATAACTTGTATTTATAACATCCTATTTTAAGTTGATAATAACATAACTTTGATAGCTTACAAAAACTTAATACTTTTAGTTCTTAACCCCTTAAATTTTAGATTATTGATGTTACATATTTTAATTCACCCATTTTTTATATTGTGCATCCAGAATATTATTATTTTTTTATGGTTGTTTTTAATTGTGTTTTAACTTTTAAACTAGAATGGTAAATAAATTATACATCATCATTACAATATTAGAGAATTTGACTTTGACTATATATTTATCATTACCAGCAAGATTTACACTACATTCATATATTTTTACTATATTAACTAGCATACTTTTATTTACACCTGAAGAACTCCCTTTAGCATTTCATATAAGGCAAGTCTAGTGGCTTTATACTCCTTTGGCTTTTGTTTATTCATGAAGTTCTGTAGCTCTCCGTCATTTATAAAAGACAGCTTTTCTGGGTATAGTATTCTTGGTTGACAGTTTTTTCTTTTAGTATTTTGAATATATCATCCCATTCTCTCTTGGCCCACAAAGTTTCTGTTGAGAAATCTGCCTGTAGTCATCTGGGTGTTCCCTTGTATATGATGTGCTATTTTCCTTTTGTGGCTCGGCTCTGTAGCCAGGCTAAGCCACTGGGTTACACAACTGCCAGGTCCCCTGGACAGGTTTTCTGCTCGGGCAGGGTTGGGGGCTGCAATAAGCCCAGATGGTGTTATAAATTAGCTTCCCTGTTCCAGACAGTGCAACAAAATAAGCTGTATAGTCAACAAGGCCCATTGTTTGAGGTCCCAAATCAGAGAGAAGTTCATATTGAGGTCCCTGGCCAAATGGAACCACTGGTTTGGCTCTACAGGTAGGCAGAGCAATTGGTTGGGATTTTTACCTGGGTGTTATTGCAAGGATGAACTTTATCTGCCAAGATCCTAGTGCCAGTTGCTCTAAGGTCTGCTATCCTCCATTCCAGTCTGATCTTCACTGGTCAAGTCCTGCAGATTTCCCAGCAATTCCTGTGGGGTGAGACCTGAATGGGCCTCCTGGGAAGCAACCACAATTCTGGGGGAGCTGTGTCCACCTTGGCCTCTCTTTTTCCTACTGGAGGAACATTAGGCACCAGGAGGCCCTTCTGATGGGTGTGCGAATCTGGGAGATGAACAAAGAGGGCAGAGTGCAACTGTTCCTCTAAACCTTCTAGTGTGTTCCTTCTCAGTGTCTGTGATCCATGGCAGTGCTTCAGCCTCATCCCCTCATTCTGGGATTTTCACAGTGTTCCCCTGTCTATGGAGATTTGCCAACTGGTTTTGTGAGGGGGACTGAAGTCGGGAATGACTTATGTTGTTACCATGATGATATTACTCTTCACAATATTTTCTAATGAAAATGCTCAGTTCAAATTTGATTTTGCCTAACACTTATTAAGCACTTGGTCTGAAAAATAACCAGGCCAGGAAGAGAGGGCATGGAGTTTGGAGTTGGACAGAACTTCTGAGTAATCTCCTGCTGGGAATGGCAAGGACTGGATGAAATAATTTACCAATATGAGCTTGTCAGAACAGAAGCATCAGGGGGAAAGGGACTTTGAGTTACCTCTGTACTTTGGTACCTAGAACAGTTCTTGGCATAGAATAGGAAATCAATAAGTGCTTCTTTTGCACTTATTATGTGCCATCCACTGTGTATGTGTGTATGTATGTATGTATGTATGTATGTATGTATGTATTCACCTTTCCTAATTGAAACAATTCATCTCTGTTTTATCTGAAAGAGTTTGATGCATAAATTGGTGATTTATAAGCCAAAGAAATAAGACAAGGCCATTTATTCTGTACTGTAATAATCACTGACTTGGTATTTTTGTATGACTAGCCATACCAAAGCAGACATTTATTGTTTTGTTTTATTTTATTTCATTTCATTTTAGTTCATTTTATTTATTAGTTGAAGTTTCAAAAAAAAAAAGCTAGTGAATTCTCTTTATCACAGGCTATTAGATACAACACAGAACACAGCAAATTGCTGCTTTACCATAGTTACATAAACACCCCTGAATTTCCCTTAGACCATGTCAAACTTCAGTGACTTACCAAGTAATAAGAAGACTCAGTACAACCATCTCCTCATATTCTTTTGGGAAGAACAAGTGGTCTGGATGTGCCCTCATCATGCATACATACAGAACTATTTGACAATTTAACCATGAGTGATCAGGCCTTAGAGAAATAAATCAATTAACCAGAGGCATAGGAAATTGAGGAATAAAATAAGATATTGCATTAAATTTCATAATTAGAAAAGTCACTGCCAAGTGGACAAAAATGCTCTTGCTTGCAGATTGTCTCAGTCCAATCCAAGGGGCACAACAGGAGTACTAAAACACTTGGGGTGCCAGGTCAGGGGCTCTGAGCAATCCTGACAACACACTGAGAAGTTCCCACCACTTGCCTTTGCCATTTCTAGGTTTCTGCCATAGTACTCTTTGTATATTTCCAAAATCAGCGAAGAAAAGTTCAATTAGTTGTGCCACAACCTATCATATATTTGTTACATTTATTCTCTTTTCCAGAAGCTGAAAAGATAATTTAGTTTGGAAGTTTTTAAAATTTTGTTCCTGGGGCCTCTCTCGGAATCTTTGATGAAGCTATTATCCCAAGGGAGCTCACAGCTGGTGTCTTCCTGCATTGCACTGGTGCTTGTTTGCTGAGCATTCCCGGATGCCTGATGCTCATCTATGGACCCCTCAGCCAGCCTCAGCTCTTTCAATACACAGTGACAAAATAGAATTTATCATTGGAAAAGAATCCATTAAAATAAATCACTTGCATATTAAAGCTTTAATAATTTACTTCATCAGTTTAGGCTGAGAGTCACTCTTTTCTTAGAATGAATAAGGCCAATGAGAAATATTTAAATGGTAATGCTTCAGGGGCGCCTGGGTGGCTCAGTTGGTTAAGCAACTGCCTTCGGCTCAGGTCATGATCCTGGAGTCCCGGGATCGAGTCCCGCATCGGGCTCCCTGCTCGGCGGGGAGTCTGCTTCTCCCTCTGACCCTCCTCCCTCTCATGCTCTCTGTCTCTCATTCTCTCTGTCTCAAATAAATAAATAAAATTCTTTAAAAAAAAAAAATAAAATAAATGGTAATGCTTCATTTTTAATATTGGCAATTTATAATTGATAACATAGCTCTTAATGTTGTTAGTTTATGGGTAAAAACAATACAGCTGGTTATATTTCTGGTTTTGTAAAGTCTGGCTCCAGTTTGCTTGCTCTAACACTAGAAACAGGAACTAGAGAGTCAGAATTTAGCTCTGGTTAATGTTTTGCACATAATACAGTGACCCACCATTTAATGAGTGTTTATCTGTGATTTAACAGTTTCCCTGCCTTATTTCACATTATCCTTACAACAGCCTTGTGAGCTGGGAACCATAAATGTAAGCTGCACTGAGCAAGGATTTTTGTTGGTTTTGTTGGCATATATTCCTCATGCCAGGCTGACTGCCTAGCTCATGTGGGTTGTCTGATACATTTTTGCTGAGTAAATGCATCATCCCAATGAAAGCAAGGCTTAGAGAGTTTAAACCATTAAAAGCCCATCAAAGAGTAAGTGCTAAACTAAGTCCAAATCCAGATGCAAGTCCTTAACTACCAAACAATGCTTCCTCCTGCTAACCAGAAAAGCAGAATAATGACCTCACCTTTTGCCTCTGTAGTGCTTTCCTTCCCTGGGTCTTTTCATGTTTTTGTGTCTTTTGGTCACCAAGGCAATTATGTCAGCGGTGGTCATCTGAGGTGATGAAGCTGGAGGTGGGAAGGTAAGCAGTAGTCAACAGCTGGGGTGGCGCACACACGAGGAAGCAAGTGGGGGAAGGTGACTACAGCTTCATGAGAAGATAAGGATCTAACATAACAATACAGATAATAGCAGATAATAAACAATACAACTCTCACTTGCTTTCTCTGGCCCTTAAATCTTAGCATTCCCCAGTCTTTTGACTCTCCCCATATGACTACAGCCACTGCGCTGGCTTCCAATCCCTCCTACATGCTAACAACTCCTAGATCCATGTCCCCAGATCTCTCCCTGGAAGCACAGACTTATATTTCTAACTGTGTAGGAGGGGACTAGAAATATTTATTTATTCAAATATCTGTAGTCATGGCAGCTCATCCTGTCCCCTGTCAAATTTATTATATCAGGTCTTTTTACACCTTGTCCCCAAGCTTATCCCCATCCTACACTCACTAATTTAACTTGTGCCAACCATATCCATCCAAGCTTCCAAGATAAAACCTCAGAGTCATCCCTTATCTGTCCTCCACCCATCCTAACCGTTGCCAAGTTCTGATTATGTCACCTTCTAAAATTGCCCCCATCTCTGTATATCCAGGGCCACTGAGTAATTCGGGCTGACTGAGTCTCCTACAGATCCAAAGCACACTCCTAAGGGCGCATGTGTCACTAAAATCCCCTGTTTTGCCCCAACTCCATGTACCATCTGCCTAAAATCACCTGACCATGCTACAACAGCCAGAATTACCTCTCTGGGCTCCACGTTACCTGAAGGACAGAGCCCAAGGTCCTAGTCTCACCTTAAGGAGTCTTCACAAAGGCCCCAGTTCATCCTACCAGCCTTAAAGCCCACACCCAGGTGACTTTGACCCGACCTGGGATTGTTCTGGACTGTGGGTGTCAATGCTCTGGTGTCTTTTCATGCCTTCACCATTCTTTCTGCAAGATTCTGCTCAAATGTCATCTCCTCAATGAAGCTTTTGTTCTACATTTCTATGTAGACATAAATTGTTCTTTCCATTGTTTCCCAAAAGTCCTTCCAACACATTTTTAAATTTTTAATGTTACTAGAACTATCTATGAGTCAGCTTTTTTTTTTTTTTAACCTCTTTTTCTCGGTCTTCTGTTCCTTGGTGTGCTTAAACATTTTGTTTTGAATACTGGACATTTTATATGTTTATTAGTTGTAAAGGGTCTGATGATGTTATTTTACTCAGGAGAGGATCCTTTCTTTCATCTGGAAGGCAAATAGATTAGGGATGGATGATCTTATTCCAAGCAGGAACTAATCTGACTGGAACTAGGTTATAGCTCTGTGAAGCCACATCTACCTCTAGTTCATCTGTGCCCTGTCCAGAGGTTCCATTTGTGTTCCTGAGGTGTCTACTAGGACCTCTTCTCTTTGCTGGGATCCCCTTAAGTCCATTGAAATAGGAAAAAATCTCATTCCACTTCTCAGCCTAGTTTTAAAATCCTCTTGCTGGGGTGCCTGGGTGGCTCAGTCATTAAGCATCTGCCTTCGGCTCAGGTCATGATCCCGGGGTCCCGGGATCAAGCCCCGCCTCGGGCTCCCTGCTCAGCAGTAAGCCTGCTTCTCCCTCTCCCTCTCCCCCTGCTTGTGTTCCCTCTCTCGCTGTCTCTCTGTCTGTCAAATAAATAAATAAAATCTTTAAAAAAATTCCTCTTGCTCTTTGCAATTCCAGATTTTAGCACATGTCTCAAGGAGCATGAACTAATTGCAGGGTCACTTCCCAGTACCTCCTTTATCACTTGGGTTTAGATCCCCAAATTTTGCTTGGCTTGGCAATCTCAAATTTGCATCTCTCTTGCATCATGAATTTACCAGAAGTTCCACTGGTTTCTTTTCCTCCTAGCAGTGGCCATGTGCCCAGCCCTCTGCTTCACGCTTAGCCTCCCAGCTCGTACTAAGAATTGGAAATACCCTCAGAGAAGACAAGAGCAGCTGCAGAACTTCAGCTCACCTTTCTGAGATCTCCCTCTCACAGGGACTTGGCCACTTCACCCCTTGGTCATTTCAGTCAGTCATCAATAGTTTCAAATAATTATTTTCTTCTTCTCCTTTTTTTTTTTTTTTGGTATTTTATGCAGTTTTTCTTAGCTGTTCTTAGTGGAAGTGCTGGTCCCCTGCAACTTCCTCATCATGGCCAGAAATGGAATCTGAAATCAATTATTTTAAAGCTATAATATTTCAAGTCAGAATGTGCTATTTTTTGTAAGTTACTTTTGAAAGAATCTACTACCTGGTTTTATAGACTGAAGTTTTCTCTTCATAAATCCATAATGGGGGACTGCTAAGAAATGAGACGAATGATGCTGTATTATATTTTATATAATCTAGAAGTTTTTTGTGATTTCACACTATGTTAAATTTCCCAGAAGGCACAGAAAGAAGCCAAGCAAATAAGCCTACTGAAGCTCAGTTTGTATACTTGAAACTGTTGTATGACAGGGCCATAAGTATAGTCATGCCTAGCAAAATTTTATAGCAGGCACACATACCTTTATAATAACTGGAAATAAAATTCAAACAGTATAAAATTGTGGTATGGGTATAATTATTGGGAATTCAATGTTAAAATGTATCAATCAAATGAAACAAGAGTCTAATTATTCAGTTATAAAGCGGTGCTCATTTTACTACCTTAAGGAAATGATATCTGGTTTTCTGGAATAAAATTCAGAAGACCTGGATTTCTGACCTCATTATTTGGCTCTAAGTGAGTAGAATTTTCCATAGGTCCATTTTCTCCTTTGTAAAATGGGCTAGTATTATTTATATGACTCTCGTTATATGGTTGTTTAGAGAAGAAAATTAGGTCATATATATAAAAGTGCTGTGAAAAGTTAAATGTATCTATGTGTTATCATTAGTTTTTAAAAGTTTTGAGGGATTAGCAATACCTGAATACAGAAATTTAGACAAACTCTAGGACATCTGACTCAGGAAGTGGCTTTTCAGAAAATGTAAGCTGAGGCATAAAGCAAAATGAAGTTCCCAGAGTTCAGTCTTAAAGGAGTGTAGGCAGAATAGGCATACCTATTCTGATTTTGGAGTAGCCAGGATCATTTCTGCTCCCAACCATGGTCCTCTTCCCTCTCTTCTCACTCCCAACTTCCCCAAATACAAGCATTCCATCACATGTGCACACCCGTGCACACCCCTCCACACACACATACACTTCCAATTATCACTTGCCCTACTCTAAGACTGGGGCCAACCTCAGGTGTGTGGATGTCAGAAAGGGGCAAAAACACTTGGCTAGAATTGCTTTAGCCCTATCTGCAAGGTCATGAGGGATAAATATAAGCCACTCTTTACTGGATGCTCCCTCTGGGCCAGGTTCTCTCTTGAGCACTTTTTACAGACATCACTTCACTTAATCTTCATAGTAATTCATGATCTTTCTTCTATACCACAGGTGATGGGGTGAATTGTGTCCCCCTAAAATTCATATGTTGAAGCCCTCACCCCCAGTATCTTAGAATGTGACTGTATTTGGAGACAGGGTCTTTAAAGTGGTCATTAAATTAAAATGAGGTCATGAAGCTGGGCCTTAATCCAATATGACTGTGTTCTTATAAGAAGAGGTGATCAGGACATAGACACACACAGAAGGAAGTCCATGCAAAGACACTGGGAAACAGTGGTCTTCTACAAGCCAAATAGAGAAGCCTCAGAAGAAACCAACCCCACTGACACCTTGATCTTGGGGTTTCAGACTCCAGAACTGTGAGAAAATAAATTTCTGTCATTTAAGTCCCCCAGTCCATGGTACTTTGTTAGGGCAGCCCTTGCAAACTAATACACCATAGTGTCTAGCAGAATATGTGGCTCAATTCTGAGCAGGAGAAAGAGACACTTACCATTATCTTTTTAACTCTTTTCTGTACTACATATAAATACTGGAAAAAATATTTCTTCATTTTATTGACAATTCTGAATAGATACTTCTATTTAAGTTTTATAACCAGAATAAACTATTTTTTTAAAGATTTTATGTATTCACTCTAGAGAGAGAGACAGAGACAGAGAGAGCACAAGCAGGGGGAGAGGCGAAGGGAGAGGGAGAAGCAGAGGGAGAGGGAGAAGCAGATTCCCTGCTGAGCTGGAAGCCTGACATGGGGCTTGATCCCAGGACTTGGAGACCGTGACCTGAGCCGAAGGCAGATGCTTAACCATCTGAGCCACCCAGGTGCCCCAAGAAACTACGTTTTTAATCCCGCTATCTTAGTGCATGCTTCGTAAACTAATTTGGGTTTTATTGATAATCTTTTTTTTCCCTGTTTAATTTGGTCCTCTAACTTTGAAATCAATGGGGAAAGTTCACAGGGGAGTCTTCTCAGTCCTCCTCTAATCATCACTATGAAAACTGGGCTAGAATTTAAGACTTGTTTTATTTTGATCTACTTAGTTTCCCCAGTAAAAATTCAACAGCAGTCACAGTGATAGAAAATGATAATATTGAGTAACCATTCATTGTGTCAATAACTTAAAATATATGACTTTATTTTTAAATAAAATACATTTTTAGAACAGTTTTAGATTTACAGAGAAATCATGAAAATGGCACAGAAAGCTTTCATATATAGCACACCCACTTTCCTCTTATTAAATTTCACATTATGATAGACATTTGTTACAATGAATAAACATACATTATTATTAACCAAAATCCATGCTTTTTAAAAATATTGCTAGTTTGGGGGCGCCTGGGTGGCTCAGTCGGTTAAGCGTCTGCCTTCGGCTCAGGTCATGATCCCAGGGTCCTGGGATCGAGCCTCACATCCGGCTCCCTGCTCAGCGGAGAGCCTGCTTCTCCCTCTCCTTCTGTCTACTTGTGCTCTCTCTCTGTCAAATAAATAAATAAAATCTTTAAAAAAAAAAAAATATTGCTAGTTTTTCTCCAAGGTCCTTTTTCTGTTCTAGGATCATATCCAGGATTCATTTATTCATCATATCTCTTTAGGCTCCTCCAGGCTGTGGCAGTTGCTCAGATTCTCTTTGTTTTTGATGACTTGACAGGAGTGTTGGTCAGGTGTTTGGTAGAATATCCATCCATTAGAATTTGATGTTTTTCTCATGATTAGGTTGGGGGTTATGAGTCTTTGGGAGGAAGACCACAGGGGTAGAGTGTCATTTTCATCATATCAGGTCAAGGGTACATACTATCAATATGAATTATCATGGTTGATGTTGGCCTTGATCACCTGGCTGAGGTGTGTCTGTCAGGTTTCTCCACTGTAGAGTTACTGCCATCCCCCCACCTTCCATACTGTCCTCTTTAGCAGAAAGTCACTATATGCAGTCTACACTTAAGGGGTATTATCTTTTTGTTTTTAGTTTTGTGCATGTCCTTGCTTTCTGCCACCACGAGATGTTCCAAGATCTTCTTGAGTATTTTCTGCTCCAGTCCTAAAATCTACCATTGCTCCAAATGAGCCCTGGAAAATTTTTTTGGGGAAATTTTTTTTGGAAATTTTTATTGGAAAATAGTACTAGAAACCAAAATTTGGGCTCTATCTCTGTTGCTACTACTGGGAGATCATTGTTTCTAAGCCCTTTCAATTGTCAGGAAAGAAATAGACTTGTGTCTACTAACGCCTGTGTGTACACATTCATATAACTATTTCCATAGGTAACTATCTATATGAAGCTAAACACGAGTTCATGAAGTTGTCTCCAGTTCCAATCACTATCACATGGATCATTCTAACGTCCTCTCCTTGCTCTCCATAAATAACATCAGCCATCCATTTATGTAATTGTTCAATTCCAGAATACATGCATAGCAGTATCAGAATTGTTACCCTGTGTCTTGGGGAAAACTTTATCATCTGGAGGACAGTGCTTATGTACAGTTCCTTTGGCCTTTGGTCTTACATATTCTGCTCCTCTCCAAAGCGGCTCAGGTCAGCACCTCTCCCCAATCCCCTTCAGTGAGGTTGTCACACTTTATAACTCAGTTAGACCGTTTTATCACAGTCTGCATTCTTTCCTGGCACCCTATAATTTCATTTCCATCTTCACAGTAAATCTCTGAAGTAGGAATTTTAATTATCCTCATTTTGCAGATGAGGACATTGGAGCACAGAAACCTGCTCAGGGTTTCACAGCTATTAATTAGCCTGGAGGTTAAATTTCGGGTCAGATTTGTATTTCTAATTTGAAGATTAATATTCTCCTAAAAAAGGTAAGCACATCACTTCTGTTAAAAAGCAAACCCAATACATGTGGGTTAATGAAGGGAGGGCTGGAGGTGAAGATAGAGTGCTGTGGGTGGAGGGTCATCTGTGTCATGTCTCAGAACTCAGCCTCTTGTACACAACTGAACGCTGGAAGAATTTATCTCAGGAGGGCGCACGGCTTCCCAATATTATTATATCAAGTGAAGATCTGAGATGGGATCTTTCTCTGATATGTGAGGTTTCTCCAGAGAAACAGAACTAATAGGACATGTATACATACACATATACATGAGATTTGTTTATTACATCTAACAAACTAGTGCACACACCTGTGGGAAGTCCAAGATCTGTGTGTCCTGACAGGCTGCAGACCCAGGAGAGCTGAGGGTGCAGACGAAGTCCAAAGGCAGTCTGGTCGAGAATTCCATCTTGCTCAGGGAAGCAGGTTTTTTGTTCTATTCAGGTCTTCAACCAACTGAATGAGACCCACTCACATTATGGAAGGCAATCTGCCTTACCCAAAGTTCACCAATTTAAATGTTAATCTAATCCATAAACACTCTCCAAGTTGACACATAAAATTAACTATCATACTTGAGATAGCTGCACAAAACCTGTACTCTTTCTTAAAATTGGAGAAAAATTAGGAAAAAGAATGCTTTTTATGAACTATGAGCACATAGATCCCCGTATAGTAGCATTAGTGCATCTTTAATCACAGATACTTTGGAGGACCTCACAAAGGTTTGGGCCAGTGTCTGCTAGAATTAGATGCATATGTGAAGGAAGAAAGCACTTTGCAAAAAAAAAAAAAAAAAAGAACAACTTTCTTGTCATGCCTAAGCAGCTGTGGCTTCTATTCTTAGCAGACAAGGGGATAATTCACTAAACAAAATATACTGAGGCATCAAAGCATCCAGGCCTGACAAGGTGAAGCATTTTTGCGATGACAACTTTATTGCTTTTTATCCCTCACCCTGAGATGAGTTTCCCGGGGACGAAGCGTGGTGCCTTCCATTCACCAGCTGCCATGCGCTTGCTCTATCATGCCAGTGATAATTGAGAGCTACGATAAGACCATGGATGACATAATCTGAATATGACTTACTCATTTTGGGGATTGGTGAAAATATTATTCAAATTTCCCCAAGATCTGAAGTGACACTGACAACCTGGTTTGCTCAGAGGCGCTGTGGGCCCCAGTGGATTAAGATCATGGTTTGTGAATGATGTTATCGGAGACAGCTATGACCAAATACCTTTCCTGGCTCCTGGATGGAGCCAGAAACAGGCTGAGCAAAAAGCAGGAGTGTTGCGATTCAGAATCTCCGGGGCCCTTTTCTACTGCTGGGAGAGAAGCACGACTTGGAATTGAGAATGGACTTTATTCTTATTTTTTATTTTTATTTTATATTAATAAAATTTCCAAACATGCACAAAAGTAGAGGATAATGTAAAGAACATACCCATCACCCACTTCAACAATTCTTTTTGCCAACCCCATTTAATTTATAACCCTCTAACAGACCCCGCCTTCCCTACCTTCCCCCAGAAGCATTTTAAAACAGATCTCAGACATAATATCATTTTATTTATAAAACAGCAGTCTGCTTCTTTAACAGATGATATTTTAAGACATAACCATAATGACATTTTCACACTCAACAAAACTTAAAATAACTCCTTATTATTATTATATATCTAGTCTCTGTACAAACCTCCAATTTTCTCAAAAACGTCTTTTTTAGAGTTGGCCTGCTTGAATTAGGGCCCCAAAGGTTTCTATATGGCATTAGTTGGCACGTTTCTTGTATCTTTTTTCTTTTTGTATTAGTTCATTTTCCATCTTTCTATTCCTCAGGCCACATATTCACTGATGGGAAGCAGATGATTTAAACAAAGTAGAATTGGCCGCACTCTGCATCAGTGAGGGCGTCTTCCACATGTTGTAACTTGTGCTTAGTAATTAGGCCTAGAGTTTTGATTAGAATAAAGAACTTTCTTGGTTTAGGCAAGAACACATCTCAGGTGCCATGGTGTGCTTCCTAATTGCATCACAGTATGGGGGGGTACATGATACCCCACTGTCCTACCTTCACAGATGTGGGTCTGAGCAGTGGGTTCAAGTGTTGTTGGCCTGACCATGCAGCCTAAGGTTGCCTTTCAACTTCTGAGTGGCGGTCACAGCCACCTGTGACCATTGCCTTGCTCCATTGCCTCGTTAGGGACAGCCAAGTGGTGCTGTTCTAACGCTGTCACTCCTTCTTTATTTAATAATTAGAATTTTTCTTTGAAGACTTTTCCACTTTCAACCACATGCATACTTGAAACATGTTTGTATGAAACAATGTAGAATTTTTGATTCTTGATTCTTTTCCTTTATGGACCAGTTTTCAAAATAATGAGCTCATACCTTACAAATTCCAACAATGGCCAAATACCAATGATTCTGTTTCTAGATCATTATGAAGCATGAGTTTTTATGGATTTGATGTTTTAATCAATTGCAATTTTTTTTTTTTTTTTCCCAGTGCTCAGAACAGGTCACCTTGATTGTTGGGAACTCCTTCAGTTGGATCCCTGGCCTAATGCCCATGGCTGTTGCTAGACCTCTTGCTTTCTGGCCACACAAAATGTGCTGGGCTTATCTTGAATATTCCTTCCTTAGACCTGGAGCATGGTTCCTTTCAGTGGGAAATGGTACTCACAGGCCACAGTTGCGTGCAAAGTTTGCTAAATGCTACTAGACTGTCATTATGTGTAGTTGGCCTTTACAGTAGACAGAGCTAGAAAATATGTGCTTGTTTTGTAAGAACAAGAAAAATAAATCAAGCCCATAGTTATATTTCTAATTCAAATTTAAGATAGAATTTTTGTTATTGATTTGTATTTATACCTCCTTTACACTAAAAATCTTTGTTCTTAATTATATTAACATAATTGCTTAATTGTTCACTCATGTTTAACTATTTGCACAATTAAATATTTGCTCGCATATGTATGAATTTCAAAATAACATCAATACTATGAATAACTATAATTACTAAATGTGTTTGAAATTTCTCCTTGTGTGTTTTGTCCTTAGACTATATTATTGTAAAATCACTGTATTTTAGAGTTGCTGAAAAGATTTTTCTTTATGGTTAAGTTACTAATCTGATATACAGTAAAGGTCATTTGCTTCATTAATTTTCAAGTTTTTACTTTGTTTAGATTTTGGACTGTGGTAGGGGCAGCAGAAGGCACGTACAACCCCCTCCCCTCCCTGAAAATGACAGTCCTTGTGTCACCAGGTGCCTCTGTCTCTGGGGGGAGTCTCCTGGGGATAGGCACTTTCTCAGGGTTCTGGCTAGGAACAGCACTATGCTTCCCATCCTCACCCCCTCAAGGATCCCCTGGCGAGATCTGGGAGAGGCCCCCATAGTGCATGCAGTTCACTACTTTCCTATACTGCTTACACACAGCCCATCTGTAAACCTACTACAATTAGACTTGAAACTGAATAGCAAGGCTGATTCTCAGTTTACTTCCAAATCCAGATCAGCTGGAAATCTCAACCTTTTTGCACAGCACTGTAAAGTTAGCATGCTGTCTGCCTTGGAGTCCACCAACATGCCATTATTCTCCCAAATGTTCTCTATTTTCCCAGCATCTGACCAACTTAAACAGAGATCAACTTCACAGTTTCTACAACAGCCTGGACATGCCCTATAGACCAGTTCATAACCCAAAATATCTCAGTATCCCCCAGATTTTACCCTTCCTACCCCTTTGCTAAGACCAAGTTCATAACATGGTCATCTTTGGCTTTGGGTCTCCTACTCATCCTGGTAAGGACTGCTTATCTGGATGGAGATTTGCTGGCCTGGAGCTGGAGGGAGGTATGAAAGAATGGGTGGTCACTTTTCTCCTTCCTGTTTCCCCTTCAACTTTCTGTATAAAAAGCTGAGCTTGTTCTGTTCTGTTGCCCAATATAAAGTTATAAACTCAACCATGTTCCAGGGCTTCAGGTATTTGTCTCTGTGGCCCAGTAGCATTCCTCTTCATCCATACCTGAGGTTCCTTTCAGATTCTTCTCTGGCTACTATAGCTCACAGAGGCCCCAGGACATTTCTGCCTCAATGCTGCTGTTGAGTGGACACTCCCTGGGCACCTGAATTGGCTTTGCAAATACCTTATCTACCTGGACAGAGAGGGAGGACGTCAAGTGGTTGGATACTGCACAGAGGTTCCTATACTGGGTATTATGGAGGACACGTGCTGGGATGAGCACTGGGTGTTATACGCAACTAATGAATCGTTGAACACCACAACAAAAACTTATGATGTACTATATGCTGGCTAACTGAACATAAAAAAAAAAAAAAATGCACCTGCAAAAAAAATAAATAAAAAAATAAAAGCCATTTTATTTCCCAAAATTTGGAATCTCTCAGGTATATTTGCCAAATATAGAAACTTTGGGTGATAAATAGTTCTTTAAATGTTCAAACTTTGCAAGATTCCTATCACTGGAGAATAACTTTGCTAGCCAATATTCACCAGTTTACACTAAGGATTGCTTCTCTTGGCCATAAGTAAGAGACATTTATCATTTGTTATCTTTAGACCCTCTTCCTCCTATCTCAACTCTAGAAATATATTTCACCAAAGAGCTGTCCAAGTAAATGGATGATGTTTCTCCATATTAAATTTATGGCTCAATTACAATCAATCTTACACTATCGGCTTTCAGTGCTTGTATATAATTAATATAAACAAAGTAGTGAACCATCATTTCTTATGCCACCTTGTTTCATACTGAAGAAAAAATGAAATCAATGCCTGCTTATAAATAATTGGCTCCAGCATATGATCTTAGATTGTCCAGGTAGGAATAAAGGGAAAGAGAATTATTCTTTTGGGTATAATTTATTCCAGTTTTGTGGATTTATAAGCGACATTCTCCTTGGTTAACAGTTCAGATCATTGTTTTTTTTCTACCCCGCCATTCCTGGCATATTAATTGGGTAGGCGGAATCAAACGTACAGAAGTCAGGGGCGCCTGGGTGGCTCAGTTGTTAAGTGTCTGCCTTTGGCTCAGCTCATGATCCCGGGGTCCTGGGATCGAGCCCCACATCGAGCCCCACATCGGGCTCCCTGCTCAGCGGGAAGCCTGCTTCTCCCTCTCCCACTCCTCCTGCTTGTGTTCCCTCTCTCGCTGTGTCTCTCTCTGTCAAATAAATAATAAAATCTTTAAAAAAAAAAAACCTACAGAAGTCAGCTTTTACCATGTATGGTCTACAGCTTTGTAGGGTGGGTAAAAGATATTGGACCCTGATTTCTCCACTGAAAACTTTATTAAGCATTCTTTTGTTTGGCCAGATAGACATCTGTGTTTCCAGATTAATGTGTTAGGCATTTTTAAATCCTGGAGACACATTTAGCTGCTCTGCCAACATTTCAATATGTGCCCAAAGGATTATCACAGATCTATAGAGGGCATTATTATGTATATTCATTTGCTTGCCCTGCGAAAGACTGAGCCTTACAGCAAATCTTTATAAAAAACAGCAGAGTTTGTGGGTTTTGGCAATGGTGTGGATTCTTTGATAATTGGTGTCACCTTGGCACTTAACTCTGAGAGTTCTCAGAATCTATTTCCTCCTGAATTTAAATGGCTGCTATATGTTGCGTGACGATATTTATGCTGCTTTAAATAATAGCGTATTTAACGGAATAAAATTAAACAATTTAGAGTTAACTCAAATACATAAAAATGAAAGTCAAATGGAAAACCAGCATCAAATTGTAACATATACAATAACGCGTTCTCTTCCCTGATCTGTAAAGCATCTATATGAATTCAGAATATAGTGCGCGTCCTAGCTGGAAAAGGTCGGTGAAGAGCATGAATGAGTCGTTTAAA